>NC_134402.1:457645256-458257715 GCF_038048845.1 Mixophyes fleayi
TTTGTTGTGATCGCAAGGCAGCGAATGTTACTCACATCCAGCACTCGCCTTGTCTGGCGCCTGATGCTCCGGGCTGCCAGCGGACATCGTGCCGCGTATTCTGCGCGTCTCAAGAAGTAATGGTGACATCCTTGTGCATCAGGTGACAGCGAGGTGACGGGCGATGGCATCAGATGCCAGGCTGGGGTGAGTTACATATAAACGCAGATGGCTAGGCATTGGCAGTGATTATATATATATATATATATATATATATATATATATATATATATATATATATATATATATATATATATATATATATATATAATGTGATCATGTGCCCCCTACTGTAATAAGTATTGTTGCAGCAGCTGTGGAGTGTTATTGTACAGTTGCTGTATAATATGTTAGTGGGGAAATAAAGTCACTTTCTATGATTTTTCTATTTAAACAAAAATACTGTAATTTATTCCCTAGTGGTTTCATTATCTCTGTTTCCTGGCATATGTACGCTGCTCTCGGGGGGATGAGCTGATACAGTAGATGGCCGCTATAGAGGAGGAGGGGTCCTGGCCTCTGTCTGTTACCCGTCCTGATCTTTCCCACCTCCTTTCGTCTGCCTACATTTACAGCCACGCCCACTGCGATTAAAGTCATGCCCGTAAACGCTGGGACTGCAGAGCTGATGGAGTGCTGTACTGCGCACCCATATCTCACTCTATTTCTTCCTGCAGTTCTAATATGCAGTGTTTTCAGTTTTATATAGAGATACCTTCTTAGATAGGTGGGCACATTACATCCCCTCCCCCCCAATCAGTAGAACCACTCAGTGTGTTCCCCAGTCTGGGTGTCAGGACGTGCTGATTGGATAAAACAATTCTTGCATTGAATGGGCCAATCAGCTATGAGTCTTAGTCCTGCTGGGAGCGGCCTGTCGAACGCACAGAGCAGAGGAATCCCCCCCCCACATAGGTTCTACCAGACTGACCCTCTGTGTTTTCTCTCTGTGCAGGAGATACCATTTTGCATGAAATGGGGGAGGCCACGTCTGTGCAGTGGAGTGCCGGGACGTGGATGGTGGAGTATGGCCGTGGTTTCATCCCCTCCACCTTGGGCTTTGCTCTGTCTGACACGATCTTCAGCACCCAGGACTTTGTCAACATGTTCTACACGGTAAAAGTGTACGCCAAAGGACTGCTGCTAGAGACCAGCACATACCTGTCTGAGCTCGGGATCTTCTGACCGTGATCCGCAGCCGGCTCCGGCACTGAGCTGGTTAACATACGGTGTCCTCTCATCATGTGTCGTCCACACGGTCTGTGCCCATGTGTGTTCTAAATCAGGCTGCACCTTTGTCCGATGCCAGATAAGGCATCATTATCCTAACAGCAACGGGAAGACATGATCCATGTAGCCTGTGGCCACCACACAGCTCCGTCACGCGTGTCTCCTCCCATCACCCCACTACATGTATGTTCTGTGCCTCTGGAGCATAACAATGTGACATGTACACGGATCTATGACCTGCTCTGGATATTGATATCTTAGCAATATATAAATCCCAGAATGTTTTATCCTTTAATTATTGTGAGCCGGGCGCCTGTGTGGACCAGTCCTTGTGTCTGAGCTTTGTTCCTACTATTAGGGAATCTGGTGCCCACCAGGCCCGTCTGTCTCTGAATATCGCTGTGATTTCCAATCAAATATTTTTAATAAAACTATCAAGTCCTTCGTTGTTTCCATAGCTCAGAGTATTTAACATTTCTTATATGTAACTAAAACCTAAATATCTCTATGTAACACAGTCTCCAGCAGATGTACTTACAGGACAGTCACTAAGGGATTTGTACAATATTCTGTGTTTAATAACTCTGGCTGAAAACCTCCATCAGTTTCATAGTATTCTGTATGTAACTGTATCCAGGATAAAATCTACAGATCCCTAATTACACCAGAGCCGGGTACCAATAATACTATAAATTGTCACAGAATACGGAGTTCCGCAGCTGGAATTATGGACATGTCGGTTTATCCCCTGAGGCATCAGTGGGCCGTATGATGGAAAATTGCTCCAAACAAGAGGCTGTAAACATTGTGGAATTAAATGCACCGTTTATATTGTTTACACAGAACCAAATGTATTTTATAATTAATTTGCCTTAGGACTGATCAGTGATTTACCAGATTCCTTGTATCGGTGTATTTGGAGATCCTGCCGTTATTCAGGGCAGTTTTGGTGAATATCCCACTTATTGGGGTGCAGCCTGATTTGAACACAAGTCGATGTATGTGGTAAATGTCATCTGCTCCAGCTACGTCACAGCCTATGTGGTGACACATAATCTACCGCATCCACCGTCTTCCTTATAACCCCTCCCACACATGTGATGCTATCAGTGGGAGGGGCTTGTCATTCATACCCATAGATCCAACCTCCTGTGTTGCTGACCTATGCAAGATTTCTATGCAGAGAATCTGCAAATCATAAGTAATAATTCTGTGACCTCATAACACTCAATGACCAACCAGCTACTATATCAGATGTGCGCACTAATTAGCGGCCATGCTTGTATGTGAATTGTACAGTTCTTGGTATTACTGTGGGTGAAACGCGTTGGGTCACTGACTTATATCTTTCCTAGTTGCTGTGTGTGTGTATTTTATTTTTTGCTCTAGTAAAAATGATCTTATGAACCTTAGGCCGGGATCGGGCGACCTCTGGCTTTCCACTTGTTGTGGAACTACAGTTCCCAGAATGCCGTCCCATCCTCAGTCTGGGAATCGCACTGTGGCGGCTGGAGAGTCAGAGGTCGCCCCAGGCTGACCTCTGGTGCTGCTGGTATTATGCTACGTGTACTGACCCCGCGCTGCGCTTCAGTGTGTCATTGTCTGGTGTCGGACTCTGCAGATACCTCTGATCTATGGTGGAGGAGAGCGCAATGGTTTGTGTGGAACTTCTCGTATTGTGCGTTTGTTTTTTTGCTTTTGCTGTGTAGTCCGGTCTTGTGTCACTGATTACACGTGTGTCCTGTCTGTATGTTTATAATTAATGTTGCTGGTATGGGTAATACGTGGATGTACATTACCTCCTGCCCTATAGTGCACTGTGCAATAAATCACCAGGACACTCTGATGATTATCCCAGTCATAGCGAACGCCATAAGGCGGAGATTGTTCTACCTGAAGTTTGTGCCTAAACTCCTAATCCACACAGACCAATGTCACAGAATCTACGTAACGGTCTTAATGTAAATGGTGAACAGAACTGAATGTAGTTGGAATATTGTGGTTGGTTTTTCAGCTTTAGGGGGAAGCCATTTGTCTTTGCACTCATCGTTTCCTGGACCTTTTTTAGGAGCATTTTCAGGACATGCTCAGAGGAAGCCATAAAATAAACTGATTACTGATTGTAGGAGATTTCATGTCATTGTGACGTACGCAAGCAATAAGGTCTGATGTGTACGAGGATTAGTGTATATGTACAAACAGACATTGGTCATGAAGAGGACCTGTCATCCTCCCTTAACCCAGGGTTTGCCCAGGATAGTGACATATAGGAAGGGTGCGACATATGCTAATTACATACTAAGTAGTGCTCAGTCCCACCCCCTCTACCTGTTGTAGTGAAAATGGGCAACAAGCACCCTGATTAACATTCTGGTTGGACTGATAAGCTAAGCATGGTAAACAGCCTGATTAGCATTCTGGCCGTAGGGTGATTAGCATTCTGACCACGGAGTGATTATCATACTTTACAGTCTGATTAGCATTGTGGCCGGGCTGATTAGCATACTATACAGCCTGATTAGCATTGTGGCCAGGCTTATTAGCATACTATACAGCCTGATTAGCATTGTGGCCAGGCTGATTAGCATACTATACAGTCTGATTAGCTTGAGAATAGTCTGTACTCAACAAGAGGACCAGTCACAAAGGCTCCGTACACGCTGCACTCCTCCAGGGCTGTAGGATGTTCATTTTAAAATGCATTCGGACACTTTCTAAATGTAACTCAGACCAGAAGTCTGCTAGGACTAATTGTCTGTTCTGAGGAGGCTGCGATGCGCTCTCTGATCCTGCAGGGAGCGCCAGTTACAGCGTAGAAGTGTCGTGTGTACCGCGTCTCCTGTTCATCTGAACATTGTGTCTGTGGGCCGGAGGGATCGCTCCTTCTCGGTTCCAGAGTTAACTATAAATGTTTTAATCATAACTAAACTGTGAAGATGTGGCGGCCGTTCTCTGTGAATACAGACGTTTCCCTGTTCCCCCCAGCAGCACCCAGTCTGTGGGATTAGTTCCTCTGTCATCACCCTGCTGTAAGGTTGTCCCTATAGAGAGGAGGCCCATAGGCAACTCTTGTACATCTAGCGCCACAGAGAAATAAGAGAAGTCTGCGCTCATTTCTAATTACAGAAACCATCATATTTATTTACAGCTGGAGTATATATGCCGTTTACTGACAGTCACAATACAACATAACACTCAGAAACATACCAGGGTTGTAGAACTGATGTCTATGGGGCACATCAGCCGAAGCTTATTAACAAGTGTGTACAATAGCTGCAGCCTGAATGGGGTACGGAGTCCTGAGTCCTCTGTACAGATGGAGCTGTCGGCAATATGCTTTCTACACAGAGCAGCAGTGACACCCGCTGGCTAAGAGCAGGTACTGCACCCCAGATTTAATTTAATTTTCACAAAATAAACATCATTTTATGAAATCACCCCTTTAAGCTATATTAAAATCAGCCTTCCCAACATAATGTTGTTAAATAGGTCTCCCCCCAGGAACCACTAAAGTCGGATGGCCGCGCAGGTCACAGTGCTGAAGATCCATCCCAAAGTGCGGGTAGTGTGGTTCTTGCTGTTCTCGGTATTCTGGTCCTGTGTCACTGATCACACTGTCTGTCTCTCTGTATTCTGGTCCTCTGTCTGTCTGTCTGTCTCTGTATTCTGGTCCTCTGTCTGTCTGTCTGTCTCTGTATTCTGGTCCTGTGTCACTGATCTCACGGTCTGTCTGTCTCTGTATTCTGGTCCTCTGTCTGTCTGTCTCTCTGTATTCTGGTCCGCCTGCCTCTCTGTTCTTTATGGTGTTTGTGTCTTTTCTGTTTTCTGATTAATTCATGTGCATTTTACCACTAATTATATTTTTAAATGAATAAAATTATTATGAAGAAGCCATTGTGGTGTTTTGGATTTTTTACTTTTATAAGTACTTATAGTCTACAGCATTATTTATCATCAGAGAGGATTATCTGCTCATTAATATGTGCATAGTAGTTTATTACCCCAATTGTTACTAATTTTATTTAGTTTAAGAGATTTTGCTGGATTCCTAGACAGCCTTCTCCAGTTGTCAGATCTAAGTACAGCTGCCTGACTCCATCCTGTGGTATGTATGTGTGTGTGTGTATATATGTGTGTATATATATGTGTGTGTGTGTGTGTATATATGTGTGTATATATATGTGTGTGTGTGTATGTATGTGTGTATATATATATATATATATATATATATATATATATTATTTATTATTATTATTATTATTATCTTTTATTTATAGGGCGCCAGAAAGTATCCGTAGCGCCGTACAAGGACAAACAATGGCACAGTACAAGTAACAGTGAGCACTATAACTCTGGGAGCTCAAAGCACAGTTAGAAAGAGAGGGTGGGGCATAGTTAGTGCAGGCTGGTAATTGTAGCCCAAAAGAGTGGGCGCGGATGACAGGTTAAGAGCCACTGAGAGAAACAGAGAAGCGAGAGGAAACAGAGGGCAGAAGGACCGAAAGGAGGAGGGCTAAATAGCTGGACAGCGAAGTTAAAAGTGGTGGAAACGGGAGGCTGGAGAGCCCTGCTCAAGGAGCGTACAATCTAATGGGAGGAGAAGACAGACAGAGACACAAGGGTGAGACGGAGACGGATTCGAGGAGGGAGGAAGAAGGGAAGAGAGGGAGAGAGGTAGCCGACAGGTGGGAGGTTAAGCAGGTGACTGGAAAGCTTTTAAGAAAAGGTGGGTTTTTAATGCTCGTTTGAAAGAGGACAGATTAGGGGATGTTCTGATGGAGCGGGGGAGCTTGTTCCAATGAAGGGGTCGGCGCGGGAGAAGTCTTGGATACGTGCGTGAGAGGAGGTAATCAGAGGGGAAGAGAGGCGATGATCGCAGTGGGAGGGATGGAGTTTGAATAGAGATGAGGTTGGAGATGTAGGGTGCAGTGGAGTTGGCGAGGGCCTTGTAAGTCAAAGTAATATATATATATATATATATATGCGTGTACAGTGCATCCGGAAAGTATTCACAGCGCTTCACTTTTTCCACATTTTATGTTATGTTACAGCCTTATTCCATTTTGGAATAAATTCCCTTTATCCATCAAAATTCTGAACACAATACCCCATAATGACAACATTATGGGATATTAAAAATAAAAAACTAAGACATCACCTGTACATAAGTATTCACAGCCTTTGCTCAATACTTTGTTGATGCACCTTTGGCAGCAATTACAGCCTCAAGTCTTTTTGAACATGATGCCACAAGCTTAGCACACTTATCTTTGGGCAGTTTCGCCCATTTCTCTGTGCAGCACCTCTCAAGCTCCATCAGGTTGGATGGGAAGCGTCGGCCATTTTCAGATCTCTCCAGAGATGTTCAATCGGATTCAAGTCTGGGCTCTGGCTGGGCCACTCAAGGACATTCACAGAGTTGTCCTGAAGCCACTCCTTCGATATCTTGGCTGTGTGCTTAGGGTCGTTGTTCTGCTGAAAGATGAACTGTCGCCCCAGTCTGAGATCAAGAGCGCTCTGGAGCAGGTTTTCATCCAGGATGTCTCTGTACATTGCTGCATTCATCTTTCCCTCTATCCTGACATTTTTCCCAGTTCCTATAGCTGAAAAACATCGCCACAGCTTGATGCTGCCACCACCTGTTAGGGCCCACGACCACCAGGATGAGCTTTTAGAACAGCAGTGTAGAGATCTCCACCTTTAGCAGCCGCCTTTCCTGTAGAGCTTTAGATGCTCACAGGTACTCAGATGCCCCCAGGACTTAGGCTCAGAGTAGTAAAAGCTCATCCAAGATGGCCGCAGTGCAGATGGAATTGGGGGCGCTAGCCCAGACTGAAGCCAGTGGCCAGAGACAGGCCGAGGTCAGAGGTCCGTGGCAAACGGCGAAGTCCAGAATACAAGCCAAAAGGTCAGGGTCACAGGCAATCAGGAAAGGTCCACGGTACAGGCAGAGGGTTACAACAGCAGATCAGGCAAATAGATATCCAAGAGCAGGTCAGCACAGCACAGGACTGGAACGCTGTAACTGGCAGGGAGGCTAAGCCCTCCCTGCCTTAAATACTGAAAGTACCCAATCAGGGCCTAGCCCTGAAACTATCCCCAGGCACTGCCTAATTACTTAATACAATAATTACTTAGCCCACAGTCTGTGTTAAGTTACTGAGCACACGGCTCGTAACTACCCCTCCCTTGAGAAGGGGTTAAGAAACCCCAACACCCTGGCTTTCTGGGGAATTGTTTGAAGAATTCTTTGATAAGTCTATCTGCATGTAGACACCTCCATAGAACCCAAGAACATTCCTCCAGGCCATGGCCCTTCCATTGAACCAAACAGGAATTTGTCCCTGGACTTTCTTGGAATCAAGTAATTTCCGTATAAAAAAAAAATCCCTGTGTCCTTCTACATTAGCTGGGTGTGGCTTCCGAGGCTGAACACGTTTAAATTTAATAGAAAAAATGACAGGTTTAAGCAAAGAGCAATGGAACGTGTTAGGAATTGTCAGAGAGCGCGGAAGTTTCAACCTGAAGGCCACAGGATTCCCTTGCTTGATGATGGAAAACAGGCCAATGAATCTAGGACCGAGCTTTTTACAGGGTTGTCTGAACCTGATGTGGAGATCCAAGCCTTCTGACCCACTTTGAAAGAGCAGCTCTTACGGTGTTGATCCACAAATGTTTTGGAGTGAAAGGAGGCTTGCTTTAAGGCAGAGTGAACTTTCTTCCAGATATTCTTCAGACTAGAAGCCGTAGAGCGTATGCCAGGGAGCCCAGAAGGGATAAACAAAGCCATTCAGTTAGATCTAGGATGGTAACCAAGATTGCAATAGAACGGAGAGGTACAAGTGGAGGATTGGCAAGAATTGTTGTATGCGAACTCTGCCCATGGTAACAGGGCTGACCAGTTGTTGTGGAAGTGTACAAACGTAAAAATTGTTCAAGGGATTGATTAACCCTTTCAGTTTGTCCATTGGATTGTGGATGGTATGCTGAGGAGAGGCTGATGTTTGTACCAAGGAGTGCACAAAAGGACTTCCAAAATTGAGCAATAAACTGAGAGCTGCGGTCAGAAACAATATCCATCGGTAAACCATGGAGCAGAAAGATGTGTTGGATAAAAAGTGACGCCAAGGTCTGTGCACTAGGGAGTCTGGTTAAAGGTATGAAATGGGCCATTTTACTGAAGCGGTCGACCACTACCCAGATAGTATTGTGGCCTTCTGAAGAAGGGAGCACCACAATCAAATCCATCAACAAATGTGTCCAAGGTCCAGTAGGAACAGATAAAGGCATCAGCTGACCAGAAAGATGGTTCCTAGGGGTTTTGTTTCTAGCACAGATTTCACAAGACAACAAAGTCTCGAACATCCGCAGACATGGAAGTGACGGTCCGGTCGTCAAGAAGACGATCGAGACGCCAGACAGTGGAGAGAGCACGCCGCTAAGGATACCGCCGCGGCTCGTTACACCAACATGCTTCACTGTAGGGATGGTATTGGCGTGGTAATGAGCGGTGCCTGGTATCCTCCAAACATGACACCTGACATTCACGCCAAAGAGTTCAATCTTTGTCTCATCAGATCAGAGAATTTTGTTTCTCATGGTCTGAGAGTCCTTCAGGTGCATTTTGGCAAACTTCAGGTGGCCTGTCATGTGCTTTTTACTAAGACGTGGCTTCCATCTGGCCACTCTACCATACAGGCCTGATTGGTGGATTGCTGCAGAGATGGTTGTCCTTCTGGAAGGTTCTCCTCTCTCCACAGAGGAATGCTGTAGCTCTAACAAAGTGATCACTGGGTTCTTGGTCACCTCCCTGACTTAGGGCCCTTCGCCCCCGATGGCTCAGTTTAGACGGCCGGCCAGCTCTTGGAAGTGTCCTGGTGATTCCGAACTTCTTCCATTTACGGATGATGGAGGCCACTGTGCTCATTGAGACCTTCAAAGAAGCAGATATTTTTCTGTACCCTTCCCCATATTTGTGCCTCGAGACAATCCTGTCTCGGAGGTCTACAGACAATTCCTTTGACTTAATGCTTGGTTTGTGCTCTGACATGCACTGTCATGTGTGGGACCTTATATAGACAGGTGTGTGCCTTTGCAAATCATGTCCAATCAACTGAATTTACCACAGGTGGACGACACCAATTAAGCTGTAGGAACATCTCCAGGATGATCAGTGGAAACAGGATGCACCTGAGCTCAATTTTGAGCTTCATGGCAAAGGCTGTGAATACCGTATTTGCCGGCGTATAAGACGACTTTTTTTACCTGAAAAACATGCCTCCAAGTGGGGGGGTCGTCTTATACGCCGGGTGCCAAACTCAGGGGTCTCAGGGGTGCCGTGGGACAGCCATAAAAAAAAAAAACAGAAACACTTACCAATCCGCGCGGCGCCGGGACCCAGCATCCTCCTCTCTCACGCAGCCGGTCATATATCAGTGACAGCTACTGCGTGAGAGAGGAGGATGCTGGGTCCCGGCGCCGCGCGGATTGGTAAGTGTTTCTGGTTTTTTTTTTTATGGCTGGGGCGCGGCAGAGGGGGCAAAGTGAGAGAGGGAGAGAGGGACAGATGAGAGTGACAGGAGGGGGACAGAGGAGAGTGACAGCAGAAGAAGGTAAGTGTTATTAGTATGTGTTATGTTATGTTTGTTTTATGTTATGTCATGTCAATGCAGAGTGTGTGATCAGCATATATGTGTGTGTGTGTGTGTGTGTGGGGGCCAGTGACTTAATGCAGTGTGTGTGGGGGCCAGTGACTTAATGCAGTGTGTGTGGGGGCCAGTGACTTCATGCAGTGTGTGTGGGGGCCAGTGACTTAATGCAGTGTGTGTGGGGGCCAGTGATTTAATACAGTGTGTGTGGGGGCCAGTGATTTAATACAGTGTGTGTGGGGGCCAGTGACTTCATGCAGTGTGTGTGGGGGCCAGTGATTTAATACAGTGTGTGTGGGGGCCAGTGACTTCATGCAGTGTGTGTGGGGGCAGTGACTTCATGCAGTGTGTGTGGGGGCCAGTGATTTAATACAGTGTGTGTGTGGAAGGTGTGCGGAAGAGGGGGTAGTCTTATACGGCGAGTATATAACAAACTCTATAATTTTGAGTGGAAATGTTGGGGGTCGTCTTATACACCCAGTCGTCTTATACACCGGCAAATACGGTACTTATGTACATGTGATTCCTTAGTTTTTTATTTTTAATAAATTTGCAAAAATCTCAAAAAAAAACTTTTTCCATGTTGTCATTATGGGATATTGTGTGTAGAATTTTGAGAGAAAAAATGAATTTATTCCATTTTGGAATAAGGCTGTAACATAACAAAATGGGGAAAAAGTGAAGCGCTGTGAATACTTTTCGGATGCCCTGTATATATGTGTTACTGTCCTCATGATTTACTACATTCACAGATGGGTATATCTCTTCCCGACAGCTGTATAACTAACTGGCATTGATCACTTATTCTGTCACTCAAACTTATATCAAGGAATCCAATATGTGCCATAAATACGGCACCATACCTCTGTCACCACCCCACATACCGTTATATCCCCGCCACCTCATATTGTTACACCTCTACCTCCAGCGTCCATACTGCTGGACCCCCACCCCACATACCATTTGACCTCTACCACCGGCCCCCATACCGCTAGACCACCCAGATACTGTTACACGTCTGCCACCACCCCTAATAATCTGAGACCTTTACCACCGCGCCCCACTGCCGCCCATAATGTTTTCACACTCCAACACTCACCTGAGCCTGTGTGAGGTGTGGGTGACAGGTTTAATAAAAAACAACTAGCCGGTTTGTTTAAAGATGATTAAGACTCTCCTTGTCTACCCCACGCATTAACTTTTGCCATATCAATTATGCCACCACCAAGGTTTGGTTTGAAGAACTGACACTCTTACTCGGGAAGCCTTTGTTTCTCCCTTTATCTAAACTAATTTCTCACAACTTACTTTAATCGCCATTATCATAAACCAAATGGTCTTCCCTGACCCAGAGTTATCATAAACCAAATGATCTCTATTTCAGCTATGTAGCATTCTAATACCAAGCTTAGTCTGACACGTGATTTTGTAAGAACACAGACATTAACTTATTAAATTTGTTTTAATATGGAAATTGAATCCACGGTGCTTAAGATACAAAATAGTTAACAAATTGACATACAAATAAAATATACAATAGTTTCTTGTAAAATAAAAAGGAGCAAACAACAGAAAAGTGGTAAACTCGTGCATGATCAGATATCCGGCTGCCGGGAGAACAGGAATAATGGGACACTTCTCAATATGAAATTGACTCGCAAAAGTTAGTAACGGTTAGATTTACAACACACTTTAAACATGCTTCAGGTGCCCCCCCCCCCTCCCCCTCCCTCTACTGTGATGTCAGAACCAGAAAACCTGAGTGAATGCAAATGAGTTTTACAACCATTTATTCTCACTACCTTTCAAGGTTTCTTTAGACTGGCCTAACTTCTCATGAGAATGTTCTACAGAGATGATATTACCTCCACACAACAGGTCATAAGTTTCCCTTCATTTACATATCAGACATAACTCCCGTAAGTATGATGTTTGAGAAAAAATTAAATTTTCCTGTGTCCTTAGTTCCCTTCATTCACACTTATTCCAACTGCTCAGCATCCTGACACCTAGGGGTAAATGTATCAAGCTGAGAGTTTTCTGGCGGGTTTGAAAAGTGGAGATATTGCCTATAGCAACCAATCAGATTCTAGCTATCATTTTGTAGAATGTACTAAATAAATGATAGTTAGAATCTGATTGGTTTCTCAAACCCGCCGGAAAACTCTCAGCTTGATACATTTACCCCCTAGTTGAGATGTCCTAAGATATCACAGAATGTGAGGGGTCTGTTTTTGGATGTTATTTATGACATTATTATTGTGACATTAATATAACCTTAAAGAGAGATTCCCAGAGGTTTTGGCTTTTATGACCTGTGCCATAAATTGGTATTGAGCATTTAACTGTAGCTAAGAAACCACTTGATGAATCTCTATATATACATAAATACACCATGGGGAGAGCAGAAGAATTTACAGATAATCATAGAGATAACATAATTCAGTCTCACCCTCTCAGGTTTTCGAAACAGAGTTACTGTGAGCCGCACCTATGTGTAATTTTATATAACCTGTAAGTAGCTGACAGTAACCGTAATATTATAACTCCACCACTGTCTCCCTCCGTCCCACACCCTCGCACCAGCGTTATTGACCCATACCTGTCATACGCCGGGGACCCGCTAGCCGGGACCCGGCTCACTTACCTCTCCGGCGCTCCGACCGAGTACCGCTGGCGGCACCCATCCCTCCACTATTTAAACCTGCCTCTTCCTCTCCTCTGAGCCTGTTCTTTGGTTCAGTTAGGATTCTCCTAGTGGATGTCTCCTCCAGTCTGAGCTTTCCTGCAATCCGCAGATCTCCAGGCTTCACAGCTGCTCCGCTATCCCAGCGGTCATCCCTTCGGTCATCCTGCAATCCGCAGATCTCCAGGCTTCACAGCTGCTCCGCTATCCCAGCGGTCATCCCTGCGGTCATCCTGCAGTCCGCAGATCTCCAGGCTTCACAGCTGCTCAGCTATCCCAGCGGTCATCCCTGCGGTCATCCTGCAGTCCGAAGATCTCCATGCTTCACAGCTGCTCCGCTATCCCAGCGGTCATCCCTGCGGTCATACTGCAATCCGCAGATCTCCAGGCTTCACAGCTGCTCCGCTATCCCAGCGGCCATCCCTGCGGTCATCCTGCAATCCGCAGATCTCCAGGCTTCACAACTGCTCCGCGTTCCCAGCGATCATCCCTGCGGTCATCTTGCAATCCGCAGATCTCCAGGCTTTACAGCTGCTCCGCCATCCCAGCGGTCATCCCTGCGGTCATCCTGCAATCCGCAGATCTCCAGGCTTCACAGCTGCGCCGCTATCCCAGCGGTCATCCCTGCGGTCATCCTGCAATCCGCAGATCTCCAGGCTTCACAGCTGCTCCGCCATCCCAGCGATCATCCCTGCGGTCATCCCGCAATCCGCAGATCTCCAGGCTTCACAGGTTCTCTGCTATCCCAGAGGTCATTCCTACGGTCATCCTGCAATCCGCAGATCTCCAGGCTTCACAGCTGCTCCACCATCCCAGCGGTCATCCCTGCGGTCATCCTGCAATCTGCAGATCTCCAGGCTTCACAGCTGCTCCGCCATCCCAGCGGTCATCCTGCAATCCCACAGATAGCAAACTCATTTAACTCCATGGATCCTGCTCCACTCCCAGAGGACCGCTACCTGCGTGGCAGTTGCCGCAAAGTCCATACCACCTTGCGGGGGTTCTTGGTGAAGGCCAGCCACTGCGTTACACTCCGCGCCTCTGGTGAGTGTTAGTATTGGCAGGTCAGGGGTCTGTATTCCTCCACGAAACCTTCAGCAAGGTACCTGCTCCAGCACTTGGTCTCCCGAGTAGAACAGCAGGATGCAATGCAGCAACAGTTATTACAGTGCTTCCAAGCCTTGGTCACCCGTGTGGATTCTCTGCAACTCACCGCTCCTCTTGCCGTTGTGGATCCCCCTGTTGCCGCTCAACCCACTGAGCGCCTTTTTGCATCCGTCTACCCTCCGTTTGCCTACTCCCACTAAATTTGAGGAAGATCCGAAATCCTGTCGGGCTTCCTCAATCAATGCTCCATCAATTTTGAGCTTCAACCTCAGAATTTCCCCACTCATCGCTCCAAGGTGGCTTATATCATATCCTTGCTCTCCGGACAGGCCTTGGCTTGGGCCTCCCCCCTGTGAAGGAGAGACGACCCACTTCTGAGCGATAGCGGCTTTTCGAAAAATATTCGGTGAACCCGGTTCGGGTTTCCTCAACGGCTTCCAGTATCCTCCGCCTCCGTCAGGGGGCTCATTAGGTAGCATAGTATGTAATCCAATACCGGACCTTATCCTCAGAACTCCAGTGTAAAAATGACACCCTGGTGGCTGCCTTCTGGCCAGGTCTTTCTGACAAAGTCAAGGACGTTCTGGCTTCCCAAGAGCTGCCTCCCACCTTAGACACCCTAATTTCTCTTTGCAACAGAGTCGATCTGAGGTTCCGGGAGAGATCTTCAGAAAAGGAATATTCAGAAAAGGAATCTTCCTTCCGTCCCTCCTCCAGAATGGCACCTCGGTTCCAACGCCCATTATCTCCCATGGAGCCCATCGCCTAACTCCGGAGGAGCGAGAGTGCAGACTGAAAAACAAGCTTTGCATCTACTGTGCTGACCCGGGCCATCTGCTGAATTCATGCCCCAAGAGGCCGGGATACGCCAAACCCTAACCTGCTCTGTAGAGGTCAGGCTGGGGTCTTCCGAATCTTCTCCTATTTGTTCTGGCTCTAAAACCTGTTCCTTTCCCGTGTCCATCCTGGTCTCCGGGAACTCGTTCACTACTCCTGCATTAGTGGATTCCGGGGCAGCAGGCAACTTAATTTCTCAGTCCTTGGTTAGTCGGTGCGCCTTACCCGTTATTCCTCTGGAGAGGGCCATTGTCGTTACGGCCATTGATGGTTCATGAATACCTAGGGGGATTATTACTGAACGCACTCCCCTGCTCAGCCTTCAAGTAGGAGTTCTACATCGGGAACAAATCTCCTTCTTGGTCCTACCTGATGCTATCAGTCCACTCATCCTGGGCTTACCCTGGCTTCAACTTCACTCCCTGCAAATAGACTGGTGCTCGCCACAAATTCTCGCTTGAGGTTCCGCATGCCATCAGAGATGTCTTCCTGGTATTCTTCCTGTCAAGGTGGTGTTATGTGCGTATTGTCGCTAACCAATAACGATTGTCGAACCTCGATTTGTGTTTCCAACGCACAAAGATTTATTCGCAATAAGTAGAATAATATGCTCAGGCGAAGTAATAGTAAATACAGCCGTTACTTATCGCAGGCGCTCTGGATCCAGTGCAGTCATTCAATCCTGAAGTCTGGGGACAAGATGTCTGCACACTGGATCACAAGCTGCTGCTTATATACACAATTAATTACAGTAATACAATGAAGATGGTATAGCTTGCATCTATTGGTCCAGGTCTCAGGAATGTCCAAGGGGTTGTCAATCATTGGCTGGTTCATCCTAAGGAATCCAAAGGAGGGGGTCATCTCTGCAGGGGCTATGCTCGGCTCTTCCCGCCAAGATTCCTTAGTCTTAAGTAGTTCATAATTCCCTATCATTCATAACTTGTGTATGCACTCTGCGATTCCCTTGCAGAGTGAACCAAACAGTAGGATATGTAACAAGGTTCATTATGATACCACTCATGATGTTATTCCTTCAACCCGTTCCGTGTATTTCACTAATATGCATGTAACTCTGATATAACATATAAATACTACTATATTTCGACTTAACTGACTATGTGTTGCAAATACCATTAATGTGTACTATTTTATAAGTATGCGTGTTTGTGCGAATGTATTATAAAAGACCAATTACTGTTGCTGCCACGTGTAGTGGATGCGTACGTCCTTTCACGCCGCAGCGTGCCCTGGTACGTCATAGCGTACCGTACACATCTATTCAAACAAAGACAACCAAGTTCGCTAGACTTTAATTGAAATGACTTTATCCAATTTGCTGACTTCGACAGTTCCACCCTTTGATAGTGTACTAAACTATCACCCAATCACCGTTTCAAGTTCAGGTTTATACAATGCTTCTTCACAGACCATGATCTCGGTATCTGGTACCACCCTTTCAGTCTCTTTCTCAGTGTTACTCCTATGAGACCGTTTTCCACACTTCAACACAGTAGGAACACATTTGACAACTAAACCAATTGCTAAGATGACACCCAGTATAAGGAGAAGGAGCTTACCTACACTAGCAACCATTTCCTGTACCCACTCCCCCAGACCGGAGAACTATTTCACAGGGTTCAACCACGAGAACCAACCCGCCACCTTTTCCCCGACCTCATATAACGAAGAATTATGGCTCTTTCGAAATTCCCATTTCAGCTGTAAAATTTCATCCATCTTCCGGTCTATAACCTCTTTAGGGTCATCCGTATTATTAGTAATGTACGTGCAACATTTGACACCGAACTGGGTGGCCAGTGTCACACAGTACCCACCAGTAATAGAGGTGAGGTAATTTAGTACCAGTCTATGTTGCACCAACTCCTTCTTGTACGCTTGTAGCTCCCTTCCAGTATACCTGAAAGTGTCATCATACATCTCGGTGATATTATCTATTAATTTGGCTAGGTCTTGGATATATTTAAAGTTTAATGTTCCCCGAGCGGTCCTGGTGAGTTCTAGAGCAACCATAACTTGGAAACCAGCAGTTTCACTAATCAATTTTGTAGCTATGGGTTCCTCACCAGGAATCCATATTTCTCTTGCCACGGTGTTCATACTGTGTGTGTATGTATGGTGGTGATGTAGTCTTGTGAATACCAACCATTTCTTCATGAGTAATAGTCATGATTTCAGGAACCAGTTTAGCTAAGAAACACAAGCCCTTGGAACTCGGAGTCACCCAGGAATAAGCTTTCCTCCCACAAACAAAATACACATCATCAGGGAGAACATAAGGAGCAGTATGCCCATAAATTATATCACACAGAGTTTTGATAAAACTACCCAGTGTCTCCATTTGTTCTAGACACGTGTCGGCATTAATGACATTTTTACATTTATCTGTAGAGACTTTTCCAATGAATACCTTCTTATGTTTGGTTATACGCCCTAATCTGTGACTTCCATCAACATTCCTGCCTAGTAGTGACCTTGTGAGTCTCCCTCTAAAATGAGTGTGGCGAGCCATTGTCTGATCTGATAGGTCAGCCTCCCAATTCTCCAGGCGCTTTGCATGAGATATGTTTAGGCACAGCAAAGATCTGCCTATGGAGTATTGTCGAAGCGTCAGACTAGGGGACCAAGTGTTATTGTACCTCCCTTCTATGGGCCTCCCACCCCTCAATTTGAGTACTTCAGATATGTTTAGAGGGAATGGCACTAGTCCTATATTATGCTGCCCTTGAGGCACGTGAGAGCACACCCAACACTCGGTTTGGTTTAACACCTTACCCACCAGGGAGTGATAATCCTTCAAAGGATGCCCGCCTATATTCAGAGTACTGGGGGACTGGCATCGTTGGATGCATCTCTCTTCAACTAGGGAGTTGCAGAACTTGCAGATACAATACTCATCAGACAATAGCCCCTCACACTGCCTCCGAGTTCCTGAGCTAGCAGACCTTTTCATAACCCCTGGACCAAGTTTGATAATGGGCTGCTCAGGATATCCTATTAACTTTTCTTCGGCCTCCATTTCATCCGTATCACTCCCAGAACTCTCCTCCGTCCTCCATCCTCCTTCACAAAAATAGAATGTCCTAGAAAGAGTAAAAACAAGGAAAATCCTGGAACAAAAGAAAAACAAAAACCGCCACTCCATCGCTGGAAAGATAGTTCTGGGGCAATGTCTCTGGTTCAGGTGTCTCGACTGCAGGCTTTAGGTCTCCTGGAACAGGCTCACAAGTGACAGATCTATGTCGTCGGTCTCAGTTTTATCTTGCACTTTCTCCGGATTATGGACTCTCCTGCAGTGGGTGGAATGGACCCAAGTGTCTCTCTCTGCAACCTTCAGTGATGTAGTACTGGTCTGCAGCACTTTGTACGGGCCTTCCCAACGGTCTGTTAAACAACCTGAACGTAAGAAATTGCGGATCATAACATAGTCTTCAGGTTCAATATCATGACAGTTCGTTTCTGGCATACCAGGTGACAGCATTTTTAGTTTTTGTTGTTGTTGTTTTAGCTGTCTGCTCATTCTTATAAGATATTGTACAGTCACTTCATTATTACACTTCAAGTCGTCTTGTGGACTCACGATCAAATGAGGCTGTCGTCTGAACAGTATCTCAAAGGGGGACAGATTAAGAGGAGGTCTAGGAGTGGTTCGAATGCTACCCAGTTTCAGCCATTATCTTACTAAGCTTGTTCTTTATAGTACCGTTTACTCTCTCCACCTTACCACTGGCTTGTAGTCGGTAAGGGGTTTGAAGTCTGCTACCGATTCCCATGAGTTTACACATATTTTGGAAGATATCACCAGTAAAATGGGTACCCCTATCACTTTCAATGATTCTAGGGATACCGAACCTACACACAAAGTCTTGTACAATTTTCTTTGCAGTGAACAAAGCAGTATTAGTGGCTGCCGGATATGCTTCTACCCAACCGGAAAACACATCAATACACACTAACACATACTTTAGATTCCTGCACGGTGGTAATTGGATATAGTCAATTTGTATTACCTGGAAAGGTCCGTCTGTAGGAGGGATGTGGGATGGCTCAGTTGGAATAGTTTTCCCAACATTTTTCCTCAAACAAGTAAGACATGACATTGCTTTCTTACCAGCCTGAGAGGAAAATCCGGGAGCACACCAGTATGCTCTCACCAGTTTGCACATACCTTCTTTACCCAGGTGAGTCAGGCCGTGTGCTGCTTCAGCCAGGCTTGGATAGTATGTTCGGGGAGCTACAGGCTTACCTTGTCCATCCCTCCAGAGTCCTGAGGACTCTTGACCACATCCCTTCGCCTTCCAGACCGCCTTTTCCTGCAGGGAACACAAATCTTGCATTTCAATTAATTTCTGCATGTCTAATGTCTAGAAAAAACCATCATAGTCTCGGTCGATACAGTCATAGGTTGCCCTGCTGCCCATTTAGCAGCTTCATCTGCCCTGTTGTTGCCCAATGACACTGGGTCTTCTTCAAAGGTATGGGCTTTGCACTTTATGACGGCTACTGTTCTGGGTAACTGTATCGCTGTCAGAAGTCCTTTTATGTGTTGTGAGTGTGCCACTGGTGTACCTGCTGCTGTCGTAAAGTTTCTAAGGCGCCAAAGGGCCCCAAAATCGTGCACTACCCCGAAGGCGTACCTAGAGTCAGTATATATATTGGCTGATTTACCCTCTGCCAATTTACACGCTCTCCTTAGTGCTACTAGTTCCGCCACCTGGGCTGAGTGAGGTGGGCCAAGGGGTTCAGCTTCTACCACATCCTGATCGTCTACAACAGCGTAACCAGTACATAGCTCTCCTGTCTCTGTCTGTCTATGGCAACTTCCGTCTGTATAAAACGTAAAATCTACATTTTCTAAGGGTGTGTCACGTATGTCGGGCCTTGCAGTAAAGGTCTGATTCAGGTGTTCCATACAGTCATGCGTGTCAGTATTCTTGCCTAACTCATCATCAACCAGGGTCTCCTCACCTCCCACCCTTTGTGTCTCTAGAGACACATACAGAAGGTATGTAGCTGGATTTAAGGTGCTACATCGTTTGATGGTGATGTTTGAGGGTGCTATCAGGGCTAGTTCCCACTTTGTGAATCTAGCTGAAGAAACATGTCTGGTTTGGGCTGAATTTAACAGAGCTGATACAGCATGGGGTGTATAGATGGTTGAATTATGTCCTAATACTACATCCTCGCTCTTACTCACCAGAAGAGCCGTTGCTGCTACACTTCTGAGACATGTTGGGAGTGATCTTGCCACATTGTCTAATTGTGCACTGTAGTATGCTACCGGTCTGCTAGCGTCACCATGTTTCTGTGCGAGGACACCTGCTGCACAACCATCAGCTTCTGTACAAAATAGCTCAAAAGGCTTTTCATAATCAGGTATTCCCAATGCAGGTGCTCTTGTCAGACTATCTTTAAGATTAAAGAACGCTTGCTCTGACTGTTCTGTGTGTACAACACGTTCTGGTTTTGAGGAAGAGACTAGCTCCTGCAATGGTAATGCCAGAATAGAAAAACCTGGGATCCAGGATCTACAGTATCCATACATCCCCAAGAAAGTACGAATCTGCTTCTGGCTCTGCGGCAGAGTCATGTGTTGTATGGCCTCAATTCTGTCGGTTGTCAGGTGTCTTAGCCCCTTAGTGAGGCAGTGTCCTAAGTATTTGACCTTAGTCTGACATGGCTGTAATTTATCCTTTGCCACCTTGTGCCCTGTTTGTGAAAGATGAAGCAACAACAATTTAGTATCATGTAAACATGACATAAAAGAATCAGAGCACAACAACAAATCGTCCACATATTGAATTAGAACAGACCCATTGTGGGGTTGAAAGGATTGCAAACAGTCATGTAAGGCTTGGGAGAAAATACTGGGAATGTCAATGAACCCCTGGGGTAGTCTGGTCCATGTGTATTGCACTCCCCTGTAGGAGAATGCAAAAAGGTATTGGCAGTCAGGGTGAAGAGGGACTGAGAAGAAAGCAGAACATAGATCAATGACAGTAAAATGACTAGCAGACGGTGGAATCTGCATGAGGATGACAGCTAGATTCGGCACTACGGGGAATTGGCTCTCAACAACTTTATTAATTCCCCTTAAGTCCTGGACTAATCTATAGCCCCTCCCCCCATTCTTCTTCACAGGGAAAATGGGACTATTTGCTGTACTGGCTCTACGAATTAAAATCCCTTGTTGTTACAGCCTCTCAATAACAGGATATACCCCTAGTTCCACCTCTGGTTTTAATGGATACTGTGGGATTTTTGGAGCTATATCCTGTACCTCATGTGCGACCTTCTCAGGTATATCTAGGAACACACCATCTGAAGTACAGTATATGACACATTGGAGGATATCTATGTGACCCACCCCTCTGTGTATTGAGTCTTTCCTTTTTACAATCTCTCATGTAATGTCCTTCCTCGTTACAGTTGAAACACCTGATCACTTTAGGTTTCTTGTTATATGGGTTGTATGCTGGTGGTCGTGTATGCACCCTTTCTAGAGCCTGTATACTTACCGTCATTAACCTATCACTTTTCTCTTCCCTTTTTCTAAAAAGGTTTTTGTCATGCTCCACAGCAGACTCCCTAAGAGAGTCTACCGTGACGCCTCTCCAATTAGGTAATGTGGTTTGTACTCTCGTCTTTAAATTTTCTCTAAGGCCATCCATCAGTACCCCTACAGCTACTTCTCTGTGATGTGGGTCCTCACTTATGTTGGATATCCCAGTAAACCGTGTTATCGCTGCTATAGCTCTAGTGAAGTAATCTGCTGCTGTTTCACTATCCTTTTGTTTAATGGTGAAAATCTTACTCCAATTTACTACTACTGGAAAATAGATGGCTAAGTGTTTGACAATTTGTTCTATATTCTTTTGGTTAATCTCATCAGTCAAGGTGTCATCTTCCTCCAACAAACAATCTTCAATAAATTTTTGTATGTTAGTATTGGAAGGAAGACACGCCCTCAACACTACACGCCAATCCTTATTGGTTGGTTCGTGGGCATTTCCTAAGTCTTTAACAAATTTCTGACATTTAGCTAACTCCTTTCTAGGATCTGGGAATTCAGTCATAATGGAACGTAATTCTGATTTAGTCCAGGGACAATGCATTGTAACATTTCTTAAAGGAACTACACCATCCTTATCCGGTTTCCCATTGGGAACTGATATTGTGCGGACCGGGAACGCACCCTCTGGTACACTGACTTCAGGGGACACTACAGGATTTGCTTGTTCTAGATTTAGAACGCTTTCACTCCTAGTGATCACGCTACTCTCACCTATCTCAGCCATTTTCTCATACTTGCGCTGAGCCTCTAGTACACTAACAGCATGGGCAATGGCCGAAATCACAGTGGGTTCATCTTCGTCTTCAGATACACTTGATTGAAACTGGCTTAAAACAGGATACAACTTACCAATTTTTCTATTTTCAGTTTTAACAACGGCTGTACTTACCCCTCCCGCCACATAAGGTGGCAGGGGCGCGCTTGCGCTGAGTTCGCCACGCTTCTCAACGGTTACATCCGCCTTGCGCGCGCTTTTTGCCACGCCTACTTCCGGTTTGCATTCGCTGCTCTGCCACGTGTTACTTTCCATTTGCCACAATTTTAAACAATCATTATGTCTATTTCTCTTTTTCGTTGACTTGCTCAACTATACTTTATCCTTTACAGTATTTAGTACCTCTGCATTAAAACTTCCTATTTTTGGGAAAGGCCTATCACAATCTTTGGTCATCTTGACCCACGTGTCACAATACACAGTTGCGTATGCACCATATTTCTTACACATGAGAAACCTCGCTGAATCAATAGGGCCTTCCTTAGGCAGTACACTGACCATCTCTAACGTATGCTTAGCACCCATGTTGAACAATATACCTTCTACCCGGAACACAGACACACCGCAATGCTCTGTTCCTTCCGGCTAACAATTCCAACTCTGTTGCTATAATCACAGCTAGAGATCTCTAATGCTCGGTGAACGTATTTCCTTTAGCCGCGTTCACTCGCTTTTCTCGCACCAGGCGAGGATCCCTAATACAGAAATATCACTGTGGGCCCCAAGGGCTATCAGCTCCTCGATACCCTGGCTCAACCACAAAATCTGTTGAGTTTATTATAACTGGGAGAACAAAGTCGATACAATCAACCAGCCTTTCCAATATAATTCCTCCTAGCTGCTTCACCAATTCGCACTAAAGATGCGGTTAGATCGCACTGCCTACCAATACTAATTATTAGCAAACCTTGCGATCTATTGGTACCGCTTTGCGAAAACCCGGTTTTCGCATTCGGTATACCTGCCCTGTATACCGTCCTTCAGTTGGGCAATCCGCCTCGTCAGACAGCAACTGAGCACAATCCACAATAAAACAGTGTATCTACGTTACAACATCACACACTATACACCTTTTCTGCGCAGAAAATCAAAAGTTCCCAACAACAGTAATAATATCTCAGAGGCTTTCACAAGTAATTATACTATACATGTACAATAACTATCAAAACGATTGTTTAACCACGTGGCAAATCTACCGGAAGTTCGCGTACGCACAGCAGGAAATACACATACGCTAAGCAATGCAATACAGTTAAAACGCACAATGACAGTAAAAAGAAACAGTTTTCTCTTTTGTCCCTAGGTTCTAGTTAGCGTGCCCTAGATAATGCAAAATGGACATTCGGTTTCACAACACAGAGTAAAATTCAGGTTTTGAACACAATGCGTTCTTACCCGTATATGACGCGTCTCCACCCTTTGTTGCGGAACCGAAATCCGTTGGTCTTGCGTATCATCGGCAACGAAACCTCCAAAGCTCACGAGCCCCCAAATGGTTATGTGCGTATTGTCGCTAACCAATAACGATTGTCGAACCTCGATTTGTGTTTCCAACGCACAAAGATTTATTCGCAATAAGTAGAATAATATGCTCAGGCGAAGTAATAGTAAATACAGCCGTTACTTATCGCAGGCGCTCTGGATCCAGTGCAGTCATTCAATCCTGAAGTCTGGGGACAAGATGTCTGCACTCTGGATCACAAGCTGCTGCTTATATACACAATCAAATACAGTAATACAATGAAGATGGTATAGCTTGCATCTATTGGTCCAGGTCTCAGGAAGGTCCAAGGGGTCGTCATCATTGGCCAGTTCATCCTAAGGAATCCAAAGGAGGGGGTCATCTCTGCAGGGGGTATTCTCTGCTCTTCCCGCCCGGATTCCTTAGTCTTAAGTAGTTCATAATTCCCTATCATTCATAACTTGTGTATGCACTCTGCGATTCCCTCGCAAAGTGAACCAAACAGTAGGATATGTAACAAGGTTCATTATGATACCACTCATGATGTTATTCCTTCAACCCGTTCCGTGTATTTTACTAATATGCATGTAACTCTGATATAACATATAAATACTACTATATTTCGACATAACTGACTATGTGTTGCAACTACCATTAATGTGTACTATTTTATAAGTATGCGTGTTTGTGCGAATGTATGGTAAAAGACCAATTACTGTTGCTGCCACGTGTAGTGGATGCGTACGCCCTTTCACACCGCAGCGTGCCCTGGTACGTCGTAGCGTACCGTACGCATTTATTCAAACAAAGACAACCAAGTTCGCTAGACTTTAATTGAAATGACTTTATCCAATTTGCTGACTTCGACAGTGGTTACCCCTCTGTCACAAGGTCTCCCTCCTCAGTATGCTGCCTACGCTGATGTTTTTGATAAGGCTCGCTCTGAACACCTTCCTCCTCATCGACCTTGGGATTGTCCGGTGGTTCTACAACCCGGAAAGGGACCACCCAAGGGTCGGGTATATCCACTTTCTCTGCCTGAGACCCAGGCAATGTCTGTCTACATCAAAGAGAACCTCCACCGTGGATTCATCAGGCCCTCTACCTCTCTGGCCGGAGCATGTTTCTTCTTCATGAAGAAGGACGGTACCTTATGACTGTGTATCGACTATCGAGGCCTTAACGCCATTACAGTCAAAAAACGCTATCCTATACCTCTTATCACGGAACTCTTTGGTCGCATCAGGGGCGCACAGATTCTTACCAAGTTAGACCTCCGTGGGGCCTACAACCTCATCAGGATCAAGGCCGGAGATGAATGGAAGATGGCGTTTAACACCCGGGATGGCCACTACGAACATTTCATTATGCCATTTGGATTGTGTAACGCCCCGACCGTCTTCCAGAGCTTCGTGAACGAGATCTTCTGGGATTTCCTCTATGTTTGTGTGGTCGTCTATCTGGACGACATTTTGATATTTTCTCAAGACCTCCATTCTCATCAGAGACATATGGCCAAATTTCTTTTCAGACTCAACTATTCTGTAAATTGGAGAAATGCTCCTTTGAACTTCCACAAATTTCCTTTTTAGGCTACCTGGTCTCTGAATCCGGTCTCGAAATGGACCCTGAGAAAGTACGAGCTGTCTTACAATGGCCACTTCCCACGAGCCTTAAAGCTATCCAGTGCTTTTTGGGCTTTGCCAATTATTATCGGCGCTTCATCCAAGGTTTCTCCACCATTGTAGCCCCCATAACTGCCCTCACCCGCAAATGGACCAATACCAAATCCTGGCCCCCCGGAGCCTTACGGGCATTCCAGTTTCTAAAGAACGCTTTCTCCTCTGCTCCGGTGCTCCAGCAACCTGACACAACCCGCCCTTTCTTCCTCGAAGTCAACGCTTCCAACATCAGTAAAGGAGCCATCCTGTCCCAGAAATCTGTACAAACCAAACTCCATCCCTGTGCCTTCTATTCTAGGAGCCTCCTGCCCGCCGAGAGGAATTATACCATCGGAGATAAGGAGCTATTGGCTATTAAGATGGCAATACCTTCTGGAAGGAGCCCTGTATCCGGTAACTGTTTTCTCCAACCACAAGAATTTATCGTATTTACACTCTGCTCAATATATGAATGCCCAGCAGGCCCGTTGGTCACTTTTTTTCTCCCGCTTCGAGCTCATTATCACCTTCAAACCTGCTACTAAAAACAAGAAAGCTGATGCCTTATCTCGGGCCTTCATTCCTAACTCTGACTCGGAAGAGCCTGTTAAACGCCCTCTCTTGGACCCTAAATGTGTGCAGTTGTCTGCTTCTACTCCCTGTACTCCACCTGTGGGTAAGACTTTGGTTGCTCTCGCTCTCTGAACGAGGATCCTCTCCTGGTATCACGCTTCTCGCTTCTCTGGACATGTTGGAGCACGGAAGATCCTGGAGATCATATCCAGAAACTACTGGTGGCCCACTGTTCGAAACAATGCAAAGGACCTGCCTGGGGTACATGCGCCCAATCCAAACCCTCCCATCAGGCTCCGGCAGGTCCTCTCCAGCCACTACCTATTCCTTCCCGGCCTTGGTCCCACATTAGCATGGACTTTATTACGGACCTCCCTCCCAGGAAGAGATTTAACACTATCTGGGTCATTGTAGATAGGTTTTCCAAGATGGCCCCATTTCGTTCCTCTGGTGGGCTTGCCTTCCTCTCCTATTCTAGCCAATCATTTCATCAAGGAGATTTTCAGACTTCATAGATGTCCTTCCGAGATTGTGTCAGACAGAGGAGTACAGTCTGTTTCCAAGTTCTGGCGGGCCCTATGCAGGACCGGATTTACCGCTAGGCAACCTAGGCACCTGCCTAGGGCCTAGCGGCTCTCAGGGGCCCAGTTGGGGAGGACAAAAGAAAAGAAAAATAAAAAAAAATTGCGGCCCCTCCCCCGACTTGCGGGGGGTGCTGCGAGATAGGGGAGGAGGGGAGGGTGCCACGAGACGTGGGAAGGGCTAGTGTGGTGGCTGGTCTCCTCCCTCCCTCCTGTGTGTGGCCTGCTCTGTGTCACATGGGACGTGCACCACATGCCAGGTGCCGTCCCATGTGTGAAGGAGATGAAGACTGCACAGCTCCTAGATGGAAAAAGGTAGGTTGGGGAGGGGTAGGATAGTATATTAATAGCGTGTGTATTATGAGTATGTGAGGGGCCACTGTCTGTGTGTATTATGTGTATGTGAGGGGCCACTGTCTGTGTGTATTATGTGTGTGTGAGGGGTCATTGTCTGTGTGTATTATGTGTGTGTGAGGGGCCACTGTCTGTGTGTATTGTGTGTGTGTGAGGGGCCACTGTCTGTGTGTATTATGTATGTGTGAGGGGCCACTGTCTGTGTATTGTGTGTGTGTGTGAGGGGTCATTGTCTGTGTGTATTATGTGTGTGTGAGGGGCCACTGTCTTTGTGTATTATGTGTGTGTCAGGGGCCACTGTCTGTGTGTATTATGTGTGTGTCAGGGGCCAGTGTATTTATATTATGTGTGTGTTTGTGAGGGGCCAGTGTATTTATATTATGTGTGTGTTTGTGAGGGGCCAGTGTATTTATATTATGTGTGTGTGAGGGGCTGTTTGTGGGGGGGAAATAGGTTTATTTTTTAAATGGTAATGTTTTGGTTGAAGGGAGGCCTACTTAAAAAATGTGGGTGCTATATTGATTTAACACTGGGGCTGGTTGGAGTTCACTAAATTTCATGTACCCATTTTTTTTTCCAAATAGGGTCTCCAACATTCCAGGATCCAGACAAGCAGCAACTGATCTAAAGACACAGCAGCCACAAGTGATGAAAGGGACGAGAACAGTTAGGAGAGAGCAGCACAGTCTGCCAACTATCCTGAATCTGGTGGGATTTATATTATGAGGAGGTCTGACTTGTTTAAATGTTGCACTATGGAATTCATGCAGAAGACTGATATATTAACATGATTATTACATTCCAGAACTTTTTCATGTTTCTGTAGGTAGAGGGCTGCAGTCAGTAACTGTAGTGGCGGACGGTCTATGACGTGGTAGTGATAGGAGACTGCTGTTTTTTCATTACTGGGCTTGCTAACTCTGAACTGCAGTTTCTTGACATGTTAATTATGATTAATACCTAAGTTTAGTTAAAGATAAAGTACAATTTGTGTGAATTGAAAGGTAAGCTGTGGTGGAAGTAGGGTGTATATGGTTTACTGCCTTCATTGTAAAATAATAAAATTCCATTAACTTGTTTACATTCCCATTACATTTTTCATACCGCCACTTCTAAATTTCCACTTTGAACACTGAGCTTAATATTCACCGTATGGAGTATATGATTAGTATAATTCTAAATTTTGCTAGATCCTTTGACAAACTAAGGGGTCCATGGACATTATTCTTTAACTGCTGGGACCAAAGTGTGATGCAGTGTAATGATAAAGGAGGGCACAGTGTGATGAGAGGGACAGTAATGAGGGACCACAGTGTGATGCAGTGTAATGATAAAGGAGAGCACAGTGTGATGAGAGGGACAGTAATGAGGGGCCACAGTGTGATGCAGTGTAATGATAAAGGAGGGCACAGTGTGATGAGAGGGACAGTAATGAGGGGCCACAGTGTGATGCAGGAGCAGCAGCGTGATGTGCGGCGGGACATAACTTACACTTCTACTTAACTATACAATGCTAAAAAAATATAGTGTTATGGATTGTTTCAGGGAGGGGGGGGGGGGGCAAACCAATATCTTGCCTAGGGCCCCATGAGGTCTAAATCCGTCTCTGGCCCTATGTAAAGTCCTGAGTATCCGCTTATGCCTGTCATCTTCTTACCATTCACAATCTAATGGACAGACCGAGAGGGTAAACCAGGATCTCGAGACCTTTTTGAGGATCTTTTCTTCAGCTAACCAGGATGACTGGGTGGACCTTTTACCTTGGGCAGAGTTCGCGCATAACATTGCATACCATGAGTCCACTTCCTCTACTCCTTTTTCCACTGTATTTGGAATTCATCCACTCCTCCCTGAACTTTCGTCCCTCCCTCCCTCCCACCCAGGTTCCTGCTGTGGATTCCGTACGTCCAAAATTCTCTTCCATCTGGACTCAAGTTTGGTCCGCTCTCAGGAGAACGTCTTCCAGATACAAGTTTTTTGCTGACAAGTGGAGGCGGGCCGTTCCCGTTTTCAAGGTCAGGGATCGAGTCTGGCTTTCTACAAAGAATATACGCCTCAAGATTCCGTGCATGCAGTTCACACCCCGTTATATAGGTCCTTATAAGATCCTGCGAATCCTAAATCCAGTCTGCTTTAAATTACAGTTACCCCAGAGTCTTCGTATCTCCAACTCCTTTCATGCCTCCCTGTTGAAACCTCTTATCATCAACCGTTTCTCGACTCCTTCTTCTACGTCTTCAACTGTTCAACTCCAAAAGGATGAGGATTTTGAGACATTGGCATTCGGTATTTGGTCCATTGGAAAGGATTTGGACCCAAAGAGCGCTCCTGGATCCGCGCGGCCGATATCAACGCTCCGGGCCTTCTGAAGAAATTCCATTCTAAGTTTCCTGGTCAACCTGGCCCTAAGTGTCCGGTGTCCACCCTTAAAGGAGGGGGGGTACTGTCATACGCCGGGGACCCGCTAGCCGGGACCCGGCTCATTTACCTCTCCGACCAAGTATCGCTGGCGGCACCCATCCTAGACATGCGCAGACCCGATTTCTGTTTTAAAGGCTTTCTCAGTCTCCTATTGGTTGAGGGATCTCCCTCCACTATTTAAACCTGCCTCTTCCTCTCCTCTGAGCCTGTTCTTAGGTTCAGTTAGGATTTTCCTAGTGGATGTCTCCTCCAGTCTGAGCTTTCCTGCAGTCCGCAGATCTCCAGGCTTCACAGCTGCTCCGCTATCCCAGCGGTCATTCCTACGGTCATCCTGCAGTCCGCAGATCTCCAGGCTTCACAGCTGCTCCGCTATCCCAGCGGTCATTCCTACGGTCATCCTGCAATCCGCAGATCTCCAGGCTTCACAACTCCACGCTGCTCCGCTTTTCCTGTGGTCATTCCTGGAACCCACAGATATCAAACTCATTTAACTCCGTGGATCCTGCACCACTCCCAGAGGACCGCGACCTGCGTGGCGGTTGCCGCGAAGTCCATACCACCTTGCGGGGGTTCTTGGTGAAGGCCAGCTGCTGCGTTAGACTCCGCGCCTCTGGTGAGTGTTAGTATTGGCAGGTCAGGGGTCTGTATTCCAGTTAACCGTGACAATACCATTAAATCTCTGTCGCCAGCCCCCTTACCATTAGACATCCACCAAATTGTCCATCCCAAATTGCAGATGAAAGTCTGCACGTTTCTTGCTGTTCTCTGTGTTCACCCTCTGGTCTGTGTTGCTGACCCGCACAAGTCGTCTTTTCTCTGTTGTTTCTGGTGTTTGTGTGTTTTCTGTTTTCTAATTAATAAGTTGTGTGTATTACCACTAATTATATTTTAAATGAATAAAATAAAATGATACAGTTACACCTCCACCAGCAGCCTGCATCTTTCACTACATATTGGAAAGATCTATGGACTTGTGGTTTGCACTACCCTGAACCAGGATTAATTGTAACAGATATTTTCCCAATGCTCCATATTCTTATCTCACTACAAAGGAACCTTAATGTTCCACAGATGGGATTGTCCACTGACACCGCTGTCTGGGCCAGTAACGGTAAGTTGTACGGTCTGATGTAACTCTTGGCACCATCGTTACCCCCAGCTGCTGTGTGACTGAGCTCTGATGTAAGCAGAGCTGCTAAATAGCAGAGCTATGTAATATATTATAACTGCACTCCAAGTCCGTGAGTACGATTCTTTGCTGCAAACTGCTTATCAAGGTGACCAATTACATCTAGAACAGCTGAAATATTAACATTCACATACTTTACTTCACATAATTTCCATATAATATATTATTGTTATCAATTAAACTTATACTTTTACATTACCTGTTTCCTACCAAACACTTTAATTCATTAATTGAACAATTCCTGCACCAAAAGGATAATTCTACATATTGGGCATGTTCTAATGACCACTAGGTGGCAGTATTGTATTACTGTTTGTAGAGAACTTCCTTTTCCTTACATAAGTAGGTTTGACTAGAGCGTTTGTTCTCCATCTGTCACTAGGTGGTATAGGGACGTAACAATGAATCTGTACCCTCTGTATCAGGGATAGTTCCCTCATTGTATTGTGCACTTTCCTTCATCCAAAGCCAGCAAACAGCAGCCGCACTTTCTGCAGTATAAACATTTACAGTGTTATTTGTGGCTCAACCACTAGGTGGCAGTATAAACATTGTTGTTGCAAAGTTTAACAACATCCTTACCAATCAATTATTATTATTTTGTGTGAAATAGCTTTTTTTTTATAAGTTTACCAAAGTAAATTGTAGGGTTTTTTTCTTAGGAGCGATGGAGCTTTGTTACTATGGTATGTATTTTTTATAGAGGGGAAAATTAGGCACAATTGTTGTAAAACGCTTTTTTCAAGATTTAGCTTCTTGTAACTTTAGTCCCTAATATATATCAGCTAGGTCTCATGAGTATAATGATACAAAACAAGTGTATTTTATCTTAAAATATGAAACTGTGATTGAGTGTTTTACTCCTGCTGCCTCCATGTAGCCTTTTCCTGCTGCCTCCCTGTGACTGCTGATCCTGAAGTCTTCTCCTGCTCTCTCCTTGTGGTCTTCTCCTACTGCTTCATGGCTGATCCTGTGGTCTTCTGCTGCCTTCCTGCTGTCTTCTCCTGCTGATCCTGTGGATTTCTCCTGCTAATTCCCTGCTGATCCCGCAGTTTTCTCCTGCTGCCTCCCTGTAGTCTTCTTTTTCTGACTCCTTGTGACTTTCTCTTGCTGCCTCCCTGCTGATCCTGTGGTCTTCTGCTGCCTCCTTGCTTATCCTTCAGTCTTTTCCTGCTGCCTCCCTGCTGATCCTGCTGTCATCTTCTTCTTCTTCCCTGCTGATCCTGTGGTCTTCTTCTGCTGCCTCCCTGCTAATCCTCTGGTTTTTTTCCCCGCTGCCTTCCTGCTGATCCTGCGGTCTTCTCCTGTGACCTTCTACTGCCTCCATGTGGTCTTCTCCTGCTGATCCTAAGGACTTCTCATGTGTCACGGATATCCGGAATGAAGGTTTACCTGCTGGTATTGGCGCTGATAAACTGAGAGGCAGGGAGTCTAACACGCCTCCAGTCTTCACCAGGGGCCCCCGCAAAGAGGTTTGGGTTTTGCTGCAAAGAGTCATGCAGGTCGTGGCCCGCCCAGTTAGCCACCAGCGAGGTAATTGGTGAACAAGTGTGGTGGTGCAATCCGAGGTCAGACCATGCGGGCAATAGAAGTACCGAAGGAGCAGACAAAAGCGAAGCCAGGAGACAAACCAGGAGATATGTATAAACCAGAGTGAGATCCAAATGCAGAGTCAGACAGAACTGGGTCAAAGTCCAGATAATCAGGCAGGATGCTTGGGAACAAACAGGAGCGCTGGAGCATAGCGAGACCTAGATACTCTGGCACCCTCATACTGTCAGGGGCCTCTTAAAATAGTGTAGGAAAGCCTCTGATTGGTGGCAGAAATTCAGCGGGCAGGACGCCGACAGAAGCGTCTTGTTACTTATGCGACGGAGATGCGAGTGAACAGCGCATGCGTATGCTGACGCCAGGCAAGGAAAATGGAACGCATCTCATCTCTAGGCGACAGGACGCAATTGCGCAGAGAAGGAAGGCGATCGTCCCGGGCACAGAGTGTAAGTGCTGGAACGGCACCTGTCATCCTGTGACCTTCAATTGCCTTCCTGTGGTCCTCTCATGCTGCCTTCTGCTGATCCTGTGGTGGTCTTCTTCTCAGTTCTATCCATATCTGCCCTTGCAGTGCTCCCTGTGGAGAGAGTCAACCTCCTGCCCGGTGGCCGTAATTCTGATTCCATTGTAGACATCCATCTGTCTGGAGCCAGCCTCCGTAATGATTTTTCTTGGAATCGGTCAGGTTACACAGAGGATTTATTTTAACTTGTTTATTTTAAATTGCAAAACGTGTGTTTTATAATAAATGTTACCATAGAAAAGTGCTTAACATGATTAGTAAGACCGACAACTCAGTACACTGTATACTCTAAGGTTCCGGCTGAATGAGGGTTATCTGTGACCACCAGGTGGCGCTGACTCAACATTGTCAATGGGAGTGTGATCACTTTAATAGATATCATGTGGTACAATTGGATTTGTTAACTGGTCATGTAAGTAGAGAATACAGTTTTGCAGCTGATCAGGCCCTTTTCCTGGCCCCATGCCTGCTCTTACCTTTGAGTAATGTGAAAGCAATGTGTCACTAGAGAGGGAATAACAGACCACACAAAAATTAGTATTCCAAACCAAGTCAATACCTACAGACTGCAGAGCATTGTGTCCAAACTAGTAAATCCCATTTGCCTCAAAATCCAGACTATAATGTGTAAGAAAACACCTCTGAGAAACAACGGATTCGTGGCTCAGGATTTGACGTCACTCCTCGTAGAATGTGAACATAACTGCTCTGGAGGTTGCTTGTCTGTGGAAATGTATAGTCTTCACATTGCCTATACTGTCCATCTACTGATTGTTGGAGTTGAAGCTGTTTGACCTCTGTTTCGTCCTTGTGGCAGTATGAACTGTCTATCCATGGTTCTGATTGGCTCAGTCACTCTATCGATATTCTGAGGCGTTTAGACAGTAGTACTGGGAAAAATACTGCTACCACAATTTCTTGATTGCAATGGAAAGACATCACTACCTTAAGGATGAATTCTGTCACAGGTCTCATCACTACTGTTACGAGCCGATCTGTGGCTCGACCTCCTCCAGCTGCATCCCGGCTGTCATAGCAACAGCCGGGACGTCACTTACTGTTTCCGCTGTCCCAACCGTCACCATGGCAATGGTCGGGACGCTTTCTAAGCAGCGCTACGTCCCGGCAACACTGAGCAGTTGGGCGCATGCACATATATTTAAACAGCCTGCAGACTAATTAATCTAGTTGTTTATTATGTAGGCAGCCTCTGGGGGCACTTGTAGGGCGGGGCTCGGATTGACTGCTTTCTATATTTAAGGCATGGAGGACTTGGCCTCCCTACCAGTTATAGCACCTACAGTCTGTGCTGTTTGCTGACCTGCTGTTTGTCTCCTGACTTTGGCTGTCCTCCTCTTGTGACTCTTGTCTGTACCTTGGATCTTGCCTGTTTTGCCTGTGGTCCCGACCTCTGCTTGAATACCGATTTGCCTGTCTGCTCCAGACCCCTGACCTCGGCCTGCCACTGACCTCCCACTTCAGTCTGGGCTAGCGCCTCTGGTTCCATCTGCACTACAGCCATCATAGATGAGCTTTTACTACACTGAGATTAAGACCTGGGGGCATCCAAGTACCTGTGAGCACATAAAGCTCTATGGGAAAGGCAGGTGCTAAAGGTGAAGACCTCAACTCTATATGTTCTAAGAGCTCATCTTGGTGGTCGTGAGTCCTAAAAAGTACTTTATGAAGGGAAAAAGAAGTTGCAGGAGAATGACACAAGTGCTTGACATTCACTGAATATTCTAACAAAGTGAAAGCTAATAAAACCAGTAGCTCCACAAAGTGCAATTGGCATCATGCAATGGCTCAAAATGTCAAAAGGTTCTTGAGGGAATGAAGGTTTTAACAGGAGGTCCCCATCTCTGTTCTGTATTATAGCCCTTTTCCAGTCCTTGCAGGAAACTGAGATGTCTTATATAAGTGGCTCTTTTTAGCTACCTATTCCATAAATCTCTTCCAGATTATATGACAGATGACGGAACTTGACGACTCTCTGGCTTTTTCTGCAGGTTTATACTTCTGCAGCTTCCAGTCCCTGAGATTAATAATGTTTACAGCTCAGTCTCCAGGCAGTGAGAGCTCACACTTGTGGCTGCATATGTTGGAATGGACCTTAGATGATTACTTGGGAGTAATGGCAATCTCTGGTCTCTCCGTATTCTTGAGCGTTGCATACCATGGTCAACTTGGTCAATTTGCTACTGTGACTTTCTTCTGCTCTGTCCCAGCAGACCTTCCGAATTACAGAAGAATAATGGTAAACCTCCACTTCTGGGACTGCATCCTCTAACCCTGGGCAAGTCGACATTGAAAAAAAATGTGTTTACGTTGTTGTTTCTAAAGAGTTGCCATTCCAATTTATTTCTAGAAGACCCCACCTGTCCATAATTTTTGAGAGATTTCAGGACATATCTGTTAAGAGCGTTCCTGCTCAAGAAATCTGCCTGAAGATTGAGTGTCTCTGAAACGAAGACTGTTATCTACCCACACGAGAATTGGTTCCCCCTCTTGGAGAAGCTCATGGCTCCCTCTGCCTCCTTATTTCTTCAGACAGGCCACTGCCTGTTGTCTCAGAAAACTGTTGCTCCCTGAAACTGTGGGGCAAAGGACAGAAGGGCTTGATGAACAGTTTGATGAACATATTGGAGCAGACGCCTTTCAGATTATGACTCTACTGACCTTGTGTCACTTGCATGTCCAACGTGGTTCTCCAACCTTAGCCTAAGGCATCAGTGGTCATTACTTTACAGTTGTCCACTCTTAACTCAAACCCCTTCCCAAGATTCATTGGATTCTGCCCCCAGCTGAACTTCTGCTTCCAGTCCATATCAAACCGATTCCAAAGTGCAGGACAAAATCCTGGGGTGCCCACTTAAGCCATCTGGCCCGCTTCAAACATGGAATGGTGGAAGACATGAGGTCTAAAAGTCTCATAAATTCTCTTGTTGATATTAGCTTCTAGGTGAAACCAATGCTGCATAGATTACTTTCTAAACTCCCTCCTCTGGTAAAGATAGCAACTCTGTATTGGTGGGAAGTAAGCTGCTTTTGAGGCTGCACGTGGTATTTCTGATGCTTAAAAATCCAGCTGTGATCTTGAAGATACTTTTGTTCTGATGTTCCAGAAGAACTGCTGGACTCCGAGTCTTCACTAGTAAATCATCTAGATAATGTGAAATGGAATAAACTTAATTCTTCCACTAACACTTTTGTAAATATCCATGAAAATATAGACAGCCTGAAAGAAAGATAGCAAAACTAATAGCGTTTCTCTCGTACGTAAATCGTGGAAAATATAGATGTTCTAGTACTCTAGGAACAAGCACATAGGCGTCCTTGAGGTCTGTGGAGATGAACCGATCCCCCAGCTGGACCATAGAATTAGAGTTGATTTTGATTCCATTTTTTCACGGTGAGGAAACTCTTCACTCGCTTCAAATCTAAAACCAGCCTCCGGTCTGCTGTCAATTTCTTTACTATATGGGAATTGGGAAAAGAGCTTCTTGCTCCGAAATCTACTAAATATAGAGATTGTTCGTCATTCTCTTCTTTAGAGGCTTTGATATCTTCCAGGCCACAAAAAATACCTTGGTGCATACTGACACTCAGTTCGGGTATGCCAAGGCTTGTTGGGATCAGTAATGTACCAGTAAAACAATATTTTTCTTATCTCATTTAACCCCATAATAACTTTATAATTCCCGTCGACAAGTAGCTCCGTAGTGGTTTTGGCATGGGACTGATTTCTTCTGGTGGGAAGGCAGTTTTTGCAGGCCTGTTTCCCAGAGAGTATTCAGTTAGGGCTTGGACTGTGTGACATTATAACATGTTCCTCTCTGATGTTTTTGCCGCTACCGGTCTAGCCTGTGAGCGCTGGTGCTGGGGACAGTTTTAGGGAAGGAGTGGCACTTTTTTTTTTCTCTTTAAAGTACATTTAAAAACAGTCTTTATCGTTACAATCATCAATGTGCTGCACGTATGCAGACACAATCACGTGAATATGCTGATCTGCATGGATATGAAGATCTCAGCATACACGGGTAAATGCGTGTATTTGTGTGAACACATTTTGCGCCTGTGTTTCAGGTCGCAAAACGCTCTCAACTCCCTATCAGACCCCACTGTGTGCATTATTGTGTCTCTCTATTTCTTTCTATATTTTTCCATTGGTGAGAGTGATCTGAGTGGGTGAAATTCAGAGTTGAAGACAATTTCTTCCCAATGCGTTAAATGGTGAGAAGGGGGATTATCATGGATATTTATCTCACCTATTTACACTGTGCAACCAGACTTCCCTTTTTTTCACTTTTATATGGCCACAAATTCAAGAGGCATCATATGTATATTAAGAATAATAATATTTTATTTTACAGGTTTAATTATTTCCTACCAAAAGGTGAGGGCAAAATTTGTATCACACAAGTTTATTAAGTACACATTATATTTATTCCACTCCTTGCACCTCGGACTACTGCCGGCTTGTTAACCAGAAGATCCTGCAGACACATAAATGACCATCAGACAGTTTGATAGATACTTTCGCCACGGACGTCTGTCCTGCCAAAATCAGACCCTCTGGCACATAGAATAATGGGAAATACTTCTAACCAGGTAAGATGATCCGTCCTAATCTAAAGGAAACAGAAGAACAAAAGACCAGGGCTAAGGGGCGAGGGTGAGGGGGGTAATTGCACCTTTTATTTAATTTGGGAGGATTCTTTTGTCCTGTCAGTGGAAACAAGAGCTGTACCCAGAGGTGAGACTGACATGGACCTGCCAGGAAATGTTATATCCAGGCCAGATGGAGCCTTATGGGCAAATTATTTCTAAAAATGGGAAAATGAGTCTCCCCATAGTTACATTCGTCAGTTGCTGCGAACACAATTATTTACACCGACATGTAGTCGCCTAATACCCGGAACCACGGTAATAAAGTAAAAACACTGCGTAAACATTTCTACACCAAACTTTATTTTATTTGACTGTTGTTTTTTATATATTATCATATTTGGCGTAATAAATGGTTTAATACATAGCACTAAAGTAACCGAGTGATGGACACTCAGGTTAATAGATCTAGTGCTATCTGGCATGCAGGCTGATATTAGATCCAGGTAGCACTGGATCTATTAGGATCTGTCCTGCATTGAATCTTCTACACTGCCATTGGGACGCCCACCAAACAGGGATCACGATGTCATCATCAGGTTACCGAGGATTCCCCTGCACTGAATGCGGAGGCGCTGAGCAGTCTCGTATTTACCGCACTGCAGGTATTCTCAGAGCACCCGCCATTAAGAGACAATGCAAAAGAAATGTCGCCTGCAGTTATCCAGTGGTTACACTGTAACTATAATGGGCTTAATTCATCACGCATACTGAGCGCAACGTGTGTTTGGGTATACGTACACCCGTGTTCAACAAGGAACAGATCTGTAGAGACGTGCGCTGATGAATTTGGGTGTAGGTCTGCTCTGCTCTACTACTGTCACGATCCGCAGTGACCCACGACAACATGGAGCAGCCGGGCGTGTGCGCATGTAGTGAACAGCCTGTGGGCTAATTAATCAGGGAGTAATTTATTAAGCAACCCCTGGCGTGGGCCTCACTGGGCAAGAGCCCTGATTGGCTCTCTTCTGTATTTAAGACAGGGAGGGCTTAGCCTCCCTGCCGGTTATAGCGTTCCAGTCCTGCACTGTTGCTGACCTGCTGATGGATTCCTGTCTATCTGATCTACTGTTGTGACCCTTGCTTGTACCTTGGACCTTGCCTGTTTGCCTGTGACCCTGACCTTTTGGCTGTTATTCTGGACTTCGCTGTTTTGCTATGGACCTCTGACCTTGGCCTGCCTCTGACCACCCGCTCCAGTCCGGGCCACCTCTGGAAAGGGTACGGCCATCTTTGATGAGCTTTTACTACTCTGAGCCTAAGACCTGGGGGCATCTGAGTACCTGTGAGCACATAAAGCTCTACGGGAAAGGCGGCTGCTAAAGGTGAAGATTTCTACTCTAACTGTTCTAAAAGCTCATCCTGGTGGTCGTAGGCCCTAGCAACTACACAGGACACGGCGGGATACGTCCAATACATATGTAGAATAAAAATTCTCAAAAGAACACACAGGAAAAAAAATAGAATTAATGTCACCTGTTATTAATAAAGGCATTAATAACAAAACATTAAAAAAAAGTAGTAGTCTTTCAAAAAAATTCCCATTAAATACATTTATTAGCACTATCTTAATGTTTACTGCACATGAAATACATTTTTACAGTCGCTCCTGATTGCAGAGACATGTTATAGCTGTATACACAGCTGTTATCACTAGTAATCATCACTACTGAGCAGGACTTAGACTAGCCCTGTAGCTGGAGCAGGAGATACGGCAGAAGAACAGACAACTTTGAGATGGCCAGAGCTGGATTCGGATGTGGCTAGGTGCTCTCACCCTTACTGTACAGTTACTACAGGCGACCTCCCGTTTCCCGCCATGTTCCTTCCCAGAATGCCTTGCGCTCGAAGATGGATTGAGCGCTGCTGCATTTAGTTGCGTATTGTCTGGTTCTGGTCATGCGCAGATCAAATTTGCAGATTAAAGACACAAAATCGGCATTTACGCCCCTTGATGAATCAGACCCAATGTGTTTATCATTTTGTTTCCATTTTTAAAGCTGCGACCACTTCGTTTATTTACATATGTTTTGTCACTATTTGTAAAAGTAACTGTAATAAAATTAATAATAATTTTTTTGCAACATTGTAACACAGTTCAGACACTCTGAGCGAGATCGGTGACACCAGCCCATTAGTCGCTCCTCAACATGCAGACTGTCAGCTCTGCTGGCTAGGAGCTCCTAAAGCTGCTGACTCAGTGAATATTGTGTCCGGCTTTACAGCTCCTCACTTTCCTATCCCAGGGGACGGGGCGAAGGCTTCTTGGATGAAAGCGAATCTCCCCTGACATATATACATTGCTTTAATGCATGGGTCTGAAAACGATAGGAGATTTATAGCTGCTAGCCAGCGGTATTACTGACACCGCAGCGGCCAATCTGTGCGCACCGCCCGGCTCTAGTCATTTAACACGGGGCTGAGGCGGAATGTGAGTAATTTGTGTGTACAGAAACACAGCTGATGTCAGCATCACACGTCGATAGCTCCACTTACAGCGAGACTCCTGTAATGAAAATCCAATGAACAAACCACTGGAAGTAAATAAGTATTCCATTAAAATTAGAAAATCAAATCCCGGACAGCTTATTTTCTCTGCCTTATTGATTTCTTTTATTACGGAAATATTGCTGCTAAATAACATTAGCGTGAGCAATCTTTACATGTTTTTCTGGGCAGAGCATCAATAGTTTAATGTCAGCGTAGAGAAAACTCCAGCAAATTAGTGACACTTCATCATTTTCTCCAAATATACGTCCTGCAGCCTCGTTTCTGATGGGCCCGGTCATATTTTATGTGATAATTGGAATATTGTGGATCTCAATGCGTTTCAGACATATGTTGTAAATTACAGTTATAGAATTATTATTACTATTATTATTATAATATATTTCTTTACTTAGACTAGGGATACATAATCATCTTGTATCAAAACTGTTCAATGCACACACTGCTCCTGTGACATCACTGCACACTGCTCCTGTGACATCACTACACACTGCTCCTGTGACATCACTACACACTGCTCCTGTGACATCACTACACACACTGCTCCTGTGACATCACTACACACTGCTCCTGTGATATCACTACACACTGCTCCTGTGACATCACTACACACTGCTCCTGTGACATCACTGCTCCTGTGACATCACTACACACACTGCTCCTGTGACATCACTACACACTGCTCCTGTGACATCACTACACACACTGCTCCTGTGACATCACTGCTCCTGTGACATCACTACACACACTGCTCCTGTGACATCACTACACACTGCTCCTGTGACATCACTACACACTGCTCCTGTGACATCACTACACACTGCTACTGTGACATCACTACACACACTGCTACTGTGACATCACTACACACACTGCTCCTGTGACATCACTACACACTGCTACTGTGACATCACTGCACACTGCTCCTGTGACATCACTGCACACTGCTCCTGTGACATAACTACACATTGCTCCTGTGACATCACTGCGCACTGCTCCTGTGACATCACTACACACTGCTCCTGTGACATCACTACACACTGCTCCTGTGACATCACTGCGCACTGCTCCTGTGACATCACTACACACTGCTCCTGTGACATCACTACACACTGCTCCTGTGACATCACTGCACACTGCTCCTGTGACATCACTACACACTGCTCCTGTGACATCACTACACACTGCTACTGTGACATCACTACACACTGCTCCTGTGACATCACTGCACACTGCTCCTGTGACATCACTACACACTGCTACTGTGACATCACTACACACTGCTACTGTGACATCACTGCACACTGCTCCTGTGACATCACTGCACACTGCTCCTGTGACATCACTACACACTGCTACTGTGACATCACTGCACACTGCTCCTGTGACATCACTACACACTGCTCCTGTGACATCACTACACACTGCTCCTGTGACATCACAGCAAACTGCTTCTATGACATCACTACACACACTGCCCCTGTGACATCACTGCAAATTGCTCCTGTGACATCACTACACACACTGCTCCTGTGACATCACTGCAAACGGCCCCTGTGACATCACTGCACACACTGCTCCCGTGACATCACTGCACACTGCTCCAGTGACATAACTTCACACTGCTCCAGTGACATCACTACACACTGCTCCTGTGACATTACCACACACACTGCTCCCGTGACATCACTAAACACTGCTCCTGTGACATCACTACACACTGCTCCTGTGACATTACTGCAAATTGCTCCCTTGACATCACAGCAAACTGCTTCTATGACATCACTACACACACTGCTCCTGTGACATCACTACACACACTGCTCCTGTGACATCACTACACACTGCTCCTGTGACATTACTGCAAATTGCTCCCTTGACATCACAGCAAACTGCTTCTATGACATCACTACACACACTGCTCCTGTGACATAACTGCACACACTGCTCCTGTGACATAACTGCACACACTGCTCCTGAGACATCACTGCACACTGCTCCTGTGACATCACTACACACTGCTACTGTGACATAACTGCTCCTGTGACATCACTGCACACTGCTCCTGTGACATCACTACACACACTGCTCCTGTGACATCACTGCACACTGCTCCAGTTATATAACTACACACTGCCCCTGTGGCATCACTGCAAATTGCTCCTGTGACATCACTACACACACTGCTCCTGTGACGTCACTGCAAACTGCTCATGTGACATCACTGCACACACTGCTCCTGTGACATCACTACACACTGCTCCTGTGACATCACAGCACACTGCTCCAGTTATATAACTACACACTGCCCCTGTGGCATCACTGCAAATTGCTCCTGTGACATCACTACACACACTGCTCCCGTTACATCACTGCACACTGCTCCAGTGACATCACTATACACACTGCTACTGTGACATCACTGCACACACTGTTCCTGTGACATCACTACACACTGCTCCTGTGACATCACTACACACTGCTCCTGTGACATCACTGCACACTGCTCCAGTTATATAACTACACACTGCCCCTGTGGCATCACTGCAAATTGCTCCTGTGACATCACTACACACACTGCTCCTGTGACGTCACTGCAAACTGCTCATGTGACATCACTGCACACACTGCTCCTGTGACATCACTATACACACTGCTACTGTGACATCACTGCACACACTGTTCCTGTGACATCACTACACACTGCTCCTGTGACATCACTACACACTGCTCCTGTGACATCACTGCACACACTGTTCCTGTGACATCACTACGTGGGTAGTAAGTGTCAAGGTAAGAGGGAGGAGTGTATTTTGCAATTGGCATGTTTTATTGGCTCTTCTTTATCTTCACAGATGAGGAAGTCTCCAGATGTTTCTGCCTCAACTCACAAAGGGAATATAGTTGGCATGTTGGGAGATGGAGGAATTAGAAATGGTGCAACGGCAGCTCTAGTTTCCCACTGGCCTATGGTCCCTTCTGGAAGGTTATCATGGGGCTCGGGTGATAGACTACGGTCATAACAATAGTTTGGTGTAAATGTTGTGCAGGTGATTGCCTTTGTTCACACAATAGCCGGGGGTCTTCAAGCGATTGGCTACAGCAAAATGTGGGTGCTGGGCTATAATGCGGAGCAGTGTAAGAGGGGGCCGGGGGTCATTTCCAACATGATTGCTCTTATTGCAGCGGTTATCGCGTAACAGCCGGTGAATGGCGGACCAGAGGCACCAAGAGCAACGACTCTGATACCAGTACGGTGGTCAGGATAGCACCTAGGGAAAAGTGTTTTTTTAAAAGAGACATAGTGCGGCTATCAGGTTAGGCTTAATTGAGTTTTTCTTTATACCAGCGAGGAGCTGGGTACCCTGGGAGAGGAGGGAATTGCGCCGATACAGGAACATAGATGAGAGGTACAAGATCAGATGGGGAAAGGGGTCGTATTAAGGTAAACCGTGGGACCTTTTTGATGCTATCAAGAGCGAGCTCAAGGGTGCCCCTGTGGGTTTGGAAAGATCCAGGGGGTCAGGTTGACCTTTCCATCTCTCAAATTAAATGGATAAAACAGATGAAAGAGCATTAATAGCTATTATTCGCTAGTTCCCTGTACACCCTTTTGGTTTACATTTGTTGAGATGCTAAATTTTTAGGGGAGTTGAAGGGAGGACATGAAGGTAGTGCAATAAATTATATTAAAAAGGAAAGTAGGAGAGATGCAAAAAACAAGAGAGGACAGGGGGAGGTCTGACACACCGAGTTATAGACGTAGCTAGGTATATAAAGTGTGGAGTGTTATCTGCATGACACTGGGAACTATGACGTGGCCCTCAGAGTGGGATACATATATATATATATATAATACACTATATGGATAAAAGTATTTGGACACTTGACTATTACACCAACAGGAACTGTAATGACATTGTATTAAAATACACATACTTTAATATGGATTTGGTCCCCCTTTGCAGTGATAACAGCTTCCACTCTTCTTGGAAGACTTTCCACAAGATGTTGGAGTGTTACTGTGGGAATTTGTGCTCATTCATTCTGTAGATCATTTATGAGGTCAGGCCCTGATGTTGGATGAGAAGGCCTGGCTCATAATCTCTGTTCCAGTTCATCCCAAAGGTGTTCGACGGGGTTGAGGTCAGGACTCTGTGCCGGCCAGTCAAGTTCTTCCACACTGAACTCATCAAACCATGTCTTTGTAGTCCTTGTTGTGTGCACTGAGACACAGTCATGTTGGAATAGAAAAGGGTCTTCCCCAAACTGTTGCCACAAAGTTGGAAGCATAGCATTGTCCAGAATGACTTGGTACATTGAAGCATTAAGATTGTCCTTCACTGGAGATAAGGGTCTAGCCCAAACCCTGAAAAACAGCCCCATACCATTATCCTTCATCCACCAAATTTCACAGTTGGCATAATGCAGTCAGGCATGTAACGTTCTCCCGGAATCTGCCAAACTCAGACTCGCCCATCTGACTGCCCAAAAGAGAAGTGTGATTCATCACTCCACAGAACACGTTTCCACTGCTCCACAGTCCAGTGTCGGTGGGCTTTACACCACTCCATCCGACGCTCGGCATTGGTCTTGGTCATGTGAGGCTTGTATGCAGCTGCTCGGCCATGGAAACCCATTCCATTAAGCTCCCGTCACACAGTTTTTGTGCTTACAATAATGCCAGTGTAACTTTGAAACACATCAGCTATGGAATTGTTAGGACTCGTCTCTTACCCAGCTGAGCGTCCCAGCCGTCTCCTTGACAACCAGGACGTCACTTCCGCCAGTTGGTCCGACCGTTGCCAAGGCAATTTCCGGAGGCCGATTCCCTGCACAGTGCGCCCCGGCAAATAGGACAGCCGGGCGCAGGAGCTGAATTCTCCTCAGGCTGTGGGCTGATTAATGTGTCCTCTATTTAATTAGTCCTGGCATGTGTATACTTACAGGGCTGAGCCCTGATTGGTTGGTCTGTGTATTTAAGGCAGGGAGGACTTGGCCTCTCTGCCGGTTATAGCGTTTCTGACCCAGTCTTGCTGACCTGCTCCTGTTTGTTGTACCCTGTCCAGTGGATACTCTATTGGATTCTCTGTGTATGACCCCTGCCTGGACTCTGCCTGTTTGCTTGTGACCCTGACCTTTGGCCTGTACCTTGGACTCTGCTATTTTGCCTGTGACCCTGACCTTTGGCGTGTTTATTGACTACCCTGCTTGCCTGTGACCCTTGACCTTGGCTACCTCTGACTATCCGCTGCTTTATATCCAGCGTCCTGGCCTGCCGCCTATGGGCCTGTATTACCAACCCACACTACACCTGGAGTAAAGTCCTGGGGGCATCTGAGTACCGGTGAGCACATCAAGCTCTAAGCGAAAGGCGGCTGCTATAGGTGAAGACCTCCACCATATAGTTCTGTGGGTTGGTGATCAGACCAGCAGCCTACCAGGAATCAGCAGAGCATTGCGAATTTTACGCACCATGCGCCTTAGCAGCTGACCCCGCTCTGTGATTTTACGTGGTCTTCTGCTTCATGGCTAAGTTGCTGTTGTTCCTAAACCATTCCACTTTCTAATATTATCACTTACAGTTTACCACCGTGGAATATACAGCAGGGATGAAATATCACAAATCGTCTTATTGCAAAGGGGGCATCCTATCACAGTACCACGCTTGTAGTCACTGAGCTCTTCAGAATGACCCATTTTGAGACTGCATGGCTAGGGGCTGGATTTTATACACCTGTGACAATGGGTCTGATTAAAACACCTCAATTCAATAATTAACAGGTGTGGCCAAATACTTTTGTCCATATAGTGAGTATATATATATATATATATATATATATATATACATACACACAATACTGTATGGACAAGCGTGTTTGGTTACACCTGTTACTAGCAGGGAGGGTGCTGGCGGGTATATAATTTTCCTTGCAGTTATTGGTGTGGCCTGGTGTAATGAGGTACTGATGTACAGAGATCTGGCTCACGCATGTGCAGATTGACCCCAGAGTAGCCTGGCCATCGGTAAGACTCCTCTTATCGTTGCCAGCTGGTGTCACCGGGGAGCTGGGCATCACTCACCTGCCGTGGCCATCTTTACTGGTAAATTATCATTGTGATAAGCAGCGATAGTAAATAGATAGTGTAGGGCCAATATAGTGGGTGTAGGGGCGAGACAGTGGAGGTATGTAGGGACAGGTCAGTGGAGTTATGTAGGGGCAGGTCAGTGGGTGTAGGGCCAATATAATGGGTGTAGGGGTATTGTTTCACAGTATTATATGTTTATTGTTTAATGTTCTAGGTCACGCCCCCTTATAAGTGTATATATGCAAATGAACTGGGCAGAACCTGGGAATTAACACTGAACACACAATGCCACAACGGTTTAGACTGAGAGGCTTCATGGGGTGGAATCTATGAATTACCCTTCACCTCATTTCTGATAACTGGTAGAATGTGATGGAGTTTTGGGGCAGCCGGTTCTAGATAAATTCACAGTTGTTACATATTCTCTCCATTTCCATATGATAGTGATTCTTATATCCTTCCCCTTTATTGGGACTTTTCCATAACCTTTCTCAGATTTTTCCTGAGATTGTCCCTTGATCTTCATGATGAAGTTTTTGTTTGGAAACTTCTCACAGACAGATGTATTTATTTTTAAATCAGCGGAAACACATTCATTATACACAGGTGAACCCCACTGTAATATGTGACCTCTGAAGACAACTCAAAATATCTGGGTTGCTTTAAGTGCATATTAGCAAAGGGGGTGACTATTTATGTAATCAATGATTGCCTGTTCTTAATATGTAATTAATTAAGAAAGGACGATAGAGTTTTTATCTTATACCAAGACTCTTGATGATGGATAGCATAGTTGCCTTCTCTCCTGCAATGTTCAGACGAGTACTGGATTTCTGGAAAGGTAGACTAAAGCAGACTAAGCTCCCAAATCCATACTCTGCTACAAGAAAATGGCCGTCACTATCCAGCACACAGGAAGAATTGCGCTACAGGAAAATGGCCGGTACTCTCCTACACTGAGTAACAATGAATAGCTCTCCCTCCTGTCTCTCTTCTCTCTCATAGCCCTTCCCCATTATATATCACACAAACCCCTCTCCCAAATATATATATATACACAATCCCTAATCCAAATCCTTAACCCCAGTTTTAATACCTATTCCAGTAAATTGCAGACCACATGACCTGGTGTCCAAATAATTGAAGCCCAAATGACCTGAATCCTGATGAAGGCATCTTATTAATGGTGTGGTTAATGGGACTGGCAAGCAAGCAATATGGCTGACGTCGCAGTTATAAGACCAAATCGAAGAAATGGAGCTGGAGTAGTAAACACTATGGGCCTGAGTCATTAAGGAGAGTAAAGCATAAAAAGGAGTAACTTTGCACCTGAGCACAACCACGTTGCTTTGGAGGGGGAGGTAAATTTAAAATGTGAGGACAGATTTATAGTTGGGACACAGCATGTCGTAGATCAACTCTACATTTCAGTTTAAAAAATAAAGCTATCAAGTATTTGTGTGCTAGATGAAAAACAGTCAGTATTTAACTTATGTGCAAAATAATAAACTAATTTGCACTCCTTGCATTGTAACGTGGTTTTGTCCAGGAGAAAATTTACTCCTCTTTTTGCCTTACGTTCCTTAATGACTCAGGCCCTATGTCTCAGTGTGAATATGAGCAAAGCTTCAAAGGAATCAAATTAGTTAAACCCCCTAACTCTGGAGTCCTGCGTTTGGCGTCCAAGAAGGAATTGTATCACTACAATGTATAAAGGGACACTTGCGCTTATAGAGGGAGCCTCTATGCAATCAGACCAAGAGCTGAAGTTCGAACATTTGGGAAAAAAAAGTATCAAGTCTAAATTGGATTGGAGTCCTTGGACAACACCAGTCGCCCAAGTAGCCAAGAAAAAATGGGACAGTGAGAGAGTATGTGCTGGTTTCAAAGTCACTGTCAACCCCGCCTTACAGACCGGGCAATACCCCTTGGCACAACATCTTTGCAAATTTGGCAGGTTCAGTAACATGACCTGGCGGATGCGTAATCTACAGATGGAGGATGAATCTAAAGTGTTGCTTACCATTAATACTCACAAAGGACTTTATTACTATAATCGGCTAGTGTTTACCACACCAGCCAGTGAGCCATGGACCAAGTTCTACAGCGTGTGTGTTGTACTCTGTGTAATGTGGATGACATCATTGTAGCGGGAGCCTCTGATGCCGTTTACAGAACGTCACAATGGTCCTACTAGAACAATATGGACTGCGAGCCAAACGAGACGCCTGTGACTCCTGTAAAACGTCTGTCACATACTGCGGCCAACGTCATTGCTGCAAATCACTGCAGTGCTAAAAGACCCGAACCCGCAAAATGTCTCTCAGCTGCGATTCCTCCCAGGATTCATTAATCACTATCACAGGTTCTTCCCAAACCTAGCTATGGCACGCCATCTTCTACATCAGCTTTTGTACAGAGGGGGAAAATGGTCGTCGTCAGCGGAGAGTGATCGAGCGTTCAGAAAGGCAAAAGAACTCGTCACCTCGGACATCGCGCTGACCCTCTATAACCCCTCACTCCCATTACATCGGCTGATGCACCAGCGTACGGAATAGGGGCCGCAATGTCGCATATCACACAGGTGGCGAGGAAAGACCAATAGTTTTAGTCTGGGGCGCTATCTCAGGTGGACTACAACTATGCTCAGATAGAGAAGCTTTCAGTCTAACCTATGGCAGGAGATTCACCCTAGTGACAGATCATCAACCTCTCCTGGCCATCTCTAATCCTCAGAAATGCATGGGCCTTATTCTTGGGTCACTGCTGATGATATTGAATTTAAAAGAACATTGCTCCACACTGATGGGCCATCCTGATTGCCGTACAAGGGGACCAAGACACATTAGATGTCTTTACACTGGCACAAGTTAAAGCCATAAAAACTGGATCTGTGTCAGGCACCGGACACACTGACCACCTGGATGGTGTCCGGCGCTCCCACCTACCTCTAACTGCCACTCTCCTCCCTCAGCGGGTCCCCGTGGCTTACAATGGTGGGAGCCATCTTGCCTGTCTTAACTGCGCATGTGCAAAACCAGCCCTTTTCAAAATTCCTTCATTCACCTGATTGATTGATTGCCTGTCAGCCCCGTCTATATAAAGTACCTGTCTCCTTACCAGAGCGCCAGATCTTCAGGTCTCCTCTCCAGTCTAGACGTGTTCCAGTCTGGCTCCTGTTCTCCTGCTGCTGCTGAGTACTATCACCAACACCTGCTTCCAGCTCTGCAGTGTTACAGCATTATCCTGCTGCAGAGCGTTACCACCAATACCTGCTCCCAGCTCTGCAGTGTTACAGCTCTATCCTGCTGCAGAGCGTTACCACCTACACCTGCTCCCAGCTCTGCAGTGTTACAGCATTATCCTTCTGCAGAGTATTACCACCTACACCTGCTTCCAGCTCTGCAGTGTTACAGCGCTATCCTGATGCAGAGTATTACCACCAATACCTGCTTCCAGCTCTGCAGTGTTACAGCGCTATCCTGCTGCAGAGTATTACCACCTACACCTGCTTCCAGCTCTGCAGTGTTACAGCATTATCCTGCTGCAGAGCGTTACCACCAATACCTGCTCCCAGCTCTGCAGTGTTACAGCTCTATCCTGCTGCAGAGCGTTACCACCTACACCTGCTCCCAGCTCTGCAGTGTTACAGCATTATCCTGCTGCAGAGTATTACCACCTACACCTGCTTCCAGCTCTGCAGTGTTACAGCGCTATCCTGATGCAGAGTATTACCACCAATACCTGCTTCCAGCTCTGCAGTGTTACAGCGCTATCCTGCTGCAGAGTATTACCACCTACACCTGCTTCCAGCTCTGCAGTGTTACAGCATTATCCTGCTGCAGAGCGTTACCACCAATACCTGCTCCCAGCTCTGCAGTGTTACAGCTCTATCCTGCTGCAGAGCGTTACCACCTACACCTGCTCCCAGCTCTGCAGTGTTACAGCGCTATCCTGCTGCAGAGCGTTACCACCAATACCTGCTTCCAGCTCTACAGTGTTACAGCGCTATCCTGCTGCAGAGTATTACCACCTACACCTGCTCCGAGCTCTGCAGTGTTACAGCGCTATCCTGCTGCAGAGTATTACCACCTACACCTGCTCCGAGCTCTACAGTGTTACAGCATTATCCTGCTGCAGAGCGTTACCACCAATACCTGCTTTCAGCTCTATGGTGTGTCAGCGCTTTCCTGCTGCAGAGTGTTACCACCAATACCTATTCTCAGCTCTCTGATGTTACAGCATCATCCTGCTGCAGGGTGTTTCTACCAATCTTCATCTTCTACACATTGGTGCTTCTATTCGCTATCTAGCTGCAGACCATCACACTTCCTCATGATCTTGGCTCCACAGGACCTCTGTGTCTCAATTACCTGTAGAATATACTCTTGTATTATTACTCCTATTAAAAACCATCTTACTCCTGGACTTGGTTCTCCTCTCGGTCTCACTTGTGACCCTTCTTGAGAACCACAACCTGCGCTTGGGGAGCCGCAAAGTCCAAACTCCCTTGCGGGGGTCCTAGGTGAATATTTTCCTCTCCGTTAGACTCCGCACCTCTTAGAGGGTAGCATCAGCTGAAGGAGACCATACGGGTTATTCCAGACCCTAGAGCGTGACAATCTGTTATGGACTTCCTGCCCAAGAGGGGAGAGAGAATTATTAGATAAGTGAATGTTGAATCATCTTCAAACTCCTCACCCTCACTTATAAAGCCCTCTCTGTTTCCACTGCTCCATATCTCTCCACCCTCATCTCCACTCACACTCCTTCTCGCCCACTGTAGTCATCCACCGACAGTCGTCCATCTGATCACCACCTCTCATTCCCGCAATCAAAACTTCTCCCGTGCTGTCCCCTTTCTCTGGAACGTTCTCCCCCATTCTATCAGACTTTCACTTAGCCTGTCAGACTTTAAACGCTCCCTTAAACCCACCTCTTCAGGCTATCCTACCCTTCCTCCACCTGACCCTGCCCTTCTCCATCCCTCTTCTCTCTCACTCTAACCTCTCTATACCACTCCCCTTCTTCTTACTCCCAGCTCCTCTCCCCTCAGTGTTCTCATCCCTCACCCCCTCTTGCCACCCTGTGTCTCCTGTCAGTCTGCCCCTCACCTTTAGATTATAAGCTCCCTTGAGCAGGGCCCTCTTTCTCATGTCCTCCTCTTGTTTTTCTTTGACCTTAACCCTCCGCCTCTTCTCTTAATTTCATCACTTGACTCCTGCCCCCATTTTTCCTCTTCTCCATCTCTGCCCTGATCCTGTAGGTGTTGCCCACTCTGCTGGGCACAGGTGCATTCCTTTGTTCACTCCCCACCTCTCTCCTTCCCATCTGTACATTGGAAGTCACTTTTACCTCTTTGCCCTATGTACTTCATAAGTTAAATACTGACTGTTTTCTCATGTAGCACACAAATATCAACTTTAAATTTCAGTGTACAAATAAGCTATCAAGTATTTGTGTGCTACATCAAAAAACAGTCAGTATTTAACTTATGTGTGAAACAGAATACTAATTTGCACCCCTTTTGTCCATGGTTTTGTCCAGGAGACTGAAATAAGAAGTTAAGATCCTTAATGAATCAGGCCCTTTATGACATTCTGGAGTATATCATACTTGCCAACTTTTCCTCGTTAGCTTCAGAGAGATCCCAGGGGAGATGGGCATGTGGGGGCGGAGCTTGATGAATCACATTATTTTTGTTCCGCCCCTAAACAATTGTCACAATTTTGGCCAATTAAAGCAGGGGGCGAGGCTAAGATGATGCAATACTTGCATCATTAAGCCCCACCCTCACCACTTATCTATTGCAGGGGCGAGAACCAGGGGGTTGCCCTGCTCTCTCTCGGGAGGTTTCCCAAAAATGCGGGAGGCTCCCAGAGAGTAGGCAACTGTGTGTTAAAGAAATGAATCTCTAGAGACTGAAGTGTCTTTTACATTTCTGTCTCCATTACTGAAGTCATGTTGTCTTACCTGTCAGTCTTTGATTAAATCTTGGTCTCCATGAAAATGGCCACCTCCATAGGCATCAATACATGGACATAGGACACAATTTCTGAACTGTGTCATAATGCCACAGATGGCGAAGCCAACCACGTCTTGTACTGGCTCAGCACCAGGGAGAATGCCAGACTCTTCAGGGAGTGAGGGAGATCACCCCTATTTCAGGGAGTCTCCCCGACATTCAGGGAGAGTTGGCAAGTATGGAGTATATGCAAATTGTCATCATAAAAACTGAGGCAGCAGACTTTGTGAAAAATAATGTTTGTGTCATTCTCAAAACTTTTCTCCATGACTGTACTGTTATCCCAAGCTCCATGTACAGCGCTGTGGACCTTTTGTGGTGCCTCATAAATAAAAGATAATAATAATAATAATAATAATGTTGAATCTGCAGTCTGCAGTCTTTCTCATGTTGGATATTCTGCTAGTTATACTCAGTTCTGTGGAATCTGTTATATTGTAACAAAGTCTCACATTACTTCCTGTGTGCAGCCTGGTCTCAGTGTACTACTGAGTGTATGCAGCCATTATCTATTACATTACAGGTAGAATATTGGTGATAAAACTCCAGCTTCTTCACTCTGATGAGTCCGCACAAGGCTTGTATTACAATAAGTATATTGTTCTTTGTTCTTTTATTTAGTTATTTTATATTTATAAATATTTAAAAATTTATTAGAAATCTAAAATGTGTTAAAGTTTGATAGATAAAGAATTTAGGGCCTATTTATCAAATTCTATCAACCGGATAAAACATTTGTCGCAGCAATTCAATTGTAGGGTTATCTTTTGCTTTATTTAATTCCCGCGGCCCTCACCCCATTATCAGAGGTGATTGAGCCCCAATGCTTCTGCATGGAGACCTCCTTATATATCCAGCAGTGCAGCAGTAATTTCACTGCTTGGTTATCGCCGGCGTTTACATAGCTTTTACCGTAAAATAAACAATTCCTTTCAGCACTGTAACACTAGACATCTTGTGGTGACGTGCCACCCGTACACACACCCTCTGGCTGCGTGCCACCCGTACACACACCCTCTGGCTGCGTGCCACCCGTACACACACCCTCTGGCTGCGTGCCACCCGTACACACACCCTCTGGCTGCGTGCCACCCGTACACACACCCTCTGGCGGCGTGCCACCCGTACACACACCCTCTGGTGACATGCCACCCGTACACACACCCTCTGGCGGCGTGCCACCCGTACACACACCCTCTGGTGGCGTGCCACCCATACACACACCCTCTGGTGGCATGCCACCCGTACACACACCCTCTGGCGGCGTGCCACCCGTACACACACCCTCTGGCGGCGTGCCACCCGTACACACACCCTCTGGTGGCGTGCCACCCATACACACACCCTCTGGTGGCATGCCACCCGTACACACACCCTCTGGCGGCGTGCCACCCGTACACACACCCTCTGGCGGCGTGCCACCCATACACACACCCTCTGGTGGCGTGCCACCCGTACACACCCCCTCTGGTGGCGTGCCACACATACACACCCCTTCTGGCGGCGTGTCACCCGTACACACACCCTCTGGCGGCGTGCCTCCCATTCTACACCCCTTCTGGCGGCGTGCCACCCGTACACACACCCTCTGGCGGCGTGCCTCCCATTCTACACCCCTTCTGGCGGTGTGCCACCCGTACACACGCCCTCTGGCGGCGTGCCACCCGTACACACCCCCTCTGGTGGCGTGCCACCCGTACACACCCCCTCTGGTGGCGTGCCACACATACACACCCCTTCTGGCGGCGTGTCACCCGTACACACCCCCTCTGGCGGTGTGCCACCCGTACATACCCTCTCTGGCAGTGTACCACCCGTACACACCCTCTCTGGCGGCATGCCACCCGTACACACACCCTCTGGCGGCGTGCCTCCCATTCTACACCCCTTCTGGGGTGTGCCACCCGTACACACACCCTCTGGCGGCGTGCCACCCGTACAGACCCCCTCTGGCGGCGTGCCACCCATACACATCCTCTCTGGCGGCGTTCCACCCGTACACACCCCCTCTGGCAGCGTGCCACCCATACAAACCCCCTCTGGTGGCGTGCCACCCGTACACACCCTCTCTGGCTTCGTGCCACCCGTACACACCCCCTCTGGTGACGTGCCACCCTTACACACCCCCTCTGGCAGTGTGCCTCCTGTACATACCCCCTCTGGCAGCGTGCCACCCGTATACACACCCTCTGGCTGCGTGCGACCCATACATAGCATAATTGACAACTTAGCATAATTGAGGCCACCGTCCCACCAACTTCAGGATGCGGGAGAATGGCTTTCTCTCCCAGGAGTCCTGGAGACCTACCCGGTATTCAGGAGTCTCCTGGACATTCTGTGACAGTGGGCAGTGTGACATAGGGCGTATATACTGCATGCAGCATGGGAAGAGCTGAGCGCGGGTTAACTTCTTTTCTATTTTGTTTTCAGACATTGTCCTAGCAGCTGCCCATCCAATCTCTGTAGGTTATTAACCAGCCTGTGTTACACATCAGCCTCTGTACCCGAGAGGTGAGGCTGCCGCTCCCTCTGGTATGAAGGATAGATGTGAGTGTAGGACTTGTACATATGGGGACCAGTGATGTTGGGGTGGGATCAAAGTATAAACTAATACCTCATACTACATACATACATCATCATCATCATTTATTTATATAGCACCAGCATATTCCGTAGATCATTACAGTTGGGGACTAAAACAGTAATAAAACAACACAGGGTAATACAGACGGAGAGGTACGAGGGCCCTGCCCGCAGGCTCACACTCTATGGAGATTTGAATAGTAAGTGTAAGTAATGACCCTGCAGACATTGGTTGTGTTGTGCTATGTACTGACGTCGCTGAATGAGAGTGTCTTCCATCTGTGGCCTTGGATGGGGGGGTCGGGAGTGCCGGATGGAGCTTTGTGTAGCAGAGTGATGTGATAATGGGGTGCAGACATCGAGGGTGATCACAGGAGGTGGTGTACCTGCCCCCGAGGGGGGTGTTACACCCCTCCCAGCTGTTATATACTATATTACACACTCATCCACTAAACGGTGAGTCCTTGCTCATTTATTCCATGGAGCGCTGCGTTGCAGACGGGGGTGTTGTGGGGGGATCCTGCAGTAGCGGTCTATTTAATAGTATGACACGCTGTCTTTGTACACACAGGACCGCTGGATGCAGCTTCCTCTATTCTGTACCCTCCAGTACGTATAGATAAATGGTACCCGACAGCAGGTCAGCGTAATATGGGCACATGTATGCACCCGGGAGTAGAAGCCCGGCCAGGAGAGATCTGTATATGCAGCTGGTCCGAGAATGCACAGAGTATTTTATTCATTCACATAAGTCAGAGGAGCTTACAATCTAATTTCCTCACAATAGGCACACTCACACTAAAGCCAATATCCTTAGAATCCAATGAACCTACCAGCATGCGTTTAGACTGTGGGTGGAACCAGAACACGTGGAGGAAACCCATGTGAACACGGGGGGAACATACAAGCTCCGTGTGACAGTAAGTTGTCCGTATAATATAGTCGTCCTCAGCTGATGCTATACTCCCTTGTTGTCCACTAGATGTCACTGGAATCCAGTTAAAGCTGTACAGGAACACCTAGAAAGCTAAACACTATTTGGATTATTAAGAAGGCAGCAACATACTGGTCAGTGCTATATGGTATAAACCAGGGAAACAATGTTGCATAATAAATCACAGCATTATGGTAACAGTAAAATCCTATTCACTATTACTATATCTATTTTTATATTTTAAACCCTCACAACCAGAGGGACCTGTCCAGAGCATCCAGCAACTGGTCCCAGAGACAGATCCTTGCTGGTCCCAGAGACAGATCCTTGCTGGGAGTATGAGCGCGCAGGAAAACAGCATCTTCATATACAGTCACTGTGAGGAGCTCTGCTATACAGGTAAATGAGGGGAATGTAGGAGCGGGGGTAATTGTAAAAATATAATTTATTTTATTTTATGCTTTGTGATCCAAATAGCAGAAACACCCCTTCTCTGGAAGACCTCAAACCCCAAGCATTCCGGATCATGGATCTCATACGGGTCTTGTAATAGACGGAGACATTATGTGCTAATCCCGAAACAGATCAATGGGTGACTCTGCACTCCTGCAGTTAGTCAGTGGCACCCCCACTTCAAATCACACCCCCCTGCCCCATATATACACCCCTCACCATCATATATACACCCCTCACCCCCATATATGCACCCCTCACTTCCATATATACACCGCTCACCCCCATATATACACCCCTCATCCCCATATATACACCCCTCATCCCCATATATACACCCCTCACTTCCATATATACACCCCTCACCCCCATATATACACCCCTCACCCCTATATATACACCCCTCACTTCCATATATACACCCCTCACCCCTATATATACACCCCTCACCCCTATATATACACCCCTCATCCCCATATATACACCCCTCACTTCCATATATACACCCCCTCATTCCCATATATACACCCCTCACCCTCATATATACACCCCTCATCTCCATATATACATCCCTCATCTTCATATATACACCCCTTATCTCCATATATACACCCCTCATCTCCATATATACATCCCTCATCTCCATATATACACCCCTTTATCTTCATATACACACCCCTCACCTCCATATATACACCCCTCACCCCCATATATACACCCCTCACTTCCATATATACACCCCTCACCTCCATAGATACACCCCTCACCCCCATATATACACCCCTCACCCCCATATATACACCCCTCATCATCATATACACACCCCTCACCCCCATATATACACCCCTCATCTCCATATATACACCCCTCACCCCCATATATACACCCCTCACCTCCATATATACATTCTACACCCCTAATATACCCCATATATCCCATATGTACAGCCCTCACCCCAATTTTTTGCCTTTTGCCCCAGTGTATACAATCTTAATTTACTCCTCCCTGTAGTTACAATTATATGTGGGATAATCTGGCGTATGTATAACGGTATTCACCGGCTTTACACTGACATAGCAATAGGCAGCAATCATAGCAGATTATGGTAAGACGCTGAAATTGCGACAATTAGCAGCGCGCTCAGTAAGGGATATTTCCTGGATCTGCTGTCAGTGTTCCAGGACCAGGGCTAGGTGTCAGTGTGATGTAATGTGCCTAGGCCTGTAGGGTCATGTCTGGCTGCCCAGGCCGGTGTCTGTGCTGGTTCTTCTGTAAAGCCCCCACTTAGGGGGGAAGATAAAGAGATGAAACAGCTCAGAGACCATAAAAACACAGATGTTACTGGTGGGACTCCAGAGGGCAGGAATCCCACCCCCAGGACTCTCCCCCAGCCCCAAATGTCTGGCTGCCTGTAGCGCACAGTTTATTTGGGTTAACACTTTACATTCTAGACACCTGGAACTTACCCACCCCCTCCCCATCCTCATTCCATGTCTGTCTGTCTGCAGGTCTATTGTTATCTGCACGGCCGTACACTGTTACACACTGTATGACTTTATATACCGCTGTATGACTCTATATAACACTGTATGACGCTGTTACACACTGAATGACTCTATATAACGCTGTATGTCACTGTATGACTCTATATAACACTGTATGTCACTGTATGACTCTATATAACACTGTATGACGCTGTTACACACTGTATGACTCTATATAATGCTGTATGTCACTGTATGACTCTATATAACACTGTATGACGCTGTTACACACTGTATGACTCTATATAACACTGTACGACGCTGTTACACACTGTATGACTCTATATAACACTGTATGTCACTGTATGACTCTATATAACACTGTACGACGCTATTACACCCTATATAACAGTGTGACTCTATATAACACTGTATGTCACTGTATGACTCTATATAACGCTGTATGTCACTGTATGACTATATAACACTGTATGCCACTGTATGACTCTATATAACACTGTATGACGCTGTTACACACTGTATGACTCTATATAACGCTGTATGTCACTGTATGACTCTATATAACACTGTATGATGCTGTTACACACTGTATGACTCTATATAACACTGTACGACGCTGTTACACACTGTATGACTCTATATAACACTGTATGTCACTGTATGACTCTATATAACACTGTGCGACGCTATTACACACTGTGTGACTCTATATAACACTGTATGATGCTGTATAACGCTATATGACGCTGTTACACACTGAATGACTCTATATAACACTGTATGACGCTGTTACACACTGTATGATGCTGTATGACGCTGTTACACACTGTATGATGCTGTATGACGCTGTATGACTCTATATAACACTGTATGACGCTGTTACACACTGTATGACTCTATATAACACTGTATGACGCTGTTACACACTGTAGGACTCTATATAACACTGTATGACGCTGTTACACACTGTATGATGCTGTATGACGCTGTATGACTCTATATAACGCTGTTGCACACTGTATGACTCTATATAACACTGTACGACGCTGTTACACACTGTATAACACTATATGACGTTGTATAACGCTGTATAATACTGTATAACTCTGTATGACACTATTATCCTGTATAACGCTGTACGACACGGTATCTTATGTAATATATGTACGTATACTGTACGGTTACAGATGGGAATTATTTATTGCTGTGACCTGTACAGATGTGTCACTATGGACAGACCACAGGTGGTTACATAGGTACTAGTCACTGTTATATCTCTATAGCCTCTTGTAGCCTGGGTGGCGTTATGTCTGCCTCCTGTCTCTTCACATGTCCTCCTTGTTAGCGCAGTCTAGTTGTCGCTGGAGACCTCCCTCATACACGTGCTGAGATAAACAATCTGTATGAAATAATAAAAACATAAACATTTCCAGGTCACCTCTCAGGGTGCAGACAGTATTGGGATACACAGATTTACACTTATTAAGCTGCGCTCCCAGCCAGAGCACGGCGCTGGGGCGCAGCGAGGCGCAGGGCACATAAAGCGCTTATTATGGTGCACAGCAGTGAGTGAGGGGAGAATGAGGAGAGTTGCATTACCACTCAGTCCCTGGTGGGGAAATGAAATGTTAAAGCACACTTTCCCTGGGCTGTCACTAAACCCTGCCCTCTCTATTTATCACTCCCTTGACATGTTGCTAGCAAATGGGAGCACAGAGGGGCTGATCTCTCACTCACTGGGTCATTCTGCTTGTGCTTAACACTTGTTGCAAAAAAAAAAAAAAAAAAGAAAAAAAAAAAAAGAAGGGAAAATAGGGAGAGATAAAAAAAATATATCCACAGCCTGTGGCAGGGTAGGGGGGAAGCAGGAGACGGTGTGAATGTGGGAGAGGGATCCAGCAGCCTGTGAATTAGGTGAATAATTTAGCAGGGCTTGCTGCACACATCAGAGGGAGGACACAGCCAGACAGCATGGTTGATAACGCGAGCCTGGCCAGCAAATCTGCTTTGGTAAGTGAATTCCCCGAGCCCCTGGGTGATGCTGGGTGGGAAGGGGGGGCTGTGCATGATACTGGGGGTGCTGAGGAAGGGGGGGTTTAGTTAAGTTTCTTATCTAATATCAGCATATTCTCTTTTTTTTTTAAAGTCTGGTGCCCCCCTTGTTTGTGTAACCTTTGAACTCTCCCAGGGTCACTTTGTACCCCAGATACAATGTATCACTGTGTGTGTGTGTTTGTGTTCAGTGTTTATTCCTGTGTGTGTTTCCTGGACACATTCCTACTCTGTGAACTTTTCTGTGATGTGCACAGGGTTACTTTGTAGCTTTATTTATTATTTATTGTTCTGCTGTTATATAAATACAATTGTGGAGAAATGGCCCCATCATAACATTTACATATCTAGCAGCAAACACTTTCCATGTAGTTAGTAGTTAGTACACACTGGAAGACTATTTACCCTCCGCCTGCTCTTCCTGTGAATATACCGGTCATATGACTGATACAGACAGATATATGTATATTTAACCCCGTTGTGCCATCATCCTTTTTAACTGTTTGTCTGCTGGGGGCTTCTGCTGTGCGTGGAAAAGTTTCACCCAAAAAAAATTCTACTTTGGGGATTATTACATATAGAACTCTGGTTGTGCAACTTCTTCTCCAGAAGTGTTTAACCGGAGGGTCATAACCCAAAATATTTTCTGGTGAGTCCCTGCGATATATTTTTGTTGAATTATAGTGTCCTACCAATTACCCAACTACTATTTCCTTCTACTTTCATAATCTTACAAGCTATATTTAAGTAGACATAACATATATCTGATATAGCCAGGAGGAAGGAAAGAAAATGCATTGTTAAGTCAGATTTGGGCCATAGGTCCTGAAGATGACCCCCCTCCCAAAATATATTCTGGGTCCCGCCGTTCGGTCACAACCAGCCTGGTCTTGTACAATTAAACCCACCGCGTTGATGACCGTTTACTTTTATTATCCTGTTTCATCAACTATTTAATTTTGTTAAATTGTTCTAATGATTTCCCCCCCCCCCCTTCACATCAAATCTTTAAAAAAATAATTGAATAGAGTCAATATAGGACAGGAAGTGATTGCATTGATTTATCTGTGTCTGTGAGTGTGAGTTTTTCTCCAGATTCGGTTGCGGAGAGAGATTGCAGTGTTACCATCAATGGGATTATAGAACGAGTGGGAGAAGTTTAACTCATTTTATTTTACTTTTTCATTGTGCTTATGCCTGAGAACGTCTCATTTAAATACAACTAAACGTTTAAATATTAAAATAAAATTGTTTAAAAGTTAATATTTGAGAGAATCAGTCCCTGGAGGCACAGAGCGATGGAAATGGGCAAAACGTGATATGTTATATAGTATGAAATAGATGGATGTTACTCCTCTCCTGGGGTAAACCCCCGACCCTCTCCTGGGTACTGTGTTGGGCAGTTGGGAAGTTTTGCTGGATTCGGCATTGTGATGAGTCCGTTATCCGTGTCTGTTCCTTAGGATCAATCAGAACGTGGATTATCTCTGCATTTTATGTTTCATGTTTATCTGGAGCTGTCCTCTGTTACGGTTTCTATGGTGTCACCTATATTTATACATTTGTACGAATACATTGACTAGGATTTGTCATCTTAATCAGGTTAGCTGAGGAAGTTAGTGAAAATCAATTTAATGATGTGTTATAATAATAGTCAATAAGATAATTTCATTGCAGGATATGTTGTTGAAACGGCCCCTTTATATTGTAAATAGGTCTAGTTTCTGTATCTCTAAAATAACCAGAAAAACAGCTACTATAAAAATAAGATATAATAATAATAAAAGATTCCTGTATGCTACATCCTGTACATTATTCACATTTTCTATAAAAGTATCTGCGTATTGCTGTTCACCCCTCTAAATATTACATTACAGCTCTCTACGCACTGTAAGTTCTGAATGAGGCTCCTGTACTTCCGAAATTCTCATTCCGCTATAGGAGAACTGATTAATACTAAATTGATTATTTCCTAATCAGAGCCACCTGAATCTTTATATAAAGATACCAAAACCACCCATAGAGCTGGCAATCTAACGCTAAGTCCCTGAGTCATCTGGAGAAAACCACCTTTATTATTAAGATAATAACACACAATCCAGGCGCTGAAGGACTAAATCCTGTATATAGTTTCAATCAACTATTATCTGCAGCTCCCTCCTGACAATCTGCTGAAATTGTCACATAAAAAGTCAAAATCAAAAATAATAATAACATTATTAAGACATGTATATAGCGCCAACATAGACTGAAGCGCTGGAGACATGTTATTCCTGATACGTCCCAGGACACAGATTTGGCCAATGTTTGTTTTGTGGTGTTCGGGAGGTGGTTAGATAACACGTGATATACAAAGATGTACCAGTCGTGTTATTACATCTGAGAGCCAGTTCAGATAGTGCGCTCAGCGTAGACCATGGTGACCCTCCAAGTGGGCAACAGGCGATATATACATTAACTAAGATTACGCTGTTTGTTGCCCATTTCTCAGACAGTGTGATTTGTGGACATTCACAGGGCATGATAATATACATACATAGAACACATCATATCCATATATTATATGTGCTGAATACAGATGTAGAGAATTAAAGGATTTGGGTGATTCCTCTCCCCCATACATATCCTGCTCAGGGATCATTGTGCAATCCTTCTAATAAGACATCTACATGATAAGTCCAAAGTCTTTCACGCTGTTATTAATAGTGATATGAACGTGCTCACACCTACGGGTTATATAGATTGTTGTCAGGACATAAAACGTGATACAAAGGTGACATTACTTTGTAGGGTTTTCACACATTGAATGCAGCAAAACGGCCGTTTAGTAAACTTAACTCTGAATAACACAACGCTTCACAAGTGAGAACTTTGTCACACAAATTCCATTCCATTGAGAAACAGTGTCAGACTCATCTGTTCCAAAGTGAAGACGACTTAAGTGTTAGGAACAGACAATGTCGTCTCAGGAGCTTACACTTTACTTCTCATCTCTCAGTGAGATACACCCCTGACAGCAGAGGTTAAACAAGGAATGGGAATTAGCTGTCCTGGTGCCGGCAATAACCTGGTGTTTACACGTTTACCAGGAAGGTCCTTTGTACAATATAATAGAAGAGTGTTAATCCGGGTTAGTGAGCAGATCTCTGACTCGTTCATTGAGTGATGTATTCCTAGCCTCAGCTTGTCACTGATCCCTACTTTTATAATACTTGTCCCGCTTTACTGTGAATCATAACATACAGAAAAGTGTCAAAGTCAATATAACGATATATATATCGGACCAGATCGGGTTTATATTACAGTTCACAAAAAAGTCAGCATTAAAAAAAAAACTAGGAAAAATAAAAAACAAAATAAATAAATAGATATAATTCCTCCAGATGATGTGATATAAGAAGTGATATTGCTGTTAGATGATAGATTCCTCCCCGTGGATCCGTCCCTTCAGCAGTTAATAAGAGGAAGCGACGGCTCCATCTGATCATTCAATTTGTTGATTACATTGTTCTGAAAATGAGACGTTTCCTCCACATAAATCAGGATAATAATTATATCAGTAGAGGCCATTTCATTTTACATCCTAATTTTCCAATCGATGAGCGGATTCTTATTGTGATGAATGAGAGACAGCAGCGCTGTATAGAGGAACTGTGCGATTCTCCAAGTCCGAGGCAGTAGTATTATACTAATGTATACTAGAGAGAGGAGTAACAGGAGTATCCCTGTAATACCTTTATACTAATGTATACTAGAGAGAGGAGTAACAGGAGCATCCCTGTAATACATTTATATTAATATATACTAGAGAGAGGAGTAACAGGAGTATCCCTGTAATACATTTATATTAATGTATACTAGAGAGAGGAGTAACAGGAGTATCCCTGTAATACATTTATATTAATATATACTAGAGAGAGGAGTAACAGGAGTATCCCTGTAATACATTTATATTAATGTATACTAGAGAGAGGAGTAACAGGAGTATCCCTGTAATACCTTTATATTAATGTATACTAGAGAGAAGAGTAACAGGAGTATCCCTGTAATACCTTTATATTAATGTATACTAGAGAGAAGAGTAACAGGAGTATCCCTGTAATACCTTTATATTAATGTATACTAGAGAGAGGAGTAACAGGAATATCCCTGTAATAATTTTATATTAATATATATTAGATAGAGTAGTAACAGGAGTATCCCTGTAATACCTTTATATTAATGTATACTAGAGAGAGGAGTAACAGGAGTATCCCTGTAATACATTTATATTAAAATATACTAGAGAGAGGAGTAACAGGAGTATTCCTGTAATCATTGTATATTAATATATATATTAGATAGAGTAATAACAAGAGTATCCCTGTAATACATTTATATTAATATATATTAGATAGAGTAGTAACAGGAGTATTCCTGTAATCATTGTATATTAATATATATATTAGATAGAGTAATAACAAGAGTATCCCTGTAATACATTTATATTTACTAGAGAGAGGAGTAACAGGAGTATCCCTGTAATACATTTATATTAATGTATACTAGAGAGAGGAGTAACAGGAGTATCCGTGTAACACCTTTATATTAATGTATACTAGAGAGAGGAGTAACAGGAGTATCCCTGTAATACCTTTATATTAATGTATACTAGAGAGAGGAGTAACAGGAGTATCCCTGTAATACCTTTATATTAATGTATACTAGAGAGAGGAGTAACAGGAGTATCCCTGTAATAATTTTATATTAATATATATTAGATAGAGTAGTAACAGGAGTATCCCTGTAATACATTTATATTAAAATATACTAGAGAGATGAGTAACAGGAGTATTCCTGTAATCATTGTATATTAATATATATATTAGATAGAGTAATAACAAGAGTATTCCTGTAATACATTTATATTAATATTTTTTAGATTGAGGAGCAACAGGAGTATCCCTGTAATACATTTATATTAATATATACTAGAGGAGTAACAGGAATATCCCTGTAATCATTTTATATTAATATATATTAGATAGAGTAGTAACAGGAGCATCATTGTAATAGTTTTATATTAATATATTTTAAATAAAAGAGTAACAGGAGTATCCCTGTAATACATTTATATTAATATATACTAGATAGAGGAGTAACAGGAATATCCCTGTAATCATTTTATATTAATATATTTTAGATAGAAGAGTAACAGGAGTATCCCTGTAATACTTTTATATTAATATATACTAGATAGAGGAGTAACAGGAGTATTCCTGTAATCATTTTATATTAATATATACTAGAGAGAGGAGTAATAGGAATATCCCTGTAATACATTCATATTAATATATACTAGAGAGAGCAGTAACAGGAGTATCCCTGTAATACCTTTATATTAATATTTTTTGGATAGAGGAGTAACAGTAGTAGCCCTGTAATACATTTATATTAATAGGAAGTAACAAGAGTATTCATGTAATGCATTTATATTAATATATACTAGATAGAGAGGAGTAACAGGAGTATCCCTATAATAACTTTATATTAATATATATTAGATAGAGGAGTAACAAGTGTATCACTGTAATACCTTTATGTTAATATATACTAGAGAGAGAGGGGTAACAGGAGTATCCCTATAATACCATTACATTAATATATACTAGAGAGAGGAGTATTCCTATAATATATTTATATTAAAATATACTGTATAGATGAGTAGTAGAAGTATCCCTGTAATATATTTATATTAATATGTACTAGATATTAGAGTAATAGAAGTAACCCTGCAATTTATTTATATGATATATACTAGATAAGGGAGTATTAGAAGTAATGTAATATATTTATATGATATATACTAGATAGGGGAGTAACAGAAGCAATGTAATATATTTATATTAATATGTACTAGATATTAGAGTAACAGAAGTAACCCTGTAATTTATTTATATGATATATATTAGATAGGGGAGTAACAGAAGTAATGTAGTATATTTATATTAATATGTACTAGATATTAGAGTAACAGAAGTAACCCTGTAATTTATTTATATGATATATATTAGATAGGGGAGTAACAGAAGTAATGTAATATATTTATATGATATAAACTAGATAGGGGAGTAACAGAAGTAATGTAATATATTTATATGATATAGACTAGATAGGGAAGTAACAGAAGTAATGTAATATATTTATATGATACATACTAGATAGGGGAGTAACAGAAGTAATGTAATATATTTATATGGTATATACTAGATAGGGAAGTAATAGAAGTAATGTAATATATTTAGATTAATATATACTAGATCATAAACATTGCCATCTCCTCACTTCCATGTGTGTTCAGTGATAGTAAATAATTCAGCATGAATTCAACATTATTACTAATCTCGCAGAGTATTAATATAAAGTATAGGTTTTGATTATAACTGCATAAGGCCCATTACCCAATTGCCAGAACTGCATGTGATAACACATATGTTGGATGTGATTGAATGCTCTTGTGAATGCATTTAGATACAAGTGGCATGGAGATTTTCACATTCATGTCAATAGCCCATTCATTTTGATGGCTCATTCATTTCAATAGCCCATTCATTTAATTAGTCCATCTAAACATTTGTGCGAGCATAGAGGAGTTAGTGCCACTTCCTGCACACTTATAATGGTGTATAAACATTTTTGTGGGTATAGAAAAGTTAGAGCCACATCCTCCACACTTATAATGGTGTATAAACATTTGTGCGGGTATAAAGGCCTCGCAGAGCCGGGTCCTTATATCCATATCTGACCGCAGTGCTGTCTGCATGGACATCATGTGTTCTCTACGTGTTCCTGACGATTTCTTTCAATTTCCACACAGTACAAAAACTAAGGGGCCTATTTATCAATCGTATTTTTCATTAAAATCCCCCCAAAATGGCAGTTATTGGGGGATAGGCACATATTTAAGGATTGTTTAAATATATTATTAGGGCATCTTCAATTTCTGCTGCAGTCCCAGTGTCTTCGGACACCAAAGCAGTCCGCATAGCTTTCAATGGGGACCTCTATTGTGCATAATTTACTAAGATCCGAAAATCAAAGATTTTCAGAGCTTGTGCCCGATGGCTGACTCCATCTGAAGATGGCATTAACCATTGAAGAGCCTTTGGGGAGGACCCATCTTACCCGCTCTCCCCTCCTGGCCTCTATCATAGAGCAGATAGGATATATGTTGGTAGGGATCATTTTGTTAAATAGTCACCATCTTTCATTCCTTATCATTGCGATAATGATCGTGTAAAAAACATAACGATTGTTAAATACGCCCCAGAGTATTAAGTTAATTGGCTTCTGACTATAGGTGTCTGTATGGGTAGTTAGATTGTAAGCTCCGCTGGGGCAGGGCCTGATGTGAATGAATAAACATTCTCTGCACTGATTGCACTTTTTGTCTCATTTAATTGTTGTAATAACAGAACTTTCTCCCCCACCCTCCCCATGTCCTTCCCCTCTCCTGCTACAACTCTTCTCGCCCCACTTTCTGTTCTTCCTTCATTTCTCTCCCTACTTCCTTTTTATTGCACATTTCTTCCTATTGTTTTTTCTTCTGTTGTTATCACTGCATTTGTTTCCGTATTTTTCTTCATCACTTCTGCCACCTGCTCACTTTATTTTATTTTACTTTGTCTTCTATTATATCTCTTTTCATTACTATGTTCTTGTGTGGTGCACATTTCTCCTTATGCTTTTTGTGTTTGTTAATTCCTACAATATTTTCCTTTCCACATGAAAACCATTTTCTTGCTCGTTAACCCGTCCGTTTATTTCCCTTAATATATTTCTAACCCTTGTACCGATTCTTTGTCTCTTCTCTTATTATTGACTCCTGTTCTGCAATCCACCATCCATCTCATTCCTGTCATATGATTTGTCATCTCCCTCTTTTTGTTTTTAATCCACACTCGTCCTTCCTTATTTCACCTTCATTTTCTATCTTATTCTTTATGTCCTCTGACTTCAGCAGGCGTCATTCTCCAACTCTTCCTCCCTTCCCACTCTCCTTGTGTCCACATCTTCCCACCACAGCTCACCTTTCCCTGTGTCCCGTCCCCCCCAGTCCGTTCAGACTGTTTCTGCAGGTGGTGGAATGAGGCTGGAGGCGGTGATGGAGAATTTACAGCGACAGCAAGCTGCCCGTTTGGCGTTAGAAGAAAAATTGAGGCAAGAAAAGGACAGAGAACTGCGTTGTTTAGTAGAATCTCGAATTCAGCAGCAGGCCCTTGCCATACGTCATTACCAAGCAGCCGTGAGGGCAGCTGCAGCAGTAACTTCCCCATCAAACTCAAACACCACCAATACTACGCCCAATACTACCGCAACAAACTCGACCCTGCCCCAGAACCACCCCGCTCTGATATTATCAGGCACACCTGTTCGCAAAGCAGAGACCGAAGAGTCTAAGCACAAGAGCGAGGGTGAAGATACAGACTTTGAAGATGAAGAAATGGATGACGAGGATGGAGTGGAGGAAGATGAAGAAGATTTGGAGATGTCCTCGAACATACAACATCCTAATTCACCTAGCAAGGGATTGCCGAGGATCGGTCAGCCTCAGTTGCCCAACACCAGTTCCCAATCACATACTTTATCTCCTAATGGACAATCGGGACACCATGAGTGGACCTACGAAGAGCAGTTTAAACAGGTAAGACCCACATTCTTATACTAACCATGATGCTCATTCCTGTTAAATTTTACATGAAGGTCAGTGTAGGAAGTTGGGAGAAAGTTTCACCAAGCTACTTTCATATCTACTATGGAACTACAGACCAGCATGACATGTAAAACTGAGCCACCTACTGATATATATCTGTGTATTTTTATTGTTAAATACAATCAGTTTTCTCCGAAACGTTTGTGGTTTCCAAATTTGGTGTTTTCCTTACTTGTTTTGCAAATGTTGAAGTTTTATGGTAATATTAAGTGTGGTTCGTAAATGTTGTCTTTGAACAAGAACGATTGCCCAAACGCCCAGACAGGTTTCTAGTGTGTTGACTTAGAAAAATCATGTATAAAATGTTGAGGGGAGGGGATGCATACTTAAATATTAATTAAACAAAGAGGGTACAGAATTGAAAACATTTGTGTTTAATAATACTGTACTGATGCTAAGAGGGACGTACGATTACCTTTTAATGGGACAACGCGTTTCGCATTGCTGATTTTACCTTCATCCTCACTTTTCTAGCCTTATTGATTAGGCAACAGCATACTTTCTGTACCATGATGCCAGCTAGTTAATTCTCATTGGGGATTTCAATAATGGCAGTATGACAAGGCTTAGAACAAGGGGTAACCAACGGGAATTTACGTACGGTGTTTGAGCTGAGGTTGTTGTATTTCAAAAATAGTTTACAGATGTAGATAAAGTTAATAGTAGGGAAGACTAGAAATAGATGGCAGCCTCCAGCATTATGCTCGTCGGAGCCTCGAGGATATTTGATAAATAGAGCGACTGACGGATAAGGTTATGGGGTATACTTTTTCTGTATTTTATGCCTTATGTTAGTAAGCTAATGTTAGCATTATTGTCCTATGGGTTATTTTGTTGCCTCTAAGAATGATCTTGTAAGTAGAAAACATGATTTCAGCTGGCGTTTGTCTGAAGCGTTCACATTGCCGCTGACCCGGCACATTCTGCAAGTGGGAGCACAGCAAACACCAGTGTATAGGACACAGAAGGTTACTTTAATGCTGCAGGAAGACATGAATAGATTCTGGCAGTATAACAGGTACCCCCCTTCCCCCAGGGTGTAGAGACCAGAAAAGGGAGCAGTACACTGTGTATAATGACTGCACAACAAGGGGAGTGGGAGAAGTTTCATATTTTTTTGTTTATAGAGACTCTTTACCATATTCTACACTATCTGTAAAAGCCTAAATCCCAGATACTCTTCATTCTAACCCGTGAATGGGGTGAGACACAGGAATATCACGTCATACAATGTCCTCGGGTACAGAAACTGTATGTGGCTAAGGTCAGGATTATACATTTGGGGAAGTGGATCATTGTCAGACAAGGATTTGAGGAACTCACAGTCTCCATCTGGAATAGGGACTGTGGTATAAATGTGTAGTGAATCCTGAGTCATTGCTATAAGTTACAATCAGAAAAATACAAAATGGTGCAAATATAACAAGAAATGGCCATTCATATATAGAGTTTTGGCCGATATTTTGTGATCTTTTCATCTATACAAATAGGGAAAGACTTTGTACAACTCTTTGTTAGACTTTTTACTTTATTACCTACAAGTTGGCTCTTGGTTTTATAGGGACAGCTGTAGTGAGCGCACCAAGAATTCGGAAACTCCTCCTGGGATTCTATGATGCAGATTATGGTGTTTTCTTAAAGGAAACTGGAATTGTTTCTACTGGTTTTGGAGACTTTCTTTTAATTCAGTGAACTGTATCAACCAATTGTATTAATATTTAGTAATCAGTAGACCTTATATCCATGTTTGTGTGGGGTATTCGATCCCTCAGATGCTCCAGGACAGAACTTTTGTCAGAACCAGAGACTTCTAGTTCCTGACACTAATTTTGGACAACAAAAATGACTCTGATGAACTTTGTTTTTTTCTTGTCCACAAAGTGCTGGTGCGGTTTCGTCACCTTTGTGGCCGCATTCTATCGGAAAATAATCTCCACTCTTTTGGGTCACTTTTGGCAATTCCTATGTAAATACTTCCGTTGCCTGTTATATATTCTGCTTTCTATGTCCACATAGGTCTAAGCCGGCAGCCCCATTTGGTGGCACAGACGTGGCACAAGCACACTGTGGGGGAGGCGTTCCCTGTCATGTGATTGTCAGCCTGGAATGTCCTATTGTCTGCGTGTCCTGTGTGATAAATTATCTTCTCACGCTGCGTGCATTTGTCTGTAGCGTGATATAGACATAAGCACCAGGCTTGCCACACTAACAGGTAGATCTGCTAGACGGTACAGCACCTGTAATCGGTAATCCTATAATCTCCACAGTGGCCTGAGACCATTACCACAAAAATACCAGCGTCAGAAGGGACGTATAAAATGTCTGATGGCCTCACCCACGCACAACTCTCACACTATCTCCAGCACATAGCACAGGATCCTTATTGTGCTCTGTCCAGGAGAGACGCTTGGAATACTATAAAAGTTCCCGATGTGTTGAGTGAAGAGATGGAGATATAGGATTCTACTGAGGTGGGATGGGGCGAGCGGAAGGAAGGTGCATTGTCGTCAAGTGCTGCTGATTACAATCTTACTGACACATTTACCTTATTTATCCCAAAACAATATTGTGCAAAGATCACAGTGACAGATGAACGGTCTGATAAGGGGGCGGTGGGAAGATTATCAGTGGGGGGGAGGGGCTGTTTATCTCTCCCACCTGACGCCAATATACAGAAATTCTTCTTAGCAGAAACATCTTTGCATAATATAATCTCCTTATAAATATATATATATATTATTACCAGACCAGGGTGTAGGAATTTCATATTAACCCCATGTGCACAGCACTACACTGTCATGAACAAATGTAAAATTTAGGAGCCGGTTGAACGATCTTATTTTGTTTATTAACATTTTTTAATGATCCCAAGTCAACAAAAAATGACTGTATTCTGTGACCATTAGGAGACATTGTGCTTCGTGTTTGGCCCCGCATTTAATCACGCTATTTGTACATTCAGGTAAAGCAGGTTAGAGCTGGGGGGGAATGTACAAGGTCACTTTGACAGTTGTGGAGTGGTTAGACTGGAAATTGTGCTATTAAACTCACATGAAAAAATCCCATTGAGCTTATTGTGTATTTCCGGTTGTCTTACCGCTCCACAAATAACACACTTGATAGCACAGTGGTAAAACCAGTCTCTGTACTAGCACACAGGACAGGGCGTGTGGGTCTCAGTACATGCTAGTGAATAGGGTGATGCGCTATGTTTGTCTCTGGTATTGTGGTGTCACAGGTGCTGTTATTACAGGTGTCGGCGTAGCAGAAAGGAGAGATATTCCTGTATTAGACCTCAAAGCGTTGGCTTTAATAGTACTTTTTTTTTTTAGTTTCATTTCAATAAATGCTTTTTGACTGTTCATATGTAACAAAGTCTTTAGCAGAATGGAGGGAATGGACACAGAGTCATTAAGGAGAGTAAAGTATAAAAATGGAGTAACTTTGCACCTTGGCGAATCCATGTTGCATTGGAGGTGGAGGTAAATTTTAAAATGTGGGAACAGATTTAAATTTGGGGTAGGGCATGTTCTTGATCAATTTTAAATACCAGTGTAGCAATAAAGCTGTCAAATATTTGTGTGCTACACGAAAAAACTGCCAGTATTTAACTTATGTGCAAAATAATAAATTGATTTGTACCTGCTTGCATTGTAACATGGTTTGTCCAGGAGCAAATTTACTTCCTTTTTTTGCTTTGCTCTCCTTACTTACTCAGGCCCAGAGTTTGAGTGGATTAAGATAAGTTGGAGAGATAAGAATCTTACCCACCCCAGATGCAGTAGACATTAGAAGTAATTATATCATGTATGATTATACACATAACTTCTTCATAGGATTCATCACAAAACATTTTTGTCATTTGAAAATATATTTTCAGTATTTTGTAATTTCCTCCCGTTAGGATTCTTTTATTGCCTTTGGCCATTGATTACGTCTTCTACAGTCGCGTCTTACACTAGCAAGCACTGTTCAGCTGGCGTTCTCTGGACGTTGGTGCAAGGCATTGGCATAACAGGGCTAGACAGTGGCCTTACCGAAAAGTCGGGATTGGGGTTTCACATTAATTACTCGTCAGTAGCTGAAAACTGGGCGCTCGGGCTGAATGGATTACTGCAGGCTGGGAGCCTGTTGGGTGATGACCGCACACAGCCAACATAGTCATGTGACCACATTTACCAACACGTTCAATAATAATCCGATATATTCTGATACCAGGGGTTGTCTTTTATAAACACAAACGGAAGGAAAGAAAAATAAGTCAATTACAAAGAATTACCAAAAACTCCAAAAGTTTCCAATGTGGTCACAATTTTTTTTTTTGCTGATAAGTTTATATATTCAGGATTCTTCAAGGACAATACAGAGGACAGAGCAGAGTCTTAATATACAAGGAGACACAGGACTCTGTACTATATCTCTGTATAATGACCTGTATGATGTCAACGTTTTATATGGCTAAAAAATTAGGTTTCTTGTGTTCCCCAAAAAAATAGAGGGACGTTTAATGTCATTTACTTATTTTATTTTTCTAAATATTGCTGGCTTGACATAGAAGGGTTAATGGCTGCATTATGGGTGGCTTTTTGTTTAATGCCTAAAAGGTCACCATAGGTCAGTGTTAGGGGCGTAGAAAAACCAGTGTTTACAAAACCTGTTCACAGAGAGAGAAAACAAAGAATGCCAAGTATTTGCTTCTGGAGTGTATTCATGTCCGGGCTTCTGTAAGATAAAGAGAGAAATGGGTGTCGAAATGATCTTCTTAGAGACCCCTGAACTCTATCGCCCATTCCCCGATGTTTTACAGGTTCGATTGTGCGCTGCTAACGCCAACGGAGTCCGGAGAGATTTTCCTGCACATTTCCCGCTGATTTCACATTTGTTACTGATAAGTTAGGGGAGATTTAACTTATCGGCGTCGAGATGACCCCGAAAACATCTCTTAGTATTTTTTCCAAGAACGTATATACAAGAATGTATATTTACACTTCCATATCTATATATTTCAGAGTCACTTTATGCTTTATATTATTCTTGCCCGTTATAAAAAATTAACTTCACTATTAAATTGTATTTTTAATTTCCTAAATGTTTCGTGTTCTGAAATAACCCACAGTTACAGTTCGATCGCCGTGCAGCCTGGTAGCTAACGCAGACAATGACGTTTTTTTTCTCTTCCTGTTATATAGATGTTTAGATTGAAGTGAGGAGAGATCTTCCCGTGTGTTTCAAGTTCCCACTTGTCACTCATTTTAATAGTTTGTGCGTGCTGAAAAGGGAGGAAAATATTATTAATACCTCCCTAGTTTCTTGCTTTTATTATGGTCCCTATTTGGAGTCTGATGTATAGATTTGTAAAGCTAAACTCCTCCTCTACCACTATTCATCCTGTATGTTGCGATGTACTCAGTGATTGTGGTACTTGTGATAGTTATCTGCAACCAGAATTTGGCAGAGGTGTTATTTTGTGTGTACATGCAAGAAAAAAATTCAAACCTTCAAATTGTAAGTAGAGATGCTCAAAAATTTTGCACCAGTTTGAAATTCAATTCAATTTCACCAAAACCTTGGCCACCAACATTTTCAGGTGCGATGATAAATATACCCAGATCCGATTTTGCGGTGTCAAATTTCCAACTCAACATTTGCTGTGTTGAAATTCTTGTTTTTTTCATATTTTTAAATAATATTTCAATTACATTTCTAAATAATAAAAAAACATTGCTGTGGTTGAAGTTTGAATGTCGCATCCCACGTTCAGTGTATGCAGTTCCGCAAAGTCCACCACTTACATTTTAAATTGTTGAAATGTATTAATTTAACATGTTCAAGGTGGTACGTACACATGCAGACCAGTGTGTCCGTGGTTGAACCTGCTCAAATATGTTCGACTTGCTCAAATTTCTATTGAATTCTTAAATTTTTGACAAATTTTAGAAAAACTTCTAATTTATGTTCTTATTTAAGGGAACAATTCGAAAACATGCCTTTTAGGCATCTCTGGACTATGGAATATGTAATATAGTCTAATCCTCACATAAATCCTGCTGTATTCCTTTATCATCACAATAGCTTATGGGCCCGTGTCCTGGCCCTGTGGATATAAGGAAACGCAGCAACTAGTGTTATATGGACAGTAGGGTTACTGGGCCGTGTCCTGGCCACGGTGATATAAGGAAACGCAGCAACTAGTGTTATATGGACAGTAGGGTTACTGGGCCGTGTCCTGGCCCCCGAGGATATAAGGAAACGCAGCAACTAGTGTTATATGGACAGTAGGGTTACTGGGCCGTGTCCTGGCCCCGGGGATATAAGGAAACGCAGCAACTAGTGTTAGATGGACAGTAGGGTTACTGGGCCGTGTCCTGGCCCCGGGGATATAAGGAAACGCAGCAACTAGTGTTATATGGACAGTAGGGTTACTGGGCCGTGTCCTGGCCCCGTGGATATAAGGAAACGCAGCAACTAGTGTTAGATGGACAGTAGGGTTACTGGGCCGTGTGCTGGCCCCAGGGATATAAGGAAACACAGCAACTAGTGTTAGATGGACAGTAGGGTTACTAAGCCATGTCCTGGCCCCGGGGATAAAAGGAAACGCAGCAACTAGTGTTAGATGGACAGTAGGGTTATTGGGCCGTGTCCTGGCCCCGGGGATATAAGGAAACACAGCAACTAGTGTTATATGGACAGTAGGGTTACTGGGCCGTGTCCTGGCCCCGGGGATATAAGGAAACGCAGCAACTAGTGTTAGATGGACAGTAGGGTTACTGGGCCGTGTCCTGGCCCCAGGGATATAAGGAAACGCAGCAACTAGTGTTATATGGACAGTAGGGTTACTGGGCCGTGTCCTGGCCCCGGGGATATAAGGAAACACAGCAACTAGTGTTAGATGGACAGTAGGGTTACTGGGCCGTGTCCTGGCCCCGGGGATATAAGGAAACGCAGCAACTAGTGTTAGATGGACAGTAGGGTCATTGGGCCGTGTCCTGGCCCCGGGGATATAAGGAAACGCAGCAACTAGTGTTAGATGGACAGTAGGGTTACTGGGCCGTGTCCTGGCCCCGGGGATATAAGGAAACACAGCAACTAGTGTTAGATGGACAGTAGGGTTACTGGGCCGTGTCCTGGCCCCCGAGGATATAAGGAAACGCAGCAACTAGTGTTAGATAGACAGTAGGGTTACTGGGCCATATCCTGGCCCCAGTGATATAAGGAAACGCAGCAACTAGTGTTATATAGACAGTAGGGTTACTGGGCCATATCCTGGCCCCAGTGATATAAGGAAACGCAGCAACTAGTGTTAGATGGACAGTAGGGTCATTGGGCCGTGTCCTGGCCCCGTGGATATAAGGAAACGCAGCAACTAGTGTTAGATAGACAGTAGGGTTACTGGGCCATATCCTGGCCCCAGTGATATAAGGAAACGCAGCAACTAGTGTTAGATGGACAGTAGGGTCATTGGGCCGTGTCCTGGCCCCGTGGATATAAGGAAACGCAGCAACTAGTGTTAGATGGACAGTAGGGTTACTGGGCCGTGTCCTGGCCCCGGGGATATAAGGAAACGCAGCAACTAGTGTTAGATGGACAGCAGGGTTACTAAGCCATGTCCTGGCCCCGGGGATATAAGGAAACGCAGCAACTAGTGTTAGATGGACAGTAGGATTATTGGGCCGTGTCCTGGCCCTGGGGATATAAGGAAACACAGCAACTAGTGTTATATGGACAGTAGGGTTACTGGGCCGTGTCCTGGCCCCGGGGATATAAGGAAACGCAGCAACTAGTGTTAGATGGACAGCAGGGTTACTAAGCCATGTCCTGGCCCCGGGGATAAAAGGAAATGCAGCAACTAGTGTTAGATGGACAGTAGGGTTATTGGGCCGTGTCCTGGCCCTGGGGATATAAGGAAACACAGCAACTAGTGTTATATGGACAGTAGGGTTACTGGGCCGTGTCTTGGCCCCGGGGATATAAGGAAACGCAGCAACTAGTGTTAGATGGACAGTAGGGTTACTGGGCCATGTCCTGGCCCCAGTGATATAAGGAAACACAGCAACTAGTGTTAGATGGACAGTAGGGTTACTGGGCCATGTCCTGGCCCCAGGGATATAAGGAAACGCAGCAACTAGTATTAGATGGACAGTAGGGTTAGTGGGCCGTGTCCTGGCCCCAGGGATATAAGGAAACGCAGCAACTAGTGTTAGATGGACAGTAGGGTTACTGGGCCATGTCCTGGCCCCGGGGATATAAGGAAACGCAGCAACTAGTGTTAGATGGACAGTAGGGTCATTGGGCCGTGTCCTGGCCCCGTGGATATAAGGAAACGCAGCAACTAGTGTTAGATAGACAGTAGGGTTACTGGGCCATGTCCTGGCCCCAGGGATATAAGGAAACGCAGCAACTAGTATTAGATGGACAGTAGGGTTAGTGGGCCGTGTCCTGGCCCCAGGGATATAAGGAAACGCAGCAACTAGTGTTAGATGGACAGTAGGGTTACTGGGCCATGTCCTGGCCCCGGGGATATAAGGAAACGCAGCAATTAGTGTTATATAGACAGCAGGGTTACTAGGCCATGTCCTGGCCCCGGGGATATAAGGAAACGCAGCAACTAGTGTTAGATGGACAGCAGGGTTACTAAGCCATGTCCTGGCCCCGTGGATAAAAGGAAACGCAGCAACTAGTGTTAGATGGACAGTAGGGTTATTGGGCCGTGTCCTGGCCCCGGGGATATAAGAAAACGCAGCAACTAGTGTTATATGGACAGTAGGGTTACTGGGCCGTGTCCTGGCCCCGGGGATATAAGGAAACACAACAACTAGTGTTAGATGGACAGTAGGGTTACTGGGCCGTGTCCTGGCCCCGGGGATATAAGGAAACGCAGCAACTAGTGTTAGATGGACAGTAGGGTTACTGGGCCGTGTCCTGGCTCCAGGGATATAAAGAAATGCAGCAACTAGTGTTAGATGGACAGTAGGGTTACTAAGCCATGTCCTGGCCCCGTGGATAAAAGGAAACGCAGCAACTAGTGTTAGATGGACAGTAGGGTTATTGGGCCGTGTCCTGGCCCCGGGGATATAAGAAAACGCAGCAACTAGTGTTATATGGACAGTAGGGTTACTGGGCCGTGTCCTGGCCCCGGGGATATAAGGAAACACAACAACTAGTGTTAGATGGACAGTAGGGTTACTGGGCCGTGTCCTGGCCCCGGGGATATAAGGAAACGCAGCAACTAGTGTTAGATGGACAGTAGGGTTACTGGGCCGTGTCCTGGCTCCAGGGATATAAAGAAATGCAGCAACTAGTGTTAGATGGACAGTAGGGTTACTGGGCCGTGTGCTGCCCCCGTGGATATAAGGAAACACAGCAACTAGCATTATATGGACAGTAGGTTTACTGGGCCGTGTCCTGCCCCCGTGGATATAAGGAAACGCAGCAACTAGTGTTAGATGGACAGTAGGTTTACTGGGCCGTGTCCTGCCCCCGTGGATATAAGGAAACGCAGCAACTAGTGTTATATGGACAGTAGGGTTACTGGGCCGTGTCCTGGCACTGGGGATATAAGGAAACGCAGCAACTAGTGTTAGATGGACAGTAGGGTTACTGGGCCGTGTCCTTGCCCCCGGGGATATAAGGAAACGCAGCAACTAGTGTTAGATGGACAGTAGGGTTACTGGGCCGTGTCCTGGCCCCGGGGATATAAGGAAACGCAGCAACTAGTGTTAGATGGACAGTAGGGTTACTGGGCCGTGTCCTGGCCCCGGGGATATAAGGAAACACAGCAACTAGTGTTATATGGACAGTAGGGTTACTGGGCCGTGTCCTGGCCCCGGGGATATAAGGAAACGCAGCAACTAGTGTTATATGGACAGTAGGGTTACTGGGCCGTGTCCTGGCCCCGGGGATATAAGAAAACACAGCAACTAGTGTTAGATGGACAGTAGGGTTACTGGGCCGTGTCCTGGCTCCAGGGATATAAGGAAACACAGCAACTAGTGTTAGATGGACAGTAGGGTTAGTGGGCCGTGTCCTGCCCCCGTGGATATAAGGAAACACAGCAACTAGTGTTATATGGACAGCAGGGTTACTTGGCCGTGTCCTGCCCCCGTGGATATAAGGAAACACAGCAACTAGTGTTAGATGGACAGTAGGGTTACTGGGCCGTGTCCTGGCCCCGGTGATATAAGGAAACGCAGCAACTAGTGTTAGATGGACAGTAGGGTTACTGGGCCGTGTCCTGGCCCCGGGGATATAAGGAAACACAGCAACTAGTGTTATATGGACAGTAGGGTTACTGGGCCGTGTCCTGGCCCCGGGGATATAAGAAAACAGAGCAACTAGTGTTAGATGGACAGTAGGGTTACTGGGCCGTGTCCTGGCTCCAGGGATATAAGGAAACACAGCAACTAGTGTTAGATGGACAGTAGGGTTAGTGGGCCGTGTCCTGCCCCCGTGGATATAAGGAAACACAGCAACTAGTGTTATATGGACAGCAGGGTTACTTGGCCGTGTCCTGCCCCCGTGGATATAAGGAAACACAGCAACTAGTGTTAGATGGACAGTAGGGTTACTGGGCCGTGTCCTGGCCCCGGTGATATAAGGAAACGCAGCAACTAGTGTTAGATGGACAGTAGGGTTACTGGGCCGTGTCCTGGCCCCGGGTATATAAGGAAACACAGCAACTAGTGTTATATGGACAGTAGGGTTACTGGGCCGTGTCCTGGCCCCGGGGATATAAGGAAACGCAGCAACTAGTGTTAGATGGACAGTAGGGTTACTGGGCCATGTCCTGGCCCCGGGGATAAAAGGAAACGCAGCAACTAGTGTTAGATGGACAGTAGGGTTACTGGGCCGTGTCCTGGCCCCGGGGATATAAGGAAACGCAGCAACTAGTGTTAGATGGACAGTAGGTTTACTGGGCCGTGTCCTGCCCCCGTGGATATAAGGAAACACAGCAACTAGTGTTAGATGGACAGTAGGGTTATTGGGCCGTGTCCTGGCCCCGAGGATATAAGGAAACACAGCAACTAGTGTTAGATGGACAGTAGGGTTACTGGGCCGTGTCCTTGCCCCCGAGGATATAAGGAAACACAGCAACTAGTGTTAGATGGACAGTAGGTTTACTGGGCCGTGTCCTGGCCCCCGAGGATATAAGGAAACGCAGCAACTAGTGTTAGATGGACAGTAGGTTTACTGGGCCGTGTCCTGCCCCCGTGGATATAAGGAAACACAGCAACTAGTGTTAGATGGACAGTAGGGTTACTGGGCCGTGTCCTGGCCCCGGTGATAAAAGGAAACGCAGCAACTATTGTTAGATGGACAGTAGGGTTACTGGGCCGTGTCCTGGCACCGGGGATATAAGGAAACGCAGCAACTAGTGTTATATGGACAGTAGGGTTACTGGGCCGTGTCCTGGCCCCGGGGATATAAGGAAACGCAGCAACTAGTGTTAGATGGACAGTAGGTTTACTGGGCCGTGTCCTGGCACCGGGGATATAAGGAAACGCAGCAACTAGTGTTATATGGACAGTAGGGTTACTGGGCCGTGTCCTGGCCCCGGGGATATAAGGAAACGCAGCAACTAGTGTTAGATGGACAGTAGGGTTACTGGGCCGTGTCCTGGCCCCCGAGGATATAAGGAAACGCAGCAACTAGTGTTAGATGGACAGTAGGGTTACTGGGCCGTGTCCTGGCCCCGGTGATAAAAGGAAACGCAGCAACTAGTGTTATATGGACAGTAGGGTTATTGGGCCGTGTCCTGGCCCCGGGGATATAAGGAAACGCAGCAACTAGTGTTAGATGGACAGTAGGGTTACTGGGCCGTGTCCTGGCCCCCGGGGATATAAGGAAACGCAGCAACTATTGTTAGATGGACAGTAGGGTTACTGGGCCGTGTCCTAGCCCCGGTGATAAAAGGAAACGCAGCAACTAGTGTTAGATGGACAGTAGGGTTACTGGGCCGTGTCCTGGCCCCGGTGATAAAAGGAAACGCAGCAACTAGTGTTATATGGACAGTAGGGTTATTGGGCCGTGTCCTGGCCCCCGAGGATATAAGGAAACACAGCAACTAGTGTTAGATGGACAGTAGGGTTACTGGGCCGTGTCCTGGCCCCAGTGATATAAGGAAACACAGCAACTAGTGTTAGATGGACAGTAGGGTTACTGGGCCATGTCCTGGCCCCGGGGATATAAGGAAACACAGCAACTAGTGTTAGATGGACAGTAGGGTTACTGGGCCGTGTCCTGGCCCCAGTGATATAAGGAAACGCAGCAACTAGTGTTAGATGGACAGTAGGGTTATTGGGCCGTGTCCTGGCCCCGGGGATAAAAGGAAACGCAGCAACTAGTGTTAGATGGACAGTAGGGTTACTGGGCCGTGTCCTGGCCCTGGGGATATAAGGAAACGCAGCAACTAGTGTTAGATGGACAGTAGGGTTACTGGACCGTGTCCTGGCTCCAGGGATATAAGGAAACACAGCAACTAGTGTTAGATGGACAGTAGGGTTAGTGGGCTGTGTTCTGCCCCTGTGGATATAAGGAAACACAGCAACTAGTGTTATATGGACAGCAGGGTTACTTGGCCGTGTCCTGGCTCCGGGGATATAAGGAAATGCAGCAACTAGTGTTAGATGGACAGTAGGGTTACTGGGCCGTGTCCTGCCCCCGTGGATATAAGGAAACACAGCAACTAGCATTATATGGACAGTAGGGTTACTGGGCCGTGTCCTGGCCCCAGTGATATAAGGAAATGCAGCAACTAGTGTTAGATGGACAGTAGGGTTACTGGGCCGTGTCCTGGCCCCAGTGATATAAGGAAATGCAGCAACTAGTGTTAGATGGACAGTAGGGTTACTGGGCCGTGTCCTGGCCCCCGAGGATATAAGGAAACACAGCAACTAGTGTTAGATGGACAGCAGGGTTACTGGGCCGTGTCCTGGCACCGGGGATATAAGGAAACGCAGCAACTAGTGTTAGATGGACAGTAGGGTTATTGGGCCGTGTCCTGGCCCCGGGGATATAAGAAAACGCAGCAACTAGTGTTAGATGGACAGTAGGGTTACTGGGCCGTGTCCTGGCCCCATGGATATAAGGAAACGCAGCAACTAGTGTTAGATGGACAGTAGGGTTACTGGGCCGTGTCCTGGCCCCGGGGATATAAGGAAACACAGCAACTAGTGTTAGATGGACAGCAGGGTTACTGGGCCGTGTCCTGGCACCGGGGATATAAGGAAACGCAGCAACTAGTATTAGATGGACAGTAGGGTTATTGGGCCGTGTCCTGGCCCCGGGGATATAAGAAAACGCAGCAACTAGTGTTAGATGGACAGTAGGGTTACTGGGCCGTGTCCTGGCCCCGGGGATATAAGGAAACACAGCAACTAGTGTTAGATGGACAGTAGGGTTACTGGGCCGTGTCCTGGCCCCAGGGATATAAGGAAACACAGCAACTAGTGTTAGATGGACAGTAGGGTTATTGGGCCGTGTCCTGGCCCCGGGGATATAAGAAAACGCAGCAACTAGTGTTAGATGGACAGTAGGGTTATTGGGCCGTGTCCTGGCCCCGGGGATATAAGAAAACGCAGCAACTAGTGTTAAATGGACAGTAGGGTTACTGGGCCGTGTCCTGGCCCCATGGATATAAGGAAACGCAGCAACTAGTGTTAGATGGACAGTAGGGTTACTGGGCCGTGTCCTGGCCCCGGGGATATAAGGAAACACAGCAACTAGTGTTAGATGGACAGTAGGGTTAGTGGGCCGTGTCCTGGCCCCGGGGATATAAGGAAACGCAGCAACTAGTGTTAGATGGACAGTAGGGTTACTGGGCCGTGTCCTGGCCCCGGGGATATAGGGAAACACAGCAACTAGTGTTAGATGGACAGTAGGGTTAGTGGGCCGTGTCCTGGCCCCGGGGATATAAGGAAACGCAGCAACTAGTGTTAGATGGACAGTAGGGTTACTGGGCCGTGTCCTGGCATCGGGGATATAAGGAAACGCAGCAACTAGTGTTAGATGGACAGTAGGGTTAGTGGGCCGTGTCCTGGCCCCGGGGATATAAGAAAACGCAGCAACTAGTGTTAGATGGACAGTAGGGTTAGTGGGCCGTGTCCTGGCCCCGGGGATATAAGAAAACGCAGCAACTAGTGTTAGATGGACAGTAGGGTTAGTGGGCCGTGTCCTGGCCCCGGGGATATAAGGAAACGCAGCAACTAGTGTTAGATGGACAGTAGGGTTACTGGGCCGTGTCCTGGCCCCTGGGATATAAGGAAACGCAGCAACTAGTGTTAGATGGACAGTAGGGTTAGTGGGCCGTGTCCTGGCCCCGGGGATATAAGGAAACGCAGCAACTAGTGTTAGATGGACAGTAGGGTTACTGGGCCGTGTCCTGGCCCCCGAGGATATAAGGAAACACAGCAACTAGTGTTAGATGGACAGTAGGGTTACTGGGCCTTGTCCTAGCCCTGGGGATATAAGGAAACGCAGCAACTAGTATTATATGGACAGTAGGGTTACTGGGCCGTGTCCTGGCCCCGGGGATATAAGGAAACACAGCAACTAGTGTTAGATGGACAGTAGGGTTACTGGGCCTTGTCCTAGCCCTGGGGATATAAGGAAACGCAGCAACTAGTATTATATGGACAGTAGGGTTACTGGGCCATGTCCTGGCCCCGGGGATATAAGGAAACACAGCAACTAGTGTTATATGGACAGTAGGATTACTGGGCCGTGTCCTGGCACCGGAAATATAAGGAAACGCAGCAACTAGTGTTATATGGACAGTAGGATTACTGGGCCGTGTCCTGGCCCCGGGCATATAAGGAAACACAGCCACTAGTGTTATATGGACAGTAGGATTACTGGGCCGTGTCCTGGCACCGGAGATATAAGGAAACACAGCAACTAGTGTTAGATGGACAGTAGGGTTACTGGGCCGTGTCCTGGCCCCGGGGATATAAGGAAACGCAGCAACTAGTGTTAGATGGACAGTAGGGTTACTGGGCCGTGTCCTGGCCCCCGAGGATATAAGGAAACGCAGCAACTAGTGTTAGATGGACAGTAGGGTTACTGGGCCGTGTCCTGGCCCCGTGATATAAGGAAACGCAGCAACTAGTGTTAGATGGACAGCAGGGTTACTGGGCCGTGTCCTGGCCCCGTGATATAAGGAAACGCAGCAACTAGTGTTAGATGGACAGCAGGGTTACTGGGCCGTGTCCCTGACCCGTGGATATATGGAAACGCAGCAACTATGTCACTCACCGGACCGTGAGTGCCTCTGTGCTGGTGCGTGGTTCTCTAGCCTTCCTGCCGGCGTCTGTCCTAAGCCGCGGCCGTCCGCCATCTTGATGGTCTGCGCATGCGCAACATCCAAGAACTCTTATGACCTTTGCTTTTAATCTAATTGGTGGATCAGGCACCTCTCCCTATTTAAGGCACTTGTGCTCATTACATCGTTGCCTGATCTTGAGTCTCATTCCCTGTGAGTCTCTGAAGGTGTCTCCTGTGTCCTGCTCGTGTCTTCAGTTTCCTACTGATTACCTGCTCTACTCATCGGTGGTTCCCATACCCGCTACTGACTCCTGTGTCCTGCTCGTGTCTTCAGCTTCCTGCTGATTATCTGCTCTACTCATCGGTGGATCTCATACCCGCTACTGACTTCTGTATCCTGCTCGTGTCTTCAGCTTCCTGCTGATTATCTGCTCTACTCATCGGTGGATCTCATACCCACTACTGACTTCTGTATCCTGCTCGTGTCTTCAGCTTCCTGCTGATTATCTGCTCTACTCATCGGTGGATCTCATACCCGCTACTGACTTCTGTATCCTGCTCGTGTCCTCAGCTGTCTGTTGAATTACCTGCTCTGCTCACCTGCGGTTCCCATACCCGCTTCAGCCATTCAGCGCTCCTGCTGTGCCTGCATATCCTCGTGGACAAGCTTCTCTACTCATCAGCGGTATGCTTACTTGTTATTGACTTTCAACTGTTACCCTGCATATCCGCTTAGGACAAGCTTCTCTACTCAGCAACGGTATCCATACCCGCTATAGACTATTAGCTATAATGCTGCATATCTGTTTGGAGCAAGTTCCTTTGTGCTCTCATTGTATTCATACAATTATTGACTCTATTCATTCCTCCACTTATCCTCACCTGGACAAGTCCTCACCTCCTCGCAGTGGTACAACTTGCTGTCTGCAGACCACTGACGCCTCCTCTACCTACCTGCACCTGGACAAGTCTTCTCATCACAGCAGTAGTACAACTTGCTATACGCAGACCACTGACTTCCCGCTACCTACCTGCACCTGGACAAGTCTTCCCTTCACAGCAGTGGTACAACTTACTGAACGCAGACCACTTACTCTCCCGCTACCTACCTGGACCTGGACAAGTCTTCTTTACACAGCGGTGGTACAACTTGATGAACGCAGACCACTGACTTCCCCGCTACCTACCTGCCCCTGGACAAGTCTTCCCATCACAGCAGTGGTACAACTTGCTATCCGCAGACCACTGACTCTCCCATTACCTTCCTTCACCTGCTCACGTCCACCCTGCTCTCCGTGGTTGAAACCTGCCTTCCACTATAGCTGCAAGTCGCTGACTATCATCAATTCCATTGGCATCCTCTCTCCATCTGCTGTTATATACGTTCCACTATTCACCCAGCTGCCAGAGGACCGCTGTGCAAACTCCGCCCCTCTGGTAAGCATAGTCAACTGGTGAATCCTGGGCAGAACTCCTAGTGCCCGTGACAGTAAGATCAGGCCATGACAGACCCAGGATCAGAACCAACAGCTAAAGAGATGCTGCAGTACCTGGTTACTCGGATTGAACAACAAGATGTTCGACAGCAACAGTTGTTCCAATGTTGTCAGGCTTTAGCCTCCCGAGGAATCCCTGAGCAAAATGTAGCAGCTACTTTTGACCCTCCAGTATCTCCTTCTTCTCCTCCAGTGCCATCCCAGGTGTCTACCGCTTCCACGCTACACCTGCCTACTCCTTCTAAGTATGATGGAGACCCCAAAACCTGTAGGGGTTTTCTTAACCAATGTTCCTTTTGAACTCCAACCACATAACTTTTCTACTCATCGTTCCAAAGTGGCCTATCTCATCTCTTTGTTTTCCGGACAGGCTCTCGCATGGACCTCCCCTCTGTGGGAAATAAATGACCCCTTATTGGAGGATAGTGCCATGTTTATTTCTACGTTTCGAAGAATTTTTGACTAACCTGGTCGTGTTGTCTCTGCGGCTTCCAGTATTCTCCGGCTACGCCAAGGATCTCGGTCTGTAGCTCAGTACGTCATCCAATTTCGGATTCTTGCCTCCGAGCTCCAATGGAACACTGAGGCGCTGATAGCCGCCTTCTGGCAGGGGCTTGCCGACAAGAGTAAAGACGCACTGACCTCACAAGAGTTACCTTCCTCCTTGGACGATTTGATTTCTCTATGCCATCGTGTAGACATGAGGTTTCGTGAGAGAGTTTCCGAAAGAGTAATTTCCTCCAAAGCGTCTGTTCGCTCAGTATCCCAAGTTTAGCCATCTTCCACCTCCAGTAGAACCCATGGAGGTAGGACGCTCTAAACTAACATCTGAAGAGAGGGAGCGACGAGTGAAGAATAGACTCTGTATCTATTGCGCTGACTCTACTCACATGCTGAACTCATGCCCTAGAAGGTCGGGAAATGCCAGGCCCTAACCAGTTCTGGAGAGGTAAGGTTAGGGTCCCTGGAGTCCTCTCCAAATTCTATGGATGCTAAAATCTGTGCTTTTGATGTTACTGTTTCCTTTGCCACCAAATCGTTTTTTTCTCAAGCACTTCTGGATTCTGGAGCTGCTGGAAACTTTATATCTAGTTCTCTAGTGAATCAATGGTCCCTACCAGGGATTCCTTTAAAAGCACCTGTAGCGGTCACCGCTATCGATGGTTCACGCATAATTAATGGACTCATCACTCAATGTACGGCTCCATTGACCCTTCAAATTGGAGTCTTACACCAAGAGAAAATTTCCTTGTTGGTTCTTCCTGTTACCACCAGTCCCATCGTACTTGGCCTTCCATGGCTTCAACTTCATTCTCCTCAGATTGACTGGAACACTCAAGTCACTTCCTGGGGTCCGGATTGTCATCATAGATCTTTGTCTCAAGTCGTTCCATTCAACATAAATCAGTCTACCATTACACTCTGCCCGCCGGGTCTCCCTCCACAGTATGCTTCCTTCGCGGATGTGTTCGATAAGATCCAGTCTGAACGCCTTCCTCCTCATCGGGCGTGGGATTGTCCGATTGACTTACAACCTGGCAAGAACCCTCCTGGGGGTCGTGTGTATCCACTCTCGCTACCAGAAACCCAAGCAACTTCTGAGTATATCAAGGAGAACCTCCAGTGAGGATTTATCCGACCTTCCACTTCTCCCGCTGGAGCGGGGTTCTTTTTTGTGAAGAAGAAGGATGGATCATTAAGACCCTGTATAGATTATCGTGGTCTCAATGCCATTACTATGAAAAATCGGTACCCTATTCCACTAATTACCGAGCTCTTTGATCGCATTAAGGGAGCCCGGATATTTAACAAACTTGATCTTCAAAGCGCCTATAATTTAATCCGGATCAAGTCTGGAGACGAATGGAAGACAGCTTTTAACACCAGGGATGGTCACTATGAATATCTAGTTCTGCCCTTCGGGTTGTGTAAGGCCCCCGCTGTCTTCCAGGGTTTCGTGAATGAGATCTTCCGGGACTTGTTGTATGTCTGTGTCGTCGTCTACCTGGACGACATATTAATCTTTTCTCAGGATCTGCCCACTCATCATCAACATGTGGCAGAGGTCCTTTCCAGACTCCGGAGAATCTCTTTATTCTGCAAGTTAGAAAAATGTTCCTTTGAGCTATCCCAGATTCCATTCTTAGGATATATTGTGTCCGGAGTTGGTCTAAAGATGGATCCTGAAAAGGTGAACGCTGTACTCCGTTGGCCCCAGCCAACTACTCTCCGAGCAATCCAACGCTTTTTAGGTTTTGCAAACTACTACAGACGTTTCATTCAAGGTTTTTCCTCCATCGCTTCTCCAATAGTGGCTCTGACCCGGAAGGGAGCTAACACTAAACAATGGTCCTCCGAAGCCCTTCAAGCTCTCCAGTTCCTCAAGAAGTCCTTCTCCTCCGCTCCTGTTCTTGGACAGCCTGACGTGACCCTTCCTTTCTTTTTGGAAGTAGACGCCTCTAATGTTGGCCTAGGGGCCATACTATCTCAAAAATTGGAGCAACAAAAACTCCATCCTTGTGCCTTCTACTCTCGAGGTCTTCTACCTACGGAGAGAAATTACACTATCGGGGACAAGGAGTTGTTGGCCATAAAAGCAGCATTAGAGGAGTGGAGATATCTGCTGGAGGGAGCTCGTCATCCTGTTACTATTTTTACGGATCACAAAAACCTGTTATATTTGCAGTCAGCCCAATGTTTGAATCCTCGTCAAGCAAGATGGTCACTTTTCTTTTCCCGGTTTGAGCTTATCATAACCTTCAAACCCGCTTCCAAGAATCGAAAAGCAGACGCCTTATCTCGGGCGTTTGTGGCGTCCTCTGACGCTGAAGATTGTCCTAATCATCCCATATTGGATCCCAAATGTGTGACTCTGGCCACTTCCTCCACCAAGGTGCTACCATTTGGGAGAACCCTTGTGCCTCCATCTCTACGTAAAAAAATATTATCGTGATATCATTCTTCACGCTTTTCTGGACATTCGGGTGAACGCAAGACGTTAGAAGTCCTTTCTCGAAGCTACTGGTGGCCCTCTATGAGGAGATATGTCAAAGAATTTGTGGCCGTGTGTGAGGGGTGTTCCCAGTTTAAAACCCCCCGCAGAACACCGGCGGGATTACTTCAACCACTACCCGTTCCTTCCAAGCCTTGGACCCATATTAGTATGGACTTTATCACCGATCTTCCTCCTAGTAAAAAGTGCAATATCATCTCGGTAGTGGTGGATAGATTTTCGAAAATGGCACCTTTTGTTCCTTTGACCGGTTTACCTTCCTCGTCTACTCTGGCTGACCATTTTATCAAGGAGATCTCCTGAATTCATGAATGTCCATCTGAGATTGTTTTGGATAGGAGTACAGTTCGTCTCCAGATTCTGGCGAGCCCTTTGCAAGACCTTGGGTATCCGATTGTCACTATCATCCTCCTACCATCCTCAATCAAATGGACAGACCGAGAGAGCCAACCAAGATCTTGAGACTTTCATAAGGATGTTCTCCTCATCCAACCAAGACAACTGGGTAGATTTACTTCCATGGGCCGAATTCGCCCATAACAATATGTATCACGAGTAATCTTCAAAAAGTCCATTCTTTATGGTATACAGTCACCATCCGTCTTTCCCAGAATTTCCTGGCCTCCCTCCCACCCAAGTTCCTGCAGTGGAGAGTGTATGTCAGAGTTTCAAAAATATCTGGTCTCAAGTTAATTCCTGCCTGAAGAAGACATCTGCCAGATACAAGTGTTTTGCTGATAAAAAGAGGCGAGCTATTCCACTTAAAATTGGATTGGTTTCATTGGTCCATACAAGATCACTCAGGTGATAAATCCGGTGTGCTTCAAACTACTATTACCTAAGCACCTTCGTATCTCCAACGCCTTCCATGTGTCATTACTCAAGCCTCTTATCATCAACTGTTTCTCTGTTCCTCCTTCAGCACCTCGGCCAGTACAAGTTCATCAATAGGAAGAGTTGGAAATTACTCATATTTTAGATGCTAAAATTTTGCGAGGAGTTCTTCGTCTTCTTGTGCATTGGAATGGCTTTGGTCCAGAGGAGCGTTCTTGGATCCGCGCAGATGATCTCAACGCTCCAGCTCTTCTAAAAAGATTTTATTCCAAGTATCCGGGCAAACCCGGCTCCAAGTGTTCTGTGCCCACCTTTAAAAGGGGGGATACTGTCACTCACCGGACCGTGAGTGCCTCTGCGCTGGTGCGTGGTTCTCTAGCCTTCCTGCCGACATCTGTCCTGAGCCGCGGCCGTCCGCCATCTTGATGGACTGCGCATGCGCAACATCCAAGAACTCTTATGACCTTTGCTTTTAATCTAATTGGTGGATCAGGCACCTCTCCCTATTTAAGGCACCTGTGCTCATTACATCGTTGCCTGATCTTGAGTCTCATTCCCTGTGAGTCTCTGAAGGTGTCCCCTGTGTCCTGCTCGTGTCTTCAGTTTCCTACTGATTATCTGCTCTACTCATCGGTGGATCTCATACCCGCTACTGACTCCTGTGTCCTGCTCGTGTCTTCAGTTTCCTGCTGATTATCTGCTCTACTCATCGGTGGATCTCATACCCGCTACTGACTTCTGTATCCTGCTCGTGTCTTCAGCTTCCTGCTGATTATCTGCTCTACTCATCGGTGGATCTCATACCCGCTACTGACTTCTGTATCCTGCTCGTGTCCTCAGCTGTCTGTTGGATTACCTGCTCTGCTCACCTGCGGTTCCCATACCCGCTTCAGCCGTTCAGCGCTCCTGCTGTGCCTGCATATCCTCGTGGACAAGCTTCTCTACTCATCAGCGGTATGCTTACTTGTTATTGACTTTCAACTGATACCTTGCATATCCGCTTAGGACAAGCTTCTCTACTCAGCAGCGGTATCCATACCCGCTATAGACTATTAGCTATAACGCTACATATCTGTTTGGAGCAAGTTCCTTTGTGCTCTCATTGTATTCATACAATTATTGACTCTATTCATTCCTCCACTTGTCCTCACCTGGACAAGTCCTCACCTCCTCGCAGTGGTACAACTTGCTGTCCGCAGACCACTGACGCCTCCTCTACCTACCTGCACCTGGACAAGTCTTCTCATCACAGCAGTGGTACAACTTGCTATACGCAGACCACTGACTTCCCGCTACCTACCTGCACCTGGACAAGTCTTCCCTTCACAGCAGTGGTACAACTTGCTGAACGCAGACCACTGACTCTCCCGCTACCTACCTGCACCTGGACAAGTCTTCTTTACACAGCGGTGGTACAACTTGCTGAACGCAGACCACTGACTTCCCCGCTACCTACCTGCACCTGGACAAGTCTTCCCATCACAGCAGTGGTACAACTTGCTATCCGCAGACCACTGACTCTCCCATTACCTTCCTTCACCTGCTCACGTCCACCCTGCTCTCCGTGGTTGAAACCTGCCTTTCACTATAGCTGCAAGTCGCTGACTCATCTACCAGTATAGCTGCAAGTCGCTGACTCATCTTCCAGTATAGCTGCAAGTCACTGACTATCATCAATTCCATTGGCATCCTCTCTCCATCTGCTGTTATATACGTTCCACTATTCACCCTGCTGCCAGAGGACCGCTGTGCAAACTCTGCCCCTCTGGTAAGCATAGTCAACTGGTGAATCCTGGGCAGAACTCCTAGTGCCCGTGACAAACTAGTGTTAGATGGACAGTAGGGTTACTGGGCCGTGTCCTGCCCCAGGGATATAAGGAAACGCAGCAACTAGTGTTGGATGGACAGTCGGGTTATTGGGCCGTGTCCTGGACCCGTGGATATAAGGAAACGCAGCAACTAGTGTTGGATGGACAGTCGGGTTATTGGGCCGTGTCCTGGACCCGGGGATATAAGGAAACGCAGCAACTAGTGTTAGATGGACAGTAGGGTTACTGGGCCGTGTCCTGGCCCCGGGGATATAAGGAAACGCAGCAACTAGTGTTAGATGGACAGTAGGGTTACTGGGCCGTGTCCTGGCCCCGGCGATATAAGGAAACGCAGCAACTAGTGTTATATGGACAGTAGGGTTACTGGGCCGTGTCCTGGCCCCGGGGATATAAGGAAACGCAGCAACTAGTGTTATATGGACAGTAGGGTTACTGGGCCGTGTCCTGGCCCCGGGGATATAAGGAAACGCAGCAACTAGCATTATATGGACAGTAGGGTTACTGGGCCGTGTCCTGGCCCCGGGGATATAAGGAAACGCAGCCACTAGTGTTAGATGGACAGTAGGGTTACTGGGCCGTGTCCTGGCCCCAGGGATATAAGGAAACGCAGCAACTAGTGTTAGATGGACAGCAGGGTTACTGGGCCGTGTCCTGCCCCCATGGATATTAGGAAACACAGCAACTAGTGTTAGATGGACAGTAGGGTTACTGGGCCGTGTCCTGCCCCCATGGATATTAGGAAACACAGCAACTAGTGTTAGATGGACAGTAGGGTTACTGGGCCATGTCCTGGCCCCGGGGATATAAGGAAACGCAGCCACTAGTGTTATATGGACAGTAGGGTTACTGGGCCGTGTCCTGGCCCCAGGGATATAAGGAAACGCAGCAACTAGTGTTAGATGGACAGCAGGGTTACTGGGCCGTGTCCTGGCTCCAGGGATATAAGGAAACGCAGCAACTAGTGTTAGATGGACAGTAGGGTTACTGGGCCGTGTCCTGGCCCCGGCGATATAAGGAAACGCAGCAACTAGTGTTATATGGACAGTAGGGTTACTGGGCCGTGTCCTGGCCCCGGGGATATAAGGAAACGCAGCAACTAGTGTTATATGGACAGTAGGGTTACTGGGCCGTGTCCTGGCCCCGGGGATATAAGGAAACGCAGCAACTAGCATTATATGGACAGTAGGGTTACTGGGCCGTGTCCTGGCCCCGGGGATATAAGGAAACGCAGCCACTAGTGTTAGATGGACAGTAGGGTTACTGGGCCGTGTCCTGGCCCCAGGGATATAAGGAAACGCAGCAACTAGTGTTAGATGGACAGCAGGGTTACTGGGCCGTGTCCTGCCCCCATGGATATTAGGAAACACAGCAACTAGTGTTAGATGGACAGTAGGGTTACTGGGCCGTGTCCTGCCCCCATGGATATTAGGAAACACAGCAACTAGTGTTAGATGGACAGTAGGGTTACTGGGCCATGTCCTGGCCCCGGGGATATAAGGAAACGCAGCCACTAGTGTTATATGGACAGTAGGGTTACTGGGCCGTGTCCTGGCCCCAGGGATATAAGGAAACGCAGCAACTAGTGTTAGATGGACAGCAGGGTTACTGGGCCGTGTCCTGGCCCCGGGGATATAAGGAAACGCAGCAACTAGCATTATATGGACAGTAGGGTTACTGGGCCGTGTCCTGCCCCCATGGATATTAGGAAACACAGCAACTAGTGTTAGATGGACAGTAGGGTTACTGGGCCGTGTCCTGCCCCCATGGATATTAGGAAACGCAGCCACTAGTGTTAGATGGACAGTAGGGTTACTGGGCCTTGTCCTGCCCCCAGGGATATAATGTTTTTCTGCCTGTATTGAGCTCTGTGTTTGCTGTCATATCCATCCACTGTTTAACAAACTGCTGTAATATTTGCGGAGCTACTTGTACATATTTTGTTCCTTTAGAGGTAAAGGATTCAGCCTGAACAACAGGCGTTGATGGGGATAGACTCCTGTAGATATATCTCAGTAATGAATTTTGAAACTTGTTTGGCGTGGTCTGTGGATCGTATAGAATAATTTGGGCAATAATACGTAGAATAGGGCTGCATCGATACAGCGCTTACACTCCTTATTATCACCATATGAAATGCTAATCAGTACAAGACCCCCATCCCTGCAGAGGAACGGCAGACTCTGATCAGGAGTTTGGAGTCAGGGTCTACGAGTACGTCACGAGGATAGAATGGCAGGGGGAGGGGTCCTTGCACATATGTTACACGCTGTACATAATATCTGAACTTTGTCACTTTATATACCTGGCCCTCTGCACCACAAATTTATTGCAAAGGATCATGGGACGGGATTCTGTGCGCCTATAAATTCCTGTCTGCGCACTGTCAGCACTATATAAGTAAATGCAGATTATTATTGTTCCCATCTACAGTGACATTGCTTATCTGCCCAATTTAGGCTGCATGTAGATGTGTGATTGATACGGACATGTGCGAGGAGAGGCCCTGTCGTTCTCAGGGACCTATTAATGGCTGCCACTTACCAATAGCAGGGCCTCCGCCCAGCTGACGGCTGTGAGATTCTGTCCTACCCCCGAAAAACAAATGGCATCGCTCAGCAAGGTTTTACTTTGTCAGGTTTTCTGATGGAGCCATAAATCTGGATTATTTGCTTCCTGAACAATTAACCCTCACACAAGAGTTTTACACTGTGATAAAATGACAAAGCTCATTCACACTGACTGCGATCATGCGGTAAATGCCAACTGTAAAGTATCCCCAATTGCGGACTTGGTGTTGATTATAAAACCAGAAGACCATCTGTGAATCATTAACAAATAGGCGGTAGATTTTTTTCCAATGCTAAGGTCAGATGATTGCTTTAGTGAATCATTTTACGCCGCCGCGCAGGGCATTTTGCAGAAAGATGGCGTCTGCTGCAAAGGGGGTAAAGATTTACTGTGGATGATCAGGGAGGGTCATATGCAACACAATCTACTTGCACATTAATTACCTTAAAATGTTCCTATAGAGTTTCTTTCTAATTTACCTGCTGTTTGCATCTTCCAAACTTAACATTGTGGCTTTAAGTTATGATTCTACACTAAGATTTCCACAAATTGGTTGATGCAATCTCACCAGGTGATAAGATTTAAACAAACGGCTTAAAACACTTCTGCTATTTAAATAACAGAAACGATATAAAGAATGATGCTAGGGGGTAACAGATTTGTGTGCTGACTTCCTATTTTATTACTTATGCTTTCATCTAGATATTTTTATGCTAACTTTCGCAATTTTTCTTACATAATATGCATAAAAAGTCTGAATTGCTTCACACATTTGCACGAACATCCACAATGTCAGCATTTGCCCAAAGAAGGAAACTGGCAGGGCATTTCATCATAAAGACTCGGTCTAACAGCTTCACTGATGAAACGCCGATGTGAAGTTGGGTTTGATGAGCAAGCGGCAAGAGACCGTCTTGTAGGAAGTCCCAGAAATCAGGCCCCAAGGTTTCCACAATGTTTGTATTTATTATGCACTCATGTCAGGTTCTTGCTTGTTTTATGGGTGTCAGATCTGCACCAGAGACAGCGCCCCGTGACCAGTTGTCACAGAATTGTCAGCTCTCTATTCCCGGAGCTGGATCATCCATTAGGGCAATGTCTCGCTTAGGCCCAGTGAGCACTAAAAGGCCCAGATTACCCTTAACCCGTTTTTATGTTTTGTTTTTTACTGAGCTGGGATCACTGTCATCTATTTTTAAGTGGGGGGTTGTATATGAAACGAAGGGGGGAAGCGGTTTCAAGCCTAGGGCTTCCCTACCCAACACCGCTGGGTAGGGAAGCTCGCTGTTCAGTGCTACTCAGGAAGCTGAGTAGATTTGTAGTTCACAGTGCAGAGGCTCCCAGCTACAGGTAATATGGTTGTCAGTGGGGCAGGGACACACCCGGGGGACAATCCCTTTAAAGACTCCTGTGTATAACACAGATAACAGAACAGACTGTGTATAAAGGATGCCCATCCTGAACCTCGCTAATAACGGCTTTGTGTAAATAGGTGGAAGTAGCAGCGGTATTCTGCCCCGGGCCACGCCGTCTACATGCCCCCAGCCTGTGTTAGGAAGTTGTGCTCTCTCTTGTTACAAGTAGCCAAGAAGTGTAATATAATCAGACACAGAGTTACTTCTTCTAACCAGCAGGACAGAGCCCCCACCATATGAAATCCCACAGGTTTATCTAGCTGTCCCCCACCCACCCGCACACTGTGTCGTAATGTGAAGAATTTAACTGGTAGCTGACAAGTATCAGTTGAACCATAAATAATTCCCCTCTTAGCATAAAGGACAAGGCTATTAAATAGAGAAACCAGATGAACTGCATTCCCACCCCCCCCTGCACTCACTCCCTATTAAATTAGATGTCACGCTACCCCCCCTCCCCACTGCCATTCTTGCTGCTTAACCCCTTCACCACCGCACTTCAATCTGAGTTTTATATCACTGCACAAAGCCTGATGAATCAGAACAGGGGGGGGGGGGGGTCACAGACATGAGTCACAGCCCCCTGCTACACACAGCTGCTGCGGTTAAATGAAGGGGGGAGAAGGGGCCCATCCCATAAAGAGGCATTTAATGAGCAATCGTCTCTGTTTGGCGGCATTGGCAGCGTAATCTCGACACTTTGTTGCTCTTTTCATAGTCGCTGACTAATCCCTGCCCGTGGAACCAATAGTCGCTGATTTAACCCTGACCATGTGACTAGTTGTCGCTGAATAAACTATCACCACATGACTAGTAGTCGCTGACGAATCCCAGTCCACGTGACTAATAGTCACTGTCTTATCCCTGACCACGTGACTAATAGTCGCTGACTTATTCCTGACCACGTGACTAATAGTCGCTGACTTATCCATGACCACATGACTAATAGTCGCTGACTAATATCTGACCATGTGACTAACAGTCGCTGATTAATCCTTCACCACGTGTCTAAGAGTCGCGGACTAATCACAGACCACATGACTAACAGTCACTGACTAATCACCGATCTGAGCTGTTATCTTCACTGAAAGTGTCCAACTTTGTGGCTAACAGCCAAGTTTCATAACTGGGACCCATTAAAACAGACAAATGCTTATTGTTATTTCACAGCCTTACTAATCAATCCACACAGCCAGGGTGTGTCTCAATTTCAGGGCTCCGAGAGACACTGATAATAATATCCCAACAACCATATCATGTTTTCAGTGGCCGGGGGGAGCGGCAATACTGTGACATTGTTACAGCAGAGATATAATGGGGATAATGTGTAGGTGCTGCGTGTGATGACAGGGACACAGGCCTGCTCGCTATATTACACGCTGTCCGCCTGTGTCTTCCCTGCACGGGTGCTAATCTTCTGACAGGCCCTTGTTTGCATGCTGCTTCCCACATGTCGTGCTGGCTGCCTACCAAACACAAACCCAAAAAAAAGAGGAAGCGTGCGGGGATATCCCTTCATTAGTCAAAGCCTTCCCATCGGGCAGGCAGCCAGTGAGCTGACGTAGCCACGCTGACAGGCTGGGAAACCCATATAGAGCAGGGCCTGCTTGCAGCTGCGCTCCGGAAAATGACGGCCTGTCAGTGTGTACAGCAAAGCCTGGGAGATTAGGCAAACGATGGAGGTGGCCTGTCAATTTGCATCGCTCTATACAAACCTGCTGTCGGGTCGAAATACTTTTAACCCCTTAAGTTGGGTACACACCTGTACAATCATGGTGCAGATCACGCCATAAATGACAGTTTGGTCAGATATTGCAGGAGTGTTTACGCCCTCCCATCATGTTTTATTGTATCAAAACACATCGCATCTGTGGATCTGGTCTTATAAACTTCCTGAAAATCACAATGAACAATGGAACGATGTGGAAGTGTGGACGCACTCACGACCGTTTGTCCAACACTTCTGCTGATAGTTCCTTTGTATATCTGTAGCGACTGTACGCACTCACAACCAGCAGCGTAGGCGGATATCTGCAGAGTGTACAGTTACCATCTTTACAGTAGATGAGAGATGCAGATCTCAGATCTGAAGGTAAATCGTGTACCCATGTATCGGCTGCTGATCGGACTTTCAGTCGTTGGTAAAATCGTTACGGAAATTGCATCTGACGTAAGATTGTGTAGGTGTGTGCCCAGCTTTAGAGCATGAACATCAGGAAAAAATAGAGACAGTGCAAAACAGAGCGACATATATATCGTATGGTCACACAATCGCCACAGTTGTAGAACAGTTTTGGTCATTAACGGCCAACATTCTGGTGGTCAACAACAAATGGGGACTGCAGTTAGAATTGCAGCCAGCAAAACAGATAATGTTGTAACAGGTTTATAACTGTGAACAAGTTTCAGATCTCTTTTTGTTTTGTACTTAAATTAACGTCTTCAGAGAAGTGGTAAAACCAGAATGCCAGAGAGCTAATAACACAAAGACTGAGTTCTACAATTACCAGAAATGAAGAAAGATATATTATTAGACTTCTGTATATGGGATTTGTTTTATCTTTGTCATAGTACAATTATTATCATACTTCCAGGTGCTGCTTAGACCTTTTGTAGGACAATGCTCATTACGGCTTAGTAATAATGTCAGTTGTATTCCGCTGCCTTCTGCTGCTGTATTTAGCCATCGTCTATATATGGGTCTTAACTAGGGCTGTGCGATAGGGGCGACCGCCCAGGGCGCAATGCTGAAGAGGGGGGCGCAGTTTAGGAAAGTTTTAGGTTCATTTGGTTAAAATTGAGGGTTAGGGGGGCGGCATTTGTCTTTCTCGCCCCAGGCGCTAGAATTCTAAGTTACGGCTCTGATTACTGTGTGTGTACTGTTGATTAAGAAACATTTCTAACGAATATTGTGTAATACATCCTAAATATGCACAGTCAGTGTTACTGTATGTGGTCAGCACACACAGTTTAGGATATGATAACGTGCCTGTAACAGGGTGATAAGTCTGTACGTGATGACAGTACTGCATCAAAGGTGTTTTGTATGTAGAAAAACAAAACTAAAGTCAAATTGTATGAATGGCAGAGTTGCAAACAAGCTTTGTGAATTTGCTGCAGTGTCCAGATGCAGCCTACAGTACAACCTGGGGGAGGTGTGCTCTTGGTAAATGGTTTAGGGGGGCTATCAGGGTAGTTGCTAATGTTGGGCACACACTCTGCGATATGTGTGCCCCCAAAATAATTCTGATGCCCGGTCATCAAACTCCTATTCTAGGGTATGAACTAAAAGATGATATATTATGAGGCGGAGGGGTAATAGTCTATAAGGTGTGGGGCGGACAGGCCAGAGAAACAAGCACTGAGAAATGAGTATGCAATACATTAGATTTGGAATGAATCATTATCGTATATTATTATTATAATATATTACTTTTCTTGCTGTGGCAGGACGGTATTAACCTTTGGATGTGTGGATAGTAATGGAACATGTCAGGAAATACGTACTGAGGTCTTACTGACATGTATTGGACAGTGTGCAGACATGACAGTCATGTTATACCATAGACACTGTGGGACTTTCTACTGTACAGACAGCTTGTCATTGTCACGGTGCGGCCCAGGTTCCTTCGGGTTTAACCCTTTGGGAGTTTGGAGCAGGTGGAAAGTCTCTGTTGACGAGTTAGGAGATGGCACCTTGTTTTTTAAAGCATCTCAATCTGTCCCTGTGGTCAGTCATCCAGTTTCTGGGGAAGTCGCCTGCAGACTCTCGGTCAGAGAGGTTTGTAGTCATTTCAGAAGCACTCTAGGACTAATATTTGTATTTACGGTATGTATTTCCAATTCAAAAAGAAAAGATTTTTTTATATTTTCTATTTAGAAGATATATCTGAAGTAATCAAAGCCACTACTGAACATTAATATATATATATATATATATATATATATATATATATATATATATATATGGGACCAGTCCCGGCTTTCCCTGGGCTTCCTGTTCTGTGCTGCTGGGGACCCTGCTCCTTGCACTATATAACTCTCAGTCTGTGGCTTCCTGCTGCCTCCATCCCCCTCCTCACATCATGTCACTGCCCCTGTCACATGCAGCCCTGTCCTCACTAACACATAATTTATCTCCTGATATACTCTGTGCTGCTGGGGACACTGCTCCTTCCACTATATAACTCCCAGTCTGTAGCTGCCTGCTGCCTCCATTCCCCTCCTCACATCATGTCACTGCCCCTGTCACATGCAGCCCTGTCCTCACTAACACATCACTCATCTCCTGATATACTCTGTGCTGCTGGAGGCCCTGCTCCTTCCACTATATAACTCTCAGTCTGTAGCTTCCTGCTGCCTCCATTCCCCTCCTCACATCATGTCACTGCCCCTGTCACATGCAGCCCTGTCCTCACTAACACATCACTCATCTCCTGATATAATCTGTGCTGCTGGGGACACTGCTCCTTCCACTATATAACTCTCAGTCTGTAGCTTCCTGCTGCCTCCATTCCCCTCCTCACATCATGTCACTGCCCCTGTCACATGCAGCACTGTCCTCACTAACACATCACTCATATCCTGATATACTCTGTGCTGCTGTGGACCCTGCTCCTTCCACTATATAACTCTCAGTCTGTGGCTTCCTGCTGCCTCCATTCTCTTCCTCACATCATGTCACTGCCCCTGTCACATGCAGCTCTGTCCTCACTAACACATTACTCATCTCCTGATATACTCTGTGCTGCTGGGGACCCTGCTCCTTCCACTATATAACTCTCAGTCTGTGGCTTCCTGCTGCCTCCATTCTCTTCCTCACATCATGTCACTGCCCCTGTCACATACAGCCCTGTCCTCACTAACACATCACTCATCTCCTGATATACTCTTTGCTGCTGGAGACCCTGCTCCTTCCACTATATAACTCTCAGTCTGTGGCTTCCTGCTGCCTCCATTCCCCTCCTCACATCATGTCACTGCCCCTGTCACATGCAGCCCTGTCCTCACTAACACATCACTCATCTCCTGATATACTCTGTGCTGCTGGGGGACCCTGCTCCTTCCACTATATAACTCTCAGTCTGTGGCTTCCTGCTGCCTCCTTTCCCCTCCTCACATCATGTCACTGCCCCTGTCACATGCAGCCCTGTCCTCACTAACACATCACTCATCTCCTGATATAGTCTGTGCTGCTGGAGGACCCTGCTCCTTCCACTATATAACTCTCAGTCTGTGGCTTCCTGGTGCCTCCATTCCCCTCCTCACATCATGTCACTATGCCTGTCATATGCAGCCCTGTCCTCACTAACACATCACTCATCTCCTGATATACTCTGTGCTGCTGGGGACTCTGCTCCTTCCACTATATAACTCTCAGTCTGTGGCTTCCTGTTGCCTCCATTCCCCTCCTCACATCATGTCACTGCCCCTGTCACATGCAGCCCTGTCCTCACTAACACATCACTCATCTCCTGATATAGTCTGTGCTGCTGGAGGACCCTGCTCCTTCCACTATATAACTCTCAGTCTGTGGCTTCCTGGTGCCTCCATTCCCCTCCTCACATCATGTCACTATGCCTGTCATATGCAGCCCTGTCCTCACTAACACATCACTCATCTCCTGATATACTCTGTGCTGCTGGGGACTCTGCTCCTTCCACTATATAACTCTCAGTCTGTGGCTTCCTGCTGCCTCCATTCCCCTCCTCACATCATGTCACTGCCCCTGTCACATGCAGCCCTGTCCTCACTAACATATCACTCATCTCCTGATATACTCTGTGCTGCTGGGGGACCCTGCTCCTTCCCCTATATAATTCTCGGTCTCTGACTTCCTCCATTCCCCTCCTCACATCATGTTACTGCCCCTGTCACATGCAGCCCTGTCCTCACTAACACATCACGTATCTCCTGATATACTCTGTGCTGCTTGGAGTTGTGTGCAAGTGTGTGGCCATAACCCTATTTTTACGCGGCCACGCCCCTATTGTGACGTGGCACCGCCCCCAGTCCAGGTGCTGGATTCCCAAATGTTGGCAGGTATGGGAAAGTCAGGCTGAAATTTATCATGAAACTATACTTTTATTTTTCATATGTGAAATGTTTCTGTGTATGTTTGTTCACACAACTTTGTGAACTTCTGAAAATAGGGATTAATCATCAATAAGAATTGTTTACACGTAGGATAGTTTTGATTGGATGACTGTAATCACTGGTAGATGTTTAGTTGAGGACAGAGAGATAGAAGGCTGAATAACACATATAAGGAGTGATTTAGGGGGTTGTTGGGCGTAAGTGTATTTGTATTTTGTGAGCTATATAACTTGTGCCAGTGATCGGCATTCATCTGATACTTGCAAGTGCCAGTTCAGTATAGTACGAGTGTGTGTAGACACCGGGTCAGCACAGCCCTTTGTGTATATAGATTCTGATGATGACTGACACATATATGCGCTTACACAAACAGGCACCTTTTACGGTAACTGCAGATATATGAATAATTTCCTGTAATGAAATGTTATTGTCAGTGTGAATGAGGAGGTTACTATACCAGTTCTCATTGATCTGCTCACAGCTGATCTCTGTATATATGGCCGCACACATTACTGGCACCCATGTGGATTTAGTGGCCCCAATAAGCCCTGGGTTATTCTGTTCGTCCCTTATATTCCATTTCCCTGCAGTCGGATTAACAGTCCCCAACCAATCTAGTAAACAAGTCACGTGAATAATCAGCAGTAGAGTCTCTTTGTCAATATCAAAGTTTATTACTGTATCTTATGTATTTATTTCTGCATGGAACAATGAATGCAAATTGCATACCAGACCTTTCTCATATAGCACACCAGACATTTATCGTATAGCATTCCATATCTTTCTCGTATAGCATTCCATATCTTTCTCGTATAGCGTACCAGACCTTTCTCGTATAGTATACCAGACCTTTCTCGTATAGTATACCATATCTTTCTCGTATAACATACCATATCTTTCTCGTATAACATACCATATCTTTCTCGTATAGCATACCAGACCTTTGTCGTATAGCATACCAGACCTTTCTCGTATAGTATACCATATCTTTCTCGTATAACATACCATATCTTTCTCGTATAACATACCATATCTTTCTCGTATAGCATACCATACCTTTATCGTATAGCATACCAGACCTTTCTCGTATAGAAGCTCAATTGTGCTAGTACCTGGGCATATGGCACTAATTTAAGGTTAGCCAGTCAGTATTTTGTACTTGTATGAATATGAAATAGTGTCTCAACTTCCTCCATTATCCTCTGCTTAGGCCTGTATTGGATGGGGAATTTTCATGTAATTTCTCATCATGTTTGTGAGATCCGTTCATAAGATGAATATTACATGTTCTAGTAATGTGTATAGAGTTGGGAGAGGAAATTGGATAAGATAAAACATGTATGTGTGGTTTTTCATCTAATGTTTACTGTCTATGTTGGAACACATAAGTGAAACTTTAAGTTGATCAACTTTATTATGTGATTCATTTTCATGTGATGTTCTTATCAAGTTTGAGGAGCCTTTCCCTATAAGCAAACTTTGGTTGTCCTCATCAGAGTTGGATTTGAGTAGAACAGGTTCATGGAAGTTCTCTGACCAAAGTGGATTTCTGAAGACCTCACAAGAAGATTTCTTGGTGATGGTCTTGGGGCTGAAAAGATTTACAAGACCTTCAAGTTCTCAGTTACCTTATTTAGCATTCATCCATATACTTTACCTAACAAGAGAATTTAACATGATTGGGCAGCAAGGTAGCTCAGTGGTTAGCACTTCTGCCTCACAGCACTGGAGTCATGAGTTCAATTCCCATCCATGGCCTTATCTGTGTGGGGTTTGTATGTTTTCCCCGTGTTTGCGTGGGTTTCTTTGGGTGCTCCAGTTTCCTCCCGCAGTCCAAAAACATACTAGTAGGTTAATTGGCTGTTATCAAATTGACCCTAGTCTCTCTCTGTCTGTGTGTGTTAAGGAATTTCGACTGTAAGCTCCAATGGAGCAGGGACTGATGTGAGTGAGCTCTCTGTACAGCGCTGCAAAATTAGTGGCGCTATATAAATAACTTATGATTATGATGATTCTTACACTTCTCAGGATTGATCCTCCAATGTAAATAGATGGTCTATAGTACTGGGGAGGTCAATTAGAAACCCTAAGGTAACAAGTAAAGACCTGCAGACCTGTCTTGTCTTTCATTATTCGTGACTCTACCATTACTCATCCATGAATAGTGGTGTGCCAAGGAGGGAAGCACATCTACCCCTCTCATGGTTATCAGGGACTGATGAGATGAAAGTGTACCCTTTTAGCACACATGGAAGGGAAACACTACCCTCCGACACAAGGTCATGAAGCATGGTGGACGGTGAATCTGTAGCTCTTTGCTTCCTCAACACTCAGACAAATCGCAGTCAGTTAGTGAAGGAACAATGTATTCTGGGTTTATCGAGCAAATTCACCTGGAGAGTGTTGAGGTCACCTGTCTATGGGTTTAACAGAATGTGGGCCATGCAGTATAACCATCCTAAACACGGAAATAAACCTACGGTAATGACAATCGGTTATGACTGTTGGCCGGTGATTATTTTGTGAGCAGCTGCTACCATTAAACACTTGGAGATTGACAGTTCCGGGGTGCAAAGTTACTATTTTCTTTTCACTATGGCTCCTTGGAGAAAGTATCATAAAAGCCACTTCCAAGGGACAGGTATAATTGTAAACTTTTGAGCCAAAGTGCAAATCTCTTTACCTAGTAGCTTATATTAATATTTTTGGCATTTAGACTAAAACACAGGTGTAAATAAATCGTTATGACTCCGAAAGGCCCTCATTGTCCCATCGTTGTCCCATCATCGTCCCAACATCGTCCCAACATCGTCCAGTCATCGTTCCATCATCCACAGCAAACTTCCGCTGCTTTCCAAAAGCTCCATCTTTCCGCCCAGAGGCGCAGCACCAGAGCAGCAGGAAAGAGGAACGGAGAAGCTCTGTGTTATCCACTTGTAAATGACCCCCTAGAGAGTGACTAACGCATGTCATTGTATGTCACAGTACATATATAGATCACATATATTATATCTATTTTTATTACAAACAACAGCAGCTGTCTCTTTGACGCCAGGAGTGAGAGGGTTGGTGATAAGCTGCTATAACGGCAACAGCTTATAAACGTGATTGATAACAAGACATTTCTATCTATAGCCTGATAATAAACATACCTGCCTGAGCATTATTAAACCATATCTTATGAATATTAACCTCTTGTGCTGCCTTATACCTTACAAACATAATTACCTTGCACACAAACAGATCATTTGCTTCAAGATACTTATAGCAGCTTGTGGGGCCTATTAATGAAAAACGATTGATAACGACAATACTTTATCGCATCTTATAGGCGCAACTTTTAAAACAGAGGCAGCTGAGTGACACATGACAATACTGGCCGGATAAATTACTGCTTTGCGAGCCAGTCTCTGCAGATTTATGTATGAGTGAACCACAGAGACGTGTCTGCAGCATATCAGGCAGACATACTCCGACATTGGGGGACAGCAGGGTGGTTCAGTGGTTAGCACTTCTGCCTCACAGCATTGGGGTCATGAGTTCGATTCCCGATCATGGACTTATCTGTGAGGAGTTTGTATGTTCTCCCTGTGTTTGCGTGGGGTTCCTCCGGGTGCTCCGGTTTCCTCCCACACTCCAAAATAAAACATACTAGTAGGTTATTTAGTTATCTGTCTGTCTGTCTGTCTGTCTGTCTATGTGTGTGTTAGGGAATTTAGACTGTAAGCTCCAATGGGGCAGGTACTGATGTGAGTGAGTTCTCTGTACAGCGCTGCAGAATTAGTGGCGCTATATAACTAACTGCTGCTGCTGATGATGATGATGCACCAGGCACTGGAAGCAGAGTTTACACCTGTAGGTATCACCCATCGGACACATATCTGTGTTCTCGGCACAGCGCACAAGCTGGCACAGGCAGGGATTTCCCTAGAAAGCATTTGATATGTTGCCAGCATGGTGTGGAATCCGGCCAGAATCACTAATAAGACAGTTCCTGTATTTCATGCCAGAAGCCATCAGCTGATTCTGTGTCCGCCCAGGTCTTATGTTCCAGCTTTCCAGGATATGAACACAGGAGTTGCCAAACTCTCCAAGTTCCAGCTTCTCTGTGTATTTAATGTGCTAATGATTGGCAACTGCTTCTCCTTTATACTCAGAATGACTAACAGACACCGGCTTCAGGTGCTGTGTTCTAGATGAATTACTACATGGCCTCCAGCAAACCCCTGTAACTGCAGACAGTGACATGTTGTAAATCCCCGGGGAGCTATCCTCAGACTCCTTGCTGGCTGCTTGAAGCCTCAAGAATAAATAAACTATTAGGACAAAAACTTGCAAGGAAATAAAAAAGCACTGGTGCATTTAGGCCTTATGTGTGATAAGTATTACATGGTCACCATACCGTCTGTGTGTCTGCAGACGTACTCACTGAGGCCAGGCACCAACTGGTATTTCAACAACGGAAGTTTAAATTTCAGTTACAGAGATTGTCAAATGTGAACGTACAAGACAGCAATCAGCATTCAAAGCCCTCTCGTCAGTAACCGGACCTGCTTACATCGCCCTGGTGGTCGGCAGAGCTTGGAGCTCTCCTCACCCTAACCTTCCTTAATGGTTGTTCTTCATGCTCTGAAAAATCAAAATGTAATAGTTTAATAGTGAGGTTTCATGGAAGAATGGTATAAATGTCACTAACAGCTGAGAAAGCTGCAGTTTATCAGTCCTCTGTACATTCTTTAAATCCACATTAACCTTGGAGATTTTAGAAATCCACAGCCCAACAAAACATTAGGAGGACGAAAGGCAATACTGCGGCTGCTGGGCTGACCGTTGCACGGTGCCCGCTGAGTCCCAAAACTTCACAGACGCTCACAATCTAACATAGAGCTGCCTGGCAAGTGGAGAGTTAATCTTCTCTTGTGCTTCGGCAAAGCCCCAGGCTCTCGGGTTGCTAAACATCACCCAGGATGTTTGAACAATGGCTTAAAGCCGTTAACGGTCAGTAATTTCTCAGGTATTGTTTAAGGGCCTGTGTCCTGTTTGGATGACTTATAGCACAAAATACAAAGCGAATCTGATCTGTGCAATGTGTAGCTTGTCAGCGTCACTCCAACCGTAGGTCAGGGAAGATTCTTGTGTATTCTGAGAAAGAGACCATCTAGGATATCTGTGTGTTGTATACAGAAGTCACCTGCCACAGACAGATCTATACAGGCTAGTTGAGGGTGATATGAGATAAAATGTTCTGTATGTGATTGCTGGGAAGTGTTTGAGGTTATCACTGAGTAACATTGGGCCTGATTCATCAAGGTACGCAAACGCATACGCATCTGTGTTTCATACTTTGAGTGACGCAAACCGTTATATTTGCGTTGGAGTTTGAGATTGAGTTGACTTTGAGTGCCGTATCTGCTCTGTTTGCGCTGCGTATGTGGTGTTTTATGTAGCTCAAGTCCCGTTTAGCAGATGCGTATGCGTTTGCGTACCTTGATGAATCAGGCCCATTATCCCCGGGTGAGAGGGCTGATGTTTGCTTGTCCCACCTCTCCCTGGAGAACTCCCGCTTCTCCAGGTTTAATGATCTGCAGGAATGAAGCAGAATTGCATTATCAGCTTTTATTAAGCAAAGGCCCCTATAAAATGATGTTAAATATTAAACACATAGGGAGGTTGATTTTCTGTACACTGGGGGAGGGGAAGGAGTGGCAGAGGTCGCTGGATACAGGAACAGACCTCTACATTACTGCTCTTACCTTAATGTCTCCGTCAGGAAGGGGCAGAGAGGACGCAGGAGTCGTTCTAAGCCATAGGCTGGAAAACTGCCCCGAAAAGCCAGCACAGTTTATAGCACAGACAGCCGCAGTGACGTGGTTAGTAACAGATGAGGAGGTAATAGAAATCAGAGATGTACACTATTCACGTGCTATTATGCCAGGTCTGTATATTTATCAGAATAGTCTTGTTTATGTGTAATTAAGCCTTCAGAATACTGTTTCTTTAAGACTTCATTAGATAAATATGGGAAAAATGGGCAAATGTAAGGATCTGAGTGACTTCACAAGAGCCATATTGTGATGGCTAAATGACTGGGTCAAAGCATCTCCAAAGCGGCAGGTCTTGTAGGGTGTTCCCGGTATGCAGTTGTTAGTACCTTACAAAAATGGTCCAAGGAAGGACAACCGTTGAATCGGTGACAGGGTCATGGGTGCCCAAGGCTCATTGATGCACGTGGGGAGAGAAGGCTAGCCTGTCTGGTCCAATCCCACAGAAGAGCTACTGTAGTATAAATTGCTGAAAATGTTAATGGTGGCTACGATAGAAAGGTGTCAGAACACACACTGTATCGCAGCTTGCTGCGTATGGGGCTGCCCATGCTGATCACTGTCCACTGCCGAAAGTGCCGACAATGGGCATGTGAGCGCCAGAACTGGACCATGGAGCAATGTAAAAAAGTGGCCCGGTCTGATGAATCACGTTTTCTTTTACATCATGTGGACGGCTGGGTGTGTGTGTCACTTACCTAGGAAAGAGATGGCACCAGGATGCACTATGGGAAGTAGACAAGCCCGCGGAGGCAGTGTGAGGTTTTGGGCTATGTACTGTTGGGAAACCTTGGGTCCTGGCATTCATGTGGATGTTACTTTGACACGTACCACTTGCCTACACATTGTTGCAGACCAAGTACACCCCTTCATGGCAGCGGTATTCCCTGATGGCAGTGACCTCTTTCAGCAGGATAATGCGTCCTGCCACACTGCAAAAATTGTTCAGGACTGGTCTGAGGAACATGACAAAGAGTTCAAGGTGTTGACTTGACCTCCAAATTCCCCAGAACTCCATCTGACCGAGCATCTGTGGGATGTGCTGGAAAAGCAAATCCAACCCATGGAGGTCCCACCTCGCAACTTACAGGACTTAAATGGTCTGCTGCTAACGTCTTGGTGCCAGATACCACAGGACACCTTCAGAAGTCTTGTGGAGTCCATGCCTCGACAGATCAGAGCTGTTTTGGTGGAACAAGGGGGACCTACACAATATTAGGCAGGTGGTTTTATTGTTGGGACTAATTGGTGTATACTATACTAACAGTATAGTGACAATGGAAGAATGTGGCTCAGAGCTCCTTTAACCTCAGTTTATTAGAAGCTGGCTGTAAGGTGCTGATAAGTTGATATACGATCTGTTCCTGAACCTGTGTTATCCTTATGCAGGCCCGAATATATAGGTAATCTCTGGTGCAGACTATATTACATGACAACCTTTACTCAAAGTCTTCCTAGGAACACCTACCAAAATCATCACCTGCCCCCCCTTAGCCTACCTGTGAGATTATCTTCTATATTTACAGCAGCCAAAGTCTTGGCAATCTTATCATATTGATTTACAAGCAGCTGTTAAAAAAATTAAATTGTATATTGATTAATGAGAAAATTCCAGCGTTCTGTTGGATGAATACACGACTGATAAACTTTGGGGACTCTGCTTATCTTGTCCCTCCCTGAAGCTCGTGCAAGACGATGTAATGTAATGGATGCACCTGGCTGAATGGGGCAGTGGGCATACCTGGGCGAAGAGGGCGTTTTATCATTGGAATAGTGGTCCGCTACTGCTGAGGGTGCCAGCCAATCACAGTGAATAAACCTATTCTGCTGACGGCATCCATTTCCCTTAAATCTTAATGTTGGGCAGATGAACTAGATCGACACACTACACAAGGAGTATAAAGCTCACAGCTCACTGGAAATAATTATTTACAAAATTAATCATTTAACATTGTGCGACTGAATATCGCCCATGTAGCTAATTTCACAAGTAACATACATAGTAACATAGGGCCTGATTCATTAAAGATCTTAACTTGAGAAACTTCTTATTTAAGTCTCCTGGACAAAACCATGTTACAATGCAAGGGGTGCAAATTAGTATTTTGTTTTGCACATAAGTTAAATACTGACTTTTTATTCATGTAGCACACAGATACTTGATAGCTTATTTGTACACTGAAATTTAAAGTTGATATTTGTGTGCTACATGAAAAAACAGTCAGTATGTAACTTATGTGCAAAACAGAAAACTAATTTGCACCCCTTGCATTGTAACATGGTTTTGTCCAGGAGACTGAAATGAGAAATCTCTCAAGTTAAGATCCTTAATGAATCAGGCCCATAGTAACATAGTTGATGAGGTTGAAACAAGACACCACCAGTCCATCGAATTCAACCTATTTTGGATCTCCTGCGATCCATCACTTATATTTGAAATTTGTCCAGAGTAAGCATCCGCCAATCTGTTTCAATTTTGAAAATCCCCCCAGACCCAATATTGCAGTCCTATTTTTTTCCTATATCCACTACTATCCTACATTTTAATTAACAGTCGTATCCCTGGATACACCTTTCTGCTAAAAAATTGTCTAACCCTTTCTTAAACATATTTATTTAATCTGCCATCACAACCTTCCCTGGCAATGAATTCCACATCTTGACTGCCCTTACTGTAAAGAACCCCTTCCTTTGCTGGTTGTGAAATTTCCTCTCTTCTAACCTTAGTGGATGACCACGTGTCCTGTGTATGGTCCTTGGGGTAAAAAGTTCCCATGAAAGCTCTCTGTATTGACCCTTAATGTATTTGTACATAGTAATCATATTTCCTCTTACACAACTATTTTCTAAAGTAAAGATGTTTAAACTGGCTAACCTTTCCTCATAACTTAATGACTCCATACCCTTTATCAATTTTGTCACCCTTCTCTGAACCCTTTCTAGTTCCAAATTATCTTTTTTATAGTGTGCCCAGAACTGTACTGCATATTCAAGATGAGGTCTTACCAACGATTTATACAGTGGCAAAATGACTCTGTCTTCCCTTGCATCTATGCCCCTTTTTATGCATGCCAATACTTTGTTTGCCCTTGCAGCTGCTGCTTGACATTGAGCACTATTACTAAGTCTACTGTGTACGAGCACTCCCAAATCCTTTTCCATTATAGATTCTCCGAAATTATTTCCATTTAATTATAGATTGCGTTCTTGTTTTTGATCCCTAAATGCATAACCTTACATTTATCTGTGTTAAATCTCATATTCCATTTGGCCGTCCAATCCTCCGGTTTATTTAAGTCCCTCTGTAGAGAAGCTACATCTTGCTCTGAAGTCACCGAGATGTCTTCATTTAGCCATGAAACCAACAATATTGGGCAACTGATCCTGTCTGGCATTTCATGCACGACCCCAAGCATGATGGGATGTTAAATGCTCGCTCGTTGGTGGAAATATTTCCTTTATTGTGTTAGTTGCACGTTGTTAGTATTTAATAATTTTTTTATTGACTAAGCACAGCTGGTCTGAGCCGTCCAGTGAGATAACTGATCAATTTGTCGGCCAACTTGTGTATGATATGTATGGTGGAGAAATAACACAAGATCTTGCAATCTGTCCTTTCCCTGCTGCAACTAAATCGGTATGTGGCCATTGTCCTTCACCGGTCGACCTTCTGCAGAGCTGTGCATTCATTTCTGGTGTTAACAGCCGGGATAATGTAAACATTAACTTATTAACAACAGAATCACATTTCATACTCCTGTAATGTTTATGGGTGCGCTGGATTTGTCACGTTATAGGACTACTCCACAAGGTCCAGTGATCACTGTGACCCCAGGATCTCTGAGGCCTTTAACTCATCCAGTGCCTACAAGGTGCCGGTATTATGCAAAATGCTGTCACGTATTCGGAGTGGTCCGAGTGTCTCCTCACACTCACTCACTCAGATGTCGATACCCCTTGATTACCTCTTGGTGACGAAGATCACTTACTGGTTACTCTGCGGCAATTCTGCTACCTCAGGTAATATGCAGAACGATCTGACTGCATCCAAATGACAAGAGCAAAAAGTTGTATTGCCGCGGTATTTCGTTCCCGGTGCTCATGCACTGGGGTATTTCCCCGGAGCATGAGCAAACCTATGTAACAAGTATCGTGGCAGTACATGCACTGTCGCAATACTTGTTCTTTTGCTGCTATCTCAGGACGTTTGAATAAAGCATTTCTAATCTGGTCTTTTAGTTCCACAGCTCGTGCGAGAGCCGACGAGCCACGTCAAGTATGTGTTCAGCTACCCGGTGATATATCTTATTGATAATTTGCGGTGATAAGGGATTTTTTTTTAGCGTCACGATAAAAAGTCATACTTATCTCTGTATATATTAATAAATATTGGACACAGTTACTGCAGAATGCGCTACACCATGGCAACTTCACTACTGTTTGTGTGACTCCAATCAGAATTATGAAGCGTCTAGAGTGAATGGCAGCAAGTTCTTGTTAGTGGAATCTGGCGCCCTCTGGTCACCCGATAACGCTGCAGAGTTGTCTAGTTGTATCATGTTGAGCTGAAGGACACGTTACTCTATGTAGATTATTCCTGTCGGTGTGTATCTGCGAGGAAGATCACAGAATCCACTACTATCACTACGGGATACACGTTCCCAGGTATTTTCGGCCGACTCTACCTATTTCACATATGTTACATGAGAGCAAATCACGGTATAAATACCCAGAGTAATTATATGTCTTGTCACAGAAGCATGGTCAGATTATTATGGCGGAAAGATTCTTAGGTCTCAGTTACAACTTGCCCAGCACCATAAAACTAAATTTGTTTAGCTGAACATATGTTTTAACCGCGTATCCCCTTGTCCTGGTACCGCATTTGTGGAGACACTTTCAGTGTTTGTGGTAGAAACTGACTAACATTTGGACTAGTACATGCCGTGCACATGGTGTCGTTTTGTGCATTACATACAGTGTGTCACACATATCTTGCGCCAGTATTGTCAGCTGCACATATATAACACTTGAGGCCCCTTTCAGAGGATTGTTTATATGTAAGTGCAGTACTAGGGGCATGGAGACGGGCGGATGCATTTAGTGAGCGCCCGTGCTGGGATCAGGTGCTGTAAAGCGATTTAGAAGACACTGAACATCAGGGATGAGAATAGCTGATGTCCTTGATATGAGGAACTGATAACATCTGGGCAGAGTGGACTTTGCACCCTTGTGTACACTGTGTTCTCTATAAAAATAGGAAATAGTAATTGGAACAGATATGTGCAGTTAAGCTGTGTCATTTCATTGACTTTGTCCTTTCCAGTCTCCTGTCCCTGCGGGATTGATTTAATATAAGAGCCCTAACATATTATTGCTTGGCTGCATTCCAGACCTACCACACCTGGTGTGTTATTCAGCTGAGACAAGCAGTTAACCCTTCTGCCCCAGTGTGGTAATGGGGCCAGAGATCTATATATCCTGCACTACTCTGATCTATAACTTACTACGCTGATCTATAACTTAATACGCTGATCTATAACTTACTACGCTAATCTGCAACTTAATACGCTGATCTATAACTTAATACGCTGATCTATAACTTTTTACTCTGATCTATAACTTACTACGCTGATCTGTAACTTAATACGCTGATCTATAACTTACTACGCTGATCTGTAACTTAATACGCTGATCTATAACTTACTACGCTGATCTATAACTTATTACTCTGATCTATAACTTACTACGCTGATCTATAACTTATTACTCTGATCTATAACTTACTACGCTGATCTATAACTTATTACTCTGATCTATAACTTACTACGCTGATCTGTAACTTAATACACTGATCTGTAACTTACTACGCTGATCTGTAACTTATTACTCTGATCTATAACTTACTACGCTGATCTATAACTTACTACGCTGATCTATAACTTACTACGCTGATCTGTAACTTATTACTCTGATCTATAACTTACTACGCTGATCTGTAACTTATTACTCTGATCTATAACTTACTACGCTGATCTATAACTTACTTCACTGATCTGTAACTTACTACGCTGATCTATAACTTACTACGCTGATCTGTAACTTATTACTCTGATCTATAACTTACTACGCTGATCTATAACTTATACTCTGATCTATAACTTACTACGCTGATCTATAACTTACTACACTGATCTATAACTTACTACGCTGATCTGTAACTTATTACTCTGATCTATAACTTACTACGCTGATCTGTAACTTATTACTCTGATCTATAACTTACTACGCTGATCTATAACTTACTACGCTGATCTGTAACTTATTACTCTGATCTATAACTTACTACGCTGATCTATAACTTATTACTCTGATCTATAACTTACTACGCTGATCTATAACTTATTACTCTGATCTGTAACTTATTACTCTGATCTGTAACTTATTACGCTGATCTATAACTTATTACTCTGATCTATAACTTACTACGCTGATCTAACTTAATACACTGATCTGTAACTTACTACGCTGATCTGTAACTTATTACTCTGATCTACAACTTACTACTCTGATCTATAACTTATTACCCTGATCTATAACTTACTACGCTGATCTGTAACTTATTACTCTGATCTGTAACTTACTACGCTGATCTGTAACGTATTACTCTGATCTATAACTTACTACGCTCATCTATAACTTACTGCACTGACCTATAACTTTTTACTCTGATCTATAACTTAGTACGCTGATCTATAACTTAATACGCTGATTTATAACTTACTACGCTGATCTATAACTTTTTACTCTGATCTATAACTTACTACGCTGATCTGTAACTTAATACGCTGATCTATAACTTACTACGCTGATCTGTAACTTAATACGCTGATCTATAACTTACTACGCTGATCTATAACTTATTACTCTGATCTATAACTTACTACGCTGATCTATAACTTATTACTCTGATCTATAACTTACTACGCTGATCTGTAACTTATTGCTCTGATCTATAACTTACTACGCTGATCTATAACTTATTACTCTGATCTATAACTTACTACGCTGATCTATAACTTATTACTCTGATCTATAACTTACTACGCTGATCTATAACTTATTACTCTGATCTATAACTTACTACGCTGATCTGTAACTTAATACACTGATCTGTAACTTACTACGCTGATCTGTAACTTATTACTCTGATCTATAACTTACTACTCTGATCTATAACTTATTACTCTGATCTATAACTTACTATGCTGATCTATAACTTACTACGCTGATCTGTAACTTATTACTCTGATCTGTAACTTACTACGCTGATCTGTAACGTATTACTCTGATCTATAACTTACTACGCTCATCTATAACTTACTACGCTGATCTGTAACTTACTACGCTGATCTATAACTTACTACGCTGATCTGTAACTTATTACTCTGATCTGTAACTTACTACGCTGATCTATAACTTATTACTCTGATGTATAACTTACTAAGCTGATCTATAACTTACTACGCTGATCTATAACTTACTACGCTGATCTGTAACTTATTACTCTGATCTATAACTTACTACGCTGATCTGTAACTTATTACTCTGATCTATAACTTACTAAGCTGATCTATAACTTACTAAGCTGATCTGTAACTTATTACTCTGATCTATAACTTACTACGCTGATCTATAACTTATTACTCTGATCTGTAACTTATTACGCTGATCTATAACTTATTACTCTGATCTATAACTTACTACGCTGATCTAACTTAATACACTGATCTGTAACTTACTACGCTGATCTGTAACTTATTACTCTGATCTATAACTTACTACTCTGATCTATAACTTATTACTCTGATCTATAACTTACTACGCTGATCTATAACTTACTACGCTGATCTGTAACTTATTACTCTGATCTGTAACTTTCTACGCTGATCTGTAACGTATTACTCTGATCTATAACTTACTACGCTGATCTATAACTTACTACACTGATCTGTAACTTACTACGCTGATCTATAACTTACTACGCTGATCTATAACTTATTACTCTGATCTATAAGTTACTACGCTGATCTATAACTTACTACACTGATCTGTAACTTACTACGCTGATCTATAACTTACTACGCTGATCTGTAACTTATTACTCTGATCTATAACTTACTACGCTGATCTATAACTTATTACTCTGATCTGTAACTTATTACGCTGATCTATAACTTATTACTCTGATCTATAACTTACTACGCTGATCTGTAACTTATTACTCTGATCTATAAGTTTACTGTTCTGGGGCCTGATTCATTAAGGAACTTAAATTAAGAAGTTTCTTATTTAAGTCTCCTGGACAATACCATGTTACAATGCAAGGGGTGAAAATTAGTTTTCTGCTTTGCACAAAAGTTAAATACTGACTGAAATTTAAAGTTGATATTTGTGTGTTACATGAAAAAACAGTCAGTATTTAACTTATGTGCAAAACAGAAAACTAATTTTCACCCCTTGCATTGTAACATGGTATTGTCCAGGAGACTTAAATAAGAAACTTCTTAATTTAAGATCCTTAATGAATCAGGCCCCTGATCTATAACTTTACTACTCTGATCTATAAATTTACTACTCTGATCTATAACTTATTACTCTGATCTGTAACTTTACTACTCTGATCTATAAATTTACTACTCTGATCTATAACTTATTACTCTGATCTGTAACTTTACTACTCTGATCTATAACTTATTACTCTGATCTATAACTTATTACTCTGATCTGTAACTTTACTTAGCTTAGCTTTATTTAGTACACAGACAAAATTACAACAATTAATATGAAAATTTAATTATGAAACGGCCTTTAGACACCCCAGAGTGAACGTTCCTGAACAGAAACATCTACAATCTCTGTGGACTGTGTCACTTCATTGCTGCTGTCTATAATTAGGATTTGTACTTTAAATTGGCAATTATTAACAAATGTATGAATGTCCTGAACTGTTGCCGCCCCCCATAATATATGTTTATGCAGAACGCTGCTATAATATGATGGAGTTGGTTCTGTCTATTGCTCACCTGAGTTTACACTTATATTTTAATTTTAAAGGACCATTAAACCTGAAATACTGACATATGATAAAATACACTGTTCAGTACTACCCTCCACTGCAGCTGTTATAGAGCGCAATATAACCCCCTCCCCTCTGTTACAGAATCACCATCCACATCCTAGGACAATGTGCCGATGGGATCTGATACTGGTCAGACATACAAGTTACTATGACGTTCCTCTTCTCTCAGTCGTTTACTCTCCAGACCCAGAAAGGTTCAGGAAACACAAACGTCTATGCCACATTATGTGTCGTATCCCCCACACAGCACTGTTCATACACCACTAATTCCCAACATTCACCTATCATAATCCTGCAAAACTCCATCCCTATCATTCACATATCTAACCCTCTGTTGTTTTGTTCTCTCTGGAACCCTCGATCTGTAACAAATTAACCTAATTTCACAACTTGTTCATTTCCAGATCATTCATCCTCCTGTCCTCACTGACTGTCACACTCCTCAGCTGTCTGATAGAGTGCACACCTCACACAAATCAGGCTGCAGTGTGGGTCCCATGCTGTCACTTCCTGAGTTTTCTGTCATTTACACATCCCCTGCCTCTACCTCCTTTGCCAAATTTGTTTCCTGGCTCCTTCGCTGACCATATGTTGATAACCTCAAAGCCCTTACCAACACTTCTCCCCCTTACATCTCTGACCGTGTCTCCAGGTACCTACCCGGCCACTCCGCTCCACCTCTGACCTCCACCTCAATTCACCTCTCATTACCTCCTCCCATGCTTGCCTCCAAGACTTCTGCGGTGCTGCTCCTAATCTTTGGAACTCTCTACCCAGCCTCACTCGACTCTCCCCCAACCTTCAGTCCTTCAAATGCTCACTCAAAACTCACCTTTTCAAGCTTGCCTATCCTACCACCTCCTAACCATTATATCCATCACCTCCTCTTCCTCGTCTCCCAGTTGGTCCTACTGTCTCTCACCACCCCTCCCTTTAGAATGTAAGCTCTTGTGGGCAAGGTCCTCTCTACCTATTGTCCCACATCTTTCTCCTGTCCCTCGTACGTCCCGTCACGTCTTTTGCTGCACTCCATGTGAGTCCCCATAGCCTTACTCACACTCATCTGTGCTGCTGACATGTATTACTTCATTTATTTGTTACTTGCTTCTGTATCCGGCGCTACGGAATCTGTGGTGCCTCATAAATAAATAAATAATAATAATAACCTCATCCCGGCCACGGCTGTAAGACTTCTCCTGTGCAGCCTCTCTGCCGCACTCTCCTCAAACTTCCTTCTTTAAACAGTCCCCCCTGATCTTACTCCAACTGTGCCTTACAGTAGCCCAACCACCAACTACAACTGTTAATCCGTTCCCCACACCGATTAGCTGTTCAGCTTATTTTGGGCAGAACTATTTTTACCTTCTTGTATGTCATTTGTTTGTGTCATGATCCCCTTAATGTACAACGCTCCGCAATAGGTTGGCGCTTTATAAATAACGGATAACTATTGTTGTGTTATCCGTTATTTAGTGATTCCATAGATTCTCAGTCCAGTTATATATAAAGCACCTGGTAGAAGTGATGACAGTCCTGGACGTATTGTATGACTAATTCATCTATGAGGCCTGCAGACGATGACATTATAAGAACATGTATGACTGTTACATGTGCAGTGCGGCGTGAAGAATGAATTCTATAGGACAACACTTCTAGCAATGGGACCCTGGTTTGTTTCTATGTGGGAAAAGAGTACAATGAAATTGTCAGTTCGGCCTAAATATCAAAAGAACCTGAGTCCCGTGATAGAGCGGCTCAGTGTCACCCTTGGGGTGTTCACACCTATTGTAGTAAGATTAGAGTTCAGAGATGTCCGTCTGTATCCAAGGTTGAAATATGCATCATCATAATCATCTATTTATATAGCGCCAATAATTCGGCAGTATGCACTAGGACTTGTGTCTTTATTAGTTCCATTAATTCTGCTCATAAAAAGTTAACTGGAAATGCATGCCAGCTGTGGTGGGGGTGGGATGGGCATGAACAGGGCGTGGAAGAAGAATGGGGTGTGGGAAATAACTTAGAAGAAGAAGAATAGGGTGTGGGAAAGGGTCATAAAAAGGATTGGGGGTGAAAGTATTGGGCACGGTAGAGGACGGCATGAGAGGTGACGGGAAGTACTTGGGGTGCGGTTCTTCTCTATAGGTAACAGAGTCCACTCTACGCCCCCTGAACGTATATCACTGAGTATATTATCCCTATATACATATATTAATGACAGCTTCTCTGCGTTTATAGATGAGCAATCAGTATGTTCTTTGTTGTAATTGTGACTCATTCTACCAAGGTACTAATTAACATATTTTTCTGCTGAGCTTAAAGTCATAAATGAAATTCTTTTAAGTGGGTGCAAGAAAATAAAAATAAATTGAAAAAAAGGCCCCTCTTCTCCCCTCACTTGAAAGGCAACCTCTGATCCCTGCCAGCATCCTACTACTATAGGTCAGAGGTTAATAAAGGATGCAAGCAGTAGATGAGAGAGTTTCTGTACACACCTGCTTGCCCCCCCCCCCCCCCCCCCAGGATTTAACCCCTTAGCTGCCAGGCAGCGCCGCACTCGCTCTCTGCATTCCTGGTTTTATAGGAAGTCATTGTAAATAGCCTGGGAGGCAGGGAGAGGGGAGCAGAGGTAAAAGAATGTCAAAAACAGATGCTTACAGATGACTCCCCCCCCCCCCCCACTCACCACCCCTGCACCCTGCAGTTTGTCTATTATTGAGTGGGGGTGTCAGTGGCATGAAGTCTGCCAGGCCCCGGGCATTTCTGATCAGAGATCACTATTCGTCTCAATCTGCCAATACCCAGCGCTAGTGGCTCATTCTGTGCTATCCTGAACATCTGTCTTGTTGAAGATGATCAGATCCCCCGTGTCATGATCCCATCGGAATGTATTTTCTGTGGATTGTACATGTGTTGCTGTCATCTCTGCCACAACTGTTCATTGGCTTTGTAATATCATTATGTTTTCATCTATGTGTCCTGAGTTACAGCTGGAGGTTCCTGTGTAATGTTTCTCAAACCAGTTCTTACATTCATCAGAATTGTTACATTTTTTGATCGATGAAAAGAATTGTGCTAAATTCTAAAAAGTCAGACAGGTTTGAGCTTAAAATAATACATGTTAAATAAATTATTGTAGTCAAGCTGTGAATGACAAACTTCAAACACAGGAGTCTGCGCAGTTTAAGTTTAAAAAACAAACCTTGAAATACTTTTCTATTATTTAGAAAGATTATTTAAAAATTGTTTAAACAGGAAAGTATTTATAAACACTCAATTTAACTCAAACCGCAAACGTGAGCAACAGACCCGAAACGCAAACAGCGAACCTGAAACTGGATCAGCAAATGAGAGCCGCAAATTTTGAACCACAGATTTGAATCAGAGTCAAACGACGATTGTGACGCAAACATGATGGTGGCCAAGGAACGGGAGAAATTCGATCAAATTTTGACATTTTCGGTCACCAGATGATTTGGGTTAGAAAACATTTAATCATAAACATGAATCTCTTCTCACAAGTGTCACTTTGGGCGTCCGGTAGCCTTGAGACTGTAAAGCAAATTAGAAGCCAGGAGCTTGTAAATTCCCCATCTTCTATGTCCTTCCTCAAGGGACTGATTTATCTAAGGGGCGAAAAGCGCTATTACCAGCAAAAAGGGCGACGTGGCTGCTTGACAATACCACCAACCTTTACATAAGACATATTTAATCAATGCTTAATCAATCTCAGGATAGCATTAACAGTACTAGACCTAAACAATTATCTATTGATGTTTTTCAATAGGAATCCTTTTTTTTAATAAAGCTTTTAGTTCATTTTTTTAACCAACAGTAGAGCTTGAAGCTCAAACCGGGCTCCTAGTTCCACGCATGCGCCAGGGCCCCATATGAGAGCAGACTGGGAGGGGGGGGGGGGGGGGTCCAGCGTGATAAGTATCTGTTATTGCTCTGGATAGTTGTACTGTGATAAAACATTCATAAATCGCGGTATAAAGTCATTTTTTAGCACCGCGATAAGTGTGAAGACTAAAGGGCTGTATTCTGAGGTCGCTGCTTGTAACTAACACTATGCTGTAGATGTAATAATGGTAATCACTGATGAGCTCTAGTTTACATAGAGCTGATCTCACACTAATGGCGCGTTGATAGATTGCCTGTATTAATATCCCATGGCAGCTTATGGAAGCTATTGATTGTATGCAGTGTGTCTTACAGATTCCCTTTATTAGCCAGGACAGATGAGTCACATAGTCAGCTCTCATCCTAAGCCACACAAGCTTCTCCTTCCCCGAGTATGGTTTAATGCTCATTTAGTTCAGTGCATCACAAGCCGCCGCCTATCATCTGATGGCCGATACACAATCCATGGAGATGTCTCATCAGAATCTGCTGTACACATATGTCACCTATGCTGATATGTAGCCAATTATTTCCTTTCCTACGAAATTCAGCTCATCATAAATGCAAAATGTCTCTCAGATTTACATACAGCAACATACAAACGCCTGCCAGTATCTAGGTGATTCCTAATATCTGTCCTTATAGTCAAATCTTCCTGTGGCTCCGTGTGTTTATCGATAATAGCGTGTCAACCCATGTAACGTGTATACAGCTCATGCAAAGTGTCGGCCCGGTGTGCAGTGCCTTTGTAGAGATGTGGCAGGAGACAGACAGCAACTCACATCTATATAAACAGTGGCGGATTTATAAATAGGGTGCACAATGCCGGTTGGGTGATGAAAATAGCTCTCAGCTTCTCTGTGACAACTTATTGTGATTATCTGACTCCTATATCTATGTAGTGCACACAGAGGGGACTAATAACAGCTAATTGTACATCCCCTATCACTGTACAGTAATGGTCTGACTCCCGCCAGAGCTAGATAATCTGCTCTCCGTCTTGTTGCTTCTTGCTCAGGACGGAGGAAGGGGGCTAATTGATCCTTCCAGGAATGTTTAGGCGATAAACATCTCCTCGTGTTTGGTATTTAAATTCTCCAGACATCATTTTTATATTACTGCGTCATTTCTTGTTATTTCTTGCAGTCTCGCTGGGGCAGGAGCCAGCGTTTGGTCCCATTAACTGCTGTGTAACACTCACAAGAGTCACGGAAAATGCCTGACACACAGGAGGGGGATCTGGTGAAACATTCTGCTGGAGGGATTTAAATAGTTTTTTTTAAAAAAATGAAGTTTTTAATGGTAGTTAATGAAATGATGTGTTAGACTTTCAAGATCGATCTGTAAAACTCACACAAAGTCATCCCGAGATTTCCCGTCCATTAATAAAACAACATGTGAAATCTTTTGTTGCATTCCTTCAACGCTGCGGTGATCAATTGTCTGCCATGACACCACACGGCGGTGGCTGCTTGGATGCCTCTGAAAAGGACGGCTCAGAGCTAAACAAACAGAGGGTGGAATGGACGACAGCCCAGGTGGGCTGATAAGTGGACCCCTCCCACGGAGGTCTGCATGGCCCTGGGGCTGTCATAGAAGGATCATGGCAAATCAGGAGACAAATGTGAAACACCCGCCAATTCTCACTCATCCCTATAAATGTTTAAGGTGATAGCAGCAGACACTTTGGCTCCAGATGGTGGATACATCACAGGTTACATGGCTAATCTGCCCTCGGGACATTCCCACATCCATCACTAGCAATAAGAGAGTCTGTCCCAAAATGTGTCGGTCAACCTGCAAATGTATGCTTAATAATATATATTATTAATATGTACATCTAGATCTTACGGGCCACAATTCGTGTCCTCGGACAATGACCTCGCACACGTCAGATGATGATCGTTGTCCAACAGCCCCAACACGTGGTCATATTGTACCCGCACACGCATTCACAACTAATAGGGAACATAGTGAACTACTTAACCCTGAAATCATTGTGTATATGGTAAAATAATAGAAGCAGTATAATAAAGAGGCATGGTAGTGTTATCATAAGTATCCTTAAGATTGTCAGCTCTTCAGCCAAGGTCCCACCTGTCTATTGTTGATCTGTTTGTAGGAATACATGTAGTTTTCCTACAGAAAGGAGATGTGACCTTTATGTTTGGACACACAGATAGGTCCCATGAATATCAGTATGTAAAATAAACACAGATATCAAACATCCCAACATTTCAGACAGGAAAAGAGGGACGTTGTTTATGAAAGAAAAGATACATTTGTAGACACTGACATATAAGAGGATTTTGTACCCAATTTACCGTAACACCCAGATGACTACAGATACTAGAACACACATATCCTGTGTACAGCGCTATATAAACGATAATAAATATAACTATGGGAGACAGTAGCAGAGCGGATCATTACAGACATATAGATCAGAAGAGATTGGAACAGGGGGTCCACAAGAAGGATAACTGGGACACTTAGGAGATCCGGGGACATGACAAGAGAGGTCTCCCTGTGTGTGTGACACCTACTTATCACTTGTCCTTTCCTTTCAGACCCTCTCTCTAGGGAGAAGTCAACATCAAAGCTTTCAGCAGCCACTGTAAAATTTAAGCAAAACACCCACATTGTCAAATAATTACTCTGAGTCTGCCGGCAGGACGGCCCCCACCACCGTAACCCCTCGTCTGCCACAGTCCCTGCAGTCTCTGCTGTGTCATCTGTACGTCACCGTAGAGAAGCATTTTTTTTATACAAATCTGTAATAAGACTATGGAGCTATTATATGTCACCTGACCATGGTCAGCAGTACAGATTCAGAGGGGACAAAATATCACTGAACGTTTAACAGGCTGATTTATCAAAGGGCGAAAAGCTCTTTCTTATCTCACCTCGCCCTATAGTGCCGCTGATAACACCACACTCCGGCGTTTGCCTATCGAATAAGGATGAGAGCAATACTTGCTGCACAGCGATAAGGACTCTTATCGCCTTCCCAGATGAAAACCCTATTATATTTCTTTAAATAAAGCATTTTTTTTTTATTTTATTTTTTTTCCATATCTTCATCTATGTTTAAATATTAACTGAAACCCCAAATCTGGACTGCGCACGTGCGAATGTCTACAGAGAGTGACTCGGCGGAGCACTAAGATAACTCTTACCACTGCGGCCCAATAACACCCACGGTAGTATAGTATAGTGACTATTGTAAGACGAGTTAATCAGCAGTAACCCTGCTTATACCAACCAGACAGTAATCCCCTGGTCACGTCATTACATGTCATGTACAATCATTTCCTGGATACACGTATGTAAGTGTGCGCAGAATGATACCAGCTTCCTGCGTGTAGGTCGGGTTATTGATCCGTATAATTCCGCGCCCATTAGTAAGTCTCCAGCTCTGCTCTTACATAATAAACTCTTTCGTGCCACTTCTTCCACATTTCCCTCTGTGTTGAATTATTAATTGTGCTTCCATTTAAATATTTAAATACAAATCTATGAGTCTTTAGGTATTAGTTGGAGATGTCTGTAATTGTTATTTTGTTTGCCCATAATATTGCTTGTTATTATGTAATATTAATACTGTATCATTTCTGTTTCCTGTGTGAAGTTTGGTGTTCGCTGTGTAATGAGTCTTTCTGTGTGCAGTATTCAGACCCTCTTCTTGCTGAATACGGGCGTACATGCTTACATTTTCCTACTGTTCTACAAGTAGACAAATTGCGTTCACTTTGCGTTCCTTTAAGAATCAGGCCCACAGTGAGCACGTGAGAAACAGACCTCAGAGATCAGTTTAGTCCATTTAGGATCCAGCCTTCAAATCAGAGGCTGTCGGAAATGTCATTCGCTTTCGAAGATGAATTGCACGCCATGCGATCACTGGAGTATAGTCCATTTCTGAGCACGATACGACACAGATCGGCATTTATGTTCCTTAATGATTCAGGCCCTGTGTGCACTGGGGCAGCTTCCACTCCTACCCTGGGTATGCACCCTCATCTCAGGTGGCCTCCCCTCCTCTGAATAATCCCCTCTACATGACACACCTGCAGTGAGATTATCACACGTCTATAAAGACCTCTCCCCACCCCGATCTAACCTGACCACACGGTCCGAGAGCGACACCTGGGATTTGTTGTTAGAAGTCAGCTGTTCATAGACACAACACAGCGGATGAAGACGTACTACACACAGCGACACAGATACATAATATAAAGGGTGTTATACGTTATACAGTCTAATGGGCACTTCTGATGTCAGAGGAACAGATCTATACATAAGGCCTAAAATAATAATAACAGTAATAATTGGTGCTTTTCTCTCTTAAGGCTCACACGGTTGTGCAGACATGACGAGAGGGACTGTGTATTTACAGGTGTGACAATAGGGACAGAACTGAAAGTGATTGTAGTGGACTCTCTGCATTCTCTCAGCCACGGCTGTGTGTGCGACTATGTAACACAATTGAGTAACAGCCACAGGGGCTTCCGCTTCCAGCAGCCGTGGTGATGCCGATGCTCAGCTGTCTGCTGGATGATGGAGACCTGCCAGCTCTGTGGTTGCTGGATCTCTTCCATGCGTCAGTGATAAGACAGAAGGAAAGCCCTCACACAAGCCAGGCCTGGAGCCCGTCCAAGGTTCACACAGGGGACAGTCCCGAGGCTGCTTGTCACATCTCTTACTGTTACATAACCCGGTGCGAGGTGCTCAGCATGATGGGGGAACCCTAAACACCAGAGCCAAGCTCGTCATACCCAACAGAAAGCCTGGTGATTGTGCCCCAATGAACCTGCAGGAGTGAAATGCATATATATATATAAAACGTTCTGTACCTGTGATAATAGGGGTGTTATATACGGTCACTCTCCCTGTATACAGCTGTACCTGTGATAATAGGGGTGTTATATACGGTCACTCTCCCTGTATACAGCTGTACCTGTGATAATAGAGGTGTTAGATACGGTCTCTCTCCCTGTGATAATAGAGGTGTTAGATACGGTCACTCTCCCTGTGATAATAGGGGTGTTAGATACAGTCACTCTCCCTGTGATAATAGAGGTGTTAGATACAGTCACTCTCCCTGTGATAATAGGGGTGTTAGGCGCGGTCACTCTCCCGGTGATAATAGGGGTGTTAGATACGGTCACTCTCCCTGTATACAGCTGTACCTATGATAATAGAGGTGTTAGATATGGTCACTCTCCCTGTGATAACAGGGGTGTTAGATACGGTCACTATCCCTGTATACAGCTGTACCTGTGATAATAGCGGTGTTAGATACAGTTAATCTCCCTGTGATAATAGGGGTGTTAAATACGGTCACTCTCCCTGTGATAATAGAGGTGTTAGATACAATCACTCTCCCTGTGATAATAGGGGTGTTAGACGCGGTCACTCTCCCGGTGATAATAGCGGTGTTAGATACGGTCACTCTCCCTGTGATAACAGGGGTGTTAGATACGGTCACTATCCCTGTATAGGGCTGTACCTGTGATAATAGCGGTGTTAGATACGGTCACTCTCCTTGTATACAGCTGTACCTATGATAATAGAGGTGTTAGATACAGTCACTCTCCCTGTGATAATAGGGGTGTTAGACGCGGTCACTCTCCCGGTGATAATAGCAGTGTTAGATACGGTCACTCTCCCTGTGATAACAGGGGTGTTAGATACGGTCACTATCCCTGTATAGGGCTGTACCTGTGATAATAGCGGTGTTAGATACGGTCACTCTCCTTGTATACAGTTGTACCTATGATAATAGAGGTGTTAGATACGGTCACTCTCCTTGTATTTGGCTGTACCTGTGATAATAGCGATGTTAGATACGGTCACTCTCCTTGTATACAGCTGTACCTATGATAATAGAGGTGTTAGATACGGTCACTCTCCTTGTATACGGCTGTACCTGTGATAATAGCGGTGTTAGATACGGTCACTCTCCCTGTATACGGCTATACCTGTGACAAGAGGGGTGTAAGATACGGTCACTCTCCTTGTATACAGCTGTACCTGTGATAATAGAGGTGTTAGATACAGTCACTGTACATGTATAAAGCTGTACCTGTGATAATATAGGTGTAAAGCTGAGTACACACTACACTGTTTTTGTCCAATAATCGGCTGAATCAGCCGACATACGACCGCTCGTTCAAAAGTCGGGTCAGTGTGTGCAGTGACACGATGGTCGAAAGTCTGCCCAAATGGACGATTGTCGCCTCATTTGGTTGGTCGTACCGTTTAATATTTTAGTTCCAATCTCGTTTCCGCTGTGTAGTGTGTATAAACTTACGTCTGATCCATGATAATCCTCTGATACGTCCTCGACCTGGGGGGCGTGTGTATGTAAATTTTTTGATGTCTGTCCCAGTCCCACGTGGTGCGGTATCCGCACATCACAGGCTTGTGTTTTGTATAGATGTGTATTGCACCTGTCTGGCTGCAGACCATTACACGTGTATAAAGCACGTGTGTTATTACCCTTTGCATCTATGTTGGCAATCATTTCTCATTTAACCTTTATAAAGTTTAAAAACTATTAAAGTTATAAAGTCATATTAACCTTTATTAAATAATATTTATAAAATACTCTGAATAAACCACACAGTGATAATGCAACAGTTTTATTGCAGGTAAAAATAATAACAAATAGGAATGAATGAAGAGACAGTGTAGTCTTCTGTTTTTATGCTGTTTTGGGAGTTAACTATAGTGAAAGCTCTGCCCCTTTATGCTAATGTCTTTGGTATCTCGGTACATTTCCCGCAAATGTCGCTGCAGTGTGTACGAAATTAAAATCATTGCTCACGACAACATGGCTGTAAAAAGTCGCTAAAGGGACGTCCGCTCTTCCCTTTATCGTCCTAAACAAGGCTAGTGTGTATGCAGTCCATGGACCGAGCGATCGGACCATCGATCGCATGTAAAATCGCTCGGCATAAAAAGTTGGTCGAAATTTCTGTAGTGTCTCTAGATACAGTCACTCTCCCTATGATAATAGGGGTGTTAGATACAGTCACTGTACCTGTGATAATAGAGGTGTTGGATACGGTTAATCTCCCTGTGAAATAGAGGTGTTGGATACGGTTAATCTCCCTGTGATAATAGAGGTGTTAGATACGGTCACTCTTCATGTGATAATAGGAGTGTTAGATATGGTTACTCTCCCTGTGATAATAGGGGTGTTAGATACGGTCACTCTCCCTGTGATAATAGGGGTGTTAGATACGGTCACTCTCTATGTGATAATAGGGGTGTTAGATACGGTCACTCTCCCTGTGATAACAGGGGTGTTAGATACGGTCACTATCCCTGTATAGGGCTGTACCTGTGATAATAGCGGTGTTAGATACGGTCACTCTCCTTGTATACAGTTGTACCTATGATAATAGAGGTGTTAGATACGGTCACTCTCCTTGTATTTGGCTGTACCTGTGATAATAGCGATGTTAGATACGGTCACTCTCCTTGTATACAGCTGTACCTATGATAATAGAGGTGTTAGATACGGTCACTCTCCTTGTATACGGCTGTACCTGTGATAATAGCGGTGTTAGATACGGTCACTCTCCCTGTATACGGCTATACCTGTGACAAGAGGGGTGTAAGATACGGTCACTCTCCTTGTATACAGCTGTACCTGTGATAATAGAGGTGTTAGATACAGTCACTGTACATGTATAAAGCTGTACCTGTGATAATATAGGTGTAAAGCTGAGTACACACTACACTGTTTTTGTCCAATAATCGGCTGAATCAGCCGACATACGACCGCTCGTTCAAAAGTCTGGTCAGTGTGTGCAGTGACACGATGGTCGAAAGTCTGCCCAAATGGACGATTGTCGCCTCATTTGGTTGGTCGTACCGTTTAATATTTTAGTTCCAATCTCGTTTCCGCTGTGTAGTGTGTATAAACTTACGTCTGATCCATGATAATCCTCTGATACGTCCTCGACCTGGGGGGCGTGTGTATGTAAATTTTTTGATGTCTGTCCCAGTCCCACGTGGTGCGGTATCCGCACATCACAGGCTTGTGTTTTGTATAGATGTGTATTGCACCTGTCTGGCTGCAGACCATTACACGTGTATAAAGCACGTGTGTTATTACCCTTTGCATCTATGTTGGCAATCATTTCTCATTTAACCTTTATAAAGTTTAAAAACTATTAAAGTTATAAAGTCATATTAACCTTTATTAAATAATATTTATAAAATACTCTGAATAAACCACACAGTGATAATGCAACAGTTTTATTGCAGGTAAAAATAATAACAAATAGGAATGAATGAAGAGACAGTGTAGTCTTCTGTTTTTATGCTGTTTTGGGAGTTAACTATAGTGAAAGCTCTGCCCCTTTATGCTAATGTCTTTGGTATCTCGGTACATTTCCCGCAAATGTCGCTGCAGTGTGTACGAAATTAAAATCATTGCTCACGACAACATGGCTGTAAAAAGTCGCTAAAGGGACGTCCGCTCTTCCCTTTATCGTCCTAAACAAGGCTAGTGTGTATGCAGTCCATGGACCGAGCGATCGGACCATCGATCGCATGTAAAATCGCTCGGCATAAAAAGTTGGTCGAAATTTCTGTAGTGTCTCTAGATACAGTCACTCTCCCTATGATAATAGGGGTGTTAGATACAGTCACTGTACCTGTGATAATAGAGGTGTTGGATACGGTTAATCTCCCTGTGAAATAGAGGTGTTGGATACGGTTAATCTCCCTGTGATAATAGAGGTGTTAGATACGGTCACTCTTCATGTGATAATAGGAGTGTTAGATATGGTTACTCTCCCTGTGATAATAGGGGTGTTAGATACGGTCACTCTCCCTGTGATAATAGGGGTGTTAGATACGGTCACTCTCTATGTGATAATAGGGGTGTTAGATACGGTCACTCTCCATGTGATAATAGGGGTGTTAGATACGGTCACTCTCCATGTGATAATAGGGGTGTTAGATATGGTCACTCTCCCTGTGATAATAGGGGTGTTAGATACGGTCACTCTCCATGTGATAATAGGGGTGTTAGATATGGTCACTCTCTATGTGATAGTAGGGGTGTTAGATACGGTCACTCTCTATGTGATAATAGAGGTGTTAGATACAGTCACTCTTCATGTGATAATAGAGGTGTTAGATACAGTCACTCTCCCTGTGATAATAGAGGTTTTAGATACAGTCACTGTACCTGTGATAATAGAGGTGCTGGATACGGTCACTGTACCTGTGATAATAGAGGTGCTGGATACGGTCACTCTCCATGTGATAATACAGGTGTTAGATACGGTCACTCTCCCTGTGATAATAGAGGTGTTGGATACGGTCACTCTCCATGTGATAATACAGGTGTTGGATACGGTTAATCTCCCTGTGATAATAGAGGTGTTAGATACGGTCACTCTCCCTGTGATAATAGAGGTGTTGGATACGGTTAATCTCCCTGTGATAATAGAGGTGTTAGATACGGTCACTCTCCCTGTGATAATAGAGGTGTTGGATACGGTTAATCTCCCTGTGATAATAGAGGTGTTAGATACGGTCACTCTCCCTGTGATAATAGGGGTGTTAGATATGGTTACTCTCCCTGTGATAATAGGGGTGTTAGATACGGTCACTCTCTATGTGATAATAGGGGTGTTAGATACGGTCACTCTCCATATGATAATAGGGGTGTTAGATACGGTCACTCTCCCGGTGATAATAGAGGTGTTAGATACAGTCACTCTCCCGGTGATAATAGAGGTGTTAGATACAGTCACTCTCCCTGTGATAGATACAGTCGCTTTCCCGGTGATAATAGGGGTGTTAGATACAGTCACTCTCCCGGTGATAATAGAGGTGTTCAGTACGGTCACTCTGCTATACGTGGGATGTACGCAGGCATTATACAGACAATATGGACACCTCGGGCCCCTCTTTCCCCCCTTGCAGTGAATAATTGATAACGTGTAATTTCCTGAAGAGATATTGCCAGACGAGCAATGCACTCCCTGCCTGGCCGGTGCTTTTAAGAATAACAATAGTTGATGAATAATTTATAGTGATACCATTAACCGTGTCGCTGCCAGGTGCATTATACGGCTGATCTATAGACCATTATATAGGGTGATGTGATGCGCTGCAGAGCGTTGCAGCATCTGGATACATTGGAGGAATCATTATATCACAGAATTCCAGGTGTCCTGCACTCTGGGTCACCCAGGTATTTAATCCTTATCCTAAACTAGCAGTAAAAACAAGTCCTAACCAAACACCTAAGTGTCAATAATGTAACTTACTACCCCTAATACTAAGCGTCCTGCAGCCACTATTAATAATCTGGTCATGCAGCATAATTTAATACAGTGATATATACCCTGTGCATAATACCAAGATATATAAACTCTGTAGGTAACACCTGGATAATATATACTCACTACGTAACACCTGGATATATATACTCAGTACGTGACACCTGGATATATATACTCGGTACGTAACACCTGGATATATATACTCAGTACGTGACACCTGGATGTATATACTCTGTACGTGACACCTGGATAATATATACTTAGTACGTAACACCTGGGTATATATATATACTCACTACATAACACCTGGATAATATATACTCAGTACGTATGACCTGGATATATATACTCAGTACGTAACACCTGGATATATATACTCAGTACGTAACCCCTTGATATATATACTCAGTACATAACACCTGGATATATATACTCAGTACGTAACACCTGGATATATATACTCAGTACGTAACACCTGGATATATATACTCAGTACATAACACATGGATAATATATACTCAGTACGTAACACCTTGATATATATACTCAGTACGTAACACCTGTATATATATTCTCAGTGCGTAACACCTGGATATATATACTCAGTACGTAACACCTGGATATATATACTCAGTACGTAACACCTTGATATATATACTCAGTACGTAACACCTGGATATATATACTCAGTACGTAACACCTGGATATATATTCTCAGTACGTAACACCTTGATATATATTCTCAGTACGTAACACCTTGATAATATATACTCAGTCCGTAACACCTGGATATATATACTCAGTACGTAACACCTTGATATATATACTCAGTACGTAACACCTGGATATATATACTCAGTACGTAACACCTTGATATATATACTCAGTACGTAACACCTGTATATATATTCTCAGTACGTAACACCTTGATATATATACTCAGTACATAACACCTGGATATATATACTCAGTACGTAACACCTGGATAATATATACTCAGTACATAACACCTGGATATATATACTCAGTACGTAACACCTGGATAATATATACTCAGTACGTAACACCTTGATATATATACTTAGTACGTAACACCTGGATATATATACTCATATATACTCAGTACGTAACACCTTGATATATATACTCAGTACGTAACACCTGGATATATATACTCAGTACATGACACCTGGATGTATATACTCTGTACGTGACACCTGGATAATATATACTTAGTACGTAACACCTGGATATATATACTCTGTACGGGATATATATACTCTGTACGTAACACATGGATAATATATACTCAGTACGTAACACCTGGATATATATACTCACTACGTAACACATGGATAATATATACTCACTACGTAACACCTGGATATATATACTCAGTAAATAACACATGGATAATATATACTCAGTACGTAACACCTGGATATATATACTCAGTACGTAACACATGGATAATATATACTCAGTACGTAACACCTTGATATATATACTCAGTACGTAACACCTGTATATATATATACTCAGTACGTAACAACTGGATATATATACACGTATGTAACACCTGGATAATATATACTCAGTACGTAACACCTGGATATATACACGTACGTAACACCTGGATATATATACTTAGTACGTAACACCTGGATATATATACTCAGTAAGTAATACATGGCTATATATACTCAGTAAGTAATACCTGGATATATATACTTAATACGTAACACCTGGATATATATACTCAGTACGTAACACCTGGATATATATACTCAGTACGTAACACCTGGATATATATATACTTAGTACGTAACACCTGGATATATATACTCAGTAAGTAATACCTGGATACATATACTCAGTACGTAACACCTGGATATATATACTTAGTACGTAACACCTGGATACATATTCTCAGTACGTAACACCTGGATATATATACTCAGTAAATAACACATGGATAATATATACTCAGTACGTAACACCTGGATATATATACTCAGTACGTAACACATGGATAATATATACTCAGTACGTAACACCTTGATATATATACTCAGTACGTAACACCTGTATATATATACTCAGTAGTAACAACTGGATATATATACACGTATGTAACACCTGGATAATATATACTCAGTACGTAACACCTGGATATATACACGTACGTAACACCTGGATATATATACTTAGTACGTAACACCTGGATATATATACTCAGTAAGTAATACATGGCTATATATACTCAGTAAGTAATACCTGGATATATATACTTAGTACGTAACACCTGGATATATATATACTTAGTACGTAACACCTGGATATATATACTCAGTACGTAACACCTGGATATATATATACTTAGTACGTAACACCTGGATATATATACTCAGTAAGTAATACCTGGATATATATACTCAGTAAGTAATACCTGGATATATATATTCAGTACGTAACACCTAGATATATATACTCAGTAAGTAATACCTGGATACATATACTCAGTACGTAACACCTGGATATATATACTTAGTACGTAACACCTGGATACATATTCTCAGTATGGGCCTGATTCATTTAGGAAAAGAAAGGAAAAAAAATGAGTAACTTTGCACTTTGGCAATACCATGTTGCATTGGAGGGGGAGGGGGAGGTAAATTTAATATGTGGGGACAGATTTCTAGTTGGGGTAGGGCATGTTCTAAGTCAAATTTAAATTTAATTGTAGAAATAAAGCTATCAAGATTTGGTGTCCTACATGTAATAACTGGCAGTATTTTCCTTATGTGCAATATAATAAACTAATTTGCACCCCTTGTATTATAACATGGTTTTGTCAGGGAGAAAACTTACTAAATTTTTTCCCTTAGTTTCCTTAATTAATCAGGCCCTATGTAATTACTTGTAATAAGTGAGATGATCTTTCTCCATCAGCCATTTGCCCTAGTTCTATAAGAATAATGCAAACGTGTGGCAGCCGCGTGACTGTGTGGCAGTGTGGGTAAGTGTCTGTGTGGCAGTGTGGGTAAGTGTCTGTGTGGCAGTGTGGATAAGTGTCTGTGTGGCAGTATGGGTAAGTGTCTGTGTGGCAGTATGGGTAAGTGTCTGTGTGGCAGTATGGGTAAGTGTCTGCGTGGCAGTGTGGGTAAGTGTCTGCGTGGCAGTATGGGTAAGTGTCTGCGTGGCAGTGTGGGTAAGTGTCTGCGTGGCAGTGTGGGTAAGTGTCTGCGTGGCAGTGTGGGTAAGTGTCTGCGTGGCAGTGTGGGTAAGTGTCTGTGTGGCAGTGTGGGTAAGTGTCTGTGTGGCAGTGTGGGTAAGTGTCTGTGTGGCAGTGTGGATAAGTGTCTGTGTGGCAGTGTGGGTAAGTGTCTGTGTGGCAGTATGGGTAAGTGTCTGTGTGGCAGTATGGGTAAGTGTCTGTGTGGCAGTGTGGGTAAGTGTCTGTGTGGCAGTGTGGGTAAGTGTCTGCGTGGCAGTGTGGGTAAGTGTCTGCGTGGCAGTGTGGGTAAGTGTCTGTGTGGCAGTATGGGTAAGTGTCTGCGTGGCATTATGGGTAAGTCCCTGTGTGGCAGATGAGTAAGTGTCTGTGTGGCAGCCGGGTATGTGCCTGTGTGGCAGTGTGGGTAAGTCCCTGTGTGGTAGATGGGTAAGTGTCTGTGTGGCAGATGGATATGTGTCTGTCTGACATACGGTCGGACTGCATTGAATTGAACCTTTTTATCCCGGATTACAATCCCTGATTGTCGGACTAACACACACACATCAGGCTGAGGCACATCGGAGTGAGGCACATCGGAGTGAGGCACATCAGCGTGAGGCACATCGGAGTAAGGCACATCAGAGTGAGGCACTTCAGAGTGAGGCACATCAGGCTGAGGCACATCAGAGTGAGGCACATCGGAGTCAGGCACATCGAAGTCAGGCACATCGGAGTGAGGCACACCGGAGTCAGGCACATCGGAGTCAGGCACATCGGAGTGAGGCACATAGAAGTCAGGCACATTGGAGTGAGGCACACCGGAGTGAGGCACACCGGAGTCAGGCACATCGGAGTCAGGCACATCGGAGTGAGGCACACCGGAGTGAGGCACATCGGAGTCAGGCACATCAGAGTGAGGCACATCGGAGTGAGGCACATCGGAGTGAGGCACACCGGAGTCAGGCACATCGGAGAGAGGCACATCGGAGTCAGGCACATCGGAGTCAGGCACACCGGAGTGAGGCACGTCGGAGTGAGGCACGTCGGAGTGAGGCACACCGGAGTCAGGCACACCAGAGTCAGGCACACCAGAGTGAGGCACACCGGAGTCAGGCACATCGGAGTCAGGCACATCGGAGTGAGGCACATCGGAGTGAGGCACACCGGAGTGAGGCACATCGGAGTTAGGCACATCGGAGTGAGGCACATCGGAGTGAGGCACACCGGAGTCAGGCACACCGGAGTCAGGCACATCGGAGTGAGGCACACCGGAGTGAGGCACATCGGGGTCAGGCACATCGGAGTCAGGCACATCGGAGTGAGGCACATCGGAGTCAGGCACATCGGAGTGAGGCACACCGGAGTGAGGCACACCGGAGTGAGGCACATCAGAGTGAGGCACATCGGAGTCAGGCACATCGGAGTGAGGCACATCGGAGTCAGGCACATCGGAGTCAGGCAGTGCCTCTTCCATCACTGGGACTAAATATACTCAGTATTATATTTACATCAGCAGGTAAACAGCCCAGTTTGTGGAGGAATGTTTTCTAGTGATGGGAGTGAGGAAGAGGAGGAGAGGAAGGGGGGATGGGGAGACCAGGAAGGAATTTTAACAGCTGTCCCAACAAGGCTGAAAGGAGACGGTTGTAAATATGCAGTTTTATTCCTGAAATGAGTGCTGTAAATCGTGGTCTCAGCATGAGGGAGGAGGGGGCAGCCAGACTGGAGAAGAGAGTCATTCATCCCGGCCTTATAAAAACCATCAGGATCAATACCTGAGTAATACAGTGCTAGCAGCAGATGTACTAAGGGGGATCATTCACACGGCGCAGATCAATGCAAAACTGCAACTGTGCCAAAGTGCATATATTTCCCCCACAACCAGGTTCGCCATCCTCATTCTCCATAATATAGCTCCGTCTTGTGCACACTCAGTCGGGTATTAGATGGCACATTATCAGCTTATAATTATACACGTGAGAGGGCCCCATATCGCTGTCTCCCACAGTTTAGTACATATAGATGCAGGTCTGCTTCCTCCTCAGCAGGTATCACAGGTAAATGCAGCCCTGGATGGCATATGCTCAGCTGCCCCCCCTGTTGGTCAGAAATGTCACTGCTCTGCAGTATGGAGGACATCGTTGGGTTCCACCACTGGTTGTATCACATCCATAAATCAGCATTTATTCACTATGCACTCAGACCGGGCTCCTGTTTAACCAGTGCTGAATTCTGCAGTCATGAGAATGCTTTCCTCCAGCACCCTAAAAGGGATGGGGCTCAGAAATTAGGGGATGTGTCTCAGTGTATTTTTACGTGGCCAAATATTGTCCCCATTCTGTTAACTGCAATGTCTGGAGGTATGAGAGTGCAGCCTGGGACCCATATGACATGACTCAGTGGTGGTGAATGCTCAGGAATATGACTGTCTGTCTACCCTGTGCTGGACAGTACGAGGGACCTATTCCAACCACTGACACATCGCACACCCAAATATCTATCCATAGAGAAATGGTGCATTCATTTTACTGTTGCCACTTTCAAGAAATATACAATTCAGAGTTCATATTTTCTGGGATTTTTTTTTTTTAACTGGGCCTATTATGCGAGATGGGCCTGGAGGTCACCTTTTAGTCTGGCCCTACCGTAACCATTGTCTTACGTCCTTGTAGCTCTCTGGCAGTCAGCTGGTTAACTGCTCTGTACAGTGGTCAGTCTTCCTAAGCCTTATTGGGTTTCATGTTCAGTGTCCATATCAATTTCTAAAGGAAAATACCATGCAAAGGCGGGTCTGTGCTGGGGGCGCGCAGGTTACCTGCTTTCCATAACAGACTGTGTGCTGGTGGCTGACGTCTGCTCGGACCTGCACGCACCTTGGTGAGCGCTCTCTGTAAACAGGCAAATCATCCTGTGTCCCAATGACCCTTCCAGTGACCAAAACCGGGGATGTCACCCACTATTCTCCCAGTGCCCTGTGTATCCGACACCTGTCATGTCAAGTCTCTGCTTATATCCTTTAGTTGTCAGGACATTAGCAGCAGCCAATAGTTGTCAGTGATAGTGGACTCTATTACTTAAGGTAGAATGGTTAGATTGTAAGCTTATAAGACCACTAGTCTCCATCAGACATGCTACAAGGTACCATAATCTGTTGCTACACACGGATAAATTATGCTCAGATAAACACTAACAAGTGATTGTTGGTGTGTAACTTGCCCTGGCGTGGTGTAATTGCTCTCATTTCATCATGCACTGCTCTCTGTTAGCAGGGAAAGCGGAAAGAAGGTAACTAATGGGAATTAGTAGATACTGTCATATAAGTGATTCATGCGTCAGCATTTTGACAGCCAGTGAAACGCGTTGTTCCTACTTAGTGCATATAGTAATTGATGGATTTTTTACATTGATGTCACATAAGTGACCATATGCTCTGCAAACACATTTTTCATGATAGTATTTTTAGGTATACTCATTTTTAATAAGGTTACTGTAATGTTCCACGCCACGTCTGCCGGGCGATGGTGATCATTCCTAGAAAACCTTTGCGTCTCCCTCTCGGTTTATAGGAATCCTCATGCGTTTAACCCTGTTGCTGCTGGAAGCATGCTCATTTTCTGTGGCCAGGTCAATTTTCTGGACTTTGACATAGATCAATACAGGCCTGATTCCTGTGAATTCGTTAATGTTTACACACACATGGACAGTTTCAGGACGGTGCGCATTGTGAGCGCAACGTGCGTTTGTTTACAAATGCTCATGAATGGGCTCTGCGTGCGGAGGTACGGACCTGAAGATAGGATATGAATTAGGGTATAGGTCTGTGCTGCACGATACGTCCAATACCTATGTGGATTATAAATTTGCCAAAAAATGTTGAATCAATGTCACCTGTTAATAATATAAACATTAACGATGAAACGTTTATTAGGATGATCTTAATGACTACTGAACATAAAATACATTTATACAGTTGCTCCTGATTGGACAGCACAGTGGCCTAGTGGTTAGCACTTCTGCCTTACAGCACTGGGGTCATGAGTTTGAATCCCGACCATGGCCTTACCTGTGTGAAGTTTGTATGTTCTCCCTGTGTTTGCGTGGGTTTCCTCCGGGTGCTCCGGTTTCCTCCCACACTCCAAAAATCACTACGGCAAAACGCCCCTTCTCCTTCCCCTTCCCGTTCACTCCCCGAAATTGTAGGCTGTAGTAAGTGTCCTTTGCGTATGAAGATGGATCGGCCAGGGCTGCGTTCACGGTTCCGGGCATGCGCAGAGTCGCTCAGGTACATGCCTTAATAAATCAGGACCCAAACTTTTGTTTTAGGTTTTTCATAAAAAGTGTAACCTTTCCCTTCTAATGTCACAATGTCACAGCCCGTCTCAAGTTATGAAGAATAAATCACTGAATAATAATAATAATAAAAAAAAAAAGATATTTTACGTAAAGACCAATATGTGAAACAAATTATATAAAGTAATTCTAACTACCTTATAATTTACCAGGTCGGACTATTCTGTTGTTAGAAATCATGGGTCTGATGCATTAAGGAATACAAAGTGAACACAATTTGCGTTTTTTAAAATGATAGGAGACCGCACACGGGTACACCCGTATCCAACAAGAAGAGGATCTGAAGAATACGGTTATAATGCGGTTATACGGCACTTGCCGTACGCAGACAGACAACACACTGCAGGATACGCCCACTGTGTATGTAGATATAAAATCAATAAATACATTAATACCTTTTAAGAATATATTCAGTAATGAAAAAAACATGAAATACATATATCAGGATGTTACTAATGTCTACTGTATATAAAATACATTTTTATAGTTGTGCTTAATTGCAAACGCATGTTCTAGCTGCATACACAGCCGTCATCACTATCACCCGACCTGTAGCTGGTGCAAGTGATACAACAGAAATCACGCACCTGAGAGATGCCCAAAGCTTGTATTGGACTCACCCTCGGCACGCCCTCACTGTACAATGACTCCGAGCTCCCAATTCCCTTCCCCAGTAAGGCTGTAGTAAGGGTCCTTTCCTGCGCTCACTGACGTATGGTTCGGCTCTAGGGCAAGCGCAGAGCGACTTTATACAAAATACCTAATGGCATTTACATTCCTTAATGAATCAAACTCCATATATGTATAATTCCCATAACATATCTGACCGCCCCCAACCCCCTAAACACTCTGACGTTCTGACATAAGTATCTACAATATAGGAAACAGAAAATGACAAATCTTCAGTGGTTCTGTCCCCACAAACCCGCACTGTGCGCAAGAGACAAACATCTGGAGAGGTTTTAACAATGTCAACTACATTATTGACATTTTCAGTAAAATAGACTTAAATACAAATCTACAAAAACCTGATTTGTGCCGAAATATCTGTCATGAATCCTGCGTCTCAAATAACGAAATCTAACACCACAGATTACAGTGAGTACATAGATACCATATAGCAGCAGGAGTACTTACCTGCCCAGTCTGTGAGGGTGGCCGTGATTGCCTGGGGAGGGTCTATGTTGCTTGAGGTTGGTGTCACAGGTGGGATTCATGGACAGACCGTGGTGCACTCTCTATCACTTTATAACAGTCGGAGGGTCACACTGACACACACAACCTTATTTTCAGGATTTGCGCTGCGAATGGCCCATTTTGCGCATTGTAAATAACCTCCACCTTTCATCTTCACATAGGGGCTGACGCCGGGTGAGATGTACGCCAGATTGCGTAGTGTATCTTGCGTGGAACCGGTCTGCGTATGCCCAGAAAGTGGACGCACACATATACTCCTATGTGTGACCCTGGCACTTACACCCGCCTGTGCCCTGGCGTAACTGGAGAGGGAAGGAACGTTCTAACATTAGATATGGCGCCCGCGGACCTGCAGAAACACACATATATGCCTGTTAGGAGATGTATCTTTTGCCCCAGATATGGGGCAGGTGGAACCACGTACCGATGATGGTGACTTGGGGTAAATCAGGAGCACCTGCTGCCTCTGGGCAGAAATACACTAATTTCCTGCTCTTTTTTTTTTTTACTCCAATTTTGTGTCCGAGTCTTAATTCTGTTTCTGTTCAGTTTTATTGAGGACGGCAGCCTAGAAATTCACTAAACCCAATGACATCATAAGGGACAAACACTGAGTCCGTCCATCGCTATTCCTAGTGATCGGACAATGGATCACATCTATTTAACTAAAAATATGTAAATAAAAAGCGTATTAATAATGAACTTTGCAGCATTCTCCTCACTATAATGAAATAAGGTAAAAAAAAGGAACTATATGGAGAGCCGTCATTTAGGTGCAGATTTGCTAGTTGCAGTCAGTCAGTTCTTATTCTGTTTTTGGTCTATTTTTCCAGCATTGGTATATAGAAATAAGAATAAATGACTCTTCTGTTTAGCAGTAAAGACAAATCTGTTAAAAGTTCTTCTGAATATGCTCTTCCCCTTCATTCTCACCATTCCATGTTTTAAGGACTGATCATAGGTTCGTCAGTCTCATAAAATGTGTAAAAGTGCAGAGCCCTTTGTAAAATCAATCTGCACCAACGTTTGTGGGTTTGTAAGCGTCAATGAGCGTAGTGGAAAGTGACAAAACGTGGAGTGAGTGGACATTGGGCGACCTTCATATCTGGCACTTTTGTGTGTTTGAATGTTTCTGTTACATTAGCCGAAAAGCGCCTAGAAATGCGTTTAACCGTGAAAGATGTCTCCCAATGTACAGTGTAGGACTCCTGAATACCAGCACCTTTCAAATTCAATCCCCTATGCAAAGACGAAAATGCTCCCCCCTCAAATACACCCCAGAAGGCTCCATCTCTATCCCCTCTTTGTTATCCCTCAAAATTAAATTGAGTTTTTGCAAAGCGGGTGTAGTCGTGTAACTGACCCGCACTCAGGAAGGGACACCCCTTTCTCCCATCACAAGATGCCAAAATGTGCCCCCCTCCCACAGACGCTACCATCCTGTCCTGTGGATGTGTTTCTGATTAAAAATGCAGCAAACAGTATTTGCACTGTGCTTCTGTCCTTCTGTAAATGACCTATAGACTGAGACAATAACCAGCCACTTGTTTCTAGTCAGGAGATCCTGAAAGCATGGCCTGCAGTGGATTTTCTGATTGATATGTGAGATGAGCCGCTGTCCAGTGGGCCACCAAATAGGGGAATAGACACATCTTAAATGTTGTTTAACCAGCAGAGATTTGATTTGCAAATCTTGAATAATTAGTCTCCGCGGCCAGGCTTGTTCTCTGCAAAAGCTGCTCCTCCAATTTGACTGCATTCAAATGAATTACATCCTAATCCTACACACCATCTGCAGATCTGACTGATATCTGTGTTTATTCAGCCGAACAGCTCAGAAATAATAAAATTCAAGCAAATTCCGTAAATAGAGTGTTTGGAATTTTTTCTTTCCCTCTTCCTATATTACCATGATTTATTTCCTGGATTATAACGCTGTAAAGTGGGAAGGCAGCTCATAAGATAAGTCAGCTCTTATATATTCCTGTCCTCAGGGAGCTTCCATGACCGTTATATTACAGTACAATGTGCCCAGACTGGCATTGGTTCATCTGTCTGCAGGATAGACATCATATTCTTCTAACGCTCTTGTGGCTCTCCAGCTGATGTGGAACTACAAGTCTAAGCATACCCTACATTCATTAGGCAGCCGGAGAGCATGAGATGGCCTCACTCTGCCATGTATAAGCCTATAATAACTCAGGGCATATAATGCTTCTGATGCTTCTCTATAATAGGGCAATTCAGCCAATCTGGGACAAGATATATTATACAGGAATCTCACAGGGAAAATAACTTCTACTAATACTGGAGTTACTGTGTAACCTTCCACCCAGTATATTTATCCTCACTGACTGGGAGATAAAGGGTTACTGTGTGACTATCCTCCCTGTATATTCATTCTCTGTGACTGGGAGATAAAGGGTTAATGTGTGACTATCCTCCCTGTATATTCATTCTCTGTGACTGGGAGATAAAGGGTTAATGTGTGACTATCCTCCCTGTATATTTATCCTCACTGACTGGGAGATAAAGGGTTACTGTCTGACTATCCTCCCAGTCAGTGGCGCACGCAGGGGGGGTTTCTGAGTCTCTAGAAACCCCCCCCCTGCGCTAACTAAGTGGCCACTGTCCTATACAGCAGCCGCGGCGTTGTCAAAGAAGCGTCTGCGGCAGTGCTCTCTCTCGGTTTTTTTTGGGGGGGTTTTTTTTGGGGTCGGCGGGGAGAACCACCCCCCCGACAATCCTCCGTGCGCCCCTGCCAGTATATATATCCTCACTGACTGGGAGATAAAGGGTTACTGTGTGACTATCCTCTCTGTATATACATTCTCTGTCACTGGGAGATAGAGTTACTATGTCATCATCATCTATTTATATAGCGCCACTAATTCCGCAGTGCTGTACAGAGAACTCATTCACATCAGTCCCTGCCCCATTGGAGTTTACAGTCTAAATTCCCTAATACTATGTGACTATTATCTCTGTATATTCATTCCCACTGGCTGGGAGATAAAGGGTTACTGTGTGACTATCCTCCCAGTATATTCATTCCCACTGGCTGGGAGATAAAGGGTTACTGTGTGACTATCCTCCCTATATTCATTCTCTGAGACTGGGGGATAAAGAGTTACTATGTGACTATTATCTCTGTATATTCATTCCCACTTACTGGGAGATAAAGGGTTACCGTGTGACTATCCTCCCTGTATATTCATTCCCACTGACTGGGCGTTAGAGGGCCACTATGTGATAATATTCATGCCCTGTGACTGGGCGCTAGAGGGTCACTGTGTGATTATATTCATGCACTGTGACTGGGTGTTAGAGGGCCACTATGTGATAATATTCATGCCCTGTGACTGGGCGTTAGAGGGTCACTGTGTGATTATATACATGCCCTGTGACTGGGCGTTAGAGGGTCACTGTGTGATTATATACATGCCCTGTGACTGGGCGTTAGAGGGTCACTGTGTGATTATATACATGCCCTGTGACTGGGCGTTAGAAGGTCACTGTGTGATTATATACATGCCCTGTGACTGGGCGTTAGAGGGTCACTGTGTGATTATATACATGCCCTGTGACTGGGCGTTAGAGGGTCACTGTGTGATTATATACATGCCCTGTGACTGGGCGTTAGAGGGTCACTGTGTGATTATATACATGCCCTGTGACTGGGCGTTAGAGGGTCACTGTGTGATTATATACATGCCCTGTGACTGGGCGTTAGAGGGTCACTGTGTGATTATATACATGCCCTGTGACTGGGCGTTAGAGGGTCACTGTGTGATTATATACATGCCCTGTGACTGGGCGTTAGAGGGTCACTGTGTGATTATATACATGCCCTGTGACTGGGCGTTAGAGGGTCACTGTGTGATTATATACATGCCCTGTGACTGGGTGTTAGAGGGTCACTGTGTGATTATATTCATGCCCTGTGACTGGGCGTTAGAGCGTCACTGTGTGATTTCCCTCTGTGTATATTACACAGGCGCTGAGAGGTCCCTGTATAGGGATTAGCGAGTCCTCGCACTACTACAGTAACTCCTCTGCCTGCTCAGTCTCTCGCTGGCCGCCTCACTGTCCCTATTGATCTGTAGGTCTCAGCTCTTGTAGCGATCGAAGGCCTCTTGACCCAGCAATTATTGTTCTTGCAGCCTCGGCTCACTTATATAACATCATTAAGTTTGGGAGGTGCGCACGGAGGGGGTAATGTGCTCTGATAATTAGTGGGTCATAGGTACTATGGCAGCCAGTGACCTGATAACTAGGAGTCAGTCTAGTACAGATGAGAGAGGCGAAACTGGTGCAACGGTTGTCAGCTTATCCTTCACCATTGCTAGGAATGGCCGTTTCACTCTGTATTTGTAAATGTTCAGACGGACACGTCTCATGGTGCATCCAGCTGTACAACACCGGCGCCAGGTTTACGTTAGGAGCAACAAATGTGTCCACTTACACCCCACGAAAGCGCAGTAATAGTGTAGAGATAACATTGAGACGTAGCTGGACATTTTTGTAATAAACGTGACTTTCGCATTACCCAATTTGTGCACAATATAATAATGCAATGAACATATAAGGGAGACTAGTGATTTGACAATTATTAATAAATGTAAAAGTCACATGTTCCATATCAGATATAATAAAACACAAAATGAAATTAAATACAAACATCTGTTTTTTTTCACTTCAAATTGGAAACTTCTTTCCTGTGCAGTCCAAATGTAAATATAAATGAAGTCACGTGAATAGCATGGCATGGCTGTGTATAGTATGTCCGCTATGGATGTTGGCATTATCGTCTGGAGGGTTCACTCCACAATTAGCCAATCAGAAGCCACATAGTGCTGCTAATAGTCATTGTGTGTGTCCGAGTCCTGGTCTACCTCAGTCGCAGGATTATGTATGTTAGTGTACAGCTATTTTAAAGACATTTAGGGCTAGATTTACTAAGCTGCGGGTTTGAAAAAGTGGGGATGTTGCCTATAGCAACCAATCAGATTCTAGCTGTCATTTTGTAGAAGGTACTAAATAAATGAAAGCTAGAATCTGATTGGTTGCTATAGGCAACATCCCCACTTTTTCAAATCCGCAGCTTAGTAAATCTAGCCCTTAATGTTCCTTGCTCTGTTCTTCATAAGGATTACTGACAAGAAACCTGGTGTGCATGGAATAAATTCTTCCCCGTGATCAAATCTTTATCTGTCTGTATCTCAGTTAACGCTGCGTACAGTATGTACAGTATGTAGTATAGTATGTAGTGTAGTATGAGGACTCCAGGTCTCAGTACGTCAGTGAAGCTCACGCTGCTATATTTGTAATGTGTTGATAATGGAATTACAGTGTTGGAGCCAATAGACAGTGAATGCTTCTAAAATGTCACATTCCAGTGACTGTAGTATTATTACTACCGTACTCACTAACCACCTGTGGTCAGTAAGGCAGCTCGGACAGAACCCACTTCAATCTGACCGCGCAGCGATTATTGAGCCAACTTAGAGAGATCCCGCTCTCAACCGTCATTGGTCTCACAAATGCTGCAGATTTGGTTGCACAGGAAATCTCCCCGTGTGTGGCCGGTGTTAGTTACACTTTGTGCCAATCCTGCTCACCATGTGGCGACTGCCCCCGTCTGTGCCCGGAGCCATTACAGCCAGTGACATTCTGTAACTATCTAAAATCTTTCTATCAAACTTTTACAAATTCATTTTAGGCATCTAATATTTTTTTTTTTTAAATAAAATAAAAATATATATAAAAGAACTATGAAAATGCACTTACTGATATAAGCACATACTGGCTGTTGCGCCTGTGCTAGGCCGACACCTCATGTGCGGAAGCTGGCACATTGCGGACTCGGGGGGGTTACCCTACATTCCTGGACGCAGTAGACAGCTATGACGCAGACATAGTCGAACATACAGTCAGACACACACACACACACACACGGGCAGACATACATACACACAGACACACACACACACACACACACACAGTCAGACATACACACACAGGCAGACATACACACAGACACACACACACACACACAGGCAGACATACACACAGACACACACACACAGTCAGACATACACACACAGGCAGACATACACACAGACACACAGACACACAGTCAGACATACACACAGACGCAGACATAAACACAGACACACAGTCAGACATACACACACACAGACACACACACGCACACACACAGGCAGACATACACACACAGACGCAGACATAAACACAGACACACACACAGGCAGACAGACACACACGCGCACACACAGGCAGACATACACACACACGCACACACACAGGCAGACATACACACACGCACACACACAGGCAGACAGACACACACACAGGCAGACATACACACACACACACACACACACACACAGACGCAGACATACACACACAGACGCAGACATAAACACAGACACACACACAGTCAGACATACACACACACACAGACGCAGACATAAACACAGACACACACACAGGCAGACAGACACACACGCACACACACAGGCAGACATACGCACACACGCACACACACAGGCAGACATACACACACACACACAGGCAGACACACACAGACGCAGACATAAACACAGACACACACACAGGCAGACACACACACGCGCACACACAGGCAGACATACACACAGATACAGGCAGACATACACACAGACACACACACAGGCAGACATACACACAGACACACACACGCACACACACAGGCAGACATACACATAGACAGAGATACAGACACAGTCAGATACATACACAGATGCAGCCATTTTTTGACAGAGAAATACCTCAGTGTAAACAACGGAAATATCCTGTATATAGTATAGATCTAGAGCTGAACCTTACTGTTATATTCTGTGCGGATGGCAAAATAAGTAATGACTACATCTGTGGGCTGCAGAACGGCCATTTTCTTATAGTACAGACCGTCGTCCAGATAAACACGTCACCTCATGGTTATATTCTATCTATAGTAGAGGAAACTCTATGAGAAAATAGGGTATAATAGGGTATACTAAATGTATACCTGTACACCTGTCCTCGTTTATGAGAGTGGCAGCCATTTTCTTGTAATATAGAGGTGCAGCTGGGAATCAGGACTTGGCCTATCTTCCTGGACAATTTGGGAGAGTAGGCAGCTATGGGGCACATGCTGGTAAAGTAAGTGATGAGGGTAAAGGTTGGCAATGTGAGTGAAGGAGGGGCACAGATTGGCAGTATGAGTGAAAAAGGGCACAAGTTGGCAATGGGAGGGAGGTTAGCAATGTGAGTGAAGGAGGACACATGCTGGTAATTATAGTGAGGGAGGGAATAGGATGTATATATGTTACTCTTGTCACTCTCATGCATTTTAATATTTATATTACATTGCTTAATCATACCTCCTAACTGTCCGATACTAGGGGTCCCAATAGCCAGGGGCTGTCCCACCGTCCCGATACTAGGGGGCCGTCCCATAACTCGGGCTGTCCCACCGTCCCGATACTAGGGGGCCGTCCCATAACTCGGGCTGTCCCACCGTCCCGATACTAGGGGGCCGTCCCATAACTCGGGCTGTCCCACCGTCCCGATACTAGGGGGCCGTCCCATAACTTGAGCTGTCCCACCGTCCCGATACTAGGGGGCCGTCCCATAACTCGGGCTGTCCCACTGCCCGATACTAGGGGGCTGTCCCATAACTCAGGGGCTGTCCCACCGCCCCGATACTAGGGGGCCGTCCCATAACTCGGGCTGTCCCACCGTCCCGATACTAGGGGGCTGTCCCATAACTTGAGCTGTCCCACCGTCCCGATACTAGGGGGCCGTCCCATAACTCGGGCTGTCCCACTGCCCGATACTAGGGGGCTGTCCCATAACTCAGGGGCTGTCCCACCGTCACGACTGTGTACTATAGAGTGGCAATTAGTGGCGATGATGTTCTGATGCATTAGGCATACCCAAATTTGGTCTGATCACACCCCAGTATGACTAGGTCACACCCCCTCTTTTTCCCAGGATGGACAAGTGGGATGAGTGTGCCTGAGTCCATAATTTCATTGCAAATCCAGGCACAGTTGCGCAATAATAGGTGCGTGACATCACACAACAACACTTGTGCTCCGCCAGTAAGATGCCCATTTTTCAGTGAACCACAGCAGCCAATCAGAACTGAGCTTTAATCTGTCTAGTGCAAACCCTGAAACAATAGGAAATGTCTGATTGGTTGCTGTGGTTTATAAGTAAGTCCTGTATAATATAATGGGGGCTTTCAGCACCCTTATAGACAACGTATTATGATTCATGACATATTTACTTAAGAAACATTATTCATACATAAAAATGGTCTGCAGGTAATACGATGTTGTAACCTATAGTAACAAGGCAGAGTGTAATTTTTTAGACGGTACTAGAACAATAACAAGTTACAACCTGAATGGTTACAGCACCATTTTGGCACTATTGTGCACCAGTTTTCATTAATGTCAGTTTTCTTGCAGCTCATAGTCCTTCTCTGTTCCCCAAGCAGATATGTCTGGAGAATGTTGATCTGTATATTACCATTGGATAACACAGGCGCTGCCATCTTTACAGTGCTCACATTTGTAAGACTGTGCTGACCTCTCTCTATAACTGTATAGTTAATGCAGACTTTCTGCTTCACTTTCTAGCTATACGAGCTGGACGAGGACCCCAAGAGGAAGGAATTCCTGGATGATCTATTCAGCTTCATGCAGAAGAGAGGTGAGTGCTCCTAACAGAAGAGATTGTAAGCTCTTTGGAGCAGGTTGTTCTTACCGCATGGAATTGATAATTGCACATATTTAAACCCCCATTTATATACACACAGTAATACAGCTGTTTCTGGTCAGTACTCTGTAATATATAGACACAGTAATACAGCTGTTTCTGGTCAGTACTCTGTAACTGTTCTTTAGCCATTTATTGCAGACATTGGTGGTCATTTATGCAGCTCCCTCCATACCCAGGCGAAACACTTTGTTTTTCTCCCATTTGCTTAGATGCAAACCCACTCTCCACTTGAGAGACGCCTCTGTGACTAGTTGTACAATGAGAGAAAGAGATTGGAAGAAGCGCAGTGTGCACAAGTGTAAACGTCATAATCCAAAAAATGCCTCCTCTCCTCCTCTTTATCTTATTTTAATAACCTTGACTTGCATTAAAAAATTGTATCTGTAAAACGAGACACATCGGAGCACGTAGTCCGTACCTTGCGCCATCAGATGTGCCAGCCGGCAGGTCGGTAGGCACCGCATGCGTGGAACGTTCTCACTCAGCAAATGTCGCCATTTTGCTCCGGAAACCCATGCGCTTTGGTGGGAATCTAGTCGCCCTTGTGCATGGCATTTTCCGTTGCTCGACAGACATTTGGGAAGGACCCAGCGATGTAATCTGATCACCATGGGACCCCCAACCGGCTCTTCTAAAGATGTGTGTGGTACATTGGTATTACATGCAATGTATGTGTAAGGATGAGTAACACGTAATGGATGCTCCACCAGATAACGCCACATGTGCGGTACATTGGTATTACATGTAATGTATATGAGAGATCGTGTAACACGTAATGGATGCTCCACCAGATAATGCCACATGTGCGGTACATTGGTATTACATGCAATGTATGTGTGAGGATATGTAACACGTAATGGAAGCTCCACCAGATTACAACACATGAACATAGATGTCCTTCTGACTTTCAGTTGTCCACATACTGTACGATCCTATCATTGGATGGCCGAATTGGACAGATCTCAATGCTGTCAGGACGAGTGACCGGAGAACATAGGATCCAAAAAGGGTCAACTGCAAGATGGATTTATGGGAATTCCTGACAGTGATCTGACCAATTAATATCAGATAATTCTCAGGATATTAGTGGTTTTGGAGCGGTATTGAGCCAATTTACCGTTATTGCAATGTGTTACCAGATATATGTAGGACAAATGGTGAGAGAGGTCACCAAAGAGAAGCTGATTCTAGAGGTACTCCAGTCCAAAAACTAAAAACAAACTTTATTAATTTCAAATTAAAATCTAATGAACAGGATTCAATCCTGCTATAGCTGTGCTCTCTTCTCCTCTTCCCTGGTGGACTGACACCCGGTATAGCAGTGCTCTCCTCTTCCCTGGTGGACTGACACCCGGTATAGCAGTGTTCTCCTCTTCCCTGGTGGACTGACACCCGGTATAGCAGTGTTCTCCTCTTCCCTGGTGGACTGAAACCCGGTATAGCTGTGCTCTCCTCTGTCTTCCCTGGTGGACTGACACCTTGTATACTGTGCTCTTTTCTTCCCTGATGGACTGGCACCTGGTATAGCTGTGCTCTCCTCTTCTCTGTCCTGGTAGAACAATATGCGGTATAGCAGTGCTCTCCTCTTCTCTTTCCTGGCGGATTGACACCTGTTACAGCAGGGCTTTATCCTTCTACCGCTGGACTGACACCTGTTACAGCAGGGCTTCCTCCTTCTCCTCCTGGACTGACACCTGTTACAGTAGGGCTACTCCTTCTCCTGTTGGACTAACACTTGTTACAGCAGGGCTTCCTCCTTCTCCTCCTGGACTGACACCTGTTACAGTAGGGCTACTCCTTCTCCTGTTGGACTAACACTTGTTACAGCAGGGCTTCCTCCTTCTCCCACTGGAGTGACACCTGTTACAGCAGGGCTTCCTCCTTCTACCGCTGGACTGACACCTATTACAGCAGGGCTTCCTCCTTCTACCGCTGGATTGACACCTATTACAGCATTGGCATCCTCTCCTCTTACCTGGCAGAGCAGTGCTGTCTTCGCTGGGGTTAATAGGAGTGTTTACGGCAAACATTAAGCTTCCTATGGATTTTCTGGTCCTGGTCTATTTGCTTTTCACATTTCCTTTGCTGTATGGAGGTGGGTGACGTGGGACAATAAACAATATCTCACACTCGATTGTCTCTCATCACTGTGTAGGGCGGTCCCAGCCAGACCCCCAGTCTCAGCTGTTTGTACAAGCTGGGGGAGCAGGATCTGTGCTATTGTGTCTTTTCTGTATTGTCTCTCGTGTAAACAGGAGCTGATTGTACACAGTGGTGTGTGCACCTGCTACCGTCCTGCATGTGCTGCGTCGCTGTGTAGTATCCATATATAGTGAGACCTGTTCATCTTGTGTATAGCAGTCTGTACCCCCCTGGTCCTGGCAGCACCATGGATAAAGGAAAGAGTCACAACACAGATGGGGCGTAATCCCTACATGTATAGCAGTGTCTGTGTGTTACATGTACCATGTTCCCAACCACTTTACTAAGTGAATGTACTGTGCAAAAGGTGGGAACAAGACCCAGAATGGATGGTAAAGGTGATTTCTCCTCAATAGCTGCCCTGACTGCATAAAATCACTGCAGTTTGTGTATCACAAAAACAGTCTATTACGTGTGTGAAGCAGCGTTTCATCTTTTATTAAGAGAGCACCATTGACAGCACAGTGGTTAGCATTGCTCCCTCACAGCGATGAGGCCATGTGTCCAATTCCAATCAGGGCCCTATATAGTTTGTGTAGGTTTCCTCTGGGTGTTTTGGTTTCCTCCAACACTCCAAAGACATACTGATAGATTTATTGACTTCAAAGAGGAATGAATTTATATACTCTGGAAAGTGTGTATATATGGTATATATGGAGGCTATTTCCACTCGACAAAAGGACTTTGCGGTGGGGGGGTGTCTATTTATAACCCACAGCATATTGATCATGTAAATTATTATTTCTCATCGCAACAAGGTCAATTTATTAAAATTGATTAGTCGGGACAGCGGCTCCGATAGACTCCTGTCCCAGCGAATAGACTATAGTAAGGTATCATAATAGCAATCGCTTTACTTGCAGGGTCTTGAGGCCGCGTATGCTCAGAGCACAATTTGCGATAGTCGGAGGAGGGGGGGCACGAATCCTGAAGATCCCTCTCCTGTGATGCTCCCCCATAGGGAGAGCATCTTACAGCTGTTTCTGTAAGTCAGAGCCTCAGATGCAGAATGGATCACACATCATGTACCCCAGGCTCCCTCCTCGGGCCAGGGAGCACTGAGGGACCCGGATTGCTCTAAAACATTTTAATATGTTTTTTGTTTTTTTTACAAACGGAGTGGTAAAAGGGCCAAAACCAGTGCCCTGGTTAGGGCCCCATTATAATCAGGCTGTGCCCAGATTATTTTTTATTTATAGGGCGCCACTAGGTATCCGTAGCGCCGAACAGGGACAGACAGACACACGATACAGGGTGAGACAGCACAGTACAGTTAACAAAAAGCACAGTAACTCAGAAGCTCAATGTACAGCTAGATGAGAGGTGAGAGCCCCCAGCGGGCTAGAAGGGCAGGAGGACCTCACGGAAGAGACAAGGAGCTGGAGAGCAGAGTTAAGGTGGTGGAGAACAGAGGGAAAGGAGGCCCTGCTCGAAGGAGCATACAATCTAAAGGGAGGGTAGGACGGACAGAGACGCAAAGGAAGGAAGATGGAATGGGGAGAATGGAGGCTGAGACGGAGAGGGGGGGAGAGTAGAAAGAAAAGGAGGGAGGAAAGAGGGGGACAGGAGGGAGGGCAGGAGTGGGAGGGGGTAGGCGAAGACTGAGAGGAGGACAATTAGGTGAGGGACTGGAGGGCTTTAAGGAAAAGGTGGGTTTTTAAGGCCCGTTTGAAGCTGGACAAGTTGGGGGAAGTTCTGATGGAGCGGGGGAGCTGGTTCCAGTGGAGGGGGGCAGCGCGGGAGAAGTCTTGGATGCGAGCATGGGAGGAGGTAACCAGGGGGGAGGAGAGGCGGCGGTCGTTAGCCGAACGCAGAGGGCGGGATGGAGCGTGAATGGAGATAAGGTTGGAGATGTAGGGAGCAGTGGAGTTGGAGAGGGCCTTGAAAGTAAGAGTGAGGAGCTTGAACACGATTCTGTAGGGGATGGGGAGCCAGTGGAGGGATAGGTAGAGTGGGGACATAGAAGAGGAGCGGTGAGAAAGGAAAATGAGCCGAGCGGCAGCATTGAGTACGGAGAGAAGGGTAGCGAGATGAGAGCGGGGGAGGCCAGTAAGGAGGAGGTTACAGTAGTCCAAGCGGGAAATAATAAGGGAGTGGACAAGAGCTTTAGTGGCATCTTGGGAGAGGAAGGGCCGAATGCGTTCGATGTTGCGCAGCTGGAATCGGCAGGATTTAGCGAGAGAGAGGATATGAGGGGTAAAGGAGAGAGAGGAGTCCAAGGTGACGCCGAGACAGCGAAGTTGAGAAGCAGGGGAAATAGAGGAGTTGAGAATGGTGATAGAAAGGTCAGAAGGGGAGGGGGATTGAGCGGGGGGAAAGACAATAAGTTCGGTTTTAGTGAGATTAAGTTTGAGGAATCTAGAGGACATCCAGGAGGAGATGGCGGAGAGGCAGGCGGACACCCTGGAGAGGAGGGAGGGAGAGAGATCGGGAGAGGAAAGGTAGAGTTGGGTGTCATCCGCATAAAGGTGGTACTTGAGACCAAAGGAGCTGATGAGTTCACCCAGGGAAGAGGTGTAAAGAGAGAACAGTAGGGGTCCAAGAACAGAGCCTTGGGGGACCACTACTGGAGGGAGGAGGGGGGGAGATAGATCCAGAGGTGGAGACGGAGAAGGTACGGTCGTCAAGGTAAGAGGTGAACCAAGACAGGGCGGAGCCGGAGAGGCCAAAGGATTGAAGGGTGTGGAGCAAGAGCGGGTGGTCAACGGTGTCGAAAGCCGCTGAGAGATCCAAGAGAATGAGAAGGGAGAAGTGGCCCCTAGCTTTGGCAGAGAGGAGATCGTTGGTGACTATGGCCAGGGCAGTTTCAGTGGAGTGGAGGGGGCGGAAGCCCGATCTATAACTACGTACTGTAGTTATAGATCGGGCAGCACAAAGCTACACTGAGCCTCTATATCCCTCACTACGTGCAGAACGTGGTGATGGACATCTGTCTCCGATGATACTGAATGGACGTTTGTACATTGCAGTTACAGTTATTAATAATCAATATATCACAGTTACAGCTTGTTACAGATAGAATTTAGTTATTAATCTGTTTTATATGTCTACTCCAGTTCCTTCTGCTATTTTCTAATATAGTACAAATAAGTCATCAAATTAAACCGTGTTCTAATGGGATAGAGAGATGGGTCCTGCTTTGGAAAGAGGATAAAAAGGGAATTAGTGAACTTACATTCTGTTTTATATTATAAAGTTAAACTGTTTTATGTGGATGACAGATTCTCGTGTGTCTCATTATAGTGTTGGATGTGTGTTATTACATATGTAGGGAACATGGAATACCTAGGGACGCCTCCAGACATATGTAGGGAACACGTTATGGGGTGTGTAGGGAACGCCTCCAGACATATGTAGGGAACACGTTATGGGGTGTGTAGGGAACGCCTCCAGACATATGTAGGGAACACGTTATGGGGGTGTGTAGGGGACACCTCCATCCATATATAGAGAACACGTTATGGGGTGTGTAGGGAACGCCTCCAGACATATGTAGGGAACACATTATGGGGTGTGTAGGGGACACCTCCATCCATATATAGAGAACACGTTATGGGGTGCGTAGGGAACGCCTCCAGCTTTGTCTGTTCACCTCTCACTAATTATTTAGATTTGAGAACCCCACATCTGAAAATTCAAAATAAACAGCTGGTGATTGTGGTCATCAATATCCTAAATATGTTCATACAATAGATATTCCCAGATATATTAGTTAACGGTACATTTCTTGGTTTTACCAGGGAATAAATGACAAACGTGACTTCTTATCCATAGTATTGAGCATTTATAAAGCATGTAAATGCTGATTGAATTATCAGGGGTGAGAGCTGGGCCTCTGCATTCAGTAGTCCCGTCCCCCCCCCCCCCCACAGAGAGGAAACAGAGTGGGACATGAAGCAGGTCGGATTACTGGGGTTTGGGGGCTTTGTGTGAGTGACACATCAGCCCGGAAGCTGGAGCCCCGGAGAGCAGATCAGATTTCATGTCCAATGACCGCACCGGCTGTATGATATAAAATCTCATTATGTCCCGTCTCCAGCTCTGCACATTATTACAGATGTAATCATACGAGCGGCATATGTACCAGACTGTAGTAAATGTCAAAATAACTGAAGGCAACTGCATCTGTTACATCACTCTGTAGAAGTATTGTCATATAAGAACATGTGTTTTCTCTGTATTTTACTCTACAAGATAAATGTGATGAAATTAAAGTCGAACAAGTTGCAAAAAGTGTGTAGACCCAACCTACGCCAGAAGCCTCTATTCATACACAGGATTTATTGATCGATATTTAGGGGACTATATATCAAAGTGAGTTAAGCCCTAAATCCTGCAAAACCTATTTACCAAACCCCCCACTATCGCCGGTGGGCGTCATCGCCGCGGGCTTCCTGCAAAGCGCGGGGAAGCCTAGTTGCCAAGGATAGCGGTGGTACAAGGACAGCAGTCATCTCCGCAGGGCGCTAGCTGGGGGTGTCCATGAGAAAAATTGCTTTATAATTAAAAAACAAAAGCTTATATTCAGTGTTTGTTTTTTTAATAAAATTATTGTTTTGTTTTGTTAGTTTACTTTTATATTTTTTTATTAATAGAATCTGGAGGTGGAAGCCGGGCTTCCAGTTCCAGTCCACATGCCCCAGCCGGCATGGCGGCTCAATCACGCACAGAGGGTCCCAGGACTGGCAAGCTGTAAGACTCCTCCTACCGCGGCCAGCCAGTGTCACTGGGTAGATGGAGTAATGAAACCTGTATACATGAAAGAGGTTCCTGTGTTCTTGTACAAAGAAATGGTTCATGCAGCGTTGATTGTCAGCCAACCATAAGTCCATGAGCATAAAAGAAGTTATGTTACTGAAGGAGATCAATGATCACTATTCTTAGTTGTTTGGTACACACTGCCACCATGGGGTGTAACATGATGCACAGGGCCAGGAGGGCATTACATCATTTCCCCAATCTCATAGCTGCCATGTTGGTGCCCTAAACATTGTGCGGGACTATGCCCTATATAATGAGAGAAGGTGATTCAGTATATACTGTATATTCAGTATATATTACACAATATTTAATATTACATGCATAAATACACGCCTCTTACAAGGACGCGACTGGGACAAGCATTTTTATTCCGATCCTGTTTTCCTAGCGATCTCCCAAAGCCGTACTGTAGCACCCGCTGTGCGGTTAGTAGCGTCCTGTCCAGTCAATGTACACCTATTACACTACCTGAAACAAAATAAATCACATTGATAGAAGAAAAATGTGGATCCTACGTATAAATTGGCGCTTCCTCTAAGAGAAGGGTAGATAAGGTAATGGGGTCAGGGGCAAACGCAGGATTTGCAGAGGGAGGTTTCCACACCACGTCGCCAGTGGGCGTGGCCAGCATGCATGGGGGAGTGGCTATAACTTTAGACAGTGCTTGGCTGCTCTCCAACTCTTCCTAGCCCCATAATATACATGGGCAATGCTACGTGCACTACTGTTAGGTGCACACAGCTCTCCCCCCTTTTAAAGCAGAGCAGAGTCCAGCCACCTCAATTATACAGTGCCCCAAGCTTGGAGGGGGTTTCCAGGCACTAGGAAAACCCCCCTCGGTTTGCCTATGGGGGTGATGGATACAACAAGACATAAAGTAGAGTAAGTTGTGATTGCTGTGTCTGGACCTACTATAAGCAGTATACATCCGGCTTTCATGCCCATTCCCAGCAGTAACGGAGCGGTGTCCTCCGCAGTTTTGTAGGATAAGAGATGTTTATTTTGTTACATTAGTGCTGTGATCGTCAGCCCAGGAACCGGTGAGCAGTATAATGACTGGAGATGGAAGAAATGCTGGAAGCTGTGGGGATGAATCAGCCATTATCTTTGGCAGATTTTTCCACTGGAGCTTGAATGAGCGAGAAAAGTGATCCCACAATATCACCGTCTTACTGTTTTCACGGAGAACCCCATAGGCTCAGCTTGCTTTAATATGGATTTAACAAGGATGTCAGTGTTTATTTATCACTGTTCGCCTGAACACAGCGTTAAATTTCATCATGAACTGGTCCATTCTCCCCCTAAATTGTGATTTCTTGAGAGAGATCTCCTCCTCAGCGGTGAATGGATGGCGAAGGACCGCAGAGACCACCCGCTGCCTTACCTTTCTACGTCGCATGTGCGACTAGACGCGCCTGCAGGCCCATTGTGAAATTTACTAAGAGCAGTGAAACAAGTTAACCCTTTAATGAACTGTAGAAAGCGCTGCGGCAGCCAACCGTCCATTTTCTCCGGATTTTTGTCTGATCGTTGATAGATAGAACCAGATGTTTACGGGCAGCATTAATTTATCCTGGAATCTCCTTCATATTGTCTCTTATTAAGCTGCTTGTTGACTCTTTCTTAGCGTATTTGCTTAGCAAACTGCCATGCAAAGGAAAACACGTCATTCAACGCTCTGCTTTTTATGGACCCCTCCTAGGGCTGGACAAATTTATTCAGACACGTCTTATGTTCTATTAATGATTAGATCCATGTGGAACGAGGGCTGCAGATTAGCGATTTGCTGCAGTCTAAATGCACACTACATGAGGCCTGTATGACAGCAACATTTCATGCCACCGATAACACGTGTATTTGTGTGTGTCTGGTTTATAAGGTCAGATCCAGACACACTTTTCTAAACTTACCTACAAGTATCTTTGGATACCAACTGCTCTTCCACATTTGCTGACGTCACAGGCATGCATGGACGTAGTTGTGACTTTTACAGAAATGTTGCAGCCTTCAGACAGAAAGTAAATAGTTCTCCTGGTAACAGCAGTGAAAGGATCTTGTAAAAGCTTTGTGTCATGTTCCTGATCGTAACTGTCAGACAAACAGAAACACAGAATTTTACTGGGCCCATCTAGTCTGCCCATTTTTTAACCTATGGTAACCTCCAACCCTATTTGATCCTTAGGTCTTTATAAGGATATCCTCATGTCTATCCCAAGCATGGTTAAATTGCTCTACTGTATTATCCGCTACCACCTCTAATGGGATCCTATTCCACTAAACTGGGACAGCATGAGATGGGTTTGTAATATTTTGGCACTTTAAGACTTACCGTATTTCCGCATGTATAAGGCGCTCCCATGTATAAGACACACCTTAATTTTGGCCCCGAAATTTGAAAAAAAGAAATATTACGGTAGCTGTCAAAGAAGGCAGGGAGAGTGTAATGGCCGGCTGCTATGATTGTGATCAGAGCAGCCGGGCAGCACACTCTCCATGCAATCCCTCCTCCCCCGCTGCCACTGTGCCTCTGTCCCCCTCCTCCTGGATTCCCGCTGCCACTGTGCCTCTGTCCCCCTCCTCCTGGATTCCCGCTGCTACTGTGCCTGTCCCCCTCCTCCTGGATTCCCGCTGCCACTGTGCCTGTCCCCCTCCTCCTGGATCCCCGCTGCCACTGTAACGCTGTCCCCCTCCTCCTGGATCCCCGCTGCCACTGTAACGCTGTCCCCCTCCTCCTGGATTCCCGCTGCCACTGTGCCTCTGTCCCCCTCCTCCTGGATTCCCGCTGCCACTGTGCCTGTCCCCCTCCTCCTGGATTCCCGCTGCCACTGTGCCTGTCCCCCTCCTCCTGGATCCCCGCTGCCACTGTAACGCTGTCCCCCTCCTCCTGGATTCCCGCTGCCACTGTGCCTCTGTCCCCCTCCTCCTGGATTCCCGCTGCCACTGTGCCTCTGTCCCCCTCCTCCTGGATTCCCGCTGCCACTGTGCCTCTGTCCCCCTCCTCCTGGATTCCCGCTGCCACTGTGCCTGTCCCCCTCCACCTGGATTCCCGCTGCCACTGTGCCTGTCCCCCTCCTCCTGGATTCCCGCTGCCACTGTGCCTGTCCCCCTCCACCTGGATTCCTGCTGCCACTGTGCCTGTCTCCCTCCTCCTAGATCCCCGCTGCCACTGTGCCTCTGTCCCCCTCCTCCTGGATTCCCGCTGCCACTGTGCCTCTGTCCCCCTCCTCCTGAATTCCCGCTGCCACTGTGCCTGTCCCCCTCCACCTGGATTCCTGCTGCCACTGTGCCTGTCTCCCTCCTCCTAGATCCCCGCTGCCACTGTGCCTCTGTCCCCCTCCTCCTGGATTCCCGCTGCCACTGTGCCTCTGTCCCCCTCCTCCTGGATCCCCGCTGCCACTGTAACACTGTCCCGCTCCCCCTCAATCCCCCCTGCTGCCACTGTAACGCTGCCCTGCTCCCCCTTGATCCCCCCTGCTGCCACTGTAACGCTGCCCCGCTCCCCCTCAATCCCCCCTGCTGCCACTGTAACGCTGTCCCCGCTCCCCCTCGATCCCCCCTGCTGCCACTGTAACGCTGCCCTGCTCCCCCTTGATCCCCCCTGCTGCCACTGTAACGCTGCCCCGCTCCCCCTCGATCCCCCCTGCTGCCACTGTAACGCTGCCCCCCCCCCCCCCTGCATCCCCGCTACCCCTGTATAAGACGCATCCAGGTTTTAGACCCAACATTTTTGGGATAAAAGTACGTCTTATACATGGGGAAATACGGTATTTTGTAATTTTCTCATTTAGAGACAATTTAAAACTCGGATAGATATATCAAACCTTGTTAAAAAGAAAAGTGGAAGTTTTGCTCATATCAACCAATCAGATTCTAGCTATCATTTATCAAGAATGTACTAGATAATTATAGCTAGTATCTGATTGGTTGCTATGGGCAACACCTCCACTTTTCCTTTTAATAAGGTTTGATAAATCTACCCCTGAATGTAATTTCATTTTTCCTCCACATAGTGAGGTGCACGGGCCAAATATTAATCTTGTTGGCGATTAGGGACTTGTGCATCGTGGATTAGTTTGTGTCAGTACCTGGACGTGTGTTGGGTGCTCTATAAGACGTAGTGTTTTCATTTCCAGTGTTCAGAGAGAGCAGTGTTTACACTGTGAGTCAGCGTGTGTTGTATTTTCATACTCTCACACAGTCATACAACGTACGGAAATGAACCTTTTGGTTGTATATTTTTTATTCAAAGGGAATTTTCTGTCACCTGTTAATATTCACCCATTTTTCATTAATTTCCCCCAAGTGATCATTTGATTTACAAATCACTGTTATTCTTTGTCTGCTGCCTTTTGGTGGAAATAAATGACATGCAAAGCTCTTTGCCTGCAATAGAATAAAAGCGATCTTCAAGTGACCACAGAGGTTGTGCAGCTGAAGCTCTGCGGTGAGGTGTGACACAGTTTTTAACCTATGGTAACCTCCAACCCTATTTGATCCTTAGGTCTTTATAAGGATATCCTCATGTCTATCCCAAGCATGGTTAAATTGCTCTACTGTATTATCCGCTACCACCTCTAATGGGATCCTATTCCACTAAACTGGGACAGCATGAGATGGGTTTGTAATATTTTGGCACTTTAAGACTTACCGTATTTCCGCATGTATAAGGCGCTCCCATGTATAAGACACACCTTAATTTTGGCCCCGAAATTTGAAAAAAAGAAATATTACGGTAGCTGTCAAAGAAGGCAGGGAGAGTGTAATGGCCGGCTGCTATGATTGTGATCAGAGCAGCCGGGCAGCACACTCTCCATGCAATCCCTCCTCCCCCCCCCCCCCCCCCCGCTGCCACTGTGCCTCTGTCCCCCTCCTCCTGGATTCCCGCTGCCACTGTGCCTCTGTCCCCCTCCTCCTGGATTCCCACTGCCACTGAGCCTGTCCTCCTCCTCCTGGATTCCCGCTGCCACTGTGCCTGTCCCCCTCCTCCTGGATCCCCGCTGCCACTGTAACGCTGTCCCCCTCCTCCTGGATCCCCGCTGCCACTGTGCCTCTGTCCCCCTCCTCCTGGATTCCCACTGCCACTGAGCCTGTCCTCCTCCTCCTGGATTCCCGCTGCCACTGTGCCTGTCCCCCTCCTCCTGGATCCCCGCTGCCACTGTAACGCTGTCCCCCTCCTCCTGAATTCCCGCTGCCACTGTGCCTCTGTCCCCCTCCTCCTGGATTCCCGCTGCCACTGTGCCTGTCCCCCTCCTCCTGGATTCCCGCTGCCACTGTGCCTGTCCCCCTCCTCCTGGATCCCCGCTGCCACTGTAACGCTGTCCCCCTCCTCCTGGATTCCCGCTGCCACTGTGCCTCTGTCCCCCTCCTCCTGGATTCCCGCTGCCACTGTGCCTCTGTCCCCCTCCTCCTGGATTCCCGCTGCCACTGTGCCTCTGTCCCCCTCCTCCTGGATTCCCGCTGCCACTGTGCCTGTCCCCCTCCACCTGGATTCCCGCTGCCACTGTGCCTGTCCCCCTCCTCCTGGATTCCCGCTGCCACTGTGCCTGTCCCCCTCCACCTGGATTCCTGCTGCCACTGTGCCTGTCTCCCTCCTCCTAGATCCCCGCTGCCACTGTGCCTCTGTCCCCCTCCTCCTGGATTCCCGCTGCCACTGTGCCTCTGTCCCCCTCCTCCTGGATCCCCGCTGCCACTGTAACACTGTCCCGCTCCCCCTCAATCCCCCCTGCTGCCACTGTAACGCTGCCCTGCTCCCCCTTGATCCCCCCTGCTGCCACTGTAACGCTGCCCCGCTCCCCCTCAATCCCCCCTGCTGCCACTGTAACGCTGTCCCCGCTCCCCCTCGATCCCCCCTGCTGCCACTGTAACGCTGTCCCCGCTCCCCCTCGATCCCCCCTGCTGCCACTGTAACGCTGACCCCCCCCCCCCCCCTGCATCCCCGCTACCCCTGTATAAGACGCATCCAGGTTTTAGACCCAACATTTTTGGGATAAAAGTATGTCTTATACATGGGGAAATACGGTATTTTGTAATTTTCTCATTTAGAGACAATTTAAAACTCGGATAGATATATCAAACCTTGTTAAAAAGAAAAGTGGAAGTTTTGCTCATATCAACCAATCAGATTCTAGCTATCATTTATCAAGAATGTACTAGATAATTATAGCTAGTATCTGATTGGTTGCTATGGGCAACACCTCCACTTTTCCTTTTAATAAGGTTTGATAAATCTACCCCTGAATGTAATTTCATTTTTCCTCCACATAGTGAGGTGCACGGGCCAAATATTAATCTTGTTGGCGATTAGGGACTTGTGCATCGTGGATTAGTTTGTGTCAGTACCTGGACGTGTGTTGGGTGCTCTATAAGACGTAGTGTTTTCATTTCCAGTGTTCAGAGAGAGCAGTGTTTACACTGTGAGTCAGCGTGTGTTGTATTTTCATACTCTCACATAGTCATACAACGTACGGAAATGAACCTTTTGGTTGTATATTTTTTATTCAAAGGGAATTTTCTGTCACCTGTTAATATTCACCCATTTTTCATTAATTTCCCCCAAGTGATCATTTGATTTACAAATCACTGTTATTCTTTGTCTGCTGCCTTTTGGTGGAAATAAATGACATGCAAAGCTCTTTGCCTGCAATAGAATAAAAGCGATCTTCAAGTGACCACAGAGGTTGTGCAGCTGAAGCTCCGCGGTGAGGTGTGACACAGCGTTTCTGTGTAATGTCTCAGAGCATTTAATGTGGTTTACTGGTGGGACAACTGCATTGTTGTAACATGTCTGAGTGCGATGGCCATAATTCAGACAAATATATCATTATTATAGTGTGTTTAGTATTTTCCTCTGTCTTGGTATTTTGGTTATGCTATTCTTATGCTGGTACCATTGTTTGTATAACCAGAGACAGCGAAACAATAAGGACAAACAGTTTTTACATGTTTTTCATCAGACATATTACATTGCTTAATTATGTGTCATCTCACGTAACACAATACATCTCTTCAAGAAAAATGATCTCATTCCCCGACTGCCCTGTCATCTGTCTGTCACCCACATTACACTTCTCCGCTCTGTCTAACCCTTATCTGTGTTGTCTGCAGCGTCCAACGCGTTTTATTTCTATCTGAGACAGAATCCAGCACATTCCTCAGCGTTGTACGTTTTACTCTCCTATCACACACCCGTGCCTTCCGAGTCACGTTTCTTCTTTCCTATTAGATTGTAAGCTCTTCTGATCGAGGCCTTCACTCCACCTATGTCAAGTTATGTTTTTCCATTGTAGCCAATTTTTGTTTAAACTCCAGACAACTTTGTGTATAAATAAAAGCTAATAATGTTTTATAATATGTGTATGGATGACGGAGCTCATTTAAGCTCAGTAATAAGACATGTTTAGTGTAATAAAATCTTGTCTAAACTGAGAAATAAATATTATAAATCACATGCGATATAAAGCGTCCCAAACTACTTTTGCAAATAACACAACTAAAGCTAGCAACACACCCATGGGCCTATTTATTAATTAATGGGGTTTTGACCCGTTAAATATCATTGTAACGATGACATGATTTTTCGGATGCATTTATGCATCCAATATAAGGTTGTCCCAGCGATGACGTTACTTACCTTAGAACTGCGGTAGTCTGTCTCTCACCTCCGGATACTACCCAAGGTCACACATGCGCTAAGCCACTTTGCAATAGTCACCGGAGGGAGCAAGGAGACTGCGGTGAGAGTTCCGAAGATCCCTTTACCGCAATGCTCTCCCCATAGCGTAGAATGGCCAATGCCATCTGCAGATAGCGTTCGTCAACAGGGTCAAGCTCAGAGAGCTTGTTAAATTGCCCCAGACCACAGTCTCCATTGAAAATTTATGGGGACTGTGGTTTAATGCGAAACTTAGCCTAATGCAGGAGATATCTATGATATCTCCTGCGTTAGGCTTTTATTACACAGCTATATTACTTACAAATGCCTAAACCATGCCGGAAAATGGTTCATGGCTAAATAAATAGTTCCGCCACTGGAGGCCTATCACCATCATAGGAGGTGAGGCAGTTATAGAGCTCAGAGGGGAGGGGGTCCAGCAATGTCCCATTGGGGCTTCACTGTAAATGTACCAGAAACATGCTCTGAAAAGCAGAGAGGCAGCCCGAGAAGATTTTGCCCCTAAATATCTAATCAGCTGGCAGATGTAAGTACACATTTACAGTCTATAGTAAATCCAGCTAGAAGGAGCAATTCTTCATCTTGACCAAACCATATATGGGAAGCAAATTTAAAGTTGGTACAGGGAGCTTCCTAGCTCAACTCTAAATTGCAGTGTAAAATAAAAGTTGCCCAGTGTTTGTGTGCTGCATCCAGAGCAGGGGGGCATTTTCTGTGCTTGCAAAAATAAAATGAATAGACAGATTGGAGTATTGCGTGTTTTGAACACTTTATGCATTGGACAGAGCTCCAGAGACATCGTCACATACAGTATAACCAGACAATGGTGCTTCCTCCTCCCAGGAATCGTGGACGTGGCACTGGGAGCACACTGTCAGTGTGGTCAGAGGGTGGTCAGCACAGTGCTGTAACTTGTGTCCGTTAGTGAAACTGTAACTGGGTGACCAAGTAAGAGGTGGGAACGTCTCTCGGTTACATAACGCTTCTTCCAGATTCTCACACTGGGGAGGGGGTTTATTGGGCTGCAGTTATAATGGTCTATTCCAATCTCTTATTTACTATTTCCTGTCTTTTTATTGACTATCCCGTTGCCCCCACCCCAGATTTCCTCCTCCTTCCAGGAAGGGAGACGGGAAGTTTGTTCAACGGATTCCAGACATTTCCCGATGAGAAAATGTTTAATTTTGAAGATTTTTTTTTCATGTTTTATGCCCAGAATGGTACCCAGAGTTACTTTATAATCTCTGGGGCAGACAGGGATAGAGGGGTCTACTGAACAAGACTCAGGCAATTTATAACTATAATTGATATATCAGTGTGAATCTTACAATGTTCAGGAAAACATCATTCTCTTATTTTCATCAAGGTGAATGCGAGAGATGTTCTTTTACACCCCTGCCTTTATCAGCTGCGTTCCCAGTAGGAGAGCTGGAGTTATATTCATTTAAGACATAAATCAGATTAAAGTGAAGTATGTTGTACATGGACGTGACGGTCTCTTCACTATGTGCAAAATTAGGTGGCAAAGCCACAAAATTGGGATGAATTTCGAGGGACCGTTCCGAGGACTGCGAAGTGGGCGGGTACCTTAAAATGCGCTATGTGAATAAGTCTGTACATAAGGCAGTATTGCAGCTCTGCACTTCCTGCAGCTCACAGATGACCTTATTATTAATATTATTATACTCGATTATAACTATAAATGCTATTAAATGCCTTGTCCTTGCAATTGTCTTCAAACATTGTCCTGATAAACAATAAAATAGTAAAAATAGAATGTTAGAAAGAAGCAAGAAAGATAGAATAAGAGATTTGGGTCTGACGAGTATTGATGAGGAGCTGACAGTTATCTGAAGAGGCGGAGCCTCATTACCACATCCATGGTCCTGGCAAGTTTAGTGCGTTCACAACTTATACGAAGCGATGGGAGTATAGATAAAAGGTAGCCATGAATACATAGCAGTAAGGTGTCCTTTACAATATGAATAGTCATTAGTCACCTATCCTCAGGTGTAAAAATCACTTGATCCCCCAATAGTACGTTGTTCAGGGGTCGATCAGTGTGTGCATCATGTTGTATAACCCACTCCCACAACATCACGCCGCTTCTCTTGTCTGCCTCTATAGTGGGGAAGGTGCAGAACGCAGACGTATATAATAAGGATGGTGTACACGGCTCATTCCCATGGGGTGACACATACGTGTGGTCCGGTCCTATGAGTAAGGAGGAAAACCATCCACGCATTATAAATTCAACCTATGGATATATGTTGTATAGATGTTTACCATACGACATCACCCTATACGCTCCATGGGCCTGATTCAGTAAGGAACTTAAATTAAGGAGTTTCTTATTTAAGTCTCCTGGACAAAACCATGTTACAATGCAAGGGGTGAAAATTAGTTTTCTGTTTTGCACATAAGTTAAATACTGACTGTTTTTTCATGTATGTGTGTTTATGCCTTGAAATGGGACCCAGCGCTGGACATACAGAAGCTTCTCCAGCGGCGTTGGAGTCTATATATATATTTTTATATATGTATATATGTATATAGGCAAACCAAGGGGGTTCCTAGTGCCTGGAAACCCCCCTCTAAGCCTGGGGCACTGTATAACTGAGGTGGCTGGACCCTGCTTCCGCTTCACACAGCTCTGCTTGAAAAGCCGGATGTATACTGCTTATAGTAGGTCCAGACACAGCAATCACAACTTACTCTACTTTATGTCTTGTTGTATCCATCACCCCACCCCCATACGCAAACTGAGGGGGGTTTTCCTAGTGCCTGGAAACCCCCCTCCAAGCCTGGGGCACTGTATAATTGAGGTGGCTGGACCCTGCTCTGCTTTAAAAGGGGGGAGAGCACCTAACAGTAGTGCACGCAGCATTGCCCATTTATATTATGGAGATAGGAAGAGTTGGAGAGCAGCCAAGCACTGTCTAATATTATAGCCACGCCCCCATGCATGCTGGTCACGCCCACTGGTGATGTGGTGTGGAAACCCCCCTCTACAAATCCTGCGTTTGCCCCTGATTAATATATATATATATTAAAAGCTCTTCTCCCCTTGTCACATTGGATTACAGAGAAGTCTATGGGGACTGCAGTGTCCAGCGTTAGACAGGATCAGGCATAAAGATATCACTGATTCCTCCTGCTATAACCCCTTGATAAATTAACAGAAGAGCTGTGATGACCGTTCTCACACAGCTGTGGTCTCCAGATTAATAGATAGACCCTGTATATATTGTTTATTGTGATTGTATCATTCACTTAACCCCTTCCCGCTCTCCCACACATTACATTTATTGATGGGGATTCATATGCACATTTCTGGAACAAGCTGCAGGTTAATAATGAGGTAGATACAGTAGTCAATAAAAGCTTTAACCTGTGACCTCCCCCCAGCCCCCCCTCTTGTCCCTGGTGTCTTTGTCTCCCCCTCCTGAGCTCCCCTCTCTCCCCTCCCCGCAGTGCCTGGAACAATTAAAAACTTCCTGGGATACAATGCACACCTCGTAGAGTCCATTCATTACACGTCCCGGTGTCTGGATTAATGAGCACGCAGCTCGATAACGATATAAACCCGGGCAGAGGTTAATGTTCTGCTAATTAACAGAAAAATGGCTGCGCTGTCCATTACCAGCATCTTGTGCTATTACTGCAGCGAGTGCAGCCCGGCCTCTACTCGCTCCCTGTGTCGCTTGCTCCATGTTGTCACCTTCCCAAATGTCCCAAATTTCCAGGCACAGTTCCAAGATTAGGCCCTGAAAATGTCCCTAATTTCCTTATTGACTTAGTCCACCATATAATTCTTACTTTTACTGTCTTCTTTTCATGGCTTTAGAAGTTATTGAAGATGAGTAGAGCGAAGGTGATCTGATGGGGATTGTAGTGACCGTATCGCGTGTTATGCGCTTAGGTCCCAGAATGTCGCAGCTCACAGATCACAAAACAGGAGAATCTCAGCACCCCTCTCCCAGAAATATGTAAATGAATATATATGGGCTGAGGTGCCCCCCTGCTGTACATTATAATGCCAATATCAGTCCCCAAGAGTTTCACAGAAAGCTGAAGTGACTTGTAATTTCTGTAATAATAAAGTTGCAATAATGCAAACATTTGCTTAATGTACACTCAGGTGATGACATCAGAAATCACCATTTATACTAGAGATATATAATTGAGGTAGATACATATATTAGCCTCCCTTATCTAATATAATAAATATATATATATATATATAATTATTTTATTAACATTTATTTATATAGCGCCAGTTTACTCTGTACAACTGGAAAACACAGAAATGGAACAAAACTAGGTATTAGCAGACAGACAAAGCGGTAAGAGGGTGCAACTCACAAGCTTACACCTTATAGGACAGTAGGAGTGTGATACATGGGGGTACGTGATTGGTCCACCCAGACAGTATGGTCCGGTCCAAACAACAATGCTCAGGGGTCAGAGAGTTGGTTGAGTATATAAAGAGGAACACTTGTAAGTTTGAGTGAACTGTGTAAAGGGGGCAATAGGGTACCCTGGGGGGGGGGAAGCGGGTGGTTGAGGAGTTTGATGAGCTGTCTGGAGGTGAGTAGTCAGGGAACATTGGAAGGTTTGGAGGCTCAAGAAAGTCTTATTGTACCAGGGAGGGAATTCCATAGAATGGAGGCAACCTGAGAACAGTCCTGTAACCTGGAATGGGAGCAGGCGATGAGTAGATGACAGTCGCAGATCTTGTGCAGAGTGAAGGATGAGTTGGGTATATTTTGATATATGTAAGGGAAGAGTTGTATGTTGGGGCAGTTTTATTACTGGCCTTGAAGCAGTATTTTATTATAATTATTAATACAGAGAACCAATGTAGGGACTGACGGAGCGGAGTAGCAGTAGGAGAACAATAGATTGTAGAGGTGAAGGTCTGGTTACATCTCATACATATCAGCATTTTTCTGCACTATACACAGTGTTGTTACAGTATCCATATCTTATGACACTGACAGCTATGACTAGTTCTTAGCTACACCTGGAATAAAAATAATCGGTGTAACCAATACTTTCCTAGTCGGCCTCTACTGTGCCCAAGAGACTCGCCAATTTCTGGGGCGTTCTCCTGGGCTCTTGGAAGAATAGGTCACCCACCCAGATCCTGTGTGATCTTCCTGCATTGTTATGGCGCAATGAGGCGTATGGTGCATGCTGCAGTGGGGGTGGGGCCGTGATGACGCGAAACAGTAGTCTTACTACCACCACGCTCTCCGGAATGGGGTATATGGATGGTGAACAGTAGTCTTACTTTTGGCAGTGTTCTGTGTATGGGTGTGTATACACCACCACGCTCTCCGGAATGGGGTATATGGATGGTGAACAGTGATCTTACTTTTGGCAGTGTAGGCTGTATGGGTGTGTATTCACCACCACGCTCTCCAGAATGGGGTATATGGATGGGGAACAGTGATCTTACTTTGGGCAGTGTTGGGTGTATGGTGTGTGTAGACACCACCACGCTCTCCGGAATGGGGAATATAGTCAAGGAGCAGTGATCTTGTTGGAGATTGTAGTTGGTGAGAGTGGTCACCAGGCCATGATGGTAATTAATACTCCTGACTTGTGACAATTTAAGTGGTCTGGTCTGAAGATCGTATAAGAAATAGATACCTTAAGTACCACATTGGACAAGGTGCCTATTGGCTCCTCCGTCCGCTACAATCCGTTAGGTGTGTATAATACTATAGAAGCAACAACACCACCTGCCATAGAAACTCCATGTAAAGGACTGAGCAGACTCCATGACTTCCATCAGTTCCCAAATCACCTTCTCTGGTTCTTCTTTACTACAACAGTTTCGGTATAATTGTTACCTCTAGTGGCAGAAGCAGGTATCGGACACTGTGCCTCTCATTATACACGTCTGCAATGCCAAAAACCACTAATGAAGCAATCTGACACAAGTAAAGATTTCTCTCCCTCTTCAGCGACAATTCACATTACATCTGCAGTAAAATCAATTGGTCATTGATTTCCATTGTGTTTTGTTATTTGTTTTCTCCTCCAACCCAAATCTGCTTTCTGGGCTCAGCACCCGCGTTTAAAGTGTCATTTAATGGCGAGAGAAGTAGGACGGCCGGAACATCGTGCAGTCCCCCTGCTGAACATTTATATAATCAGTCAGACTATTGACACAGACGTCGGAAATTATAACAGTGTTGGTGATGAACAGTTTCAGACACTGTCACACCTATCTGTTACATGAGTGTGTTATATATTAATGTGCTGGCATACGTGTGCCCCAATTCAACAAGGAGCGAATGTAAAGATACGTGGGGTGATGAATACGGGTGTAAGTCTACTGCTCTCTACTAGACCAGACGCTGCAGGATACGTCCAATACCTATGTGGAATATAAAATCAGAAAAGAACGCACAGGAAAAAAATATTCAATTAATGTCACCTGTTAATAATACAGGAATTACTGATGAAACATCAAAAATAAAAAGTGTTTTTTTTTGTTTTGCTTTTTCCATGATATTCATTTATTAGAATGTTGTTAACATTTGTACAGTTGTTCCTGATTGCAAACACATGTTCTAAGATGAATTGAACGTTGCTGCGTTCAGTGGCGTATTGTCTGGTTCTGTACAACTATCTATCTGTCTGTCTATCTATATCATATCTATCTATCTATCTATCTATCTATCTATCTATCTATCTCATATCTATCTATCTATCTCATATCTATCTGTCTGTCTATCTATATCATATCTATCTATTTATCTCATATCTATCTATCTCATATCTATCTGTCTGTCTATCTATATCATATCTATCTGTCTGTCTATCTATATCATATCTATCTATCTGTCTGTCTGTCTATATCATATCTATCTATCTATCTCATATCTATCTGTCTGTCTATCTATATCATATCTATCTATCTATCTATCTATCTCATATCTATCTATCTATCTCATATCTATCTGTCTGTCTATCTATATCATATCTATCTGTCTGTCTGTCTATATCATATCTATCTATCTATCTCATATCTATCTGTCTGTCTATCTATATCATATCTATCTATATCATATCTATCTATGTCATATCTATCTATTTATCTCATATCTATCTATCTCATATCTATCTATCTATATCATATCTATCTATATCATATCTATCTATCTATCTATCTATATCATATCTATCTATCTCATATCTGTCTATCTATATCATATCTATCTATCTCATATCTATCTATCTAATATCTATCTGTCTGTCTGTCTATATCATATCTATCTATCTATCTATTTATCTCATATCTATCTATCTATCTCATATCTATCTATCTATCTAATATCTATCTATCTCATATCTATCTATCTAATATCTAGCTATTTATCTATCTAATATCTATCTATCTCATATCTATCTATCTAATATCTAGCTATTTATCTATCTATCTGGCCTTATCTGTGTGGAGTTTGTATGTTCTCCCCGTGTTTGCGTGGGTTTCCTCCGGGTGCTCCGGTTTCCTCCCACACTCCAAAAACATACTGGTAGGTTCATTGGCTGCTATCAACATTGACTCTAGTCTGTGTCTGTCTGTCTCCCTCTCTGTCTGACTGTGTGTGTGTCTATATTAGGGCATTTAGACTGTAAGCTCCAATGGGGCAGGGACTGATGTAAGTGAGTTATCTGTACAGCGCTGCGGAATTAGTGGCGCTATATAAATAAATGATGATGATGATGATCTATCTACCTATCTATCTATATAATATCTATCTATCTATCTCATATCTATCTATCTATCTTCTCTGTGTACATCCTTATAGTGAGAATTATATTAAACAGATCTCTATGAACACATAAATAACTAGCTCCTAAATTCAACATCCAGCATTAATATAAGAGCCGATGTGTAAGAAGTTACAGAGATATGTTATACCACATATAATATGCATTGTATATAAGTAACATGATATTGGTAAGTGTGCCCCCACTCTCTGCCAGGGGACCGTGCCGGTGTAAGGGTTAATGGGAATTAGCTTGGACTCTGTTCAAGATTCATGAGGCTGTTGTGATCACTTCATTATCTCTGGTTCTCCAGAGCTAATTAACTCAATCTCCATTCATGCACAAGCAGATAAGGGCACTAATTAAACCAAGCAGTCTAATTTTCCTCTTTCTGTCTCAGCTTCACTTTCCTGCAACCTACACAAAATAATTTACGTCCCCACCCCCCCTTGCTGGCCAGGCTGGCAGTCAATGGATGGATGGAAATCCGCAGGAGCTAGGGCTGAGAGATATAACAAGCTCGGCTGCCTGATAACATTGATTGGGTTGGCGGAGGGAGAGCGGTGGCTTGTTGACTTGAAGATCTCTGCGGAGACTGAGACACCAGTGATCACACTTACTAGCCGAGAAAGTGGCAGAATACAAGTAGGTCAACAGTAAGTGTAGAGTGAACAACGCATTGGCACTTGTAGAACTAACTATTCAGTCTATTACAGAGGCCATAATGGCAATTACTAACAGTCTGCTCTTGTTCAGTATTATTCGCTAAACATTACAGGTCAATTTCTACTGTACTTATGGCAAGTTCCATCAAACCATTATCACTTGAGGCCTTTTATTATTATTATTATTATTATCGTAGATTTGTAAGGCGCCACAGTGCACTGCAGCGCTGTACAGTAGGGAAGACAGGACATACATAAAACAGGGACATACATAAAACATAAAACAGAGACATACAAGGTAACCAAAATAAATACAGTCATAAAAACAAAGGGTATGGAGGACCCTGCTCATTAGAGAGCTTACATTCTAAGTGGAAGAGGGCAGTAGATGAGATAATGTTACATATAGTATAGTGGGCAGTAGATGGGATAATGTTACATATAGTATAGTGGGCAGTAGATGAGATAATGTTACATATAGTATACTGAGCAGTAGGAGATGGGATAATGTTACATATAGTATAGTGGGCAGTAGGAGATGGGATAATGTTACATATAGTATACAGGGTAGTAGGAGATGGGATAATGTTACATATAGTATAGTGGGCAGTAGATGGGATAATGTTACATATAGTATACTGGGCAGTAGGAGATGGGATAATGTTACATATAGTATACTGAGCAGTAGGAGATGGGATAATGTTACATATAGTATACTGGGCAGTAGGAGATGGGATAATGTTACATATAGTATAGTGGGCAGTAGATGAGATAATGTTACATACAAATTAACCCGTGCATGATACTCATGCATTGTAGTCAAATCAAGCTACTTAAGGTGTTAAAAAGGTTCTTGTCATGCATTAGGGGCTAGGCCAGGCCTCTTCAGGTGAAGAGCGTTACTTTCCGACGTAAGCGCCCTTTTTTAACGTGGTTTTGTCCACATGTCACCACCTCATCATTCTTCTCCATCACCTCATCCTTCATCTTCATCGCCACATCCTTAATCTCAATCTTCTTACTGTTCTAAAACCTCTCGATACACAACGTTTCTGCTAAACACCTTATCGCTGTGCTCAATCAGTCTTCCTTGAAGGGCAGTATTCATAACCTGCACTTTCACATCACTGCTTCTCCGTACTCGTGAAAATGCGACATACAATTGTCCAGGACCAAACACAGGCTCTGGTAAATAAATACCCACACGGTCAAGAGTTTGAGCCCTCAACTGGTAAATTTAGCCTTTACTACCCCTCCCACGGGGGGAAGGGGGGATGATGGAAGTTAACTGACTTCTCTATTATCATTTTTTGGTCAAATAATGTCAGTATACCAAATTTCAGGTCAATTGGATGAGCCCTTTCTGAGAAAATAGTTTTTTCCACACACACACACACACACACACACTAACACACGCCGCTAGGCTTATATATATTAGATAGTATAGTGGGCAGTAGGAGATGGGATAATGTTACATATAGTATATAGGGTAGTAGGAGATGGGATAATGTTACATATAGTATAGTGGGCAGTAGATGAGATAATGTTACATATAGTATAGTGGGCAGTAGGATATGGGATAATGTTACATATAGTATAGTGGGCAGTAGGAGATGGGATAATGTTACATATAGTATATTGGGCAGTAGGAAATGGGATAATGTTACATATAGTATAGTGGGCAGTAGATGAGATAATGTTACATATAGTATACTGAGCAGTAGGAGATGGGATAATGTTACATATAGTATACTGGGCAGTAGGAGATGGGATAATGTTACATATAGTATAGTGGGCAGTAGATGAGATAATGTTACATACAAATTAACCCGTGCATGATACTCATGCATTGTAGTCAAATCAAGCTACTTAAGGTGTTAAAAAGGTTCTTGTCATGCATTAGGGGCTAGGCCAGGCCTCTTCAGGTGAAGAGCGTTACTTTCCGACGTAAGCGCCCTTTTTTAACGTGGTTTTGTCCACATGTCACCACCTCATCATTCTTCTCCATCACCTCATCCTTCATCTTCATCGCCACATCCTTAATCTCAATCTTCTTACTGTTCTAAAACCTCTCGATACACAACGTTTCTGCTAAACACCTTATCGCTGTGCTCAATCAGTCTTCCTTGAAGGGCAGTATTCATAACCTGCACTTTCACATCACTGCTTCTCCGTACTCGTGAAAATGCGACATACAATTGTCCAGGACCAAACACAGGCTCTGGTAAATAAATACCCACACGGTCAAGAGTTTGAGCCCTCAACTGGTAAATTTAGCCTTTACTACCCCTCCCACGGGGGGAAGGGGGGATGATGGAAGTTAACTGACTTCTCTATTATCATTTTTTGGTCAAATAATGTCAGTATACCAAATTTCAGGTCAATTGGATGAGCCCTTTCTGAGAAAATAGTTTTTTCCACACACACACACACACACACACACTAACACACGCCGCTAGGCTTATATATATTAGATAGTATAGTGGGCAGTAGGAGATGGGATAATGTTACATATAGTATATAGGGTAGTAGGAGATGGGATAATGTTACATATAGTATAGTGGGCAGTAGATGAGATAATGTTACATATAGTATAGTGGGCAGTAGGATATGGGATAATGTTACATATAGTATAGTGGGCAGTAGGAGATGGGATAATGTTACATATAGTATATTGGGCAGTAGGAAATGGGATAATGTTACATATAGTATAGTGGGCAGTAGATGAGATAATGTTACATATAGTATACTGAGCAGTAGGAGATGGGATAATGTTACATATAGTATAGTGGGCAGTAGGAGATGGGATAATGTTACATATAGTATATTGGGCAGTAGGAGATGGGATAATGTTACATATAGTATAGTGGGCAGTAGGAGATGGGATAATGTTACATATAGTATACAGGGTAGTAGGAGATGGGATAATGTTACATATATATATAGTGGGCAGTAGATGAGATAATGTTACATGAAGTATAGTGGGCAGTAGGGATAATGTTACATATAGTATAGTGGGCAGTAGGAGATGGGATAATGTTACATATAGTATAGTGGGCAGTAGGAGATGGGATAATGTTACACATAGTATACTGGGCAGTAGGAGATGGGATAATGTTACATATAGTATATTGGGCAGTAGGAGATGGGATAATGTTACATATAGTATACTGGGCAGTAGGCGATGGGATAATGTTACATATAGTATAGTGAGCAGTAGGAGATGGGATAATGTTACATATAGTATACTGAGCAGTAGGAGATGGGATAATGTTACATATAGTATAGTGGGCAGTAGATGAGATAATGTTACATATCGTATAGTGGGCAGTAGGAGATGGGATAATGTTACATATAGTATAGTGGGCAGTAGGAGATGGGATAATGTTACATATAGTATATTGGGCAGTAGGAGATGGGATAATGTTACATATAATATAGTGGGCAGTAGGAGATGGGATAATGTTACATATAGTATAGTGGACAGTATAGTCTTACAATAAAGAGTAAAACACTGTAAATAATACAAGTACGCCTATAATTACAGCATGCACCCAAAATAAGAAAGTAGCCAGAACCCCCCACACATTTATTGTAGCAAGAGACATTTTATATCGGTTCCCAGGCGCCTCGTTATGTTACAGTCATGCTGTATAGAAGGAGCCATATGAGATATTAGTGAACAGTATCTCTTTGTCTTTATGAAACAAACCTGATAGTGGCCAGAAATTCATGTCCGTGCTTCATGCCCCATAAAACCGGGAGGAGGGGGAGAGATGGGAGTAAAATAGCAGCTTCCCGCAAACCCATAAAGAGGCCTCTTCACCAGCTCTCAGAGCAAACTGGAGAGGATGTGTTACCGAGAACATGGAAACTGCCAGGTCCTTGTGAAATGATGATGGTTCTCTGCATGGAAATGTGTGACTGTGGTGTGAGCTGTACACAGAGCTCTTTACAGGCCATACCCTACAGATCCTTCTCTATGCTGAGCGTCAGTACAATGGCTGGTGTTACGCACAGCCCACATCGGACTCACTAAGCGCAGTGTATACTACTCACGACCTTATTATCTGCTCAATAAGCCGACTTCCACATCATGTGACCTTCACTGCACAACGCAGCGGCCATGACACGGCTAATCACGTTATTGTGTCCCCTCCTGCCACGGCACAATGCATTATTTCATAGTGGCGGGCAGGGGAAAAACTGACGCAAATTGCGTCATCGAGGCCCCAATCTCTAGGAGGTGGGCAGGATGTGGGAGGATGGCTCCCCTGGGAGTATATACTATATACTTTATTACATTCAGTAAATGGGAATGAAAGACAGATTATACTCACTTTGTGTCCTATCTTCCCCCTTTCTGTCTGATTGCACCTCTGACATTGGTGTTTACTAGTTGCATTAATCTGTCCAGTCAGGATGCAGCCTGGGCATCTGTACCGCTGTCACCTGCTAGACGGCAATATTGGGGACTTGTGTTTCATTCAATGAATTTATGATGAAAATACAATAACTGGTCATTCGCCTCATACAGGCACCTGAGACTTACTGGCCAGAGATGTGGTACTTTTACTAGGTATATACCACAAGCAACTGCACTCATATGGTGGCTGTTGTGCTGGAAATGCTGGCAGATACTCAGAGACATCAGCTGTATGATGGGTATTCTCGGGGCTGTATGATGGGTACTCTCTGGGCTGTGTGATGGGTACACGCTGGGCTGTATGATGGGTATTCTCGGGGCTGTATGATGGGTACTCTCTGGGCTGTGTGATGGGTACTCTCTGGGCTGTGTGATGGGTATTCTCGTGGCTGTGTGATGGGTACTCTCGGGGCTGTATGATGGGTACTCACTGGGGTATATGATGGGTACTCGCAGGGGTATATGATGGGTGCTCACTGGGCTGTGTGATGGGTACTCACTGGGGTATATGATGGGTACTCGCAGGGGTATATGATGGGTACTCACTGGGCTGTGTGATGGGTACTCACTGGGGTATATGATGGGTACTCGCAGGGGTATATGATGGGTACTCACTGGGCTGTGTGATGGGTACTCACTGGGGTATATGATGGGTACTCGCTGTTCTGTATGATAGGAACTCACTGGGCTGTGTGATGGGTACTCACTTGGGTATATGATGGGTACTCTCTGTTCTGTATGATGGGTGCTCTCTGGACTCTATGATGGATACTCCCTGGGCTATATGATGAGTATTTGCTGTTCTGTATGAATGGTAATCACTAGGGCATATGATGGGTGCTCACTGTTCTGTATGATGGGTACACACTAGGCTGTGTGATGGGTACTCTCTGGGCTATATGATAAGGTACTCGCTGTTCTGTATGATGGGTATTCACTGGGGTATATGATGGGTACTCACTTGGGTATGTGATGGGTACTCCCTGGGCTATATGATGAGTACTCGCTGTTCTGTATGATGGGTACTCACTGTGGTATATGATAGGTACTCACTGTAGTATATGATGGGTACTTACTGTTCTGTATCATTGGGTACTCACTAGACTATATGATGTGTAGTCACTGTTCTGTGTGATGGGTACTCACTGTTCTGTATGATGGGTACTTGCTGTTCTGTATGATGGGTACTTACTGTGGTATATGATAGGTACTCACTGTGGTATATGATAGTTACTCACTGTAGTATATGATGGGTACTTGCTGTTCTGTATGATGGGTACTCACTGTGGTATATGATAGGTACTCACTGTAGTATATGATGGGTACTTACTGTTCTATATCATTGGGTACTCACTAAACTATATGATGGGTACTCACTGCTCTGTGTCATGGGTACTCACTGTGGTATATGACGGGTACTCACTGTGGTATATGAGAGTTACTCACTGTGGTATATGATGGGTACTTGCTGTTCTGTATGATGGGTACTCACTGTGGTATATAATAGGTACTCACTGTGGTATATGATAGGTACTCACTGTGGTATATGATGGGTACTTGCTGTTCTGTATGATGGGTATTCACTGTGGTATATGATAGGTACTCACTGTGGTATATGATGGGTACTTGCTGTTCTGTATAATGGGTACTCACTGTGGTATATGATAGGTACTCACTGTGGTATATGATAGGTACTCACTGTGGTATATGATGGGTACTTGCTGTTCTGTATGATGGGTACTCAAAGTGGTATATAATAGGTACTCACTGTGGTATATGATAGGTACTCACTGTGGTATATGATGGGTACTTGCTGTTCTGTATGATGGGTATTCACTGTGGTATATGATAGGTACTCACTGTGGTATATGATGGGTACTTGCTGTTCTGTATAATGGGTACTTACTGTGGTATATGATAGGTACTCACTGTGGTATATGATGGGTACTCGTTCTGTATGATGGGTACTCGTTGTTCTGTATGATGGGTACTCACTGTTCTGTATGATGGGTACTCACTGCTCTGTGTCATGGGTACTCACTGTGGTATATGACGGGTACTCACTGTGGTATATGATAGTTACTCACTGTGGTATATGATGGGTACTTGCTGTTCTGTATGATGGGTACTCACTGTGGTATATAATAGGTACTCACTGTGGTATATGATAGGTACTCACTGTAGTATATGATGGGTACTTACTGTTCTGTATCATTGGGTACTCACTAGACTATATGATGGGTACTCACTGCTCTGTGTCATGGGTACTCACTGTGGTATATGACGGGTACTCACTGTGGTATATGATAGTTACTCACTGTGGTATTTGATGGGTACTTGCTGTTCTGTATGATGGGTACTCACTGTGGTATATGATAGGTACTCACTGTGGTATATGATAGGTACTCACTGTGGTATATGATGGGTACTTGCTGTTCTGTATGATGGGTATTCACTGTGGTATATGATAGGTACTCACTGTGGTATATGATGGGTACTTGCTGTTCTGTATAATGGGTACTCACTGTGGTATATGATAGATACTCACTGTGGTATATGATGGGTACTTGCTGTTCTGTATAATGGGTACTCACTGTGGTATATGATAGGTACTCACTGTGGTATATGATGGGTACTCGTTCTGTATGATGGGTACTCCCTGTTTTTTGATGGGTGTTCTCTGGCATTTAATAGGCTGTACAACGTCCTCTCTAACCTCCCAGTTCATCATGATAACTGACGTCTTACAATACATAGGTACCTGGCAGTGAAAGGGTTATACTAGCATCTGATGCATACGGCATGTTGTGATCATTCCTGTTAGTCTTCCAGTTCTTGGAAGATACAGTTGTAAAATGCTAGGAGAGACGTCTAATTCTTAGGGGTGTACAGGGGGCTGGAGAATGAGGAGTCTGCCATGGAACAGATCACATAGAAAACTGTTTTGCCTTTTCTGTGATTTTGGGATAGGCAGCACCACAGTGATACATTCCTCTAATCCCAGGGGTGTTGTATAACAACAGACATTTCTTGTGTATGTCTGAAGTCTGCTAGAGAAGATGCATTGTGAACAGATGGTGTACAGATCAGCAGCTTGCTGCCACGTAGTTGTGAATACCTGGAGGTCTAATGCTGACCCTCATGTCAGAACCGAGCCATCCAACCTACAGTCCACTCCGTTCCCTTCTGTTATCCTGTGACGTAACCTGACCCAAGTGATAAGACACGGAGCTTATATGTGACATGTATGATCCACAGAACTTAATACATGGAGTGGTTCAGATCCATCATTCTCGTGGGTTACCTTTAGGCCCAGATTTGGAGAGATGCCTCCCCGGCCCTGGCTTAGAGCAGCAGGATCTCTGGGGCAGAAGGCTGACACTCTTCTCATCGTCTTGACACAAATGTTTTCTTATGTATGACCAACAGCATAAACATTTTACAATTCTGGTAGAATATATATATATTTTTTACACCTATATCTTTTTGTACAGATGACCTGTGTGGCGTAATGGGGGGTGGGGGGTAGCTGTGGGTGGGGCGCAGAAAAGTGAAATGTGGTTCTGGTACTGCTGACGTTCTAGAATGTTTGTTTCTTGTTACTGAAGGTAATGGGAAGGAGATTTTGGGGGAACTACCTGAAAAGGGCACAAGTTTATACCGGATCACACACACACATGGGCATTGTATACACAATATAGGAATGTGGTGGAACGCGTTACATTGCAGCTGACATCTCTGTTAATCAACTGGTTAAATAGCTCAATAAATCAGAGGAAGGGGCTTCTGTATTCCTGGAAGATAACTCTATAACTTTCAGTGAGAGACTTGAAAGGAGATCTGTGGCCGGCTCTCCTCCCAGGAGCTTCAGAGGCCCTATCGGAGAGTGATGGGGGGAGAGGTCAACATCCCTCGCTCTTACCTCTGACCCCTAACATCATTAATCAGGGCTTGTCAAGTGGTCCCTGCCTTACTTACATGAGGCTGTATCACTTTCACCCTATACGGGTGTAATATCACATTCACTGTTGGTAGGACGTGGAGGGCGAGCATTGATTTGCCAATGTTCAGGTCTATGTGTATATTTAACAACAGATGAGCTCTTGTGGAGTTTTACACGTTTGCTCCCCAAATATAATCAGGAAAAGATGCAGGCATGAAAAATAACCTTTATATCTTCAGTCCGACGCACCTCATAATGCAAAGGCGTGACGAATGTCGTGTACATGCCCAGCAAGCCTGATACATTGTCCACGTCTTATAATAGCGGCACAATTAGATGATTAGCTTGATAAACCACTTCCATAATAACAGAGCCATCCTCATTACTGAATAAAATGACAGGCCTGCAAACCGCCTCATCAATACGGATAAAACCGCAGCATTTCCTGGTGCCGGCGGACACAATACAATGTAAGGAACTGCCAACGATTCACAATATTTCATCACCACATGTTGCATTGTGATCAGGTTTGTGGGGCTTTGTCTACAACACTGTGCTCCAATTCCTGGAACAAATTGTTTAAAATGAATCCTTTAAATGGTTAACTAGCTGATAGACACCGTGGGCTTTTCAGGACACAAAGGTCCCTTCTTCACGTGAGGTTTACGGATGAAAGATCGAAGTCTAGTTGTACAGAAGATGAGATTATACAGCGGCTATAAAAACTATTCACCCCCTTTACCCTTTTTATGTTTTATTTTCTTACCTCGTGTTATCAAGATGGATTTATTCAGGAATTCTTATCACTGGGCAACATAAACAAACAACTTGGAAATCTTTCCTTAACTCCTCCATGACCACCTTTTTATATACTCTTTTATATCTAAGTTTGCTTTGGTGAATCTGTGTAATGATTTTGCCAACACTCTTCTCACAACCTATTGGACCCTCCCGGTCAGACGTCTTCCCAACACTCCACAGAGACTGCACTGTCTAAGGTAGTCCGTGGATTTATAAATGGTGACTCTAAAGGACATTAATAATTCTCCTGGATCTCTGTGCTGCATATAACACTGGTTACCACTCTCCTCTCATACAGACGCTACAGTCCCTAGGTCTTCAGGACACTGTCCTAGCCTGGTTCTCATCCTAATTATCAAATTGCTTGTTCATTGTTGAGCTTCTTATATGCAACCAGATAGCAAAAGCTGCCTACCTGACATCTCTATATCTGATGAGAACATGCCAATAAACCTTAGCCCTCAAGCTTGCTGCCTAGGTGTTATACTTGACTCAGAACTGTCCTTTGTCTGTAAGCAAATCCTATTATATACATTTCAGAATACGCACATATCTCACACAAGACACTGCAGACACTAATTCATCATCTCCCGCATTGACTATTGCAATTCCCTAATTACTGGTCTTCCCCGAATCAGACTCTCATCCTACAATCTATTTTGAATGCAGTAACTTGTCTTTACTCGCAAAGTTCTTCTACTGCTCCACTTTGTCAGTCCCTTCATTGGTTCCCTATATTCTACCGAAACCAGCATAAAATTCTTCTACTAACGTACAAGGCCATCAGCAAAACTGCACCGACATACATCTCCTCACTTGTCTCATAATATCTCCCAACTCTATACCACCGTTCTACCCAAGATCTGCGTCTCTCATCCAAACTCAAACTATCAAACTGCCCTCTTACCCTTCCCAGGCTATTGTACCCTATTACCCCCTCTACACAGTTCACAGTAAACTTATTTATTCTCCATCTCCACTCAAACAACCCTCTTACCCCTCGACCAACATACCTGTGATTGGATGATCTAGCCACACAGCAGTCTGGCTGGATGCACTGTGGGGGGGTGGGAGGTACGCCAGTTTGTGTAGCATATTCCTAGCGTGAAGTCTCTCTGGGCATGAGAGCGAGCAGACACAAATGCGCTGATGTTGACCACCATTTATCTGACCCTTGTGCCCAGCTGCGAGGTGGGACAGGGTGCTGACACAAATGCGGCTCACACGGACAAGCGGAAAAACACACATATGCACAATGTTAAGAGGTGTATGCTTTACACCTGCTATAGGACAGATGCATATACTCGCTGATGGTGACTTGTCGTAAACTAGACGCATATGCTGCAGAGGCGAATGTATACAGCGAATGTCTACGGGCTGAAATACGCTTGTTCTCCGTGCTCTTTTTTGAAGAGTAATTTATTCCCATGTTGCAACCAATTCTGCGTCAGCCCCAATGTATATCTAACTCCAATTTTCCTGTAGTTTGCCAGCAGCGCCCTCTTACCGCTTTGATTGCCTGTTAATACCCAGTCTTGTTTTATTACTGTGTTTCTTCACAATTATAAAGTGTTGTATTAATAGCAATAGACCCAAATAGACTCACAGCTGTAGTTGTCGCTAAAGGGGCTTCTACCAAGTATAAAAACAAGGGGGTGAATACTTATACAACTGATTATTGTTGGTTTTTTTATTAAGAAAAGATTTGGGGGTAAATGTATCAAGCTGAGAGTTTTTCTTGTTGGTTTGAAAAGTGGAGATGTTGCTATAGCAACCAATCAGGTTCTAGGGCCTGATTCATCAAGGTACGCATACGCATCTGCTAAACGGGACTTGAGCTACGTAAAACACAACATACGCAGCGCGAACAGAGCAGATACGGCACTCAAAGTCAACTCAATCTCAAACTCCAACGCAAATATAACGGTTTGCTTCACTCAAAGTATGAAACACAGATGCGTATCTATCTATCTATCATCTATCTAACTGTCTGTCCGTCTATATATCTATATGTCTGTCTGTCTGTCTATCTATCTATGGATGGAAATCAGCCTGATAGTTATGTGTCCTCATATACTTCTGCATTGATGCCGCCTCCCAGTCTTGTAGCTCGGTCAGTTCGTGTAAATAACGCAGCTGTCACAGCTTAATGAATGTGAGCACCAGTTCCGGTCTCTGGCGTCCAACCAATTACCGTCTTCTCCATTCGTCAGCTGGACAGAGGAATTAGCCAACATGAGCAATAGGCTCCTCCACCAAAAGTGCTTCTACACAGCCCTCATCTAATTGTTATAAATGAGCGGTGCTGTCTTTTCCTGTCTCACCAAAGCAGAATAAATACATCCGTAGCGGAGGATAAGTTCTGCATGACGATGCTCATTCCTCCTAATACCTTGTGTCCCAGACACCCAGCCCGGTGACAGGAGGTCATTCTGAAATACTAAGTCACAATTAGCTGCCTGACCCCTAGATGGTGAATCAGCCTTTACCCGCATACTGTGCCAATCCTCTGCACCCTGCGGCTTCGTTCCCCCTCCCTGTCAGACTGCCAGAAGCTGCCGAATCACAGATCATAATATCCCTGAAACTCACCGTCGGGAGCCGGAGATCTCACCATGGTGTCAGATACATTTATTTATCGTTACTGTTGTTCTCTCAGACACTTAGAGATTAGTTTTTAGATGTGTATCAAACAGGGCCTGATTAAGGTCTCAGGCTGCCCTAGGCTAATACACTCATAGAGCCCCCTCGCAGGCCACATACGGCTAATACGCGGTAGGTGGAAATTACCTCCTCCTTAATTTAATATAAGGCCTCCTTTACCCCACCATCCCCACCAATGTTTATGTTCCCATGTTTTTGTAACTCCACTTGGCTTTTTCAAAGGGTCCCAATAATCTTTGTCACTCACTATAAATGAAGTGGTAGTTGCCCCAGTGGAAGGGGTCATGTTGGGGGTCCATGTTTGATGCAGCTTGTTGGCAGAACGATTCTTAGTTTCCAGTGGGTTTTAGGCTTTGGGGAACACACTGTCAGTACAGCTCTGTCCCTGAAGTATAAGTCCCCGATATTATGGTAGATCTGCCCCGGTGCCCCATTACGTAAGCTGATGGCACTCACCCTATGGGCATGAGAGGCTGTAAATGGGTGATAAACTCAGTTTTCAGAGCATGGCAGAGCTGTGAAAATATCCTTCTTAATAAGCAATAGGGCTAAATGCAGAGCCAGTATCACCTAATAAATCCCCGTCATTAATCACTTTGCCAGCTAATTGTGAACAAACAATGGACCTTTCCCTTGAAAAGAGCTTTGTGGAGATTTGTGAGGGACGAGCCCCCAGTGTCATTACTCTTCCTCTATTAGAAAGCTCCTTTTGTCAGCCCGGAAGACTGGCATCTTCCTTATAGAGACGTTGCAGGATTAATGGAGCTCGGATTCATTAGGTTAAGTAAAGAGGGATGAAAGAGAGAACATGGTGTCCGGCCTTTGTGCAGAAGGAACATCAATCTTTCGCTGGCGTTCCCTGTCTGCTCCAGGTCACCTACAACAAGGCCGCACACAGCCACCATAGCTGGACCAGGGCTAATTGTGTTACAGTCTAATGATTAGAAAAAGACTGCATTGTACAGAGAACCCTGAGCCTCATACATGACCTGAGGTCATGACCTGCCCCACCCCGGATAACGTACAATCTACAGAGCCCGATTATATATCTGTATGGAGTGGTATCGCCCTTTGTATGACTATAGCATGTACTTACCAGTAGTACAGGAACACTGTGAGATACAGGCCTCTGCTTCAGCGTTTCACTGCCTGTGGCTCTAGCATCCCTATCACTGGTTCTCCACGATTATAGGTCTATCATCTCCAAAGCTGTCATACTTGTAGCTCTAACATCCCTATCACTGGTGCCTCCACAATTATAGGTCTATCATCTTCAAAGCTGTCATACTTGTAGCTCTAGCATCCCTATCACTGGTGCCTCCACAATTATAGGTCTATCATCTCTAAAGAGGTCATACTTGTAGCTCTAGCATCCCTATCACTAGTGCCTCCACGATAATAGGTCTATCATCTCCAAAGCTGTCATACTTGTAGCTCTAGCATCCCTATCACTGGTGCCTCCATGATTATAGGTCTGTCATCTCCAAAGCTGTCATATTTGTGACTCTAGCATCCCTATCACTGGTGCCTCCACAATTATAGGTCTATTATTTCCAAAGCTGTCATACTTGTAGCTCTAACATCCCTATCACTGGTGCTTCCACTATTATAGCTCTATCATCTCCAAAACTGTCATACTTGTGGCTCTAGCATCTCCATCATGGATGCTATCATGTTTGTAGCACTATCATCTCCATATCTGTCATATTTGTGGCTCTAGCATCTCTATCACTGGTGCATCACCTTGTGGCTCTAGCATCTCTTTGACTGGTACTGTCATGCATGTTGTTCTAGCATCACTTATTACTCTTGTATCCCTCCTGTGTTTACTGATTTTCCTTTGGGACAGCAACTACTGCACTAATCAGAATAATGACTGAATATATGACCTATGTGGCTTTTATCATCTGTCATATAATATATTTCCCTGCAGGGCATTAGGATAGGAGATGGGTACATCTTACTTTCTAGAACACCTTGTTAATGTATGGTGTGTGAAGGAATTCTATTAAACGACCACTAAACATTCTCCAAAGCAAGTTTGCAAAATTGTCAGTCACTTAATGCCTGCTCAGTTAGAGAAGCTCCACCCCCTTATATGGCTGCCTGTGGCAGACCAGCGAGCAAATGTCATGAACTTATTAGTTAAATATAAACATTCCGGTTATGTCATGTATATTATTGAGCTCAGTAATACTCACCCTTTTATATATATTATAGTCAGACGTTGACTTGAACAATGGTCCTCTTCAGTTGTGTCGCCCCGCTCCCCCGTTTCTCTGACCCTCTCGATGCAGCTATCTCAGGTCTGGTCTCCATTCCCTCTTTGCCCCGTCCCTAGAGCATAGTGGGCATGGAGAGATCTAGGATATCTGGACATTTCTGGCTGCTTATAATGTGTTGGTGAAGTGCTGGTCGTCCCCCGCTAGTATTACATTGTTACCTGAACTACCACTGTGTAAAGTGTCTGTAGAGCAGTAGAGTTATCTGGAGACACAATATGAATGAGCTGGGAGTGAAACAAACTCTATTACATCCATTATGTGCCGGAGCACAGGACAGGGACGGATGTCTTTTCAATACTCAGAAATCTGGTTTTGTGTCTCAGCCGCTGCTCACCCTCATGTTTTGTATCAAAGAATCGGCTTCATCCTATTCCTCTCACTGTGCGGACGCCTATAAATCACAGTTACAATGGAAATCAATGTATGGATGGGCTGCCGAGAATACAATACAATTTCTTCCATATAAGATCCAGGGGGCCTGATGCATCAAGGTACGCAAACGCATACGCATCTGTGTTTCATACTTTGAGTGACGCAAACCGTTATATTTGCGTTGGAGTTTGAGATTGAGTTGACTTTGAGTGCCGTATCTGCTCTGTTTGCGCTGCGTATGTGGTGTTTTACGTAGCTCAAGTCCCGTTTAGCAGATGCGTATGTGTTTGCGTACCTTGATGAATCAGGCCCCAGATTTTTACCTATACTACCACCCCTGCAGCTGGCACCAGGCTCCGTCCAGTTCCCGGACCCTGTAATCCCCAATATTCCCTACCCGCCTTCACTCACAGTCACAGAATACACTGTTTCTGCTTTTCACACCTGTTTTCCAATCACGGTGACCTGGGTTGACTATAGCAGATGTTCAATAACACTTTTAACTCCAGATAACTAATCAAACACAGGGAGTTTGAAAACAAGTGTGAAAAGCAGAAGTAGAGTGTGATGTATTGTAATCTGTTTCCCAGGTGAATCTTTCCCACACTTCCCATTGTTTACGATACAAAACAAACACAATAATGCTCATTGCCACCATATACTATAATATATACCAATGTCTAACTCTCAGGGCTGTTTATAACATTGCTCAATATTACAGCCAATCAGCAGTGTGCTTTTATCTGTACAGTACATGGTAGTCAATGAAAGCCGATGCGTGATTGGTTGCTATAGTTTAGTGTAGTGTCTCCCAGTCACTACATGTGGTGCATCTGGAAACTGGTATTATGTTGTTGTTTGTGTGTTTTCTTCCAGACGGAGGGTTTTCACCCCTTCATATACTGACTAATTTCCCTGTTTTTGTTCGGTGTCAGTTTGACAGATGAATATGACATAAAGAGAAGTGGTACTGTGCAGTGTCCATATATACAGCATAAACATGACATAAATAGAAGTGGTACTGTGCAGTGTCCATATATACAACATGAATATGACATAAATAGAAGTGGTACTGTGCAGTGTCCATATATACAACATGAATATGACATAAATATAAGTGGTACTGTGCAGTGTCCATATATACAGCATGAACATGACATAATAGAAGTGGTACTATGCAGTGTCCATATATACAACATGAACATGACATAAAAAGAAGTGGTACTGTGCAGTGTCCATATATACAACATGAATATGACATAAAGAGAAGTGGTACTATGCAGTGTACATATGTACAGCATGAACATGACATAATAGAAGTGGTACTGTGCAGTGTCCATATGTACAGCATGAACATGACATAATAGAAGTGGTACTGTGCAGTGTCCATATATACAACATGAACATGACATAAATATAAGTGGTACTGTGCAGTGTCCATATATACAGCATGAACATGACATAATAGAAGTGGTACTATGCAGTGTCCATATATACAACATGAACATGACATAAATAGAAGTGGTACTGTGCAGTGTCCATATATACAGCATGGACATGACATAATAGAAGTGGTACTGTGCAGTGTCCATATGTACAGCATGAACATGACATAATAGAAGTGGTACTGTGCAGTGTCCATATATACAGCATGGACATGACATAAATAGAAGTGGTACTGTGCAGTGTCCACACATTCAGCAAAACAATTCAGAACTGCATACAAAACAGATATTAGGCAGCAGTGCTGTAGTCAGATATGAAAACTAGATTAGAACAGTAAAATGTACATAAATGTAATAAAATGTTACATAAAACGATTGAGGCATAAAGTAAGCTGTACATTAATGTGATAACTGCTTTATATAAATATGACCATCTAACCAAAATCATATTACTCTACAAATCCAATATCAATCTCCTCTCACACCCAATTACAGGAAAAACTATTAAACTTAGTGACTCACCCAGCGCTGACATCAGGCTCAGTGATAACAGGACAGTTACTTTCTGTCAGACAAACACTGAGCACTAGATACACAACTGTATAAATAATACACTAGAGAGAAAAGTGATGGCGGCCATTTTGTTGTGGACGATGTTCATGAAACAACATGCAGATGCCCATGGAAATGTGTCCTAGGCTGCAGACAATGTGTTATAGTACATCTAATACACCTACTAACGGAGCGGGTGCCATGCTTAGAGAAAGGGCTGACCTGGGTACCTAGAAACCCCCTTAAGTCTGCCCCATGCTCTGTTACTGAACATCTCACATTATATCATACTTGCCAACCTTTTAAAACTTCATTCCGGGAGATCCCGGGCAGGGGGCGTGGTTGGAGGACGGAAGGGGCGCATCGCGGCGAATCGTGGCATTTTGGCCCCACCCCCTACAACAAAGTGCCGTTTTGTCGTGGGGAGCGGGGGCAAAATGACGAGATTCACCGCAAATCGCGTCATTATGACAGCAAGTTGCCGTTTGCCGGATACTTGCCTGCTCTCCCGGGAGTCCGGGAGACCTACCCGAATTTCGAGAGTCTCCAGGACATTCCGGGAGAGTTGGCAAGTATGGGCTAGAGTAAAGGGGGAGTAGGGGATTGGGAGAGGAGCATTTTGTACCGGGCAGAAGGTGTCATGTTGGGGGCTCTGCTTATGGCAATTACTGTTAGATCATTATTCTATCTATCTTTTCTGTGTGCACCGCAGCACACAGTGTTTGGCTGGAAACCGTCACATTTTGCACTGTAGCGGCCCTTCAGCTCTGCGCTAACAAAGGGGCGAAAGACATCTCCAGATGATCAGTCGCCTCCGATAAATTGCTTTCACACTTCATCTCTTATAGCTGCGATAAGAATTGATGCTTAACGACCAACTTTGCAATCTCCAATAAATAGGCCGCACAGGTCTGTAGGTGTACAGAGATTTTACATCACCCCTTTATACTGCATCCTCTTGCGCTTAGTACCCCATTATTACAGACAGAAGCCGCTAATGTGAAATCATTTTAATAACACACATCCAGTCAGCAGTCTACATTGGTCGCAATCAATAGAATGGATATGAAAGGTTTCACTGACATCCACAAACATTAGCTCTTCTGGGAAGTGGTGGCAGATTCTGGTGAGATTGATGTCACAATAATATATCAGCAGACGTTGTAGAGGTGTGATGTCTGTCTGGGATCTCGTCCTATACTGAGCTGTCGTTGGGATGTCAGAGAGGAGGTTCCCACATTGTCAGGGGGTGACGGGTATCATGATCTGAGATATAGTACTAGTACAGCCGCTAGTCAGATAATAGTATGAGCCGGAGATTTATGTATCACCCCAGGTGCATTCCCTGACAGTACGTGGCTGTCATTATAAGTATAGGTTAGCACTGTGATTCCCTGCAGATTGTGTAGCTGTAGCGTCTGATGTCTTATTACACGATCTGTACAGCACGTACAATATATAATTATGTATATAGATATATATAGGAGCATTCCGTCCTGCTCATCCCCCTTCATCTACATTAGTGTCTATTCTGGTGACTCACAATTTACAATACAATCATTTCACCAAGCAGGATTCTATCTCTGTATTTATGAAACTGATTCTGTGCATGTATTGTACATTCTCTGCATACACTAGATATAGCACATATTATATACATACTGTTACAGGGCAGGTGATCTGTGAGCGCGGAGGGGATCGGGGTCCTGGGAATCGCATCATGGAGACCCCATCACACACAATAGGCAGTGTGCAGGAGACTGGCCGGCTCTTCCGGGACACCTACCCGGAATTCAGGAGTCTCCCGGACATTATTTATTATATCTGACAGTTTTCTGTGTTTGGGGCTTATTTGCATTGGTCAAACTGCGCTTATAAATGTCCTTTCATAGGTTTTCCAGATGTAATCAGTGATGAATTCATCCTGCGCTGTACGCCCCAAGCGGCGAGAGGTGGAGACAGCGGAGGAGGATTTAGTGTGCTGGGAAATGGTGACTTATACTCTGAGTCAGAGCTATAATATTAACCCTGAGAGTTTATTTGGGACGAGTCTCATGATTCAGATTCCTCCAGATCCTGACAGATACGTTACAGCGCGCAGACGTCCGTCGCGTTATATTCACACCCTGAGGTTCTCCGCTCCTCCGCTGTCGCACATGATAACGCTTCACGTCAGAAAACGCTAAATCTTCACCTTTTTGCACTCTTGCTTTAAACGCCTTTGTTCTTCCTCCATAGAAAGTGCAGGACGGTGCGAGAACTGTCCTACGATTCATTTCACACAATACCTTTGTTCACGTGCAATCAATTGTTATCGTCTCAGTCTTCTGGGCAAACTCTCTGCTTAGGAGGTCTGTTTATAGGAGAAAAGAGGAAGATCCCACAGGATTTAGGGCTTCTCCTTATTTAAAAACCCCTATGAAGACTGTCGCCATCTGTATTACTTTTTTTTGTGCAAAATTAGACTGGAAGCCCAGAGGGGTCGAGCACTGGATGGAGAACAGGGGCCAGCTGGGCTGGGGGGCATCTGTTCTCCGGGCTGGTCCCATAGTGGGCTATCTTGAGCTGTGTCACTGGGCCACCTACATTTTCTTTCCTTTAAAATTTTCCTAATAGGTTGCTGAGTCGAGTCACACCCTCCAGGCTAAGATTTGCCAGTCAGCCCCTGATGGAGTATCAGTACGAGTCCACTTACCGCCCCATCACTGAGCATCACTCAGCTGCTACTGGTGGCGCTAAATCCGACTGCTGAACGATAATATCTCTCTCTATCTATAAGTTGTAACCAGAAGCCGCTCCAGAGCGAATTCCAGGAATCTAGAACGCTCTCCTCGTTATTATCATTATTCTCCATTTATAAAGTGCCAACATATTACGTAGCGCTGTACATTAAGTGCGTCTTCTCGTGTAGCCGAGAGCACCCATATACACTGGTTCTCATGCAGAATTGCTCACTTACATCCTGCATAAGTCAGGTTAGATACTGACCATCTCAACGTACCCGACCTCTCTCCCTCCTCCTGCCCAAATCCTGCCGCCGCCGCCGCTTCCTAAATGGCCTTACTTTGCTTCTGATATATATTTTTGCATGGAAATCTCTTTCATTTCCAAAATACAAAACGTTGGCATTAGATAGCAGTGTGAAATGTTTGGCGGTAGATAATAGGTTCTGCCTTCTTTGTATATTGACCAAATTTTATGACGTACCCATCAGTGGACCTCGGTGCTTACTGGTTTCCATGTGTGAGGATTGGATTGGCACCGTACCTAGAACAAGCCGGTTAGTGGTGCTCACAGACAAGATCACTTCACACATGGCTGAATGTACTGTACAGGTCTCTGATCATTGGATGACAGGTCACCGGGGTTATCCAGAAACCCAACATATATTAGACATAAGAAAAGAATACGACAAACCCAGTTTCACCTCCCACTATTGTATCCTTAATTCCAAACTGATGGGCCCCATTCATGGTTGTATGGACCATGGTGCATTACTATACTGTCTCTGTATCTTCTACATGTCCGACCCAGCAATGGTCTTTAAGAGTCGCCTTTACTTTATCATCATCATTTATTTATATATCGCCACTAATTCCGCAGCGCTGTATAGAGAACTCGCTCACATCAGTCCCTGCCCCATTGGGGCTTACAGTCTAAATTCCCTAACACACACACAGACACAGACTAGGGTCAATTTGTTAGCAGCCAATTAACCTTCCAGTATGTTTTCGGAATGTGGGAGGAAACCGGAGCACCCGGAGGAAACCCACGCAAACATGGGGAGAACATACAAACTCCACACAGATAAGGCCATAGTTGGAATTGAACTCATGACCCCAGTGCTGTGAGGCAGAAGTGCTAACCACTACACCACCGTGCTGCCAATATGTAAACAAGTAGCCCGTAGATTTGTATGAGCAGCAGCCGACACAGGTGAAGTATCTATCACGATGTGTTAAATGTCTGTGACTTCGGCACAATAATAAGTGATAAATGATAGTGATCTGGGGTCCTCCGCGGCCCCCCGCTTAACACTCCGCAGAAATGGCTCCCTCCAGTCATGGCGGCAATAGGTCAATGCAAAGGTCAAGAAAAGATGTTGTTTCTTTCGGCTGTCGTGTGTTCCTGCTTGTCCAATCTCCTCTGAAACAGATGTAGTCAGCAGCAGCCGCCTATTGAGACCGTTCTCATAAATCCACACAAAACAATAAAGCTCAGAAGGCAAAACACAGGTTAATTATTGCAGGTCAGACACTTTGTTAAGAAGCACAAAGATGAGCATTTGGACGGAGATTATCAGAGCTAATTGACAACATAAAGACTGGAGCGGAAAAAAGACTTTCCATAGATTTATCGCAACATGCTCCATAAATATTCTGAGCAGTAGAAAGTGCATCATTGTGTGTTTTGTAATTATTTTTTCTGCAGCAAACGACAGTCGAGATTGATGGGCTATTTAACCCCTTATATTTCTTAATTAAGTCCTCAAATTAAATTACAATTATCTCTACACAGAGAGATGGTCTGATACACGCTCAGTGGGTTGTTGTCCATCCTTAGCCTGTCGCCCTGCGCTGTGCTCTGACCTCAGTTTATATGGACTGTAGTCGCTGTGCTGGGAGTAGTAACTGTGCGGCCCTCTCCCTGTCTGTATATCACTGTTATGGGGGCTTCCTGGTGAACGCAGCGCTGGGTGACACATATAGGGCGTATGTACAACTGCCTGTAAGTCTGTGCCCTAAACTCATGCTCACAAATCCCTAATTCATACTAGATATTCATTTTCTTCAGTATAACTCCCGTCCTGATGTCACTCCTCACCCCAGACAGATTTACACCCTATATATTCCCTAACGCCTGTCCTGATGTCACACCTCACCCCAGCTAGTTTTACATCCTGTATATTACCTTTATTCAGTATAACGCCCGTCCTGACATCACTCCTCACCTCATTTATATCATTATACCATTATTATACCATTACTTGTTCCCAGGGACGCCGGTGAATCGAATCCCGATAATGGCAAAGCAAGTCCTGGATCTGTATTCGCTGTACCGGCTGGTGACAGAGAAGGGTGGACTGGTGGAAGTCATCAATAAGAAGATCTGGAGAGAGATCACCAAGGGCCTCAGTCTGCCAACGTCCATCACCAGCGCAGCCTTCACGCTGAGAACCCAGTGAGTCTGACACCCATGTCCTTGTGTGAGATGTCAGAGGGGTCTCTCACTGGCTGTACGGGGATATCAGAGGGGTCTCTCACTGGCTGTATGTCCAGGGATATCAGAGGGGTCTCTCACTGGCTGTCCGGGGATATCAGAGGGGTCTCTCATTGGCTGTCTGTCCGAGGATATCAGAGGGGTCTCTCACTGGCTGTCCAGGGATATCAGAGGGGTCTCTCACTGTCTGTCTGTCCGGGGATATCAGAGGGGTCTCTTACTGTCTGTCTGTCCGGGGATATCAGAGGGGTCTCTCACTGGCTGTCTGTCCGGGGATATCAGAGGGGTCTCTTACTGTCTGTCTGTCCGGGGATATCAGAGGGGTCTCTCACTGTCTGTCCGGGGATATCAGAGGGGTCTCTCACTGTCTGTCCGGGGATATCAGAGGGGTCTCTCACTGTCTGTACGGGGATATCAGAGGGGGTCTCTCACTGTCTGTCCGGGGATATCAGAGGGGTCTCTCACTGTCTGTACGGGGATATCAGAGGGGGTCTCTCACTGTCTGTCCGGGGATATCAGAGGGGTCTCTCATTGGCTGTCTGTCCGAGGATATCAGAGGGGTCTCTCACTGGCTGTCTGTCCAGGGATATCAGAGGGGTCTCTCATTGGCTGTCTGTCCGAGGATATCAGAGGGGTCTCTCACTGGCTGTCCAGGGATATCAGAGGGGTCTCTCACTGGCTGTCTGTCCGGGGATATCAGAGGGGTCTCTTACTGTCTGTCTGTCCGGGGATATCAGAGGGGTCTCTCACTGTCTGTACGGGGATATCAGAGGGGGTCTCTCACTGTCTGTACGGGGATATCAGAGGGGGTCTCTCACTGTCTGTCCGGGGATATCAGAGGGGTCTCTCACTGTCTGTACGGGGATATCAGAGGGGGTCTCTCACTGTCTGTCCGGGGATATCAGAGAAGGTCTCTCACTGTCTGTACGGGGATATCAGAGGGGGTCTCTCACTGTCTGTACGGGGATATCAGAGGGGTCTCTCACTGTCTGTACGGGGATATCAGAGAAGGTCTCTCACTGTCTGTACGGGGATATCAGAGGGATCTCTCACTGTCTGTACGGGGATATCAGAGGGGTCTCTCACTGTCTGTCCAGGGATATCAGAGGGGGTCTCTCACTGTCTGTCCAGGGATATCAGAGAGGGTCTCTCACTGTCTGTACGGGGATATCAGAGGGGTCTCTCACTGTCTGTCCAGGGATATCAGAGGGGGTCTCTCACTGTCTGTCCGGGGATATCAGAGGGGTCTCTCACTGTCTGTCCAGGGATATCAGAGGGGGTCTCTCACTGTCTGTCCGGGGATATCAGAGGGGTCTCTCACTGTCTGTCCAGGGATATCAGAGAGGGTCTCTCACTGTCTGTCCAGGGATATCAGAGAGGGTCTCTCACTGTCTGTACGGGGATATCAGAGAAGGTCTCTCACTGTCTGTCCAGGGATATCAGAGGGGGTCTCTCACTGTCTGTACGGGGATATCAGAGGGGGTCTCTCACTGTCTGTACGGGGATATCAGAGGGGGTCTCTCACTGTCTGTACGGGGATATCAGAGGGGGTCTCTCACTGTCTGTACGGGGATATCAGAGAAGGTCTCTCACTGTCTGTACGGGGATATCAGAGAGGGTCTCTCACTGGCTGTACGGGGATATCAGAGGGGTCTCTCACTGGCTGTACGGGGATATCAGAGGGGTCTCTCACTGTCTGTCCAGGGATATCAGAGGGGGTCTCTCACTGTCTGTCCAGGGATATCAGAGAGGGTCTCTCACTGTCTGTCCAGGGATATCAGAGAGGGTCTCTCACTGTCTGTACGGGGATATCAGAGGGGTCTCTTACTGTCTGTACGGGGATATCAGAGGGGTCTCTCACTGTCTGTCCGGGGATATCAGAGGGGTCTCTTACTGTCTGTACGGGGATATCAGAGGGGTCTCTCACTGTCTGTCCAGGGATATCAGAGGGGTCTCTCACTGTCTGTACGGGGATATCAGAGGGGTCTCTCACTGTCTGTACGGGGATATCAGAGGGGTCTCTCACTGTCTGTCCGGGGATATCAGAGGGGTCTCTCACTGTCTGTCCAGGGATATCAGAGGGGGTCTCTCACTGTCTGTCCAGGGATATCAGAGAGGGTCTCTCACTGTCTGTCCAGGGATATCAGAGAGGGTCTCTCACTGTCTGTACGGGGATATCAGAGAAGGTCTCTCACTGTCTGTCCAGGGATATCAGAGGGGTCTCTCACTGTCTGTACGGGGATATCAGAGGGGGTCTCTCACTGTCTGTACGGGGATATCAGAGAAGGTCTCTCACTGTCTGTACGGGGATATCAGAGGGGTCTCTCACTGTCTGTCCGGGGATATCAGAGAGGGTCTCTCACTGTCTGTCCGGGGATATCAGAGAGGGTCTCTCACTGTCTGTCCGGAGATATCAGAGGGGGTCTCTCACTGTCTGTCCGGAAATATCAGAGGGGGTCTCTCACTGTCTGTCCGGAGATATCAGAGGGGGTCTCTCACTGTCTGTACGGGGATATCAGAGGGGTCTCTCACTGTCTGTCCGGGGATATCAGAGGGGGTCTCTCACTGTCTGTACGGGGATATCAGAGGGGTCTCTCACTGTCTGTCCGGGGATATCAGAGAGGGTCTCTCACTGTCTGTCCGGGGATATCAGAGAGGGTCTCTCACTGTCTGTCCGGAGATATCAGAGGGGGTCTCTCACTGTCTGTACGGGGATATCAGAGGGGTCTCTCACTGGCTGTCCGGGGATATCAGAGGGGTCTCTCACTGTCTGTCCAGGGATATCAGAGGGGTCTCTCATTGACTGTCTGTCCAGGGATATCAGAGGGGTCTCTCACTGTCTGTACGGGGATATCAGAGGGGTCTCTCACTGTCTGTACGGGGATATCAGAGGGATCTCTCACTGTCTGTCCAGAGATATCAGAGGGGGTCTCTCACTGTCTGTCTGGAGATATGAGAGGGGTCTCTCACTGTCTGTCAAGGGATATCAGAGGGGTCTCTCACTGGCTGTCTGTCCGGGGATATCAGAGGGGTCTCTCACTGTCTGTCCAGGGATATCAGAGGGGTCTCTCACTGTCTGTCCAGGGATATCAGAGAGGGTCTCTCACTGTCTGTCCGGGGATATCAGAGAAGGTCTCTCACTGTCTGTACGGGGATATCAGAGGGGTCTCTCACTGTCTGTACGGGAATATCAGAGGGGGTCTCTCACTGTCTGTACGGGGATATCAGAGGGGTCTCTCACTGTCTGTACTGGGATATCAGAGGGGTCTCTCACTGTCTGTACGGGGATATCAGAGGGGTCTCTCACTGTCTGTCCGGAGATATCAGAGGGGTCTCTCACTGTCTGTACGGGGATATCAGAGGAGGTCTCTCACTGTCTGTCCGAGGATATCAGAGGGGGTCTCTCACTGTCTGTACGGGGATATCAGAGGGGTCTCTCACTGTCTGTCCGGGGATATCAGAGAGGGTCTCTCACTGTCTGTCCGGGGATATCAGAGAGGGTCTCTCACTGTCTGTCCGGAGATATCAGAGGGGGTCTCTCACTGTCTGTACGGGGATATCAGAGGGGTCTCTCACTGTCTGTCCGGGGATATCAGAGAGGGTCTCTCACTGTCTGTCCGGGGATATCAGAGGGGTCTCTCACTGTCTGTACTGGGATATCAGAGGGGTCTCTCACTGTCTGTACTGGGATATCAGAGGGGTCTCTCACTGTCTGTCCGGAGATATCAGAGGGGTCTCTCACTGTCTGTACGGGGATATCAGAGGGGTCTCTCACTGTCTGTCCGAGGATATCAGAGAGGGTCTCTCACTGTCTGTACGGGGATATCAGAGGGGGTCTCTCACTGTCTGTCCGGGGATATCAGAGGGGGTCTCTCATTGACTGTCTGTCCAGGGATATCAGAGGGGATCTCTCACTGTCTGTCCGGGGATATCAGAGGAGGTCTCTCACTGTCTGTCCGAGGATATCAGAGAGGGTCTCTCACTGTCTGTACGGGGATATCAGAGGGGTCTCTCACTGTCTGTCCGGGGATATCAGAGGGGTCTCTCACTGTCTGTCCGGAGATATCAGAGGGGATCTCTCATTGACTGTCTGTCAAGGGATATCAGAGGGGGTCTCTCACTGGCTGTCTGTCCGAGGATATCAGAGGGGGTCTCTCACTGTCTGTCCGGGGATATCAGAGGGGATCTCTCACTGTCTGTCCAGGGATATGAGAGGGGGTCCCTCACTGTTTGTCCGGAGATATCAGAGGGTAGTAGAGATTAGTGTGTATACACCAATCAGTCACAACATTAGAACCACTGGCAAGTGAGATGAATAACATTGATTATCTTGTTACCATGGCACCTTTCATGGTGTGGGATATATTAGGCAGCCAGTGAACAGTCACTTCTTGAAGTTGATGTGTTAGAAGCAGAAAAAATGGGCAAGTGTAAGGTCTGAGCGATTTTGACAAGGGCCAAATTGGGATGACTGGATCAGAGCATCTCCAAAACGTCAGGTCTTGTGGGGTGTTCCCAGTATGCAGTGGTTAGTACCTACCAAAAAATGATCCAAAGAAGGACAACTGGTGAAGCAGCAACAGGGTCATGGGCGCCCAAGGCTCATTAATGCGCGTAGAAAGCAAAGACTAGCCCGTCTGGTTCAATCCCACAGAAAAGCTACTGTAGCACAAATTGCTGAAAAAGTTAATGCTGGCTCTGATAGAAAAGTATCAGAGCACACCGTGCATCTCAGCTTGCTGCGTAGGGGGCTGCCCATGCTGACCCCTGTCCACTGCAAAAAGCGCAATTAATGGGCACGTGAGCGCTGGAACTGGACAATGGAGCAATGGAAGAAGGTGGCCCGGTCTGATGAATCACGTTTTCTTTTACATCATGTGGACGGCCGGGTGCATGTGTTTCGTTTTCCTGGGGAAGAGATGGCATCAGAATACACTGTGGGAAGAAAGCAGCCGGCAGAGGTAGTGTGATGCTCTGGGCTATGTTCTGCTGGAAACCTTGGGTCCTGGCATTCATGTGGATGTTACTTTGACACGTTCCACCTACCTAAACATTGTTGCAGACTAAGTACACCCCTTCATGGTAGCGGTATTCCCTGATGGCAGTGGCCTCTTTCAGCAGGATAATGCGCCCCGGCACACTGCAAAATTTGCTCAGGAATGGTTTGAGGAACATGACAAAGATCTGAATCCATTCGTGCATCTGTAGGATGTGCTGGAAAAACACATCCGAGCCATGGTGGCCCCACCTAGCACCTTACAGGACCTAAAGGATCTGCTGCTAACGTCTTGGTGCCAGATACCACAGGACACCTTCAGAGGTCTTGTGGAGTCCACGATGGGTCAAAGCTGTTTTGGTGCCACCAGGGGGACCTACACAATATTAGGCAGGTGGTTTTAATGTTGTGACTGATCGGTGTATATTTCCCTGTAACTGTGTATAACTGTGTGTATATAAGTGTGTGTGATTATACCAGATGATAGAATCTCTCTCTGTTTCCCAGATACATGAAGTACCTGTACCCGTATGAATGTGAGAAGAGGGGTCTGAGTTCCCCCGGAGAGCTACAAGCCGCTATAGACAGCAACAGGCGAGAAGGCCGGCGGCAGAGTTTTGGTTCGGGGCTTTTTAGTTACTCACCTGCTGGGACCCCAAATGTCCTGACATCCCCAAAGATAAACATGTCTTCACTGTCTGTCTCAACGCACAATGGGGGACAGATCAGCCAGATGCACCCAATAAAGAAAGGTGGGTTTTACATCGCATAGCGTCACCTGCGCTATTCTCTGCGCAACCAGGTGGTAATGTGGAGCCCCAAGAAATGGGGAGCCCTGCGAAAGGGGGAGTGCTGAGAAAGGGGGAGTGCTGAGAAAGGGGGAGTGCTGAGAAAGGGGGAGTGCTGAGAAAGCAGGAGACCTCAGAATTGGGGAGCCCTGCAAGAGTTGGGGTGTCAAGATTGGGGGAACCGTAAGAAAGCAGGAGCAGGCTGAAATTTAGGTCTATAATGTACAGCAGAGATGGACGGTCACTGACCACACAGCGTCCTGTATTTATCCTACATTTTATAGCAGTTTTAGACCCTGATTGTTGTGTTGTGAGATAGTTACCGGCTCTCGCTTCCATTCACTACAGCAAGGGCATTACACTGGGCATGTGCCCTGGTAGACAGATAATGGCCCTCATACACTGGGCATGTGCCCTGGTAGACAGATAATACCCCTCATACACTGGGCATGTGCCCTGGTAGACAGATAATACCCCTCATACACTGGGCATGTGCCCTGGTAGACAGATAATACCCCTCATACACTAGGCATGTGCCCAGGTAGACTGATAATACCCCTCATACACTGGGCATGTGCTCAGTTAGACTGATATTACCCCTCATACACTGGGCATGTGCCCTGGTAGACTGATAATACCCCTCATACACTGGGCATGTGCTCAGTTAGACTGATAATACCCCTCATACACTAGGCATGTGCCCAGGTAGACTGATAATACCCCTCATACACTGGGCATGTGCTCAGTTAGACTGATATTACCCCTCATACACTGGGCATGTGCCCTGGTAGACAGATAATACCCCTCATACACTGGGCATGTGCCCTGGTAGACTGATAATACCCCTCATACACTGGGCATGTGCCCTGGTAAACTGATAATACCCCTCATACACTGGGCATGTGCCCTGGTAGACTGATAATACCCCTCATACACTGGGCATGTGCCCTGGTAGACTGATAATACCCCTCATACACTGGGCATGTGCCCTGGTAGACTGATAACACCCCTCATACACTGGGCATGTGCCCTGGTAGATGGATAATACCCCTCATACACTGGGCATGTTTCCTGGTAGATTGATAATACCCCTCATACACTGGGCATGTGCCCTGGTAGACTGATAATACCCCTCATACACTGGGCATGTGCCCTGGTAGATGGATAATACCCCTCATACACTGGCCATGTGCCCTGGTAGACGGATAATACCCCTCATACACTGGGCATGTGCCCTGGTAGACAGATAATACCCCTCATACACTGGGCAAGTGCCCAGGTAGACTGATAATACCCCTCATACACTAGGCATGTGCCCAGGTAGACTGATAATACCCCTCATACACTGGGCATGTGCTCAGTTAGACTGATAATACCCCTCATACACTGGGCATGTGCCCAGGTAGACTGATAATACCCCTCATACACTGGGCATGTGCTCAGTTAGACTGATAATACCCCTCATACACTGGGCATGTGCCCTGGTAGATGGATAATACCCCTCATACACTAGGCATGTGCCCTGGTAGACAGATAATACCCCTCATACACTGGGCATGTGCCCAGGTAGACTGATAATACCCCTCATACACTGGGCATGTGCTCAGTTAGACTGATAATACCCCTCATACACTGGGCATGTGCCCTGGCAGATGGATAATACCCCTCATACACTGGGCATGTGCCCTGGTAGACAGATAATACTCCTCATACACTGGGCATGTGCCCTGGTAGACAGATAATACCCCTCATACACTGGGCATGTGCTCAGTTAGACTGATATTACCCCTCATACACTGGGCATGTGCCCTGGTAGACTGATAATACCCCTCATACACTGGGCATGTGCCCTGGTAGACTGATAATACCCCACATACTCTGGACATGTTCCCTGGTAGATTGATAATACCCCTCATACACTGGGCATGTGCCCTGGTAGACAGATAACACCCCTCATACACTGGGCATGTGCCCTGGTAGATGGATAATACCCCTCATACACTGGGCATGTGCCCTGGTAGACTGATAATACCCCTCATACACTGGGCATGTGCCCTGGTAGATGGATAATACCCCTCATACACTGGGCATGTGCCCTGGTAGACGGATAATACCCCTCATACACTGGGCATGTGCCCTGGTAGACAGATAATACCCCTCATACACTGGGCAAGTGCCCAGGTAGACTGATAATACCCCTCATACACTAGGCATGTGCCCAGGTAGACTGATAATACCCCTCATACACTGGGCATGTGCTCAGTTAGACTGATAATACCCCTCATACACTGGGCATGTGCCCAGGTAGACTGATAATACCCCTCATACACTGGGCATGTGCTCAGTTAGACTGATAATACCCCTCATACACTGGGCATGTGCCCTGGTAGATGGATAATACCCCTCATACACTAGGCATGTGCCCTGGTAGACAGATAATACCCCTCATACACTGGGCATGTGCCCAGGTAGACTGATAATACCCCTCATACACTGGGCATGTGCTCAGTTAGACTGATAATACCCCTCATACACTGGGCATGTGCCCTGGTAGACTGATAATACCCCTCATACACTGGGCATGTGCCCTGGTAGATGGATAATACCCCTCATACACTGGGCATGTGCCCTGGTAGATGGATAATACCCCTCATACACTGTGCATGTGCCCTGGTAGACAGATAATACTCCTCATACACTGGGCATGTGCCCTGGTAGACAGATAATACCCCTCATACACTGGGCATGTGCTCAGGTAGACTGATAATACCCCTCATACACTGGGCATGTGCCCTGGTAGATGGATAATACCCCTCATACACTGGGCATGTACCCTGGTAGACAGATAATACCCCTCATACACTGGGCATGTGCCCAGGTAGACTGATAATACCCCTCATACACTGGGCATGTGCTCAGTTAGACTGATAATACCCCTCATACACTGGGCATGTGCCCACGTAGATGGATAATACCCCTCATACACTGGGCATGTGCCCTGGTAGACAGATAATACCCCTCATACACTGGGCATGTGCCCAGGTAGACTGATAATACCCCTCATACACTGGGCATGTGGTCAGGTAGACTGATAATACCCCTCATACACTGGGCATGTGCTCAGGTAGACTGATAATACCCCTCATACACTGGGCATGTGCCCCGGTAGACTGATAATACCCCTCATACACTGGGCATGTGCCCTGATAGACTGATAATACCCCTCATACACTGGGCATGTGCCCTGGTAGACTGATAATACCCCTCATACACTGGGCATGTGCCCTGGTAGACTGATAATACCCCTCATACACTGGGCATGTGCTCAGGTAGACTGATAATACCCCTCATACACTGGGCATGTGCCATGGTAGATGGATAATACCCCTCATACACTGGGCATGTGCAGGTTATACAGATACATGTCTGTGTCATTACAGAGGACAGCATGCACACGGCTGGGACCCCCCAGCGGATAGGAATCCCTGTCTGTCTGCCCGGTCACCACGCATCAACGGCACAAGCATTACAAGCAATGCAGGCAGCAGCCCTGGAACAGCTGCGGGAAAAACTGGAATCTGGAGAACCTCCGGAGAAGAAGATGGCGATGATGGCGGAGGAGCAGCAGAGGTTAATGCAGCATGCTCTGCAGCATAACTTCCTGGCAATGGCTGCGCAACTGCCCATGAACATCAAAATCAACAGCCGAGGTACGGAGATCCCCAGATACCAGCTCCCCCCCCCTCACACATAGCAGCCCCTTCTTTCACCCCCAGCTGATATATATGAGCCCACACACAATGTATCTCTGCCAGAACTGTATTATACCCCTGTATCTCTGTGACCGGGGGGCGAAGGGGGGGGGGGGGGCGTAACTGGAGACCATATGGGGTTTGTTCATTGTATTAAACTGAAGAACTACAAATATATATTTTCCATGTTTGATTAATTAAACTATTTAAATGAAAACCTAAAAATTGAGGTTTGTGTTCACTGATATAACACTAGAGAGCCAGAGAGTATCACCTAACAAGGAACTTCGTCCACAGAGCTAGCAATCTGAGCACAGTGTTTGTCGTCCCGCCAGTTATTCTCAGCAGTGATTTTCTCTCCCTCTCTCCTCCAGATGACAGACAAGAGACGGCGATGAACCTGTCTGCATCCAGCATTAGCAGCATCAACATGTCGATAGAAATGAACGGAGTTGTCTACGCAGGTATGTAGCCTATCTCGCCGGTCGCTGGCAGGAAATCCAATAACACACGGTCAGAGCGGGCTCAGCTCTCCCTCCATCTCACGTCTCCTCTGTGAAATCCATTGTAATGAATTGAGGAAGTGGATTTCTTGACAGTCAGTAACACTCAGTTATGTGTGATGTTTGAAAGCTACTAATGACGGCTGTGTCACCATTAATGCATCTTTCTCCATCCCAGGGAACTATTTGTAGGAGGTTGAAGGATTCCGACGCTCCATCATCCTGGCGAGTGTCATAAAAAAAGACGCTTTTCTGTTCATTTGGATGTGCACCAATAGATCACACAGCCCAAATTAATAACATCCTCATACTTAGGCATCTTTGTATCAAGACTCTGCTGTATTAAAGAATTAGTCTATCGCAGCAATAAAACATTTTCGGCCGTACAATTTGTGAAGAAGATGTCACCAGGGCATCTGAGCATTTCTCAGCTCCCCGGCAACACTGCAGTAAGAGGAGTCTTACCGCCCGCCCGAAAAACCGCCCGGCTATCGCCATCCTAAGGTTGCGATAATGATAGGAGAATATTGGAGAAGGCTACTGCCGGAGAGATTCGGCGACCGCCTTCACTGGCCCATGGGCTTTGTTGAATAGTGAAAAGCCGGTGATAAAGGGAGTTTCAGATAAATAGCCCCCATCGTCTCTCATGTAATGATGTTACTATAGTAACTGCCCATTTAAGTGATCTTCACCTAATCTCATTTCTCATCAGTCTACGGTTTCACATAATTGTCAATAATCCTTCATCTTTCTCCCGGTGATAAGTGTGCCGGCTGAGAGTCAGGGAATGGAGTTTGTTTTATAAAGTGATGGATCATTTTCACAACTAGTATGTGGCAAATATTCACTGTATTTTCATGTCCAAAAGTTCAGCAGCAAAATGATTTCCAGATGCCTCTTAATAATTAGCGATAGTACAGGGTCACGACGATACGACCACAGTGTAACGCGTTAATCCAGCTGTCAGTCATTCTTACGGTCTTATGTCGTACGTTGCTACGTGAGGGCGCAGGGCTTTTAGGCCGTGTATAATGAAAATTGATTATTTTTCGTGGAATTTGCTCCAGGTGAAGCACTGTATATAAAACGAGGCAAAACTATCAGAATTTTAGAAGATAACTGTAAATTAATGTTGCGAGCGGCGCTGTGATGCTAGTAGGTCGAGCTTAGTAATGGCGGTATAAATCACGTTGTGGCGTCCTGTCTTTAATACCGCAATGATTGTGCAGGTGGACCATGCTATATGTGGGAGGGATCATACGTGTGCACTGACTCATATTAGCACATATGTTGCAGCTCTGCTCCGTGTACCATAAACCACCTTCCATTGCTGCTGATTTGTCACACGGATTGCCTGTTGCTCCTGACTGAAGGCAGACGGTACTAGTATAAGTACTAGAAACGTACATTACACGCACAGTGTTCTATATATCAACTCCTCCAGTAAGATGTAAACAGGAACGGACTATTGATCTGGCTATTGGAGTGCCAGCTCCCAGGGATAACCTGGGGACGAACAATTGTGCATTCGCTCTTTAATCCCAACTGCTGTAGATGAATCCTGGGGATAGATTTATCCAACTTTCTAAAACAGTAAAGTGATTGTGTTGCCCCTAGCAGCCAATCAGATTCTAGCTATTATTTTCAAGATAAAAGACGGCTAAAATCTGATTGGTTGCTATGGGCAATACCACCACTTTTCATTTTTGGAAAGTTTGATAAATCTCCCCGCTGGTGCACGGTCACTGGTAAGCAGGTAGTTATTGTTCTTTGCACCCTGGTTTGGGCTGCAGACACAGCTCACATAGTGGGTAGGGTCACGGCTGTGAGACGGGGTGGGAGCAGATTGGGGTCTGACATTGATCAATCAGCTGTCACTAAATGGATGGTCCTGAATGTGAGTAGAATATGGATCAGCCAGTGATGGTTGTTTACTAAAATGTCTCACACGTGCAACCAATCAGCAATTAGCTTTTATCATTCTAGAGCACATTAGACAATGAAAGGAAGTATCAGATTGGTTGATGTTGTTTAGGGCATATTTGTATCAACAATAATAAGGGATGCCCACTTTTGGGCACTCCCCCTCTTTAGGTTCATTCTCCTCCCGAATAGGATACTGCTAGAGAGCTGACTGGAAGAGACCATGCCGTACAGGAGGACTCTGTTCATCCTGTCCTGTTCAATGAAGAGCTTTCTCCTCTGGGAGGCATAGCATGAAGTGAGGGGGGGGGGGTTGTAATTTTCCAATTTTCAGCATGAGATCGATATATACTAATTTGTGATTCTTTTGTACATTTGTCCAATAATCTTTGTATTTTTTGGAGACGGTGGTAAGGCAGGAAGGGCTGGGTCCAGTGAGCACACTATCGATCCATGTGTGATAACGATGATTCTCCTTTTATCAGTCCTGGGGTGTGTTCCAAACACTGCAGCTAAATATAAGTAACCTGTTCTCCCACTGTACAGCCCACGCTCTGGTGTATTTTTTTATCTTATTGTGACTCGAGAGGTTTGTGTGATTCCTTGTGTCTATAAGCATGTAAGTTGTGTAGGGAATTCATGATTTGTTCCACATTTTTTTTGCCTTTTTTTGCCCCTTGCAGTATTATATGTCCATGTACTATCAGATAGAACATAAACTCTTCCTCAGCTCCATAATGTTCTATACCACCTGCAGGACTCACCAGTTGGTGTCGGCGGTGGGATGGAGTGGAAGGACGCTTACCTTAGTTATTGTGTGTTTAGAGATTCCTGTGCCCACATTACCTGTGTTCCTTCTGTCCTCAGGTGTGTTATTTGCCCGCAGAGCGGGGGCACCGTCAGGGTCAAGCACAAGCTCGAACAACAATAATGAACGCTCAAGTCCTCCTACAGCACAGATTCCTCCACTCTCCTCTTCATCGCAAGGACACACTCCACCCAGTTCTTCATCTTGAGTCGACACAGCCTCCATCCTCTTCCAGTGTCCATTTATCCCACATCTCGCATCTTCATACAGGGAAGGTGGGCTTTCTCAGAGGTCGGGGAGGACTATTATCCAGAATAGACAGGAGCAGAAGAACACAGGGAGAGAGCAGCGTTATGACTGTGTGAGCCAGACATCTCTGGGTCTTCTTCTGCGTCAGCTCTAAACTCTGCCTGGCGATCATTGCTCTATTCAGCGGCAAACTCTGGCAGTAACCACTTACAGACAAGACCATGGCCTGCCCTGGCCACCCTACCTCTAACCAACCCACCTGGAGCATATCATACCCGAGGGTGCTCTAGGTGCACTTACCTCTGTACAGTAACCCAGCATTGGATACATAAGGAAGTTTCACACTTATACCAATCATCTCCAGCCACCAGGAATTCCCCCCCGTCCTTCAGGTGCATTGGTGTTACTGCTTTGTAACAGGTCACGGCCAGCAACCGAGCAGTGAAAAGACTCATAAAATGTAGCTTTTACCAAAGATATAAAACAAAGAGTTAATTTATTCAATCCTAACAAGTAGAATAGATAAGTGTTTTTGGTTTGTTTGTTTTTTAAAATCTGTGTTTGCAGAATGATGTCGTCTTTTCAGCAGAGTCCCCAACCTTACGAAGAATCTTCCAATGTATTTCTTGTGTGACATTGGTTTAGATGAAGGAATACCATACTGGGGACCGATGGAAATAACCAAAGACCCAATTTAGCCTTTTAGCAGAAGCACAGGGTTTTCACACTTACCTCAGATTCAACAGTAGGCCTGAAAGTGAGAGTAACGGAGAGTAACGAAATCCTTCCAGAAGCCTCAACATGATGTCTGCTTCACCGAAGCAGGCCGGAGAGATTTACTGGGCAGACTAGATGGGCTATAGGGTTCTTATCTGCCGTCAAATTCTTTATATGTGTTTCTATTTATCGTGGAGTTTCTGTAGACACGTTGACACGTCTTGCTGGCCTTTGTGTACAAGATCCACCATTTATCTGGGAGGTGCAGTAAGTCTGCTTCACCATCCATGGCAGAACCTATTTGAGTGCAATGTCCGTCCACGTGTCTGCATTAAGATGTGACATCCACCCTTGGGGCCAAAATGTATTAGGGATGAGCGTGCCAGTAGGAAATACAGGAAAAGTTATAAGAGAGGGAGGAGAAATATAAACTAATTAAGATATGTTTTAATATGTTTTAAATCCAAAACACATATGTGAAAAATCCCCAGGTCCATTAACATGTGAGGATTAGACTGTGTTAAAATAAAAGGTATCTTCACTTATTTGCAGTTTATACAACTTTTAGAAATAACATTCAGAAGTGTAACAACATACAAAGTAAACCTAATTCACAATGGTCGTCATAATAAAATCACAGTCCCTCACATTGGAGATAAACATGAAGAAGTACAGTTATTGTAGCATAGACAGGAAGTGCTGCTACCGTCCACTGACACAGGACCTGCGCCAGCTTCTCTGTCTTCTGACTCTGCAGGAATAGACCATCCCTCAGCTTCTGACCCAGACCCACCTGTAAGAATAGACCATCTCTCAGCTTCCTACTCTGACCCAGACCCACCTGTAAGAATAGACCATCCTTCAGCTTCCTACTCTGACCCAGACCCATCTGTAAGAATAGACCATCTCTCAGCTTCTGACTCTGACCCAGACCCACCTATAAGAATAGACCATCTCTCAGCTTCTGACTCTGACCCAGATCCACCTGTAAGAATAGACCAGGTCTCAGCTTCTGGCTCTGACCCAGACCCACCTGTAAGATTAGACCATCCCTCAACTTCCTACTCTGACCCAGACCCACCTGTAAAAATAGACCACCCCTCAGCTTCTGACTCTGACCCAGACCCACCTGTAAGAATAGACCAGCCTTCAGCTTCTGACAGATCTAAAGGTCTTATCTGCACAAGCGGACTACTCACGTTGCATTCCAAATAGAATGCAACTCGAGTAGAGCGCTAGGTCAATGGATGAGCACATATTCAAGTACAGAATCAGCGTCATAATCGGACATAAATCCATCAGTGCTTTAGACTCACAGGGGGAGATTGATTACTTTTCGATGAGTTACCAGACATCACCGCGATGTCCGGCTGCGCTCGTTATCGGTTGCTACATCACCGATTTTCCTGCGCACCTCTGTGGTGATGTTACATCACCACAAATTGCCTTAACTGATTCAAAGGCATTCTGTGGTTCAGAGCTATGGATTGAATCGCCCCCCAGAGTTATTGCTAAATGCATTTTATCTGAGTCTGAACGTGCGTTTATCTGTGCAGAAATCCTAATTCGATCACATCACGAGAAGATGCTGAAGTTAGTCCCAAACAGAACCAGACCGAGTTGACGCATGAGTCTATAAGCCACATGTATCTCAGTGTAGTGTAAACTGAGGGGCTCAGAACGGGCAGTAGCATTGTACAGTATAATCATTAATCGAAAAAGGCATCTTTATTTTGTACTGAAAACCTTATATTAATGTAATTTAAATATTCGTCTTGGCATAGGCCAAGCTGGAGCCCAGAGCTCTGTTCAGCCAACCGGCCTGGTGTCCGCTGACCTTTCCACAGCTCTGCAAAGAGAAAATCAATGCACCCGTCAGGCAGCTTTCTCCCTAGCTCTTAATCACTGATAATGCAGACGACCATGACAGAGCTACAGTCTGTCTGAGTGACATGAGTAGGATACGCCCGATAAAGCGTAATAGCTCTGTCTATCTCTCACGGAAAGTGCAGTAATTGTCTCACCGGAATTAGTGGTAATGCAGACATGTTACAGGGGGATATTGTGTTATTATTACTCAGGTACCTGCAGGGAAATCTTAATCACATCCCCCAACACCCCCTTCCCACCCCCCAGAGTATAGTCTGAATGACACACGCTCAGTTTCCACCTGTTACAGCACATAAATGAGAATTACACTTACACTAAATAACAGCACCAGTAATGTAAACCAGCAGTGTGCAGGGAAGAGGTGTACGGTGCAGAAGTGTAAAACCCAACCTCCCAACTCTCTATCACCCCCAATCGTTACATAAACTGTTCCTTTGTCACCTAATATACTGCTCGGGTTATTATTATTTCTGGCTTAAATTAATGAGTGAGGGATGTGTGTTTGAAGCTTTGTTTTACATTGGTAGAATTGCACCAAGAAACGCGCTTCTCTTCCACCAGATTCCAACTATAAGGCACGGAATTTGTCCCAGTAAAAGTGTAGTCTAATCACCGCTATCTCAGAGCTGGAGCAAAGTTTAAGTGTTTCTGCACTTCAGTTGTCTCGCTCTGCAGCTTGAAATCTCGAGGTGCAGCCGCTGAGCCTGCTGCGTACTTAGCGTTAAGCGTCCTCATCGCCCAACTCACTCCATCAACCTATGCGCGTGGCCGGAAAGCTAAGCACGCCTGCGCAGATCTAAGAGCACTGCTGATTTACTGCAGCACCTCGGCCATCCTGCTTCTCGTAAATCAAGTCCACAAACTTCCCCAGACAGACATCTTTATCACTACAGGGATGATTCGGGGGAGGACATCACTTTAACTATCCCATTCTAAAATACACATTTGTTAGATTGCCTTATTAACATAATTGCCTAGTGCCATTGCTCTTCTTTTACTCCGACCAGCGAAACGCGCTGTGTACAAACCAATTGCCAAAAGATGAATGTTTCTTCCAACACAATCTGTGATACCTCACCCTATTCCTGTTGTTTTGCCTGTGTCATGCATGGTGTCACTGGATTTATTTTCATTTTTATCTAGTACCAAAGAAGGGAATATTTCAGATCATGTCTACCTCATTCTTATATATTTATATAATGTTAGAAATCTATTGGACAGATGGTCGCTCTGTTACATTACTGTGTATAGTGAGAAGTCTCTCATCCAGCTGAGGGTGGGAGCAGAAATTCTGCTTATTCAGCCAAGGAAAATGAAGTATCCTCTATAGTATAGTAACCTCTGGCTCCCCAGCTGTTGGGGAACTACAAGTCCCAGCATGGCTCTGCCAGTCCCACGTCTTCCCATAGAGATCACCATTCTCTATGTGAATATCTGTCTTTCTGATGGTCACATGTCAATAGCGTAACAGGGAGGAGATGGATCAAAAGATGCCTGTGTGCATAGGCCGATACATTGATTACGATACCAGGGGCAAACGCAGGATTTGTACAGGGGGGTTTCCACACCACGCCACCAGTGGGCGTGACCAGCATGCATGGGGGCGTGGCTATAATATTAGACAGTGCTTGGCTGCTCTCCAACTCTTCCTATCTCCATAATATATATGGGCAATGCTGCATATGCTACTGTTAGGTGCACGCAGCTCTCCCTTTTCAAGCAGAGCCGTGTGAAGCGGGGGCAGGGTCCAGCCACCTCAATTATCCAGTTCCCCAGGCCTGGATGGGGGTTTCCAGGCACTAGGAACACCCCCCTCGGTTTGCCTATGGATACAGGGAGAACATGAGAAATGGAACAGTCTACCGTGTTCATAGAACATTGGTGCCTCTCAGCGCACCCCTAGGTTGAGCAACCTTCATGCAGAGCCGTGCTGTATCCTTAGGGGGGGACCAGCACCATTCTGGGTACCCCTGGCGGCAGTTTCGGAGATTGTTCCACTTCTGTGTTCTGGTCAACTGTGGAAGACCCATGGTGGGAATGAAGAAGGTAATAGGCAGCCCGTTCTTAACATGATTTCTCTGTGTAATGTGATTTATTCAGCCATATTGTTTCTTGGTTTGTAAAACCTCATCCATGTTGGTTTCTCACATGGTTACTATGGGCCGTCTGCTGAGGCTTTACTGAGAAACTGGTGCGTTAATGCGCCTACTGAGCCCTGCATACTGTATGTGTCAATCCATAGTGAATCTTTCAAACCAGTTGTGACAATCCAGCCACGGTACCTCAGCCTCTCCCTCAATGGACCTCTACGTTCTGAAAACAAGGACTGGCGTGAACGAAGCCCATTATCTTGTGTACCTGGAAAATGGCCGCCAGTTATTCAGTTATTGGAATGAAGAATATGTTTTTCAGCTAAACTACCAAAGATCAACTCTGCGCACATTTCGTAATGGGGGGAAGACTTATGAATGATGTAATTATTATTTGGATGTTTTTTATTTCACTTAAGCTTTTATCTTTTTGCTATGTTTTGCTTGTAGAATTTAGTCTCTTCACTGGCTTTTCCGCCTCTTTATGACAGAGCCGTATTGCAGGTTCCACCTTAAATATTTGTTTTGTGTTGTACCCTATGTAGGTTTCTGCCCAGTTATTGATGGACCTGTCACCTAGTCACAGGGGTTACAGCCATTTAGTGGGATGAACCAATGTGCAGCCAATCAGCTCTCTTGGAACTAGTGACCTCACCGGTGAGGCCGCACTCTCATAACTATAAGTCCAGCTCACAAAATGGCTTCCTCTGTTGTCAGGAGGTGGTGGATCCGCTTTAAACCAGGGCACGATTAGCTCCAGTATCCACAGATCGTTCCTATGGATTCTGGAGTGATCTGGGCTGGGCCAACCGTATAATTAGATCCTTCACCACTCAATACAAGCATTGGACCATTTTAAAATCGTTGCATTGGAGTAGATACCACCTCTGTCCGGCAAAAGGACTACATATTAGGAATACTTACCTGTACTTGAGTGGGATCACATGTACCTTATACTATAATAAAATCCTGATCATTAATATCTGAGAACGCCGGATGTGATCTGATCAGAACCTGGAATGCGGCTCCGAGCTTCAGTTTTCCTTTGTCTGCCTAAATCTTTTGATTAATCCAGCACATTAGGTAAAACGCTGGATTGTGGTGCTCAGGGGAATAAAGAAACCAAAAAAAAATATGACAATAAAAGATGAAATATCATTGGCTGTCGCTGTGTTATTTTTATCCATGTCTTTGGAATAAGGAAATAGTAAAAAGCAGCGGATGTTGTAGTGGTCATTAGACGTCTCTGATAGGACAACACTTCTCCTGTGTGTTCCCCTCACTGCACATCTAGACTGGTCATCCTGACATACCTAGAGGTGGGCCAGGGTGGCTTCTCAGTGTCCTGATAGTGGGTGAAATATTGATCGCAGGGGTGATGCAGTGCATCACTGGGCCCTATAGCTAAATTTGGGTAGAGGCCCGACAATGCCAGTCTAGCCACCTGAGCCTACTGCTCTGCTCTCATAAGAACCAATCGAGGGCCTCCTCTGGGCATGCATGGTCTAAAGCAGGCACCTAAAGGGTCCCGGGGGAAGTGGAGGTGTCCATATATCCACCTCAGGGGGGAACAGACCAAGCTGTTTCCATGACAACATGATCATTTTACTTATACAAACAAATGTGACCTCAATAGAACAGCACTTAGTGACAGCCGAGGGAGGGCGTGTACTAATAGATCTAGGCTTCAACTTCACAGGGACTCTATGCAACTCACTTGGGTAGAGTAAAAAATGAAACCATTATTCCTAATGTGCGCATTACAAGTGTGTGGTACAAAGAGCTGTGGTCATTAAGGGGTTAATGGGAACTAGGCAGCACTTTGACCAGAGAATATGGGCAGCATGGCGCTCTGTGGTCAGCGCTTCTGCCTCACAGCACTGGGGTCATGAGTTCAATTCCCAACCATGGCCTTATCTGTGTTTGTATGTTCTCCTCGTGTTTGCGTGGGTTTCCTCCAGGTGCTCCGGTTTCCTCCCACACTCCAAAAAACATACTGGTGGGTTGATTGGCTGCTAACAAATTGACCCCAGTCTGTCTGTGTGTGTGTTAGGGAAATTAGACTGTAAGCTCCAATGGGGCAGGGACTGATGTGAGTTCTCTGTACAGCGCTGCGGAATTAGTGGAGCTATATAAATACATGGCGTTGATTGTCTTACCTGGTGCGGACCTCTGCCTATGGACAGAGTGTGGGCAGATAAGGACACACCACATATACACATCAGCTTTATTATCATGGACTGCATCTTAAGTTCCTGCAAAATGCCCATTATAACTCTGATGTGTCAGCATTATCCACAGTGAAGTCCTGTATGTAAATATGTATAATAGGGGGAAACAGCATAAGTCAGAGCATTTCTTCCTATATTTTATACCTGTAACATTGATCTGATAGCGATGAACACACCTGTGATAGGATCTGATAGCGATAAACACACCTGTGATAGGGATCTGATAGCGATGAGCACACCTGTGATAGGGATCTGATAGCAATGAGCACACCTGTGATAGAGATCTGATAGCGATAAACACACCTGTGATAGAGATCTTATAGCGATAAACACACCTGTGATAGAATCTGATAGCGATAAACACACCTGTGATAGAGATCTGATAGCGATAAACACACCTGTGATAGGGATCTTATAGCGATAAACACACCTGTGATAGGATCTGATAGCGATAAACACACCTGTGATAGAGATCTGATATCGATAAACAGACCTGTGAAAGGGATCTGATAGCGATGAACACACCTGTGATTGGGATCTGATAGCGATGAGCACACCTGTGATTGGGATCTGATAGCGATAAACACACCTGTGATAGAGATCTGATAACAATGAACACACCTGTGATAGGGATCTGATAGCGATGAACACACCTGTGATAGACATCTGATAGCGATGAACACACCTGTGATAGACATCTGATAGCGATGAACACACCTGTGATAGAGATCTGATAGCGATGAACACACCTGTGATAGGGATCTGATAGCGATAAACACACCTGTGATAGGGATCTGATAGCGATGAACACACCTGTGATAGACATCTGATAGCGATGAACACACCTGTGATAGAGATCTGATAGCGATGAACACATCTGTGATAGAGATCTGATAGCGATGAACACACCTGTGATAGGGATCTGATAGCGATAAACACACCTGTGATAGGGATCTGATAGCGATAAACACACCTGTGATAGGATCTGATAGCGATAAACACACCTGTAATAGGAATCTGATAGCGATAAACACACCTGTGATAGGGATCTGATAGCGATGAACACACTTGTGATAGAGATCTGATAGCGATAAACACACCTGTGATAGAGATCTGATAGCGATGAACACACCTGTGATAGGGATCTGATAGCGATAAACACACCTGTGATAGAGATCTGATAGCGATGAACACACCTGTGATAGGGATCTGATAGTGATAAACACACCTGTGATAGGATCTGATAGCGAAAAACACACCTGTGATAGGATCTGATAGCGATAAACACACCTGTAATAGGGATCTGATAGCGATAAACACACCTGTGATAGGGATCTGATAGCGATGAACACACTTGTGATAGAGATCTGATAGGGATAAACACACCTGTGATAGAGATCTGATAGCGATGAACACACCTGTGATAGGGATCTGATAGTGATGAACACACCTGTGATAGAGATCTGATAGTGATAAACACACCTGTGATAGACATCTGATAGCGATGAACACACCTGTGATAGACATCTGATAGCGATGAACACACCTGTGATAGAGATCTGATAGCGATGAACACACCTGTGATAGAGATCTGATAGCGATGAACACACCTGTGATAGAGATCTGATAGCGATGAACACACCTGTGATAGGGATCTGATAGCGATAAACACACCTGTGATAAGAATCTGATAGCAATAAACACACCTGTGATAGGGATCTGATAGTGATAAACACACCTGTGATAGGGATCTGATAGCGATGAACACACCTGTGATAGGGATCTGATAGCGATGAACACACCTGTGATAGGGATCTGATAGCGATAAACACACCTGTGATAAGAATCTGATAGCAATAAACACACCTGTGATAGGGATCTGATAGCGATAAACACACCTGTGATAGGGATCTGATAGCGATAAACACACCTGTGATAGATATCTGATAGCGATGAACACAACTGTGATAGGGATCTTATAGAGATGAGCACACCTGTGATAGGATCTGATAGCGATAAACACACCTGTGATAGAGATCTGATAGCGATAAACACACCTGTGATAGGGATCTGATAGCGATAAACACACCTGTGATAGGGATCTGATAGCGATGAACACACCTGTGATAGGGATCTGATAGAGATGAACACACCTGTGATAGGATCTGATAGCGATGAGCACACCTGTGATAGGGATCTGATAGCGATGAGCACACCTGTGATAGGGATCTGATAGCGATGAGCACACCTGTGATAGGGATCTGATAGCGATAAACACACCTGTGATAGGGATCTGATAGCGATAACACACCTGTGATAGGGATCTGATAGCGTTAAACACACCTGTGATAGGGATCTGATAGCGTTAAACACACCTGTGATAGGGATCTGATAGCGATAAACACACCTGTGATAGAGATCTGATAGCGATAAACACACCTGTGATAGGGATCTGATAGCGATGAACACACCTGTGATAGGGATCTGATAGCAATGAACACACCTGTGATAGAGATCTGATAGCAATAAACACACCTGTGATAGGGATCTGATAGCGATGAACACACCTGTGATAGAGATCTGATAGCGATAAACACACCTGTGATAGGATCTGATAGCGACGAACACACCTGTGATAGAGATCTGATAGCGATGAACTCGCCTGTGATAGAGATCTGATAGCGATGAACACACCTGTGATAGGGATCTGATAGCGATGAACAGACCTGTGATAGAGATCTGATAGCGATGAACACACCTGTGATAGGGATCTGATAGCGATGAACACACCTGTGATAGAGATCTGATAGCAATAAACACACCTGTGATAGGGATCTGATAGCGATGAACTCACCTGTGATAGAGATCTGATAGCGATAAACACACCTGTGATAGAGATCTGATAGCAATGAACACACCTGTGATAGAGATCTGATAGTGATAAACACACCTGTGATAGGGATCTGATAGCGAAGAACACACCTGTGATTGGGATCTGATAGTGATGAACACACCTGTTATTGGGATCTGATAGCGATGAACACACCTGTGATTGGGATCTGATAGCGAAGAACACACCTGTGATTGGGATCTGATAGCAAAGAACACACCTGTGATTGGGATCTGATAGCGATGAACACACCTGTGATTGGGATCTGATAGCGATGAACACACCTGTTATTGGGATCTGATAGCGATGAACACACCTGTGATAGGGATCTGATAGCGATAAACAAACCTGTGATAGGATCTGATAGCGATGAACACACCTGTGATTGGGATCTGATAGCGATAAACACACCTGTGATAGAGATCTGATAGTGATAGAGACACATGTGATTGGGGATCTGATAGTGATAGAGACACCTGTGATAGGGATCTGATGATGATAAACACAACTGTGATAGGGATCTGGTAATGATAAACACACATGTGATGGGGATCTAATAGCGATGAACACACCTGTGATAGGATCTGATAGTGATAGAGACAACTGTGATAGGGATCTGGTAATGATAAACACACCTGTGATAGGGATCTGATAGCATTAAACACACCTGTGATAGGGATCTGGTTATGATAAACACACCTGTCATAGAGATCTGATCGTATAGACACTTTACTATACTGCATTTGGTTCTGGACAGGTAATAAATCTATGAAATGGTCAGTAAAGGATGGTCACCCGGGGTGTATTGGGGTGTAATGGGGCGTCTGTCCTGTTATCTGTGTGCAGGTAATAAACCTCTTGTACCCATCACAGTGGAGACGTTGATTTCTGTGATTTGCTTGTTGAGTATTTCCTGGACAGCAGTCTTTCAACAGGACAACAAATAGGTGTGCAATGCGGTGTGTAACAATGGAAACTGACACAACACAAGCACTACTGACCCATTGTGTACCAAATCTTTCTGGTTTATCAGGTTTCACAATGCTGTAACTATATCACCTGTCAGTACCCTGTATAATAAAGTAATTATATCACCTGTCAGTACCCTGTATAATAAAGTAACTATATCACCTGTCAGTACCATGTATAATAAAGTAATTATATCACCTGTCAGTACCCTGTATAATAAAGTAACTATATCACCTCTCAGTACCCGGTATAATAAAGTAACTATATCACCTCTCAGTACCCGGTATAATAAAGTAATTATATCACCTGTTAGTACCTGGTATAATAAAGCAACTATATCACCTGTTAGTACCTGGCATAATAAAGTAACTATATCACCTCTCAGTACCCGGTATAATAAAGTAATTATATCACCTGTTAGTACCTGGTATAATAAAGCAACTATATCACCTGTTAGTACCTGGCATAATAAAGTAACTATATCAACTGTCAGTACCCTGTATAATAAAGTAACTATATCCCCTGTCAGTACCTGGTATAATAAAGTAACTATATCACCTGTCAGTACCCTGTATAATAAAGTAACTATATCCCCTGTCAGTACCTGGTATAATAAAGTAACTATATCACCTGTCAGTACCCTGTATAATAAAGTAACTATATCCCCTGTCAGCACCTGGTATAATAAAGTAATTATATCGCCTGTCAGTTCCCTGCATAATAAAGTAACTATATCACCTGTCAGTACCCTGTATAATAAAGTAACTATATCACCTGTCAGTACCGTGTATAATAAAGTAACTATATCAACTGTCAGTACCCTGGTATAATAAAGTAATTATATCACCTGTCAGTTCCCTGTATAATAAAGTAACTATATCAACTGTCAGTACCCTGGTATAATAAAGTAATTATATCACCTGTCAGTTCCCTGTATAATAAAGTAACTATATCAACTGTCAGTACCCTGGTATAATAAAGTAATTATATCACCTGTCAGTTCCCTGCATAATAAAGTAACTATATCACCTGTCAGTACCTGGTATAATAAAGAAACTATATCATCTGTCAGTACCCTGCATAGTATACCAACTATATAATTTGTCAGTACCTGGTATAAGAAAGTAACTATATCACCTGTCAGTACCCTGCATAATAAAGTAACTATATCACCTTCCAGTACCTGGTATAATAAAGTAACTATATCAACTGTCAGTACCATGCATAATAAAGTAACTATATCACCTGTCAGTACCCTGCATAATAAAGTAACTATATCAACTGTCAGTACCCTGTATAATAAAGTAACTATATCCCCTGTCAGCACCTGGTATAATAAAGTAACTATATCACCTGTCAGCACCCTGCATAATAAAGTAACTATATCACCTCTCAGTACCTGGCATAATAAAGTAACTATATCCCCTGTCAGTACCTGGTATAATAAAGTAACTATGTCAACTGTCAGCACCCTGCATAATAAAGTAACTATATCACCTGTCAGTACCCTGCATAATAAAGTAACTATATCACCTCTCAGTACCTGGTATAATAAAATAACTATATCAACTGTCAGTACCCTGTATAATAAAGTAACTATATAAACTGTCAGTACCCTATATAATAAAGTAACTATATCAACTGTCAGTATCCTGGTATAATAAAGTAACTATATCAACTGTCAGTACCCTGCATAATAAAGTAACTATATCACCTGTCAGTACCCTGCATAATAAAGTAACTATATCACCTGTCAGCACCTGGTATAATAAAATAACTATATCAACTGTCAGTACCCTGTATAATAAAGTAACTATATCAACTGTCAGTACCCTGCATAATAAAGTAACTATATCACCTGTCAGTACCCTGCATAATAAAGTAACTATATCACCTGTCAGCACCCTGCATAATAAAGTAACTATATCACCTGTCAGTACCTGGTATAATAAAGTAACTATATCACCTGTCAGTACCCTGTATAATAAAGTAACTATATCAACTGTCAGCACCCTGCATAATAAAGTAACTATATCACCTGTCAGTACCCTGCATAATAAAGTAACTATATCACCTCTCAGTACCTGGTATAATAAAATAACTATATAAACTGTCAGTACCCTATATAATAAAGTAACTATATCAACTGTCAGTATCCTGGTATAATAAAGTAACTATATCAACTGTCAGTACCCTGCATAATAAAGTAACTATATCACCTGTCAGCACCCTGCATAATAAAGTAACTATATCACCTGTCAGTACTCTGCATAATAAAGTAACTATATCACCTGTCAGCACCTGGTATAATAAAATAACTATATCAACTGTCAGTACCCTGTATAATAAAGTAACTATATCAACTGTCAGTACCCTGCATAATAAAGTAACTATATCACCTGTCAGCACCCTGCATAATAAAGTAACTATATCACCTGTCAGTACCTGGTATAATAAAGTAACTATATCAACTGTCAGCACCCTGCATAATAAAGTAACTATATCACCTGTCAGTACCCTGCATAATAAAGTAACTATATCACCTCTCAGTACCTGGTATAATAAAATAACTATATCACCTGTCAGTACCCTGCATAATAAAGTAACTATATCACCTGTCAGTACCTGGTATAATAAAGTAACTATATCAACTGTCAGCACCCTGCATAATAAAGTAGCTATATCACCTGTCAGTACCCTGCATAATAAAGTAACTATATCACCTGTCAACACCTGGTATAATAAAATAACTATATCACCTGTCAGTACCCTGGTATAATAAAGTAACTATATCAACTGTCAGTACCCTGTATAATAAAGTAACTATATCAACTGTCAGTACCCTGCATAATAAAGTAACTATATCACCTGTCAGTACCCTGCATAATAAAGTAACTATATCACCTCTCAGTACCTGGTATAATAAAATAACTATATAAACTGTCAGTACCCTATATAATAAAGTAACTATATCAACTGTCAGTATCCTGGTATAATAAAGTAACTATATCAACTGTCAGTACCCTGCATAATAAAGTAACTATATCACCTGTCAGCACCCTGCATAATAAAGTAACTATATCACCTGTCAGTACCCTGCATAATAAAGTAACTATATCACCTGTCAGCACCTGGTATAATAAAATAACTATATCAACTGTCAGTACCCTGTATAATAAAGTAACTATATCAACTGTCAGTACCCTGCATAATAAAGTAACTATATCACCTGTCAGCACCCTGCATAATAAAGTAACTATATCACCTGTCAGTACCTGGTATAATAAAGTAACTATATCAACTGTCAGCACCCTGCATAATAAAGTAACTATATCACCTGTCAGTACCCTGCATAATAAAGTAACTATATCACCTCTCAGTACCTGGTATAATAAAATAACTATATCACCTGTCAGTACCCTGCATAATAAAGTAACTATATCACCTGTCAGTACCTGGTATAATAAAGTAACTATATCAACTGTCAGCACCCTGCATAATAAAGTAACTATATCACCTGTCAGTACCCTGCATAATAAAGTAACTATATCACCTGTCAACACCTGGTATAATAAAATAACTATATCACCTCTCAGTACCCTGGTATAATAAAGTAACTATATCAACTGTCAGTACCCTGTATAATAAAGTAACTATATCAACTGTCAGTACCCTGCATAATAAAGTAACTATATCACCTGTCAGCACCCTGCATAATAAAGTAACTATATCACCTGTCAACACCTGGTATAATAAAATAACTATATCAACTGTCAGTACCCTGTATAATAAAGTAACTATATCAACTGTCAGTACCATGTATAATAAAGTAACTATATCAACTGTCAGTACCCTGTATAATAAAGTAACTATATCAACTGTCAGTACCCTGTATAATAAAGTAACTATATCAACTGTCAGTACCCTGCATAATAAAATAATTCAGTTCCACAAAATAAAAAATAAAAAATGTTTAAAAATTGATTATTTAAAAAAAATAAAATATTAGTTTTGACCTTATTGCATTAAACAAAAAGGCAGCCTCCTGAGATGGTAATAACAGAAGAGGTATCATGTTGGTACAAGTATTGCTATAATATCACCATCATCATCATCAGCTATTTGTATAGCGCCATTAATTCCACAGCGCTGTACAGAGATCTCACTCACATTAGTCTCTGGGCCATTGGAGCTCATGGTCTAAATCCCCTAACATACATATGGACAGACCAAGAGAGACTAAGGTCAAACTAATAGCAGCCAATTAACGTACTATTATGTTTTTGGAGTGTGGGAGGAAACCGGAGCACCCGGAGGAAACCCACGCAAACCCAGGGAGAACATACAAACTCCACACAACTAAGGCCATGGTTGGGAATTGAGCTCATGACCCCAGTGCTGTGAGGCAGAAGTGCTAACCACTGAGCCAACATGCTGCCCCATACTTTTGGTGATTAATAGAAGAAAACTTTTTTAATTAGTTTTAATTTTCGTCAGCTTTCCGCAGGGTAACCGGCCTTTTGTTTAAGAGCTGACGCTAAGTTGTCGCCTGTAAAGCTGACTCCTGTATATTGTACTAATTAGTCTAGCAGCGGAAAGGTTAACTGGCGCTTCTTGTTATCGCAGCCTCAGCTGAACATCTTGATGCTGACGTTCCCCCTCCCGGAGTCCCACAGCCACTAACACTGCATAACCCTGTAATCCACAGCTAATTTCTGTTAGCCACTCAATATCAGGCCTTCTATTGATGCGAATGGCTTGTGATTAACCAAGGCAAGCCTGGCGCTCAATAGAAAGCTCTTAGGCTGATAAATCCTGCTATTGACTGCAGCCCAGGGGTCGATATCTGTTTATAAGGATATGATTAGGATGCTGGGAGTGACTCAGGAGCTGTGTGATTAGCACAGGACACTTTACATCTATTGTTCCTTCTCATTTCATTCCTAGACGGAACTAACAACCTCCAGGAGAAGCCGCCCAGACCCCTGACCTGGCAGCCGCATCCACAGGGGGCTCTGCTCTGGGGGGATTAATGTCTCATTATGGCCTCTCCAGCAGGAAACGGGGAAGTGACTGGAATACAGCAACATGATTCCTGGGGTCTCGTTCCTTAATAATCCACCTCGGCTTCCAGGAATTCCCCACAAAATAATCTGAATAATGCCCCACCACAGCCTGTCAATAATACTCCACCTCATACTACCAGAAATACCCCACTACCTGTGTCATAGATACCCCACCATATGCTGACAGTCCCCATCCGGTTCTGTTATTTCATAGTACCCTAATACCCTGCCTGATGGTGTAATACCCCCTAACACTCACTAATACCCTGCCTGATGGTGTAATACCCCCTAACACTCACTAATACCCTGCCTGATGGTGTAATACCCCCTAACACTCACTAATACCCTGCCTGATGGTGTAAAACCCCCTAACACTCACTAATACCCTGCCTGATGGTGTAATACCCCCTAACACTCACTAATACCCTGTCTAATGGTGTAATACCCCCTAACACTCACTAATTCCCTGCCTGATGGTGTTATACCCCCTAACACTCACTAATACCCTACCCGATGGTGTAATACCCCCTAACACTCACTAATACCCTGTCTAATGGTGTAATACCCCCTAACACTCACTAATACCCTGTCTTATGGTGTAATACCCCCTAACACTCACTAATACCCTGCCTGATGGTGTAATACCCCCTAACACTCACTAATACCCTGTCTAATGGTGTAATACCCCCTAACACTCACTAATTCCCTGCCTGATGGTGTTATACCCCCTAACACTCACTAATACCCTACCTGATGGTGTAATACCCCCTAACACTCACTAATACCCTGTCTAATGGTGTAATACCCCCTAACACTCACTAATACCCTGTCTGATGGTGTAATACCCCCTAACACTCACTAATACCCTGCCTGATGGTGTAATACCCCCTAACACTCACTAATACCCTGTCTAATGGTGTAATACCCCCTAACACTCACTAATTCCCTGCCTGATGGTGTTATACCCCCTAACACTCACTAATACCCTGCCTGATGGTGTTATACCCCCTAACACTCACTAATACCCTGTCTAATGGTGTAATACCCCCTAACACTCACTAATCCCCTGCCTGATGGTGTAATACCCCCTAACACTCACTAATACCCTGCCTGATGGTGTAATACCCCCTAACACTCACTAATTCCCTGCCTGATGGTGTAATACCCCCTAACACTCACTAATTCCCTGCCTGATGGTGTTATACCCCCTAACACTCACTAATACCCTGCCTGATGGTGTAATACCCCCTAACACTCACTAATACCCTGCCTGATGGTGTTATACCCCCTAACACTCACTAATACCCTGCCTGATGGTGTAATACCCCCTAACACTCACGAATACCCTGCCTGATGGTGTTATACCCCCTAACACTCACTAATACCCTGCCTGATGGTGTACTACCCCCACTGTATATGATGCAAGGGCAGCATAGGGAAACACATTGAAGTATATGACAGCACAGGGCAGTATAGGGAAACACAGCGACGTATATGACAGCACAAGGCAGTATAGGGAAACAGTGACGTATATGACAGCACAGGGCAGTATAGGGAAACACATTGAAGTATATGACAGCACAGGGCAGTATAGGGAAACACAGCGACGTATATGACAGCACAGGGCAGTATAGGGAAACAGTGACGTATATGACAGCACAGAACAGTATAGGGAAACACAGTGACGTATATGAGGGCACAGGGCAGCATAGCGAAACACAGTGAAGACCGCTATTTTTAATTTTCATAGATTCAATCTCATCAGGCTCAGTACCAAGGGACTGGCGAATAGCAGATGTGGTGCCGTTGTTTAAAAAGGGGACAAGATCACAACCAGGGAATTATAGACCTGTAAGCCTGACATCATAGTGGGGAAACTACTGGAAGGTATATTTACCCTAGTCTCTCTCTCTCTGTCTGTCTGTGTGTGTATTAGGGAATTTAGACTGTAAGCCCTAATGGGGCAGGGACTGATGTGAGTGAGTTCTCTGTACAGCGCTGCGGAATTTGTGGCGCTATATAACTGATGATGATGATGATGATATATTAAGGGATAGTATTCAGGATTACTTGGTGCGTAATAAGATTATTAGTAGGAATCAACATTGATTTGTGAGGGATAGGTCATGTCAAACTAATCTAATTCGTTTCTACAAGGAAGTCAGTGGGAACTTAGACCAGGGCAGGACAGTAGATGTGGTCTACTTAGATTTTGCAAAGGCCTTTGATACAGTGCCACACAAGAGGTTGGTTTACAAAATAAGGGAACTGGATCTAGGAAACAACATTTGTACTTGGATCGAAAACTGATTGGAGAATAGGGAACAGAGAGTTGTGATAAATGGAACATTTTCTAATTGGTCAAAAGTCTTAAGGGGAGTACCTCAAGGTTCCGTGCTGGGGCCAAAACTTTTTAATATATTTGTTAATGACCTTGGTGATGGTTTAGAGAGTAAAGTTACCATTTTGCACATGACACTAAACTTTGTAATAAAATCAGAGCAATATGTAGCTTCTCTACAGAGGGACTTAAATAAACTGGAGGATTGGGCGGCCAAATGGAATATGAGGTTTAACACAGATAAATGTAAGGTTATGCATTCAGGGATCAAAAAGAAGAACGCAATCTATAAATTAAATGGAATTAATTTAGGGGAATCTATAATGGAAAAGGATTTGGGAGTGCTCGCAGACACAGGGCCGTAACTAGGGCTGTGCGACAGGGGCGTCCGCCCAGGGCGCAACGCTGAAGGGGGGCGCAATTTAGGAATATTTTAGTTAAATTTGGTTAAAATTGAGGGCTAGGTGGGCGGCATTTGTCTTTCTCGCCCTGGGCGCTAGAATTCTAAGTTACGGTTCTGCGTAGACAGTAGACTTAGCAATAGTGCTCAAAGTCAAGCAGCAGCTGCAAGGGCAAACAAAGTATTAGCATGCATAAAAAGGGGCATAGATGCAAGGGAAGACAGTGTCATTTTGCCACTGAATAAATCGTTGGTAAGACCTCATCTTGAACATGCAGTACAGTTCTGGGCACCACTCTATAAAAAAGATAATTTGGAACTAGAAAGGGTTCAGAGAAGGGCAAAGATATTGATAAAGGGTATGGAGTCAATAAGTTATTAGGAAAGGTTAGCCAGTTTAGGCATGTTTACTTTAGAAAAGAGGTGCCTAAGAGGGGATATGATTACTATGTACTATGTACAAATACATTAAGGGTCAATACAGAGAGCTTTCATGGGAACTTTTTACCCCAAGGACTATACACAGGACACGCGGTCACCCCCTAAGGTTAGAGGAGAGGAAATTTCACAACCAGCAAAGGAAGGGGTTCTTTACAGTAAGGGCAGTTAAGATATGGAATTCATTGCCAGGGAAGGTTGTGATGGCAGATTCAATAGATATGTTTAAGAAAGAGTTAGACGAATTTTTAGCAGAAAAATGTATCCAGGGATACGACCGTTAATTAAAATGTAGGATAGTAGTGGATGTAGGGTAAAAATAGGACTGCCATATTGGGTCTGGGGGGATTTTCCCATTTGAAACAGATTGGCGGTTGGTTAATCTGGATCAATGTCAAATATAAGTGAGGGATCGCAGGAGATCCAAAATAGGTTGAACTTGATGGACTGGTGTCTTTTTCAACCTCATCAACTATGTTACTATGCTCTCCCTGTGTTTGAGTGGGTTTCCTCCAGGTGCTCCGGTTTCCTCCCACACTCCAAAAACATACTGGTAGGTTAATTGACTGCTAACAAATTGACCCTAGTCTGTCTATCTGTGTCTGTCTGTCTGTCTGTGTCTGTTGGGGAATTTAGACTGTAAGCCCCAATGGGGCAGGGACTGATGTGAGTGAGTTCTCTGTACAGCGCTGCGGAATCAGTGGAGCTATATAAATAAATGGTGATGTTGATGATATGACGGCACAGTGCAGTATAGGGAAACACAGTGAAGTATACGGCGGCACGGGGCAGTATAGGGAAACCAGAATATTCAGATACTATAACATACCCAGTGAAAACTGTCAGTCATCTTACATGGAATTTTTTATACATTTTATTTTGGTCATCTACTTTTAAATAAACAGCGTATTTCAGGCACTCGGAGGGTTAAGCGCAGTCTGGGGGAAGCGCTGTGTTTAATAAGGCACCGTTACATTAATTAGGGCCATTACAAGCTGCATGCCTTGGCTCACATTAAACTGCAAACTGCGTGGAGGGAAGTGGAGAAAAAGCAAAGAAAAAATGACTTAATTAAAAGCGGAGAGAGGAGCATAATTAGTGAGAGCGAAGATTTGTGGGCACTGGGTGGGGGGAGGTGTCCGCCTGTGCGACTTTTCAGAGACTAATTTGCAGCTAATAGCGTTATTGGAATAAGTATAAACAGAGTACAATCCGCCCATCTGGCCGGGGTTATTCTGACAGCAGCAAACAGCTGGCTCCTTCCTTTCACTGCAGCCAGGAGACTGGATACAGGACGTTTCATTCCTGCCATAAATACACTACTGATTTTATATACACAGCTAAATACTACACACGCTCTTACTCTGTCCCATCTGGGCTACAGCAACCTCCGGACCACATGACTGCTGGTTCTTTATTATTACACTCACAGGGTCTGATTCAGCAAAACAAACGTAATTTGCATTTTTACACAACGCACGTCCATATGTCCGTATTCAGTATGGAGCAGATGCAACGATACGTCTGATGATTAATTCAGGTCTAGGGGCGCTCTGCTCTAACAGACACTGCAGGATACGTCCAATACATATGTGGAATTTAAAGTCCCAAAAGAACGCAAAGAAAATGGAAAACTATTCAATTAATGTCACCTGGTAATAATATAGTGAAAACTTTTTTTTCTTCATAAAATACATTTATTGGGATGTTACTAATGTCTACTGTACATAAAATACATTCTTACGGTTGCTCCTGGAGGCACACACATGTTCTAGCACATACTTGCCAACATTGGCAAGTGTTCTCCTGGGAGGTCTGGGGGGGGGTCGAAGAATTGTGTCATTAGCCCCTCCTCCAAAACATGCATCACTATTTTAGGCCAATAAAATCAGGGGGCGGGGCCAAAATGGGACACACAAGGACACACAATGTCACTAAGCCCCACCCCCTCCGTTTAATTGACAGCCCTGCTCAGGATGCGGGAGAGCTGCCTGTTCTCCCGGAAATCCCGGAGGTCTCCCAGAAATTCGGGAGTCTCCCGCACATTCCAGGATAGTAGGCAACTATGTTCTAGCATTTATACACAGCCGTCACCATTAGTAGTCGGCACTTACACCTGACCTGTAGCTGGAGCAAGAGATACGACTGAAAAACATGCACCGGAGAGAAGCCCAAAGCTTGAATCGTACGCTACTCCAGCTTGGCACGTCCTTACTGTACATTGACTACGTGCATGCGTCCATTTCCCTCCCCGATCTGCTCCTGATACCGTAGGCTGTAGTCAGGGCTGCCAAGAGGAATTCAGGGCCCCGGTACAACAAATTCATGGGGCGTCCCCCTCATAGTCGAGAATGCAAAAAAAATTTGCGCCGGTGTGGTCATGCATTTGGGGGCGTGGCAAATGCGCCATTGGGGCGTGGCTAACATCACAATCACTAGGCTCACAATTTGCTGGAACGTCACATATGTTCAAGCACTCCTGACTTTCAGGACATCTACCACCACAGTGTAGTATAGAAACAATGCAGTGTGTACACAAAGAGTTCAGTCTTGGCCTGCGCCTTACATTGGGCACAACACTCACCAAAAATTGGTATTGTCCCTACTAGAATCACAACGTTTCACACACTCTGCTGCTCTCTCCTACCTGTTCTTCTCACTTTCTCCACCTGTGGCTGCTGCTTTCTTTAGTTGTGGCTTGTCCGGATCCTGCAATGTTGAAGGACCTATTTGGAGAAAAAAAATGGCTACATTTAGAAAATCACAGCCAGCCCCGGCGTTAAATCAATAGCACCCACGATTAATAATTAGGCCTTCCTCCAGCCCCAGCATTAAAATAATATTATTCACATTTAATAAATAAACCTATTCCCTTCCTGCAAACAGCCCCAGCAATACCTATTTCCCACAACCATCACTGCCATTAAATAACTCATAGTCACATTTAATAAAGAGACCTCATTCTCCCCAAACTCACCCCCATATTCAATAGCCCCCAAACCACCTCATCTTAAATTAATAGTCCCCACTATTAAATTGCCTCACCATCACCCTACAAACAAAATAGCGCCCATTAATTAGCCACCACCTACCTCAAACACTACATTGCAACAAGCCCCCTGTGCCATCACACACACATTACTGTGCCCCTTCATCACTACACTGTGCCTCCTTATGCTCACACTGCGCCCTAAATGCTGCTTTCCCCCCTTCTTTTTCACTCTGTGCCTCTCCCCTTTTTTTTTTTTTTTTAAATCTGTGCTTCTCTCCCCTTATTTAATCTGTGCTTCTCTCCCCTTATTTAATCTGTGCTTCTCTCCCCTTATTTAATCTGTGCTTCTCTCCCCTTATTTAATCTGTGCTTCTCTACCCTTTTTTTTTACTCTCAGCCTCCCCCGTTTTTTTACTCCCTCTTCTTTATAGCACTGTCCCTTTCTGTTTTCCTCCCCTGCCTCTCCGTTTCTTTCCTTACCTTTTTTCAGCTTCTTTTTTTTCTTCTCTTCTGTCTTCTCTTCTTTCTTCTGGCTTGGTCTTGTCTGGCGCTCCTCACTGACTGACGGGCGTGACTTGATGACGTCACGCCCGACAGTCAGTGTGACAAGAGAGGAGAGGAGAGGAGGGACGCGGCGCCGCGATCATGTGAGTATGTTTTTTTCTTTTTGTTGTTTTTTTTTGTTCCAGCTTTCCCCACCAATGAGCTGGACGGACCGACCCCCCCCCGTGAAAAAAAAAAAATATATAAAAAAAAAACCGCAAGATAAAAAAAAAAAAGAAATGAAAAAATTACAAGTGAGGACCAAAAACATACTGGTAGGTTAATTGGCTGCAATCAAAAAAAAAAAAAAAAAATTGACCCTAGTCTCTGTCTGTCTCCCTCTCTGTCTGTCTTTGTGTGAGTGTGTGTATATATTAGGGAATTTAGACTGTAAGCTCCAATGGGGCAGGGACTGATGTGAATGAGTTCTCTGTACAGCGCTGCGGAATTAGTGGCGCTATATAAATAAATGATGATGATGATGATGATGATGTGAGGACCCGGCCCGGGCCCCCTGGCAAGCCCGGGCCCGGGTAAAATGTACCCTCCCCCCCTCTCGGCAGCCCTGGCTGTAGTAAGTGTCATTTGTGCTCTAAGATGAATTTGACGTTGCTGCGTTCTCTGTCCAATGGTTTGTTTTTGGGAATGTGCAGCGATTTTACGCAAAGTACAGAACATATCGGCATTTACGTGCCTTAATGGATCAGCCCTTCGTGTACCTGTTATCAGTTAGAATTATATGATTCTCTTATCACTGCTTAGCTATTTGCTGTTATTTGTTTCCTGTATCTTATATGGTAGCGCAGCCTCAGGGAGATAAGGAGCTATCAGTATATAGTATAACAGCTCTCTGTGCTGTATAAGCAGATTTTATGCCTCAGTCACACAAACATTTCAATGCACTTTTTCAACGAATAATCTGAATGATGTAAAAATGTGCTGAATGACACAGACCATAGGAGCAGTTTGTCTATTTAAGGTAAGACACAGGTAACACTGCAATTTTCCCCGATCCATGAAGGACCACCAACAAAATTAAAAGAATTAATGTGTTATCCTTGATATCTATAGACGGAAAGACCAAAAAGGATTCTGGGACATCATAAAAAATGCAGATGAGGAAATGTAATTTATTCTTTGTTAACATAAGTATATTATATGGAGGATGGAAACAGAAAGAGGGGTCTCCTTACAATTTGGGGGGGGTCTCCTCCCACTCCTTCACTTGTACCCATGGGGGGGCGGAGCTAGGCAAAGCACGTCATTTTGGCCCCAAAGAATTGCGTCATGAATGCCCCCATCCAATTTCCTCACTGGGAATTGGGAATGGTGCAGGAGAATGACCGAGAGCCAGGAATTTGGGAGTCTCACGGACATTTCGGGATAGCAGGCGAGTTTGCTCCATTCTGCTTCTCAATCACCATCCTCTCTAATCCAGGGACTTTCTTTCCCATACTTGCCGACTTCTTGAAGTCGGTGTTCGGGAGCTGCCGGGGGGAGGTGAGCGCGTGGGCGGCGGGGTTCAGCAAATCGCGTCAGTTCGGGGTAAAATGCTGCGATTCCTGGAGAATTGCAACATTTTGGAGCTAATTCTGCCCACTTCACTAGGAAGTGGGCAGATGCGGGAGGCTGCCATACTCACCCGGGAGTTCAGGAGACCCACCCGGAATCCAGGGAGTCTCCCGGGCATTCCGGGGGAATTGGCAAGTATACTCTTTCCATGATAGCGACGCTGCCCTAATGCAGTGACCTCCCCCCGCCTGCATATGGGGGCCTTTTACTATCCCATTAGCTTACGCTTCCCAGATATGCCAGGGGAGCCTGGAACCTCCTCCCATCCTATTCCGGGTCCCCGAATACTGCCGACAACTCCTTTCACCAACTCCCAGATACAGGAAACGGGGTCTTTAGACTCCATATCTCCAGTACTGCATACTTGCCAACTCTCCCGGAATATCCGGGAGATTCCCGCATCTTGGGAGAGCATCTTGGGAGACTCCCGAGAGAGTATGGCAATCTCCCGAATTCTGCCCACTTCCTAGTGAAGTGGACAGAATTTGGTCCAAAATGCAGCGATTCTCAGTGAATCGCGGCATTTGGCCATGCCCCCGGTGTAAAATGATGCGTTTGCGTCATTACGTCACAGGTTTTTGGTGCCCCGCCCCATCACGCCCACCTCCCCCCGCAGGCTCCCGGAAGACAGCTCCATCAAGTTGGTAAGTAAGCTGTACTGTCGTCTTCGTGCTGTGTTGCGAAGCTATGTTCACTCAGTGACGCGGATGTCCTCATCACTGCGACTCCTCCTAATATAAGGGCCCACGCCTCTCTCCTCCAGTGCCCTCCCGATAACCTCAGCTTGCCTCCGGGGGGAAGGGGCGTTACACACATACCATAAATAACTGTCAGAAAATAAACTCCTGTACAAATGTCATTCAAGTCACTTTAGCTAAATTTACGGTAACATTAATTGCAAATTTATACAATAGCTCAAAAGAGGAATCCAAGAGGTCTTTCAAAGCCGACATTGAGAACTTGCCTCAGGTCAGGGGGAGATGACGCATTTACAGATTGCGGACAATCCCGTTTTCCATGAAGACCTACGAGGCCCAGATAACATTAAATTTAGGCTGTTTGTCATGAAGGTGATAGGATATATTTTTGATGTATGTGATGTGCCAGACAGAGAGAGTGGCTCTCAAGTATTTCGCTGTAGCTGGAATATGTGAAACTATTGTTTTTGTTTTAATAATAATAATTGTATTATTTATATAGCGCTTTTCTCTGAATGGGGCTCAAAGCACTTTACATTGTCACAGAGCATAAGCTGCTAGTTTATGGAATCATTCACATCAGTCCCTGTCCCACTAGAGCTTACAGTCTAATTTCCCTACACACTTACCGATCAGCCACAACATTAATAACATTGATCATCTTGTTACAATGGCGCCTGTCAAGGGGTGGGATATATTAGGCAGTAAGTGAACAGTCAGTTCTTGAAGTTGATGTGTTGGAAGCAGGAAAGGTGGACAAGCGTAATGATCTGAGCAACTTTGACAAGGGCCAAATTATGATGGCTAGAGGACTGGGTCAGAGCATTTCCAAAACGACAGGTCTAGGTTAGTACCTACCAAAAGTGGACCATGGAAGGACAACCGGTGAACCGGGGACAGGATCATAAGTGACCAAGGCTCATTAATGCGCGTGGGGAGCGAAGGCTAGCCAGTCTGGCCCAATCCCACAGAAGAGCTACTGTAGCACAAATTGCTAAAAAAGGTAATGATAGAAACGTGTCAGAACGCACAGTGCATCGCTGCTTGCTGTGTATGGGACTGCGTAACCGTAGAACGTCAGAGTGCCCATGTTGACCATGTCCACTGCCGAAAACATATACAATGGGCACGTGAGCACCAGAACTGGCCCATGGAGCAATGGGAGAAGATGGCCTGGTCTGATGAATCAAATTTTCTTTTACATCATGTGGACGGCCGGGTGCGTCATTTACCTGGGGAAGAGATGGCACCAGGATGCAATATGGGAAGAAGACAAGCTGGTGGAGGCAGTGTGATGCTCTGGACAATGTTCTGCTGGGGAACCTTGGCTCCTAGCATTCATGTGGATCTTACTTTGACACCTACCACCTACCTAAACATTGTTGCAGACCAAGTACAACACCCCTTCATGGCAATGGTATTCCCTGATGGCGGTGGCCTCTTTCAGCAGGATAATGCGCCCTGCCACACAGCAAAAATTGTTCAGAAATGGTTTGAGGAACATGACAAAGAGTTCAAGGTGTTGACTTGGCCTAAAATAAATCTGAGCCATGGAGGCCTCACCTCACAACTTACAGGACTTATAGGATCTGCTGCTAACATCTTGGTAGATCTTGTGGAGTCCAGGCCTCGACGGGTCAGAGCTGTTTTGGTGCCACGAGGGTAACCTACACAATATTAGGCTGGTGGTTTTAATGTCTGATCGTAGTACACAAAGGACCGTTCTTGTCAGAGGCCAATTAACCTACCAGTATGTCTTTGGGTTGTGGGAGGAACCCCAAACAAACACTGGGAGAACACACAAACTGCACAACGAACAGGCTCTGGTTGGATCAAACCCACGGACCCCAATGTTGTGAGGCAGCAATGCTAATCATTGTGTCACCGTGCTTAGGAACATGATGGGATGGGGGTGAATAGAAAAAAAAGATCCCAGGGTCTCTGGGTAATTTTTATTCCGCCATTGAATTAATGACACAATGCGCTCTATCCCAGAATGGAAGGATATGTGGGCAAGTATGGTAACTGTAGCGCTGTACCACAATTCTGCCAGCAGCTCCCGGTAGCTGTATTGAATGTAACATCACCTGTAATAGATCTTATATGCGATTTCCTTTATCTGAGTAGAAAGTGAGCTACTAGTTCTACCTTCCCTCCTCCAACAGGATTCCTCAGGTCTCTCCCCATCCCTCACATGACAGCCCTGAGAGGGGGTTTAAGACAGACTGGCTCAGTGGGGCTTTAAACTCCCAAAGTATCTCCTTGAGGTAGAGACAAGAGAAAGGGTCTGACATGAAAATACTCAAAGATGCAAAACATGAGAATTTTAGTTGGATTTCAGATTCCCATTTTCTTGTATATTTAGATCATTAATAATTCCCTCTTGTATAAAGAATTTATAATGGGGAGAAGAGAACCCTGTAATGAGGTTACAGGGAGTAAAGAGGAAGTATCCTCCCTCTTTGTACCTCCACTGTCACTGTCAGTAGCAATGATCTCCACATAGTGACTGCAGGAGGAAGCACACAGCGATACATACCACCATGCTCTTCCCCCCACAATAACTCTATGAGGAGCTCAGTGACTGATGGCAGCAGGAAACAAGGCAATAGGAAGTATCTTCCCTCTCTATACCTCCTTCTCTCCCGCTGTCAGTAACAATGATCTCCACAGAGTGACTGCAGGAGGAAGCACACAGTGATACATATCACAATGCTCTTCTCCCCGCAGTAACGTTATGAGGAGCTTAGTGACTGATGGCAGCAGGAAACAAGGCTATAGGAAGTATCTTCCCTCTCTAAACCACCTTCACTCCCGCTGTCAGTAACAATGATCTCCACATAGTGACTGCAGGAGGAAGCACACAGCGATACATACCACCATGCTCTTCTCCCTGCAGTAACAATATGAGGAGCTCAGTGACTGATGGCAGCAGGAAACAAGGCTATAGGAAGTAACTTCCCTCTCTATACCTCCTTCACTCCCGCTGTCAGTAACAATGATCTCCACATATTGACTGCAGGAGGAAGCACACAGTGATACATACCACCATGCTCTTCTCCCCGCAGTAACTCTATGAGGAGCTCAGTGACTGATGGCAGCAGGAAACAAGGCAATAGGAAGTATCTTCCCTCTCTATACCTCCTTCACTCCCGCTGTCACTAATAATGATCTCCACATAGTGACTGCTGGAGGAAGCACAGAGCTATACATACCACCATGCTCTTCTCCCCGCAGTAACGATATGAGTAGCTCAGTGACTGATGGCAGCAGGAAACAAGGCTATAGGAAGTATCTTCCCTCTCTATACCTTCTTCACTCCTGCTGTCAGTAACAATGATCTCCACATAGTGACTGGAGGAGGAAGCACACAGCGATACATACCACCACGCTCTTCTCCCTGCAGTAACAATATGAGGAGCTCAGTGACTGATGGCAGCGGGAAACAAGGCTATAGGAAGTAACTTCCCTCTCTATACCTCCTTCACTCCCGCTGTCAGTAACAATGATCTCCACATATTGACTGCAGGAGGAAGCACACAGTGATACATACCACCATGCTCTTCTCCCTGCAGTAACTCTATGAGGAGCTCAGTGACTGATGGCAGCAGGAAACAAGGCAATAGGAAGTATCTTCCCTCTCTATATCTCCTTTACTCCCGCTGTCACTAATAATGATCTCCACATAGTGACTGCTGGAGGAAGCACACAGCGATACATACCACCATGCTCTTCCCCCCGCAGTAATGATATGAGTAGCTCAGTGACTGATGGCAGCAGGAAACAAGGCTATAGGAAGTATCTTCCCTCTCTATACCTCCTTCACTCCCGCTGTCAGTCTCAGTGTGTCGCATATAGTGACAATATATATAACAGCCCTGGCTATATTAATCTTAATATTGTTATTAGAAAAATAATTCACAAACTCTAAGTAATGGAAGACACAACACTCTTTTATTTAACATCCTCATGGAAACATTGGAAAAATTAAGGGACATTATTCTACGTCTGTCAGTTGCGGGGGGGTTCAATAACAGAGGGAAATGGAAAGTTTTCCATACCATGTCTTTTAAAAAACCTTTTTATGTTACTCGTAAAGACGTCTGAAGAAAATAGACTATAAAACCTATTAATGCATGAAATCATTGTGAAAACAACTTTTTTTAGGAACTAAAAATTAACATACTAAAAAGTACTTTTCTGAAATAATATAGTGTAAACTAGTAACGCCTGCGGGGGAAACAGAACAGACACAGACAGGTGTCTTACCCTGCTCATGAGGTCTTCCCTTCACCCCGTCTATGCCAGAGGTCACTGTCTGGGTCCTATAGGGGAGATATAGGATGGGAACAGATAGATGCACGAAAACAACCACAGCAATAGGTTAGGTATTTTACCTACTGTGACCCCCTAACAGTGATCACCTGAGCTGTGTCACCGGCCTCCACCAGTGGCCTGGAATCCTGGCTTCACAGACTTTGTCACTTTGGGGCCCAGGACCTTTGGTGCCCTTCCGGACCGGATAGAGGGGTCTCATTTACCACTCTCTCAGCCTATTGGCTACCCTCACAAGGGACCAAATATCCATCTACATCAAAGGCACAGCGCCCTTATACACTAACCAGGGCCTAGCGCCCTATTAACAACGAGGGCTTGATGTCCAACTAAAGTATCTATTCGGCCTACTGTCCAACCGCTACTATGGGCCTCACGCCCAGCATAACCAATGGGCCTAGAGCCCTCTCTAACTGTTGGTCTTAGAGCCCCCTCTAATGGGCTTAGAGCCCCCTCTAACTAATGGAAGTGGCGCACATTTCTACCTAATGGGCCTTGTGCCCTATTCTACTAAGTCAAATTCTACTTTTGCCGGGCCTTGTGCCCACTGAGGTGCCACTGGCCTAGGGCAAGATTTATGACCACCGGCCTTGTGCCCGAATTGAGAGGTAGCGCCCACAAGAGAGACATTACTGTGGGAGACAGGGAATGTGTATACACAAAACAGGCACAATAAGTTTATCTTTTCAGATTGCAAAATGGAAAAAGGTTTACGGTCCATCCCCAAATGAGCATGGTTTTGGGTGAAGTCATAATTGTCCTTTTCCAATCTACAATGTTGCCAGGCCTCGTGCTGCCCTAATGCTCTGATTGGCTATAGGTTGGCTTAGCCTTGTATATTGATTGGCTACAGGTTATTACAGCCCCACCAACAATTTGGTGGGGTCTCCCCTGTGAAATCCACATGAGTATCACAGACCGACAATGTTGGTGATCCGAGAGTTTGCTGGACTGGGAGAATTGCAGGATATATCAAGGCACGTAAAATGAGCATATTGTGCATTTTTAAAAAAATTCACATAAATCGGGCGAATGCACGTCTGTAGTCAACAAGAAGCTGATGTAAAGATACATGTGGTGATGACTACGGGTCTAGGTGTGCTCTGCTCTAACAGAGAAGATGACCCCAGATCACCGCTATCGGTCTGTGTGTGTAATCCCTGCCCCCAGCTTGTGTACGCAGTCCCAAACATTCGCCTGTGCGTGTGTTATGAACTTACCTTGTCCCCGCACCGCAGCGCTGTCAGCGTTGTCTGGCAGCTGTGTCTCTGCTGTTCGGCGCTTCTCCCGATGGCGCTCCCGCACTTCCGGGTTCTCCCTGCATCGTGTCATGTGACTCCTGGGCGGGGAATTCAAATCTCTATATCTACTCTGCTCTGACACGCTGCTTGTGTCAGAGCAATGTGTTTCCTGTTCCTGGCTACAGTTCCTGTGTTCTTGACCCCTGTGAACCTGCTCCCTGTGTACCACCTGATACCTCCTGTGTACCGACCCGGCTGTGTTACCAACTATTCTCTGGATCTCCCTCTGGCACCGTATACCTGATACCTCCTGTGTACCGACCCGGCTGTGTTACCAACTATTCTCTGGATCTCCCTCTGGCACCGTATACCTGATATCACCTGTGTACCTACCCGGCCGTGCTCCAGACCTACAACACCTGGAATTATCGGTTAGTGCCTGTACTTGCACCGCTTTGTCATATTGCCTGTCTGCCTGCCATCACTTAGAACTTTCTCCCTTACGTCAGTAGGCTAATCTGGGGGCCGCGACCTGCGGTTCTTCGGCAGCTAAGCCCACACTACCTTGCGGTGGTTCTTGGTGAAGACCGGAAGGCCGTTAGACTCCGCGCCCTAGGTAAGCCTGTGCAAATACTGACTAAGGCATCAAAATCGTAACAGCGTGCTATCACCGATGTCAGCCTGTGTACGCCATCATCCTCTGAGCGCAGTAATCGGGCCACTCGTCCAGAAGGAACGGCCAGGAGTGACCATCTTACATAATATCTATATTACTGTTTGGCATATATAACAACCAACATCAGGAAACAGGGCTATTACTGTTTTATACACTCACGGCACTCATACTGAGCGCTATGTGCACTTGTTTAAAAACACGCGCACGGCGGCTCCGCGTACTCCTGAAGTCAGCAAGGAGTGGATATGAAGATACGTGTGGTAATGAATACGGGAGTCAGCACTACTAGACAAGACACTGCAGGATACATCCAATACCTATGTGCAATATACATTTGCAAAAGAACACACATTAAAAAAAACTATTGAATTAATGTCACCAGTTAATAGTTTAGGTATTAATAACAAAGCAGTTTTTTTTTATGTATTTCTTTTTTTAATATCCCCTCCCCCGTTAAATACATTACTTAGAATATTGATAATGTCTACTGAACATAAAATACATGTTAACAGTAGCTCCTGATTACAAACACATGTTATAGCATGCGTACACAGCCGTCATCACTGCTGATCAGGACTTAGACTAGCCCTGTACCTATTGTACATTTAATATGCGCGAACGTCCATTCCCCGTCCCATTCACTCACAGAAATTGTAGGCTGCAGTAAATGTCCTTTGCGTACACAGAACTTTGCTGCGATCACTGGCGAATCTCCCGGGAATGCACAGAGGGATTTTGCGGACGATGAGCACACGATCGGCAGATAAGTGTTTTGATGTATCAGGCCCTCAGTGCGGGATTAAGAGGGATTTGGAAGCACAACAGAAATGTTCTTTGTAATTTTATTTACTGTTCTCCATTTAATATTATTGTTTTGCTTATTACAAATATTGACTCATTCTGTTCAATACAACAATGAACAATATATACGTTAACTTCTGCAGAGAAACTATCATCATCATATCAGCATATGGAAATGTGCAGAGAGGAACAGGATCCTCTGTAGAATCACATGCCCCTATAGTCACTTATATGAAGATAAAATGAAAACGTTTAATGTGTACTTGCCCCTCCCAGCAGGAGAGCAGTCCGGTCTGCTGGCGCTGTCAGCAGAGTTACAGTGTTTATATAAGCATATTGATTACTAAGTGACCTTTGACCCTACAGTAGTGTGTCCTATTCTCTGCCCCCCCCCCCCCCCCTGGTTGTCATGGTGAAGGCGAGGCACTTATAATACTCCGGAATCTCATTAATAATCTAGGCTGTTAACCCTTTCCCTGCAGGCTGTACCGCTCGTAAGCTACCAGCCTATCACTATATGTAATCATCATTAAACATAAATGTCAGCTCTTCAGGTCAGAGTCCTTTGGAATGTTTGTATCGGTGTCTACATGAAAGTCACTTTGGATCTATGGAAATAAAACTTAATCAACAAATATTGTATCTATTTCATGTTATACAAGAGACTTATTTAAAAGCATTGCAATACAACTATAGTACTGACAATAATCTACACTTGTCCACCCTCCCGGGAATGTCCGGGAGACTCCTGAATTTCGGGTAGGTCTCCCGGCCTTCCTGGAGAGCAGGCAGTTCTCCTGCATTCTGCCTACTTCCTAGTGAAGTGGGCAGGATGGGAGCCTCAATAATGCGATTTGCGGTGAACTGTGTCATTGGCGCTTTTGTAAAGGGGCGGGGCCAAAGTGGAAAGGTTCTCCGCGGACCCCCCCCTCCCCCCATCACCACCACGGCCCCCCTGCTGGAGAACAAAAACTTGATGTTGGTGAGTATGCAATAATCAGTTCGACATCAGATTTATACATCTCAGTAACATCGATGAACTCAGTGTTAGTAATGAGAAATGTATCTGTATAATATTTGGGCGCTAATTACATGATACTTAATCAGGGGCTGGCTGGAGTCCCCCATGCCCCCCACTATGGGTCGGTCTCATAGTTAGGGGGTCTCATTGTGGGATCAGCCCCATAGAGGGCTATCTGCATTTTGTTTCCCTTTAAACTGTTCCTAATAGACTGCTGGGCTGAGTCTGCCCCCTGTAATATTGTAGCACTTGAAAACAATTCATTAAAATCTTAACATGGGACACGGCCATAATAACAGGGTGGATACACTGTTATATCCGTACAGTACAACTGTCATTTTGTAGCAGTTTGCTGACAGGTCCTCACAGCCGATACAGCAGAACCACTAACAGATACTTTACAGATACTTCAACAGGTCGCTCAATTAGCCCCTTGATAATGCTGGAAACATACTGCCACCTGCAGGAGCTTTCTGGTATTGCAGTTAGCCTGTTGTCACACTGCAGGATTTCTATACATCAGTAATCAGCAGTGAAATGGTGAAATCACAATCACCCGGCACAATGATAATGGGCATCCAGGGAAACTTGGAGTTACCAAACTGTATCCTAGACGTTGGTGTAACGTTAGTAAAACCTTAACTAAAGTGACTCATTGGGTGATTAGTTTCTTTGACTTGCGCATGTGCAGTGGAACGGAGAGCTGGGATATGGGCTCCAGTTCCCATAATGAAAAAATAAATAGATAAAATAAAGTATCAAAATATATTTTATGTACTTCAAATTTATATAAATACTTTTAGTGCAATACTGCATAACAATGCTTTATTCTGGCAATATGTATATTTTTCCGGTGATGCCATCCCGAGGGCTGCATTCTGTCACCCTACCACATATTTGGAGGGTCCATGTCAAAATAAATTTACATGTAGACACCCAGATGTACTTACACATAAATACACTGTACATACACCCAGATATACTTACACCCAGATGTACTTACACCCAGTTATACTTACACCCAGATGTACTTACACCCAGATGTACTTACACCCAGATGTACTTACACCCAGAAATACTTATACCCAGATGTACTTACACTCAGATGTACTTACACCCAGATATACTTATACCCAGATGTACTTACACCCAGATGTACTTACACCCAGAAATACTTATACCCAGATGTACTTACACTCAGATGTACATACACCCAGATATACTTACACCCAGATGTACTTACACCCAGATATACTTATATGCAGATGTACTTACACTCAGATGTACATACACCCAGATATACTTACACATAAATATACTGTACATACACCCACATATACTTACACCCAGATGTACTTATACACAGATGTGCTTATACACAGATATACTTACACCCAGATGTACTTATACACAGATATACTTACACCCAGATGTACTTATACACAGATATACTTACACCCAGATGTACTTATACACAGATGTACTTATACACAGATATACATACACCCAAATGTACATACACCCAGATATACTTATACACAGACATCCTTACACCCAGATGTACTTATAATCAGTGGTACTTATACATAGATATACTTACACCTAGATGTACATACACCCAGATGTATTTATACAGATATACATACATCCAGATATACTTACACCCAGATGTACTTATACAGATATACTTACACCCAGATGTACTTACACCCAGATGTACTTATACATAGATATACTTACACCCAGATGTACTTATACATAGATATACTTACACCCAGATGTACTTATACAGATATACATACACACAGATGTACTTACACACATATATACTTATACATAGAAATACTTACACCCAGATGTACTTATACATAGATATACTTACATCCAGATGTACTTACACCCAGATGTACTTATACATAGATATACTTACATCCAGATGTACTTACACCCAGATGTACATATACATAGATATACTTACACCCAGATATGTACATACACCCAACCAGGTCATAACCACAAGAAAAGTTTGTTAGGATTTGTTCTGATAATGAAAGATTTATTTGTTATTTGATTTAATTTAAGTTAAAGAAAAACTCTTTATAATACAGCAGATATAATATTTCTTTCTGTGAGGAATAAAAGTAGCAAACCAGAATATTTTAAAATATGGAGACAAATCATATAATACATGTACGATCGATGAAGAAAGCACCTATAAGCTTCAGAGGTGAATTCGCAATCAGCCCAGTTCATAGAGCCCCTAATGCTTATTTGTAGCAATAATAATTACCTCCCTGTGACCCTCTCTCTGCCCAGGACACTAAGTAGCTCCAGCCCATCATATAGCACCAGTCCTGAGACCCTCATATCTCTGCGCAATTCCATGTGACATTCATCATCATTACTGATCCATAACGATGTGGGACTTAGATATCACTGAGTGCCCGGAGTTCTCCGGCTCCCGCACACATCCGAAAACACAGATTTTAATTCTACTAATGCAATAAACACTTTTTTAAAAAGTCTATATTAAGATTTATTTTTATAGCTAAATTTTAAAAAAGTATATAATTGAACTTAAAGTTTTTTTTGCTCAGAATAAAGAATATCTGGACAAATATACAATATGATGTAGCACTTACCCTTGTGTATCAAACCATTGTCCCATAGATTGTAAGCTTGTAAGCAGGGACCTCTTACCTCTCTGTCTGTATGTATTACCCAGTATTGTTTTATTACTGTTTGTTCCTAATTGTAAAGCTCTACGGAATCTCCTGGTGCTATATAAATAAATGTTGATGATGATGGTAATAGCAAAACAGGTATTACGACAGTACAAGTAACGCCACAATAATTAGGCCAGCGAATCTTACCGCCGCTAGGGTTATAGCCAGTGGTACCCATGCTCATATATTGGGTGATGCGATAAAGAGCCCTATCATGGTGTTCAGCAACATACAATACATCAATCATCATCATCAGCTACTTATATAGCGCCACTAATTCCGCAGCGCTGTACATAGAACTCACTCACAACAGTCCCTGCGCCATTACAGTCTAAATTCTCTAACACACACACACACACACACACACACACACACACACACACACACACACACACACACACACACACACACACACACACACACACACACTAGGTTCTATTCTGATAGCAGCCAATTAACCTACCAGTATGATTTTGGAGTGTGGGAGGAAACCAGAGCACCCAGAGGAAACCCACATAAACATGGGGAGAACATACAAACTCCTGACAGATAAGGACATGGGGTCTGATTCATTAAGAATCTTAAATGAAGAGGTATCTTATTTCAGTCTCCTGGACAAAACCATGTTACAATGCAAGGGGTGCAAATTAGTATTCTGTTTTGCACATAAGTTAAATACTGACTGTTTTTTCATGTAGCACACATACTTGATAGCTTATTTGTACACTGAAATTTAAAGTTGATATTTGTGTGCTACATGAAAAAACAGTCAATATTTAACTTATGTACAAAACAGAAAACTAATTTGCACCCCTTGCATTGTAACATGGTTTTGTCCAGGAGACTGAAATAAGAAGTTTCTTAAGTTAAGATCCTTGATGAATCAGGTCCCTAGTGTATGCAAGCAAGATAGACTATAAAAACACATTGCATATACAGTACGTACTAAAAATATCTTTATTTATGTATTTAATGCAAAAAAACAAAAACTTTTTTTTTTTTTACAAAAATATTTCTATAAATGATACTGTTAAGAGTTCACCTTTTATTTTGCAGCAGAATTTTCTGTTATGCATGACCTTTAGTTGTACTTACGCATTCTAGAAGTGTGACAGTAAGGTCACCCTCATACGGAAATAATCAGGAGAGAAGTGGATGATAACGGATCCATTCCAGACAATTATCTGTGGATATAGGGGGAATGTGGATTAACTTTTAATTCTTTACACCATGAGTCTGTTAAATTCAGGGCAATATTTCAGGTTCGCATTGTAAATTAATACACGTCTTAATAATTTCACTGTGTTGGTTCATAGTAAATGACTTAGAATAGCTGTATAGAAGATAAACTCTGTCTTGTGCATAGCTGCATATTTCCATAAATATATAGGGGAAGGAAGAGGTCAGAACTTCCTCTATTTCAGAATATACAACACTTAGAAATGGAACGACTTACCGGTACTGGCGCTGCTTATAGAAGTTTCCTCTTCTAATGTATTTTTATAAATCATATTTAATGCGAATGAGACTGAGGGCTAAACATGGGAAGACTTGGCAGCCATCAATGAATATAACAACAGACACTTTGAAATACATATATTATATTCCCATCCACAATATACAAGTGGGATATATGTACTTCATATCATTATGACAGAAGCCTCCTATCCCAACTCTACTGCTGGGGACCCTGCTCATCTCACTATATAACTCTCAGTCTGTGGCTTCCTGCTGCCTCCATTCCCCTCCTCACATCATGTCACTGCCCCTGTCACATGTAGCCCTGTCCTCACTAACACATCACTTATCTCCTGATATACTCTGTGCTGCTGGGGACCCTGCTCCTTCCACTATATAACTCTCAGTCTGTGGCTTCCTGCTGCCTCCATTCCCCTCCTCACATCATGTCACTGCCCCTGTCACATACAGCCCTGTCCTCATTAACACATCACTCATATCCTGATATACTCAGTGCTGCTGGGGACCCTGCTGCTCGCACTATATAACTCCTAGTCTGTGACTGTCTGCTGCTTTCATTCCCCTCCTCACATCATGTCACTGCCCCTGTCACATGCAGCCCTGTCCTCACTAACAAATCTCTCATCTCCTGATATACTCTGTGCTGCTGGGGACCCTGCTGCTCGCACTATATAACTCTCAGTCTGTGGCTTCCTTCTGCCGCCATTCCCCTCCTCACATCATGTCACTGCCGCTGTCACATGCAGCCCTGTCCTCACTAACAAATCTCTCATCTCCTGATATACTCTATGCTGCTTGGGCACCCTACTCCTTTCACTATATAACTCTCAGTCTGTGTCCTTCTGCTACCTCCATTCTCCTCATCACATCATTTATCCAGATGAGTGAATTCTTCGTGGTTGAGGCAGGACCGTGGTTGGGAAGCACTGGATAGTGAAGGACTGTGTTTGGGGAAGGATTGTGGTTGGGGAAGCACTGTGATTGGGTAGGACTGGGTTGGGGAAGGACTGTGGTCAGGGTAGGACTGTAGTTGGGGAAGGACTGTGGTTTGGAAAGGACTATGGTTGGGGAAGTACTGTGGTTGGGGAAGCACTGTGGTTGGGTAGGACTATGGTCAGGGAAGGACTGTGGTCGGTGTACGACTGTGGTTGGGGAAGGACTATGGTTGGGGAAGAACTGTGGTCGGGGTAGGATTGTGGTCGGGAAAAGACTGTGATTTGGAAAGCATTGTGGTTGGGAGGGGTAGGACTGTGGTCGGGGAAGGATTGTGGTCGGGGTAGGACTGTGGTTGGGGAAATACTGTTGTTGGGTATGAGTGTGGTCAGGGTAGGTCTCTGGTCAGAGGACTGTGGTTGTGGTAGGACTGTGATCAGGGAAGGACTGTGGTCGGGGAAGGACTGTGGTTGGGAAGGACTGTATTTTGGGTAGGATCGTGATTGGAGATGGACTGTGATTGGAGATGGACTGTGGTTGGGAAGGACTGTGGTTGGTGTGGGACTGTGGTTGGGGTGGGACTGTGACTGGGGAAGGGCTGTGGTTTTTTACTACGTGTGAGATCTCAGGACTGAGTCTGAGAGATATGTGGAATGTCTGAGTTCTATATGGAGGCATTTTGGGGCAAGTGATGTGGGCTTTGTTTTTATTACTGTTATTAAGGGTAATGTTTAGCTGTTGTGAAGGACAAAGGGCCACACCTGGGGCCCTGAAGTGTATCAGATTGTCTATCACTGTACTAGGTACTTACAACTTTGGTTCTGCATAAGCCATTAATGCCTTAAAGGTGCAGATTCAACAAACGTAAAAAACATTGTAACTAAGACTATCATTTTTCTAGGTGTGCATCTATGGAGAGTGCTCTAAGATGTGTCCTGCTGTCATATTCCCCTACTTACAGCAGATATAGTCAGGTATCTGGGGACGAATTGGAGTTTTACATGGAATTATTACAAACATTTACTGACAATGACATAGCAGTTTGTACTTAACAATTGGAAGGTGCAGCCTCTGTCCCAGAACAATCAATATGTACATCATCATCATCACCCTCATCATCATCATCACCATCACCCTCACCATCATCACCCTCACCATCATCATCATCACCCTCACCATCATCATCATCACCATCACCCTCACCATCATCATCATCACCCTCATCACCATCACCCTCACCATCATCATCATCACCCTCACCATCATCATCATCACCCTCACCATCATCATCATCACCCTCACCATCATCATCATCACCATCACCCTCACCATCATCACCCTCACCCTCACCATCATCATCATCATCATCCTCATCACCATCAGAAAGAACAATAATGCTAGATGTACAAGTAACATGCTCATATGTAATTTGGTACTGCCTTCTGGTTTGTCAGGTCTGGCATGTTTCTCTTAAAGGATAATATGTTGTTTTTCCATATGTTAGATCAGGCTTTGTTCCCCGCTTACCTCTTATTATTACTATTATTGTAGACTTGTAATGTGCCACAGAGCTCAGCTCCGCCATACAGGAGGGAGAACAGGACATAGGTGAAATAAGTGCAGACAAAATAAATGCAGACATGAAAACGCAGGGTGGGAGAGGGCACAGCTGAAACAAGAGGAGCGAGTGTGACCTCACCCTTTGTGCACATTTGAATATTGTCCATATCCTCATTTACATCATTGTGCATTTCTTGAATTGGTGGTTTGTAATAAGAAATAGCAGCCAAGTCAGTGTCTGATATTTTATTACTGGTATCAGTCTACGAAAAATGACATTTTCCTTCATAGTATAACTTTCTGGGGGGCCTGAGGGGTAGACGTTGTACTTCTCAGATGTTGTCTCCTGAAACACTCTGCGCTGCTGCTAACATGACATTCTGGCTACGGGCTGTTCCATCCATGCCCACGTCAACACAGGGGACGCACAGACAAGTAGGAGATGAAATATGAAAATAAATGTCATGAGATGAAGAGAGTATGACACAGTGAAACATCTTCTCATTTGCAACCAAGGCCAAATTAGGATTGAGGGGGCCCATGGCCAAGTAACGTATGGGGGCCACATGCAGCGTCCATGACAGAGCTGGATTAAGGCTCTGGGGGGCCCGGGGTACTTTAGACAGGGGGGCCCCTAAGGTGTACTATGGCTATAATTTTAGACAAATACACAGACAATACTGCGTGCACTACTGTTAGGTGCCCACAGCTCTGCTTCACCAGTAGTACAGTGTGATGTAGGACATACCTCCCAACTGTACTTGAAGTTGGACCAAATCCTGACTAAGAGAGACAGTCACCCACATTCAGGACTGCCCCACCAGATTCAGGACAGTTGGCAGACTGTCCTGCTCTCTTCTACCTGACTTGTCACTTTCATCAGGTGTGACTGCTGGTGTCTTACACTCAGTTGTTGCTTGTGTAGATCCTGGAATGTTTGTGAAAATGTAAAACAGCCCTGGCATTAAATCAATGCACCCACATTTAATACGTAGGCTTCCCTCCCTGCAAACAGGCCTGTATATAAAATTAAATAAAATTAATAGTATACAAATTTAATATAAAAAATAACAGAAAACAGGCCAGCAATAAATTAATAGCATTCACATGTAACAAATAAACCCATTTCACACAATCACTGCGGACAATTAATATTTTTATATTTATGTTTAATAAATTTGCCCCCCTTCTCCCCAAACGTAGACCCACATACAATTAGCAAAAATATTCCCAGGGGTACCGAGCGCTTGTTGGAGGTGTCAGGTGGACCCTGGCACACCCCTTCATATATTTAATTTCTGCCTCTAAAGAAGTGATTCCGGTTCATTGGAAATCTCCCACACAACCATCCATTAGGGAGTGGTTGCAGAGAACAGAATTCTACAGGTTTATGGATGATTTATCTTTCTCTTCAGCTGATAAGATTGCAGAATAATATGGAATTTGGTGTCCCTGGTTTGCATTTCAGGATACAGGGAAACTAGCTCAATTGATGAATTCAACCCTCTGTCCCTCAGCCGAAAATGACCCATATTAATTACAATGTTAATGAGGTAGCTCCTTTTTCCCCACCCGATTTCCCACCTCCTTTTCTTTTCTTTAACTTTCTTTAACTTTCTTTTTTTTACCTCTCCAGGTTATTACCTGAATATGGCAGCGTTACATTTCTCTTTTTGTTTTTTTGGGGGCTTTTTTTTTTGTTTTTATTTTTATCTTTATCTTAATTCCTCTCCTCCTTGGATAAAATTTATATATCTTTTATTTGCTGTAAAATAACAGATTTGTATTAAGAAAAAAGATGTTCTATTTAATAAAGAAATATTACACAGAAAAAAAAAAAGTATAGGCCAAGTACAGGCATTTTAAAGGTGCAATATATATCCAAATATTTATCATTGTGTTTTGTTAACATAATAATCCTGTTGGTAAATTGGGGTGGCTATCTAAATAGGCAGTGCTGTAAATAGACCACATGTACTGTATAGCTTGTTAAATATTTAGGGGTAAATGTATTAAAGTCCATTTTTTGCAACTCGCTGGGAATCGGTGAGTTGACAGCTAAAATTTTAAGCGGCGCTGCCTTGTAAAGGCAAGTTTCCCTATACAAGGGAGCGCTATTTAGGGCAACTTATAAAAGTGCACAATTTTAATGTTCTCAAATTTAACCCACTGCTTAACAGAAGTGAGAACAACGCCTTGTTCCATTCTGTAAGGGAATGGGTTTTTAGACTGTGCATACTGAAATATTTCATCTAAGATTGTTTCTCTCTTGTTGCTCTCTTTATGCCGCTTGGTGTTAATATTTTTGTCTTCATAACATGCAATAATGTTCAAAACAACAACAACAACAACAACAAAATACCATTCGATCAGATCACCAACTGACAGGTGATCCGATCTTTCTCCTATTTCTGCGGCTGTAAGTCTCCTCCCCCCCGACACAATACAAACCCTCCCCCTCCGGACGGACAAAATCCTTGCACATGTACAGCGCCACCGCGGCTGCTGTAAATTTTAACATCGCCGACTTCTATCCAGCTTCTCTCCTCCCAGGCGGCAGGGGCCCTCAGAGAGAGGGGGCCCAGGGCACGTGCCCCCTGTGCCCCCCCTTTAATCCGGCCATGGTCCATGGCACCCAGTCCACAGATACACAGGTCAGATAAACACTTAACTGACCTCCTGCGGTAAATACCGTCTTTGTCAGAGCGACAACCAGATGCCATGCCGTGAAAAGGGCAAGGGGTGCCGCATGACTGGGGAGGGGCATTTTTTTTGATGGGGCACTGGTCGAGTGGGTGTTATCACCCTGATTGCCCTATGTTCAGGCCCTTCCTGCATAGACAGAGCAGAGGCTATTCCATGCTGTCAGTGGAGGAGTTAACACACACAGTACATCGGCGACTGTACAGATATAGACTCTCTGGGGACAGGAGCGCACTGTCTGCTCTTCATCCTCAGAAACTAGCGGGAGATTGATCCCAGCTGTAATTGGCTCTCACCCTCCTGCCTATCACTGTCAATAAAAGTCCCAGCAGGGGTTGGAGAAAGAAATGAAGTGCAGACTAACTCGCCCTGTGTCTGTCAGCGTCACCTGATCATGGCTCCCGCACATTAATTATGGAGGCTTGGATCTGACCTCTGAGGCAGCTGGAGTGATGACTCCGAGATGCAAATTCTTCATCAATCAGCTGTCGTCCGGTCTCTATCTACGGGACCAGTGTAAATGCACGAGTACAGAGCGAGCCTTATATATACATGATCACAGTACATATTTACACTTTATAGAGAGGTATATCTCACCCTCTAAAATACAAAAAATATCTTTTAAAGGGAACAAAAACCTACATGTAAATTATATGATGTGCAGGAGACCTATAATTGCTTTTCTTTGAATGTCAGAAGTTGCTCATTGCATGGTGTCATATTTCTGGGAAAGTCCATCTACAAACATCCTACGTCACTGAAATGGATCAATAAAGACACAATGTACATTTTCCTCCTACTGTTGTCTGAATTAATGGTTTCTATTATTATAGACCAGTGGTCAGGGAACAGGGGTAAATTACCCCAAATGGGGTAAAAATGAAATTCCTGGGGGTAATGCTGCCGATTCACATGCTGTCAGTTGGATTGTAGACCCCTTTAAAAGTGAAATTGCTGTTGTACCAGAAGAGCCTCAAGGGTTGGCAGAGGCACTTCTTGAGCTTCGATACAATAATGAAGCATGAATTGCATTTGAAAACAAAGCAGATCTGTCATATTTTTGGATGTCAACAGCTGCAAAGGCATTCATTGTACATGAGGAGGCAGTCAAAAAGTTGCTGCCTTTTGCAACAACCTACCTTTGCGAACAAGGATTTTCCATTCTAACGAACATAAAAACAAAGCAGAGAAATCGATTGGACGCTGAAGACTGTATCCAAAGAGCTCTGACATCAAAATGCCCCAATATTGATGCTCTCGTAACAAAAATAAAGGAACATCATTTCTCCAAAACCTGAAGTTTTAAAGTTGAAGCTTTCAAATAAAGATTCAAAAAAATGATTCCAATAATCAATAATATATGATTTCCTTCCTTTCAAATCAAGGGGCGTATCTAAATATATTTGGGGGTAAAAGTTAAAAAAGTTCCCTGACCCGTGTAATAGACATCATAGTTGTCTGTCACAGAATATAGAAACAGAAAAAAGTGGATATGTTGGGTTGTGTAAGGAATGGGCAGCACTGGTTATACTGGTTCCATCCAGGGGTGCTCATTTCTGCTAAGTGGTAATGTTTGAGGTCTCCCTCCGACAGTCTCCCCGCTCGCTGACTGCAGGAGGACAGTGCGACACTAATCACCTGCGCAGTGGCTGACATTATGAGGAGAGGTACCGGGAGAGAAGTATCCAACTTCTCCTGTACATTCTTTACACATCTGCACTGAGAGAACAAGGGGACTGGTGTCATACTGAGTGACCTCCTGGTGGGCAGAGAATGGTGAGCGAGACCAGGCTGGAGTCTGGGAGACAAGAGAGGAACCTCATCTGTGCTCCCTGTACAGTGGTGCCCCGAGAAACCATTCCTATCCCACCTCATGGGAGTAGTGGCTCTGGCTCCACGATGCTGTTTATGCATTCTGTATAATACTTGTAAATATAGACAGAGAACAGGACCTCTCTAATCAAAGCTTGTTACAGTATCACCCAGTAAAGCACCTATCTCCATGAGAGAATCACCTTTTACTGTGCAACTTGCACTAGATTTAAACTAGATCATCAAAACCAATTGCTAATTAAATATTAATAAGAGCTTATGCTTTTGTATGTATTTGGCAGGTATAAGAGCGTTTGTGCAGAAATGTATGCGAGAACACTGCGCAGGTATGGTGCGGCCCCCTTCTTCTTCATACTGGAACCCTGTGATGATCTAAACAGCAGCATGTATAAATCTACTCTAACTCTTTCTGCGACAACGGGGAGAATAATAAATGGAACCCACAGTTCCTTAACACCCAATTTTAATAAGACTATGAGAGTGTAACCTGCCCCAGGTCCTTTCCTGCAGTAACCTTTCTGTAATATACAATAGGGTTCTTTTTTTGTTTTGGTGTTTTTCCTCCAGAACAGTATTTAGAGATTTGTACAACTGGTTTTGGGTATCTTTAGCGCCCCCTTGTGTGCCTTTATATGAGTGAAGCCCATGATTGACGTATGAGTTTGTACACTACCATGTTAGAGTACCGATGGTGGGGCTGTAGGATTTAAATACCCACTCCGGTGCCCAGGAAAAGAGAGACACCCATATCTCAACATAGTGATTTCTCAGAAAGACGATATCTCAGGATGGCGGTTTCTCAGGATGGTGATATATCAGGATCAGAAGAGAATAATTTTAAAAAAATGTGTTATTCTTTGAAGCATTTTGCAGGTGAGCAAGAGACAGAGTGGAGGTCACAATCAGAAAGAGTGTCAGCTCTGGGGATTAGTTATGCAATGCCTCTAACTTAATTACTGAAACTGAAAGATATGCTGAAGAGTGAAATGGAAGATGTAATTATACCTCAGCTTACCCGGAGGAAGAAGAATGAGCACAGGTAAGTGACAAAATGAAGGGAGCAGTAGTCCTGGGAATTTGGGGAAGGTCAAGGCCCGGCTTCTAGCTCAGTACTGGAGCCCCGTGTATGGTGGCTGTGTAATATGTAGCTGGTTACTCACACTTATCGTGGTCACAAAACTGTTTTGGAATGCGGGCTTCGCTAGTAATTAGATTGGCAGCTTTCTCTGCAAGGTTGGCAGCTTTCTTTGTAAGACTGGCAGCTTTCTCTTGAGCCATTTACAGCTATTCTCATTGCCTTTAGTCTCGCTGTAATGGTGTTGTCCTCACTGTATCTGTCTCTCCCTGCAGCACCCTTCTCCACAGTACACACTCTCCCAGCGACTTTTGTGCTCCCTGAAAGGCTCGGTGGTCTCAAATGCACTCCTGTCCTCTCTTCTTCGGCTGCCTCCTGTAGGCACAGCCTGGAGGGGTAACTGCACCGAGCCCTGAGGTCCCTTAATATAGTCTAAAACCATATTCCCCCAGTAGAGCCTCACACACCACCATATTTCTAAATTGTTCTGCTCATTTACATTAATGAACAACTACTGGGCATAATCTCAAAAACATGATGTGCTCTGTTGTGCCCAGCATGGAGGACTGTGTATAGTTTTATGTTATTCCTATTTACAGACTGTGCTAAAACTCAGGACTGTCACATATCACTGGGATAAGATGGCAGGCACCTACCAGCAGTTGGCGCTACTGAGCTAAAAGGCGCAGAGTCTAAACACGCTCCTGGTTTTCACTAGGGACTCCCGCAAGGGCGCAAGGGAGTATGGGCTCAGCTGCAAGGAACGTGCAGGTCACGGCCCTCCAAGTCAGTTGCTGGTAAGGTGGGCGGTTTAGAGAGTAGAGAACAAGCCGGGTCGGGAACAGGTATCAATCAGGATCTAAATCAGCAGGCAAAGGAGAGTGAACAAGTTGGGTTGGTAACAAATGCAGGAACCAAGGAATAGTCGAGCTGAGCAGGAGTCGGGAACCAGGAGACAGGTAAGTATTCAGGTGCTGGAGCAGGTAATGACCTAATGCTCTGGCAGCTACATGTTAAATAGAGGCTAAAGGGGGCGGTCAGTAACATCACTGACCGGCAAAAATCCGGGCAGAAGCGTGTCCCGTTGCCTGCCTGCAGGGCAGAGGAAGCCGTCCATCCCCGCTGAGAGGTAGGCAGGCGAGGGCGGTGCCAGACAAGGACCCTGTATCTGCCAACTCCTGATCAGACTTTTCCAAAACTGACCGGATTCCAAATGACATCATGTGCCGATCCTAATGATGTCACACATATTCTTTGTCATTAGGCCATACCCTCTATAACACCAAGTTATTGTATTATCACATCTCAGGAGAGCTCTGGGAGGACAAAAGATTATTGGTAGTGGTTAGCACTTCTGCCTCACAACACTGAGGTCATGAGTTCGATTCCCGACCATGGCCTTACCTGTGTGGAGTTTGTATGTTCTCCCTGTGTTTGCGTGGGTTTCCTCCAGGTGCTCCGGTTTCCTCACACACTCCAAAAACATACTGGTAGGTTAATTGGCTGCTATCAGAATTGACCCCAGTCTCTCTGTCTGTCTGTGTCTGTGTGTGAGTGTGAGTCTATATTAGGGAATTTAGACTGTAAGCTCCAATGGGGCAGGGACTGATGTGAGTGAGTTCTCTGTACAGCGCTGCGGAATTAGTGGCGCTATATAAATAAATGATGATGATGATTGGTAAGAGAAAATAAACAATGATAACTTTACTGAATGGTGAGCTCTGTAAGCAGACCTACTAAAAGCCCCGAGAGATATAACGGCATGAGACTCTGGGCTCTTGCAGCCGTATGCCAGTGCATGTGTGTAGGCTTAAGCTAAGAGACTGTTTCAAAAGTGCTCGAGTGACCAGAGATGTGCGTGAAAGTAAATTAAAGGGATCAATATGTGAACTGTCTTTCAGAGCAACTTGCATCTGATTGGCTAGTTTGTGGAAAAACTGATTTGATTGGCTATTCGCTTGATGTCAATTAAGTTCATTCATGTTGCGGCTCCGCTAAGATCCTATTTGTGTTACATCACATCTATAGTGTCAGTTAGATCAATGAAATCGCCCAGATTAAGGCTTTTTGTAGAACATATTTGGGAGCCACTTGGAGCCTAAAATGGTAAATTATATTTAAATTATTGCCAAGAAGTTTTAAAGCTCTAACATATTCTGCAGCTCTATGGTAAGGAGGGTAATGGAACATTCTCACCATTACCAACACTAATACAATCTATCACCTTTACCAATATTAGATACAAAATCAGGATATGGGAACATTTTACTTATACATATATACTTACGGCAAGCAGCACCGTCCATACTAAACAAACGATGTAGAGTACTTTAGTCTGTCTGATATAAGTATTTCTATTACTGCAGTTGTGATGATTGTGTTCTTTTAGAAACAACCTATTAATCTCTTTGATTTAACCCGTTGTCTAGCGCGCGCCCCGCAGAGAGCGCCCCCCACCCCAGAGGATAAGGAGAGATAAATCATTACAGATGAATAATGTCCTATATAGCACCCGGGCCAAATCAATTAACACTTCGTTAGGCTCCGTTGACTGCCAAGCATTACCTAAATCACCTTTTGTTTCAATGTCCTCTGCTAATTAAAACGCTGAATAGAATCTAATGTTCGGTTGCAGTTTGTTTTAAATGCTTTTTTATGACTGTTGGTACTTTTCTATATAACACAGTATTAATCAGGAGAAGATGGTAAAACTGTTGTACGTGACTGGATTTCACCCGCATAGACTGGCGCAGTACGGTGGTGAATGTGTTAACCTAATTTAATACATTTAAAATACTAAGAGCCTCATTTTATTCAAATATTCATTTAGTTTGTACAGGGCCTCAGTTACAGTTAGATGCATTTTGCACTACGAGTGTAGACGTAAAAATGTTGTTTCAAATAAAGCTTACTTACATGTATATTGTCGCATGTAATCACAAGATGTGTTTACCTCGCAAACACTAGGATCACATTAAATGGGGAACTTCTTTCCTTCCGTAGTCCAAATTGACATGAGAAATAAGCAATACGAAAAGACGGCAGTGACTTCATATAATACAGCCGGGATGGTAATGAATAAATACTACCAGCGGTAGAGGTCAATATGCAAACAGCCAACCAGAAGCTAGATAGTGCTGTGAATTGTCATTCTCGCCATCATCATCATACATCTGTACACCAGGCCTCCACCAGCACCGTGCACCTGTACACCGTGCACCTGTACACCGGGCCTCCACCAGCACCGTGCACCTGTACACCGGGCCTCCACCATCACCGTGCACCTGTACACCGTGCACCTGTACACCGGGCCTCCACCAGCACCATGCACCTGTACACCGGGCCTCCACCAGCACCGTGCACCTGTACACCGGGCCTCCACCATCACCGTGCACCTGTACACCGAGCCTCCACCATCACCGTGCACCTGTACACCGGGCCTCCACCAGCACCGTGCACCTGTACACCGGGCCTGCACCATCACCGTGCACCTGTACACCGGGCCTCCACCAGCACCGTGCACCTGTACACCGGGCCTCCACCATCACCGTGCACCTGTACACCGGGCCTCCACCAGCACCGTGCACCTGTACACTGGGCCTCCTCCATCACGTGCACCTGTACACCGAGCCTCCACAATCACCGTGCACCTGTACACCGCCTCCACTATCACTGTGCACCTGTACACCGGGCCTCCACCATCACCGTGCACCTGTACACCGCCTCCACTATCACTGTGCACCTATACACCTCCTCCACTATCACTGTGCACCTATACACCGGGCCTCCACCATCACCGTGCACCTGTACACCGGGCCTCCACTATCACTGTGCACCTGTACACCGGGCCTCCACTATCACTGTGCACCTATACACTGGGCCTCCACCATCACCGTGCACCTGTACACCGGGCCTCCACCAGCACCGTGTACCTGTACACCGAGCCTCCACAATCACCGTGCACCTGTACACCGCCTCCACTATCACTGTGCACCTGTACACCGGGCCTCCACCATCACCGTGCACCTGTACACCGGGCCTCCACTATCACTGTGCACCTATACACTGGGCCTCCACCATCACCGTGCACCTGTACACTGTGCACCTGTACACCGGGCCTCCACTATCACTGTGCACCTATACACCGGGCCTCCACCATCACCGTGCACCTGTACACCGGGCCTCCACCAGCACCGTGTACCTGTACACCGGGCCTCCACCATCACCGTGCACCTGTACACCGGGCCTCCACTATCACTGTGCACCTATACCCCGCCTCCACTATCACTGTGCACCTATACACCGGGCCTCCACCATCCCCGTGCACCTGTACACCGGGCCTCCACCAGCACCGCACACCTGTACACCAGGCCTCCACCATCACCGTACACCTGTACACTGGGCCTCCACCATCACTGTGCACCTGTACACCGGGCCTCCACCATCCTCATACATCTGTACACCGGGCCTCCACCATCACCGTGCACCTGTACACCGGGCCTCCACCATCACCGTGCACCTGTACACCGGGCCTCCACCAGCACTGTGTACCTGTACACCGGGCCTCCACTATCACTGTGCACCTATACCCCGCCTCCACTATCACTGTGCACCTATACACCGGGCCTCCACCATCACCGTGCACCTGTACACCGGGCCTCCACCAGCACCGTGCACCTGTACACCGGGCCTCCACCATCACCGTACACCTGTACACTGGGCCTCCACCATCACTGTGCACCTGTACACCGGGCCTCCACCATCCTCATACATCTGTACACCGGGCCTCCACCATCACCGTGCACCTGTACACCGGGCCTCCACCATCACCGTGCACCGGGCCTCCACCATCACCGTGCACCTGTACACCGGGCCTCCACCATCCTCATACATCTGTACACCAGGCCTCCACCATCATCGTGCATTCGTAAACCGGGCCTCCACCATCATCGTGCACCTGTACACCGGGCCTCCACCATTACCGTGCATATGTACACCAGGCCTCCACCATCCTCATACATCTGTACACCGGGCCTCCACCATCTGTCACAGTGGCAAGGCTGGAAATTAGTTCCCTAGGCTCTGCTGGGCATGGCTAGGCCCACTCACGGGCGAGGAGTCTAACAGAAAGGTGGTTTTCACCAGGAACCCCGCAAGGAAGTATGGTCTTAGTGGCACCAAACCTGCAGGTCGCTGTCCCGCAGTGAGTGAACAGCAGAGTGATGTGGAGGAGCCAGGAGAAGCTTGGAGGTGACACTGGTACCAGAAGGTAAGTGGTAGAGACACTGGAACAATGGTAATACAATGTCGACCACAGAGGTGGATGCAGCGGTGGTGACTCGGGACTACAACAGAGGAGTCACAAGAACAGTAGCAGCTTGAAAGGCAGTAGAGAGAACCGGTGCCGACACCATGTAGTACTCAGAAGGTGATAGACGAGATACTTGGAACAGCGGAGATTCTATACGGACCAGAAGCTGCGGACTGACAGAGGTAACTGTGGTAAATCTAGGCAAGGGATAAGGAGTCACCGAAGCAGTAGCAGCTCAGAGTAGTAGCGATGAGAGAACCGAGGCTGTCACGATGTAGTACTCAGGAGATGGTAACAGAGATACTTGGAACAGCGGTAGTTCAACTCAGGCCACGAGCTGAGAGCAGGCTTAAGTAGTGGTGGCAACTCTGGACAACAGCTGATGAGTCACGGTAGTAATAGCGGCTCTAAGAGGTAGCGATGAGAGAACCGAGGCTGTCACGATGAAGTACTCAGAAGATGGTAACAGAGTGTCATGGTCACTAGGATTCTCGACCCAGAGTTCTGCCACTATCACTACACTCGAGGCGCGGAGTCTAATGCAGCAGCTGGTCTTCTCCAGGGACCCCCGCAAGAGGGTTTGGGTTTTTACGGCACCACTGCGCAGGTCGCGGCCCTCAAGAGAGTGCGGCAGAGCAACAGAATACAGCTTAGATATAGGAGGCTTGGCAATCCGAGCAATAGAAGGTGATGTGATGCTCCAGGAGACAACCCTAAAGGCAGAAGAATAATGCAGATGGTAGGGAGCAGGCAGACACCACAGTACTAAGAATAAGATTAGGTAATAGGAGATATGCTAAAGTTCATAGGAGTTCAGGTATATACCACGGATGAGACTATGAGATGTCCAGCCAACAGGTAAGATGTAACGGGTGCTCAGGATGATCAACTGGAGGCAGATTTACCACGGATGTGGCTATAGAGTATCCAGTACACAGGTGAGATACGGCAGCCACTACAGAGTTCAGTGGAAGGCAGATTTACCACGGACGTGGCTGAAGAGTATCCGACCAACAGATGAGAGACAGGTAAGAGACAGCGGCACCACAGAGTTCAGTAAGAGGCAGGTTTACCACGGATATGGCTGAAGAATTTCCGGCCAGCAGGTGAGAGACAGCGGTACCACGGAGCTCAGTGAGAGGCAGGTTTACTACGGACGTGGCTGAACAGTATCCAGCCAACAGGTGAGAGATAATCAGAGACCAGTCTGGAGATGCTGAAATGCTGAGAGCAATAGGAACCACATGAATGCAGACCACGGCTGTCACAGGAAAGTGAGAATCAAGAACAGACAATTAGAGAGAGGTCAAAGTTAAAATAGAGAAAGGCTAATGGATAGCCAATACTAAGTAAGGAAAGGTTATAAAAGTCCCTCTACGTCTGCACATGCACAGAAGCACAGTCAAGATGGCGGACGGTCGCGGCGCAACCCAGGCGCCGGCAGGCGAACAAGCGGCCTGACTCTGGGTCCAGGAGCTTGGAGAGTGATACAGAGATACTGGAGCAGCGATAGTTCAACTCAGGCCACGAGCTGAGAGCAGACTGTCAGGAACAAACACAAACCACAAGGAGAACAGGAACCATAACCACAGACTGCAGGAAGTGAGCTTGAGGAACGTGCATCAGACAGGTGAATCCAGGAGGTTTAAATAGTGCTCCATAAACCCATAGCCAATGAGGGAAGGGAGGAGGTCCTGAAGAGGAACAGACTCTGCAACTGCGCAGATCTGACTGCAGAGTAACGTATGGTGTGAGCCTGATGCCAGGATATGCCGGTTTCATGATCTGTGAGAGGCAGGTAACAAAACAGGTGCCCGTATGCGGGACCGGAGCGTGACACCATCCTCATGCATCTGTACACCAGGCCTCCACTATCATCATACATCTGTACACCGGGTCTCCACCATCCTCATATATCTGTACACCAGGCCTCCACCTTCCTCATGCCCCTGTACACCAGGCCTCCACCATCATCATACATCTGTACACCGGGCCTCCACCATCATAATACATCTGTACACCGGGCCTCCACCATCCTCATGTCTCTGTACACTGGGACTCCACCATCATCATACATCTGTACACCGGGCCTTCACCATCATCATACATCTATACACCGGGCCTTCACCATCCTCATGCCCCTATACACCGGGCCTCGACCATCCTCATGCCCCTGTACACCAGGCCTCTACCATCATCATACATCTGTACACCGGGCCTCTACTATCATCATGTCTCTGTACACCGGGCCTCCACCATCCTCACTCATGCCTCTGTACACCGGGCCTTCACCATCATCATGCATCTGTACCATTGGTCTTTAGTACCTGCAGTATATACGCCTCCGTAGAGTCATGCCAGGTGATGTGCCCATGCCTAATTATGTCACATGTCCAGCGGGGTCTGCTACACTTACCTGAACATGCCCTAATTGTTCTCAACTTATGATTGCCTGTCCCCATTCCACCTCACCAGGAATAATGGGAACCAAGCCTATGATACAGATGTATTTGATGGCACAAAAATTGATGTATGCTCAACTCCAAATGAGGCCAATGGCGCTTAGTAATATATTTTAAATAGACAGTTACTGCACTGTAACACCTTGTATACTTAAAGTAAGGAATAATTGTGATGGTATCTCAGTTGGAATGAAGGATGCAGCAGATTTATGTAAATGACCTCAAGATTCCTTGTACATGTCCACCAGATTAGCTGCCATTTGGGTCTCCGATCCAGCAGCCATTCTCATACTTCTTGGGAGCAGAACTTCAGAAATTGCTTTTGAAGTCACAATTGTTTCATATCTTCCAGTGTCTGGGCCCCTGACCCCTGCACCCAACAGACAAACACCTACTCTAGCTTGGTTGTATACTCCATGTGTGTGTCCTGGGAACCTTTGGTAAAGATCCGGAACAGCGGTCAATAATATCCTGGCATGATGGCTGACACCGTCAGGACTGCTCTCTTTACCTCCATGTAGCTAGTCCATTGCCTGGCGGGGAGCGCCCGGTAAATATTGCTGGCCCTTCCCAACTGTTTTGGCCCAATAGTTTTCGGCATGTGGTGATCTTCGCACATGATTTAAAAGAGCTCCAGAAAGGTGTCAATCTCCTCCATCCCTACATGAAACACTGTAAAGGATGCATGAGCCAGCTTCATGGCGCAGATAGACCCGGAGCCTCCTGGCTTTCCACTAGCAGTTTCTCACTAAACCTTCTCATCAGTTCTATTTTGTCAGCTTTTAGACAGCTGTTATGTAATGATATCTCAGTCACAAGGAGGTCAACATTTAGTGCAACAAAACTTTACTAAACTCAGACCAGAAAGTAAATCCAGGATAATTCCCTTATTTTTTTTCACAATTTCTTTGCCTCTAATGTGCTCTTGGTTATCCTTCCCAAACAATGCTATGCTCACCATGTTCCTCAGTGTGCCACCACAATCCACACAGCATGTTGTTAGGAACCCCTCCAGCCGGCACAACACAAACCGGAATCTACTCTGCCAATCAGGTGTTCACTGGAGCCCCTGATGGTGGGGACAGACTAGGCCGCAGACTGACAGAGGGTCGTGAAGTGTGTACCGCCTGGGGAGAACCCAGGCAAGAAGAGTCAGGTCCACGCAGAGGTCAAGGGCCCGCAGCAGACAACAGTATCAGTAAACAAGCTAAGGTCAGGGGTCACAGGCGAAGAGCAGAACCGGTAAACAGGCCAGAGATCAGGGTCACAGGAAACACGAGCGAATTCCAATTCAAAGCCAAGGGTCATACACGGGGAGTCAGTAGTGGTATCAGAATACAGGAACAGGAACTAGCAGGTCAACAGACTGGAGCACAGAAGCTATAACCGGCAATGAGGTAGCAGACCTCATTGCCTTAAATAGTGAGGACAGCCTATCAGAGCCTGGCTCTGATAATACCCAGCCCCCTGCACCTAAATTCATTAGCCCGCAGGCTAGTAATATTGATGGGGGCATTCGCGCCCGGCTTCTCATTGCCGGGATGCAGCGCTGAAGCGTCCCTCCGTTGCCCCGGCAACGGCCGGGTCATAGGCGGAAGTGATGTCCCGGTCGCCATAGCGACGGCCGGGACGCAGGTAGGAGAGTCGCGGCGGCTGGGCACCGCCGCGGCTCGTAACAGTACCCCCCCCCCTTGAGGAGGGGTCGAGGGACCCCAACATCCAGGTTTTCTTGGGAATCTCTTGAAAAACTCCTTCAATTGCTTAGGGGCATGGAGTTGTCTCCACGGAACCCAAGACCGCTCTTCTAACCCGCGGTTCCTCCACTGTACCAGGAAGTGCACCTGCCCTTGTACTCTTTTGGAATCCAGGATCCTTTGGACCACATATCTCCGTGGTCTATTCGAATTTCTCCCATGCACACTTGGAGATTGGCTCGGATACAGTACAGGCTTCAACAATGAACAATGAAATGTGTTGGAGATCCTTAACGAAACCGGAATTTTTAACCTGAATGCTGCGGAATTAACTTTCTTGATAATGGAGAATGGTCCAATGAACTTAGGGCCCAACTTTTTGCAAGGCTGTCTGAGCCTGATATTTTTTGTAGAGAGCCATACCTTCTGACCCACCTTGAGAGAGCAGATGGTACGGTGGCGGTCAGAATTTTTTTTTGCAGCAAATGAAGCTCGTCTCAAAGATGAGTGTACCTTCGTCCAGATAAGTCTGAGGTCCCTGGCAGTGGAGCGGATCTCCTGGATACCAGCAGATTTGAGTGAGTATAAGGAGTTGGATCTGGGGTGAAAGCCATAATTGCAAAAAAACGGAGAGACTTTGGTGGATGAATGACATGAGAAAACTGACGGGAAAAAAAGGCACATGGATGCAAGCGGTGGGTCTGAGGATCTTTTTGTGACAAGATGGCTCCAGCACCGACGTCAAAGGCTTCTACCTCAAGAATAAACGGTACCTTAGGGTCCGGGTGTCTGAGGACCTGAGCGGACACAAAAGCTTTCTTCAGGGTTTTGAATGCAGTTATTGCCTGTTGTGACCAAACAGCTGGATCACCTCCTTTGCGGGTCAAGGTGACGATAGGAGCCACGATGTCAGCGAAACCGCCAATAAATCTCCTGTAATAATTGGCGAATCCCAGGAATCTCTGGACCGCCTTGAGGTTATTGGGTTGTACCCAATCCAGGATTGCCTGGACCTTGGTTGGGTCCATGGAGAAACCTTCTGAGGAGATTATATAGCCCAAGAAGGATACCTTCTGAACCTCGAACTCACATTTCTTGAGTTTAGCGTAGAGGTGATGTTCCCGCAATTTCTGTAAGACTTGTCTGACATGACCCTGGTGCACAGACAATGATTTGGAATATATGAGAATGTCATCTAAGTAGACAACAACAAAGTGTCCCAGGAACTCACGTAACACCTCATTAATCAAATCCTGGAATACAGCAGGAGCATTACTAAGGCCAAACGGCATGACCAGATATTCGTAGTGGCCCGAGAGCGTGTTGAATGCCGTCTTCCACTCATCACCTGCTCTAATACGTATGAGATTATAGGCACCACGAAGATCAATTTTTGTGAAGATCGTTGCCCCTCTCAGTTGATCAAAAAGTACGGAGATGAGGGGAAGGGGATAGGTGTTCTTAACCGTAATAAGGTTCAGCCCTCGATAATCGATACAGGGTCTGAGTCCGCCGTCCTTCTTGGACAGAAAAGAAGCACCCTGCTCCTACTGGGGACTTGGATGGCCTGATAAAGCCTTTCTCCAAGTTTTCATCAATATACTCTTGCATGGATTTGGTCTCAGGACCGGAGAGAGAGTACAAGCGTCCCTTGGGTAATTTAGAGCCCGGAATGAGCTCAATTGCACAGTCGAAGTCCCGGTGCGGTGTTAGAGTGTCAGCAGCATTTTTAGAGAAAACATCCCGGTAGTCATGATACTGTGAAGGGAGCTGCTCCGGAGTAGACTGAACCATACGCAGAGGTAGTGTCAAGCAAGACTGTGTACAATGAGGGCTCCACTGGACAATTTCTCCTTTTACCCAATCCATGACGGGGTTATGACGGGATAACCAGGGGTATCCCAGAATTAAAGGAACTGATGGACATTCGATAAGACGGAAGACTATGGATTCCGAATGGAGAGCGCCAATGTTCAACTGTAGTGGTGGGGTCTCCCAAGTAATCTTGCCACCTGGCAACGGACTACCGTCTAAACCACATACCGTAATGGCAGATTGGAGTTTAATCCGCGGAATCCCAGCAGAACGGGCAAACTCAATGTCAAGGAAGTTGCCAGCAGCTCCACTGTCGATGAAGGCCGATAGTTTCACAGAACGGGCACTGAAGGTGAGCTGTGCAGGAATCAAAACAGCATTTTTCGGGGAAACAATCTGCAGACCTAGGTGAACTCTCCCCTCGTTCCCTAGGCATGCTCTTTTCCCGGCTTATTTGGGCAGGAACGGGAGAAGTGGCCTTTTGTGCCACAATAGAGACATAGGCCTTGTGATTGTCTCCTGACACTTTCCTCAGGGGAAAGACGATATGCCCCTAATTGCATCGGTTCCTCACCATCCGTGGAAACAGGAACGAAGGTGGATGGAGATGATGATGTCTCCTTTTCGGTTTTCCGCTCTTTAAACCTCCTGTCGATTTTAATGGAGAGGTGCATCAGATCCTCCAGAGATGTAGGAGATGGGTATTGCACCAAATAGTCCTTGATCTGTTCCGATAAGCCGAGACGGAACTGACGTAAGGCGGGATCATTCCATCCACTATCAGGTGACCATCTACGGAATTCAGCGCAGTATTCTTCTGCCGACCGCCGGCCTTGTTTCAAGGCCCGTAGATGAGCTTCCGCGGAGGCCACTCGATCTGGGTCATCATATAGTAGACCCAATGCCTCAAAGAAAGCGTGTACGGACTGCATGGCAGGACTGGTCTGTGACAAAGTAAAGGCCCAGGACTGGGGGTCACCTTGTAGAAGGGAAATGATAATCCCGACTCTTTGATGCTCTGACCCGGAGGAGCGGGGTCTCAACCGGAAATAGAGCTTACAGCTCTCCCTGAAATTCTGAAACAGGGACCTATTTCCAGAGAAGCGATCCGGCAAGTTCATCTTAGGTTCACAGACGGAACTTGGAGTGAGTTGTGAAATTTCTGTGGCTTCTTCTTGAACAGACAGACGCTCAGCCAATCCCTGATCATCTGATACAAGGACTCAACATGGGCTGCTAGGGCTTGTGCCGGAGATGGTGGGGATCCACTTGCATCCATTCCAACCTCGTCTCCGTGAGTAGGCTGGTTATAATGTTAGGAACCCCTCCAGCCGGCACAACACAACCCGGAATCTACTCTGCCAATCAGGTGTTCACTGTAGCCCCTGATGGTGGGGACAGACTGGGCCGCAGACTGACAGAGGGTCGTGAAGTGTGTACCGGCTGGGGAGAACCCAGGCAAGAAGAGTCAGTTCCACGCAGAGGTCAAGGGCCGGCAGCAGACAACAGTATCGGTAAACAAACTGTGGTCAGGGGTCACAGGCGAATAGCAGAACCGGTAAACTGGCCAGAGATCAGGGTCACAGGAAACACGAGCGAAGTCCAATTCAAAGCCAAGGGTCATACACAGGGAGTCAGTAGTGGTATCAGAATACAGGAACAGGAACTAGCAGGTCAGCAGACTGGAGCACAGAAGCTATAACCGGCAATGGCTGGGTCATAGGCGGAAGTGATGTCCCAGTCGCCATACCGACGGCCGGGACGCAGGTAGGAGAGTCGCGGCGGCTGGGCACTGCTGCGGCTCGTAACACACGTACAGTGTAACTCCACAACTCTGGTTCACAAAACGGCATCCGCCGCAACTAGAATCCCTTGTATCCGAAACTCAATTTCTGTTCTTAGGTCATCCTGGAAGTCCATCCTCAGATGAGACCACCTAGAATGATGTGTCCTCAACTTCATTCCTGGGTTCCAGCATCTCCTCTCTCAACCATGTAGCCTCTCATTTCTAAGCAGCTCTGTCAGTCAGGTGCTCATTACATCACTGGATCCCAAACTCTTTATTTCTCAGGATACTGGGTTTCTAGTGGGAATTTCCCCCTCTCTCCACATGCAGCAGTGGGTGGTAGCAGATGGTGCCACCAACTTGGGCCATCAAATCCTTCACTTCACAAATCCACCCTTGTTTAGTTTATTGGTGTTATCTCCAGCAGTGCCCCTTAGAAGTATTGGGCGATGAAATAATGGAACCTATCACTGAAGAATTCACCCACTTTTATTGTCAGTAGAGCTCTCATACAGGGACCAAGTGATAGGACAACTCAGCAGATAGAAGATGACCGTCAGCCCTCCTGAAATTACTTGTGTGATTTTCTTTATCCGTTAATCTGATTAATCTATAAATAGAAAATTCACTTGCAGAAATAAAAACATTAGAAACTTTACATATGTCCAGCTGACACACTTCATTACCTTCTTACCATGTCTAGCAACCTATCATAACCTAGACTCATTCGTGTCGCATGATCTCTGACCTTTACAATTTTCTGTTACTAAAACAAACCCCTACTACAAAATGTTAAAATCAATGGGTTGGATCTTATCCGGACAGGTCCCGAGAGGAAGACTCCTGCTTCACAGTAAGGAAAAAAGTCTCTAAGGAGTAATTTCTCAATACCAGGCAGACACTGACATCAGCTAACATTATTTAATGATGCTTATCGCAGCAATAAAGAATGCAGTTTTGATGCAATTTATGAAAGGGACAGTTTTGGAGGAAACCCCGTCGTACGGCGATTCAGTTCCCTACTGTCAGCTCTTTCTCCGGTAGCCAAGTAGCGGCCAAAGGCTCTCTCACTACCGATTTCCTCATTCTCTAGCGGTCATTTGAATACACTCTCTATCTCTCTGGTTATCAGTTTAAATGGCATTGTGTGTGTATAATCTGTCTCTTAAGAGGTGTCCATACATGGCATTGTGACGTCTCTGAATACCCTGTTTTGAGATCCAGAGGTGGCGTCTCCAATTATTGTGTTGTATTTTCTGTTCTTAGTCCATGAACAATGGGGGAGGCAGGTAGAATACGCTTGATGTGACAGAATAAAATATACATACCTGCACATATATATACTTAACTGATAGGGCAAGCCAAGAACAATACCAGTAAGCCGGAAATTTAATAGCAAAGCCTGATTGATGTACATCAGAGCACCCTGATTACATCAGAGGTTACTGAGTCTGGTTAGAGAGGCCCCCTCATTATAGGCACAATATTTCCGCCAATGCCATGCTCAGACCTGGAGAGTGACCGCAGACCATCTCATGTATCCAAGGCAGTGTCGGGTCCGGTTCCTAGTCCCGGGCTGACGCATGAGGAACACATGAGGAGCTGCTGGTGGTGAATGGGATGATACTGTCCCCGGGATGATGGAGCTTAGGGCTGGGCTCATTAGCCAGGAGATCAGGAAGGCTGGACGAGAGCTGTGAGGCTGCTTGGGTCTGCTCCAGTCACTGGAAGGCAGAGAGAAGGGAGACTGCTGACATATGTAGACAAATACAAAGGGGCATAATCTGCAGCCGCCTAACCAGGCACCTCGCGGACAATTGCCTCCTTGACCCTCTCCAATCTGGCTACCGCCCCCTCCATTCTACCAAAACTGCCCTGGCCAAGGTTACTAATGATTTCCCATCAGCCAAATCCAAGGGTCACTTCTCCGTACTCATCCTCCTTGACCTCTCTGCAGCCTTTGACACCGTGGACCATCCCCTCCTGCTGCAAACTCTTCTCTCTCTTGGCCTCTCTGGTTATGTCCATGCCTGGTTCGCCTCATACCTCGCTAATCGCTCCTTCTCTGTATCCACGTCTGGTTCTTCCTCCTCCCCCTACCCTCTCCTCGTAGAAGTCCCGCAGGGCTCTATTCTTGGCCCTCTACTCTTTTTGCTCTACACCTCCTCCCTTGGTGCTCTCATCTCCTCCTTCGGTCTTCAGTATCACCTTTATGCTGACCACATTCAACTCTATATCTCCTCTCCTGATCTTTCCTCCACTCTCCTCACTCGGGTATCCGACTGCCTCACCGCCTTCTCCTCCTGGATGTCCGAGCGCTTTCTCAAAATCAATATCTCTAAAACTGAACTCATTGTCTTTCCTCCGCCCAGACTCCCATCCCACCATGACCTCTCTATTGTCGTCAACAACACCACCATCTCCTCTGTCACCCAACTTCACTTCCTGGGTGTCACCCTCGACTCCTCTCTCTCTTTTGCCCCCCACATTCATTCCCTTGCCAAAAGCCTGTCGCTTTCAACTACGCAACTGTCCTTTTCTCTCTCAGGATGCCACCAAAACTGTCATGCACGCACTCATCATCTCCCGCCTCGATTATTGTAACCTCCTCCTCACTGGCCTTCCCCACTCCCGTCTCTCCCCCCTCCGCTCTATACTCAATGCGGCCGCAAGACTCATCTTCCTCTCACGCCGCTCCTCCTCTGCCTCACCTCTCTGCCTTGCCTCACACTGGCTCCCCTTCCCCTACAGAATCCTTTTCAAACTCCTCACCACCACTTACAAGGCTCTCTCCAACTCTACTGCCCCTTATATCTCTAACCTCCTCTCCATTCACACTCCTGCCGGCTCCCTGCGCTTGGCCAACGACCAACGCCTCTCCTCCACTCTTATCACCTCTTCCCACTCCAGAATCCAAGACTTTTCCCGTGCAGGCCCCCTTCCCTGGAAGGACCTCCCTCGTTCCATCCGTCTCTCTCCTACTCTGTGCTCCTTCAAACGTGCACTCAAACTCACCTCTTCCTCAAAGCCTACCAACCATCTACTTAACCCCCATCTCCTCCCTTTGCTTGTCCTCCCTTCTTGCCTCAACTGGCTCCTCTTGTGCCTGGTCTGTTTACCCTCCCTTAGGATGTAAGCTCGTATGAGCAGGGCCCCCTCCACTCCTGTCTCCATACCTGTTCTTCCGCTCCGTCTTTACTGCATATGTGACTAGCCGGAGTTTCTGAAGTACTGGTACTTTTTGTTCATTGTTCTGTATGGTTTCACCCTGTATAGTCTACTGTTAGTACTGTGTGCGGCGCTGAGGATACCTTGTGGCGCCTAACAAATAAATGATAATAATAATAATAATCAGTTAGGATTCGCACCCACGATTACGCGTGGCTGCACGTGTAAAGTGTCATTACGGTACCGATGTTGCGGTACTGGGACTCATGCAGCCGTGTGTAATCACGGGCGCGAATTCTATTTGAATATGCCCCTATGGGGAAGGCAATATCTCAATGTTGGCTATCCTGTGAAACTCCAGGTGTTTGTGAAACTACAGGTCCCAGCATGCTTTGCCATTATATAGCAGCTTATTGCTGGAGGGGTATGCTGGGACTTGTAGTTATAAAGTATATTCAGGTGGTCCCTGGTCCCCACCAGGCAACATAAAATATATGCCGGTATAGGTACCTGTTACCGGGTCTCGGAGCAGCCAGCCGTCACACACGTGCCATTCTTAAATGGACTCCAGTGCCGGGTGGGTTAATACCCGGCACCGGAGGGGTTAAAACACCGGCGCTAAACACTGCGTGCATAAGTAATGCTTTAAATGCCTTGAGTTAAATAAAAACGTATTGTGCTGCTTGCGCTGCGGAGTGGGAGAGTGATACCTGGAGCCGCAGCCACGAAGAGGTTAAATCCTGGCGCCTTGTGTTAGAAAGTGGTTTAAGTGTTTTTTAACTAAATAAAAGTGTGTACTTAATGTGAAGTCTCTGCAACGTTGATAGTTAACTGGCATGCAGCGCTGAGAGTGTTAATCCTGGCGCTAGGAGTGTAAATATGTGTATATTAGATGTATATTTGAAGTAAATGTGAACAGGAATGTATATGTCTGTAAAATATAGAAAATACATTTACTCTGGTCCAGAAGGGGATGAAGGAGCAGCCCTGGAACCTTCACCCCCTGGCAGCCAGCTTCAGTGGCTTCCGGAGGGACTTCCACAGTAGCCACCTCTATGCAAGTAGATCCAGGAGGTGCAGCGCCGCATACTGGAGCTCAAAGAGCTTCCGCTAGCGGCAGGGCAGGGGCTGCTGCCCCGGGATCTGGCCTCTCTCCCTCTAGTACTATTTTTCAGCCACGGGGGGGCAGAGCCAGATCCTGGAGCAGGGTCCTTGGAGGTAGTTTTAGACGGGAAATTTAAAAGATAAATCTCCCACCTTAGACAGTCTGACACCAGAGGAGGAGAGTGGGCTGAGCCCTTCTCTCCCTGGCAGCTCGTAGACAGGAGGGAATACACTCCCCCCTGCCACTAACCTCTATATAATAAGGTGTTAACCTCTCTGGGCTGATTCATGTGCAGGCTGCATTAATCAGTCCAGGGGGTAAATGTATCAAGCTGAGAGTTTTCCGGCGGGTTTGAAAAACCAATCAGATTCTAGTTATCATTTATTTAGTACATTCTACAAAATGACTTCTAGGATCTGATTGGTTGCTATAGGCAACATCTCCACTTTTCAAACCCGCCGGAAAACTCTCAGCTTGATACATTTACCCCCAGATTGGTTAAAGGGGCAGGAGGCTGGACTACCTCCTGCCAAACTTGTGTCCCAAAATTGTATAAAAAGAGACCTGTTTTACACTCAAATGTATTATACCATCTGTACTTTCTGGATATCACTTCCTGTGCTAATAAACATCACTGCTTAAGGAACCTGCTTTGATGCCTAGTTTCCTGTGACCTGCAGATTAGACCAAATCTAATTCCAGTACCAACGCTCTGCCCACTACCCTGCAGCTCTGTCCAGTGTGATAGGCCAGGGGAAACCATCCACAGTAACCCTGATCTAAAGGAAGAGGTCAGGGGAACCAGCAAGGGGGAGTTACCCAGAAGGAGTTATCCCGAAGGAAGCGGTCCGAGGTGCCGCTAAGGTGGCTGCATGATCCTCCTACTGTGGTTAGAGGGCAGATGTGAGATAAAGATAAGGGATCAGTGGCAAGGCCAGCCCAGCCGGTCCACAGCAACACAACAGAGTGGCATAGGCGGTCCATCATGTCACAGTATCTTTCTTCGCATATGGTGGTAACAGGGCCGGATTTCCCGCTAGGCAACCTAGGCAGCTGCCTAGGGCCTAGCGGTCCCCAGAGGGCCCTTCCAGAGCCGACGATTAGCAGGGTAGGAAAGGCAGAGGGGCGCTCCCCTCCGCCTGCCATTCCCCTCTGTCCGCATAATAAACAAGAACTGGAGGCGAAAATTTATTTAAGAAAAAAAAATAAAAAAAATCAGCTGACCGTGCACCAGCTCCCGGCAGTCTCCTCTTCTCCTCTCTCCCACTGAATGTCGGGCGTGACGTCATCACGCCCGACGTCATTTTCAGTGAAGATTCCGCGAGGAGCAGGAGCATTGCTGGAGCAGAGAGGAGGTACAGCGGCAGCGCGCCATACAGGAAAAAAGAAAAGACAAGAAGAACAGAAGAGAACAGAAAAGAAAAAAAGGCAATTGAAAGGTAAGTTAACTTACGGAGGCACATAGGGTGAGGGGCAAGAGAAATGTGGAATAAGCATTAAGGGCACAAGGAGGCAAGAGAAAGGTGGAACAAGCAAGGATGGCACAGATGGGCAAGAGAAAGGTGGAACAAGCAAGGATGGCACAGATTGGCAAGAGAAAGGTGCTACAAGCATTAAGGGCACAAAGGGGCAAGAAAAGGGTGGAATAAGCATTAAGGGCACAGAGGGGCACGAAAAGGGTGGAATAAGCATTAAGGGCACAGAGGGGCAAGAAAAGGGTGGAATAAGCATTAAGGGCACAGAGGGGCAAGAAAAGGGTGGAATAAGCATTAAGGGCACAGAGAGGCAAGAGAAAGGTGGAATAAGCATTAAGGGCACAGAGGGGCAAGAGAAAGGTGGAATAAGCATTAAGGGCACAGAGGGGCAAGAGAAAGGTGGAATAAGCATTAAGGGCACAGAGGGGCAAGAGAAAGGTGGAACAAGCATCAAGGGCACAGAGGGTGAGGGGAAACAAGAGACATGTGGAACAAAAACATGGAGGGCACTGTTAGGGGAAATAAACAAGGGGGGCAAAAATATGGAGGGCACAGTGTGATGGTGAAGGGTGCACAGTGTGATGATTAAAGGGCAAAAGCATGATGGAGGGCACAGTGTGATGATGAAGGGAGTACAATGTACTAAAGGGGAAACAGTGTGAAGAAGGAACAAAAGTGATAAAGTGGGGACATATTTTTTTCTCTTCTATACTTCTCCAACTTATTTGCCAAAAATCATTTTTGTAGGAGGGAGCTGTGAGATCGTGCGCAGGCCCAGTGTGCCTGGACTGGGCGTGCAGGGAATGAAGTGACATCATACGGAGGATCGAGGTAGACTGCGCAGAGTTGGACCAATAATAGCAACCAGCAGCAAACGTGAGTAATAAAAAGTGATCATTATAAAAGATTAAAGCTATGTACAACATTGTTTGCACTCTTTTTTTATGTAAGGATTTAATTAAAAGTTAATATTTTTTGTTATAACTTTGTCTGCACTATCTTTTCTAGTAGGTATTAAAAGTTAATATAATCCATGCTTTAAAAACAAAACAAAAAAAGTAGTGCTATGGATTGTTTCACGGAGGGGGGCCCCAAACCAGTATCTTGCCTAGGGCCCTATAAGGTCTAAATCCGGCTCTGGGTGGTAATGCCCCAAATAGCAATTTTCTGAGATGAGATTGCAGATTTCTCAGTGACAGCCATTACTAAGAACCTGTGGTCCTTCTTCCTGGGGCCTCCAATGCATGAGCTAGACAGGCTGATCATTAACGCAGCCAGATGTGTAGTAGCCTCTCACTGGAAACGCCCAGGTGCTGCCTTCTTGCCATTGGTTATCAGCACAATTTGGCACTAGGCTGCAATGGAGAAAATTACAGTCTATCTCAATAATAAATCCCACACAGCTTCCCAAACGTTATGCTTATTGTACTTTTTCAATACCCCCCCCCCTCCTCCCAAGGACTGTCAGACCTTCAGTTCTAAAACTGTGTATAAGAATATCCACTAGTATCCCTGTAATATACAGAGCTTATATCTCTGCAAGGCATTGCTTTATTGTTACTTGTGGTGCCCTCAAGACCATCAGAGGCTCCACCATCTAAGCATACCAGCTCTTCTCCTCACCCACCCCTTCACACTGTCCTACTCCATCTGTGTCACCCTCCCCCTAGATTGTAAGCTCTTGGACCCTCTTCCCTGGTGTCCTCCTCCTCTCATTACTTAAACCACAAGCTCACCTGTGCCTTCTATCCTCTACCAGTGGCCCTGTTTGCTGCACCCACACTTCTGGGTACAGGCTCATTTTGTGCTAATTTGCTCCCCCCCCCCCCCTACCTCACCATAAGGGACTATTCCCCGCCGACCACGTCATTTAATGCTGGTTTGGTTATACGTTTGCTGCGTATTATACTGTTTTGCCTATTTTGTAGTGTACTATTTTTGCCTTGTAATGTTTTACTGTATTCTCTATGTACGGCACTGCGGTCTGTTTGTGGCGCCTTATAAATAAACAATAATAACAACTCCATGCTCCCCCGAACCACCTTCCACTCACTCCTGTTTTTCTTTAACCCCCCACCCCACAATCTTAACATGCACATTTTCGTTAATCCTATAACCATTTAAACACCTGCCACTGAAGGGCAGCATGGTGTCTCAGTGGTTAGCACTTCTGCCTCACAGCGCTGGGGTCATGAGTTCAATTCTAAACCATGGCCTTATCTGTGTGGAGTTTATATGTTCTCCGGGTGCTCCAGTTACCTCCCACACTCCAAAAAACATACTGGTAGGTTAATTGGCTGCTATCAAAATCAACCCTAGAGTCTCTCTATGTGTCTGTGTGTGTATGTTAGGGAATTTAGACTGTAAGCTCCAATTGGGCAGGGACTGATGTGAATGAGTTCTCTGTACAGCGCTGCGGAATTAGTGGCGCTATATAAATAAACGGTGATGATGATGATTCATAATTCTAACAATAACTTCACATTTAAATTTTTTCAATCAGTTTTGGTGTACATGTTATGTATCCCTTCTGACATGTATCCAATTAATTAACTTAATATGTCGTGTATGGTTGCTTTAAAGCTGAAAAGTAAAAGATTAATAACAAAGAAACCTTCATTGAAAGTTGGTCTGGTCTTATTGCCGTGACTTGAAAGGGTTAATCACCGGCCACTAAAAGGTTAAGAAATGTGAGTCTTTCATCTGAGTTGACATGAAATTGTGTAAATGTACAGAGATCTCTGACAGCACCTGGGCTGTAATGAAAGGATTTCAGAAATGCTGTCTCTGCAATAAGAATGTGGCCTGAAATGATGCATTCACTGCCCTTTTCACCCGATGGACCCATAAAATGTCTCATTTACTAACTTGGGTGGCTTTGTGTAAGGTCCAGCATCGATCTCCTGGTGCCATGTATCTAACTGCAGTTAAACTTCATCAGACAAGTTGGTATTTTTCCTGCAGGATTAATTATAAGTATTGACAAGCCCGGGCGTCATTTGCATAGGAAGCGTTAATGAGAAGAAATTCAGCCTCGCTTGTAAAGAAAGCCCAAAAGAAAAGAGAGAGAATAAACAGAGGTCTCCAGAAATCAATTGTGATTTGCACTGTAGAGCTGGTGGCATCTAAGAGCGCTTCCTCTTAATCAATCCGGGCGCCCCGCTCGCATTGTCTGTAAGCCCAGTGTCTCAGCTGCAAAGGGGAATTGGAAATTCGGATATCTCACCTTTCAAGTCATTTGGGATCTTTCCCAAGGACAAAGCATTTGCAGCCTGCGGGTCTTTAAATGACTATTCCAACAATAAACGTATATAAATGAGGAATGGACAGAAATATCTAATGTCATCACTTTTCTTGGCAAAGTCAGTTGAAGAGGAAACTTTTGCTCTTTGTTTTTCCTTCTATAAAGGAATTTTTATATATTTAAAGAAATAAGAGCTGACTCAAACTTCTCCGGTAAATGCTGAACCCAGGAGATCGTATTCTTGCCCCGTGTTTCTCTCATTATGAGAATAGACCTATCGGTAGCCATAATACAGAAAACACACATGTACTGAAAGTGCCTCATTGCATGTGTCAGCCTGGCTGGCTAACGTGGAAATCTGGGTCTGCCATTCGAAAGATGGCACACAATACATCACTGTGACCTCATAGCAGAATCAGCCAATAAGGAAGCAGAGAAATGTTCCCAGACAGTCCAATATAAGCTGTTCCAACGCAGGCTGTCTCCCTGTGGAAAGCAGAATTCGAGTAAGTAATTTGTGCTCAATGAATATAGGACCTTATGCATGGTTTATGCACAGTCATCAAATATCGCAGTATATACGGTTTAAATCCCATTGCGCTCGCACTGGGGACACTCTTAAATATACAGTTTGCTCTTATACCAAACTCTCTGAATCACTCTCTTTCTCTGTGAGAACCACCATGAGACAAAATCTGCATTCATAAATGGTCATCGGAGCGAATTTATTTTATCTGACAAGTGGGAAATAACGAGGGACACAAAATTACAGGAAGTTCCACCTCCTTCACAAACATAAATAATTCTTATTTAATAATATGTGCATGGGGGTTTAGGTTGATAGGGGGACTATGGAAGAGGGGGAGCAGTCTCAGACAGTAAAGCACGGCGGATATGGAGGAAGCTTTGGGCCAATTGAGGGCTACTGCTCTTGAAAGACCTGGAGAGTGGCTTAAGACTGCACTACAGGGTCTAAACATAGAGGGAGAGGTGGGAGCCAGGTTAGGTTACAAGCCCACTGTCTGTCACCCACACCCCCAAGGGTTCAACCCAACCCCAAGGGTTTGGTGCCCTTTAAAGGAGATGGCTAGAGATTCGTAGTAGTTTAGTTGTCACGGGCACTAGGAGTCTTTACCCAGGGATCACCAGGTGATAGGCTTACCAGAGCAGTATAGGTGGTAATATGGTACTCTGGTAGCAGGGTGATCACGGAACAGGAAATAGCAGATGATGAGATGCTCAGGAAAGTCTATGATTAGCAGCACTGGCAATATGGAGGTAGTAATACACGAGGAACTGTATGGACAAAGGACACGTGAAGGTAGTCAGTGGTCTGCGGTAGCAAGTTGTACCACTGCTATAGTGAGGAGGAATGTCCAACAGAAACGAGGAGGTGATGAGAGTCAGCGGTCTGCGGATAGCAAGTTGTACCGCTGTCTGAGTGAAGGAATGGAATCCAAGTGAAGGTATCCGGGGAGTCAGTGGTCTGCGTTAGCAAGTTGTACCACTGCTATGTGAGAGGATACTGGAACAGGTGAAACTGTAAACAGGGGTCAGTGGTCTGCCACTAGCAAGTTGTACCACAGAATATATATGTGAGGAGGTGCACGGGGAGAGACTGCAACACAATATATACACGGGCACCTTGACTTTGATCCACAGTAATATGCACAATATAAATGTATAAATGACTGAACAACACTGCCAATATAGAAAGTCTCTTGAAGAAATCCAGCATGAGATAACACAGTCAATGATGGCAATAGACTCAGCGGATAGTACACTCCAGAGGAGAACCAACACAGTCAATGATGGCAATAGACTCAGCGGATAGTACACTCCAGAGGAGAACCAACACAGTCCAGCAAGGTATGCAATACACAGCACAGTCAATGGGAAGTATGCATACCGTGGTTCAGGAGAAGGCAGTCAGACAGGAGTGCAGAGATACCTGAACGGCAGGAGGCCGGCAGGATGCAAAGTCCCTGGATGGGTGAAGCGGTGGTCTAGCAGGTGCAGCGCACAGGTAGGTAGACCAGCAGGGAACACAGGAAGGCGTGGAGAGCGGATCAGCAGTAGATGGATGAGTAGCGCTGAGAAGTAACAGCAGCGGGTCTCTGCGGGAACACGGAGGTAGCCAATAGCAACCAGCGGGTGCAATAACGATGGGACACCGGAGCAGAGTTGAACTGGAACAGTTGATCACGGAGAGTAGCGGGTAGCAATAGTGGCAGCAGACTCAAGGAAACACGGGAGAGTAGACAAGGACTGAAGACTGAAGCGCACAGAGGCAGCGGATAGGAATCAGCTAAACAGTCACGATGAAACACAGACGGGTTGCAGGTTGAAGACTGTAGTGCACGGAGGCAGCGGATAGGAATCAGCTAGCAGTCACGATGATGAAACACAGACGAGTTGCAGGTTGAAGCCTGTAGTGCACGGAGGCAGCGGATAGGAATCAGCTGGCAGTCACAATCATGAACAGGTGAGTGGATGTGAATGAAAGACTGTAGTGCACGGAGGCAGCGGATAGGCATCAGCTAACAGTCCCAATGATACATGGTAGAGTTGAAGTGGTTAGAAGACTGTAGTGCACGGAGGCAGCGGATAGGCATCAGCTAACAGTCCCAATGATACATGGTAGAGTTGAAGTGGTTAGAAGACTGTAGTGCACGGAGGCAGCGGATAGGAATCAGCTCACAGTCACGATGATACAGTAGATGGTAGAAGTGGTATGGGAACCACAGTAGTAGAAGTGGTTTGGAAACCACAGAGGTAGAAGTGGTTTGGAAACCACAGGAATCAGCTGGGCTGAATAAACGAGGAAGCACAGGAACACCTTCAGAGACTCATGGGGAATGAGACTCCAAGATCAGGCAACTTGGTGTTGACCACAGGTGCTTAATATAGGGAGGTTGCCTGATCTGCCAATTAAGTTAAAGGAACATACACTGAAGGTTTAGAAAGGGCTGCGCATGCGCAGACCCTCAGGATGGAGGACGGCCACGGTTCCTAAATGTCCGGGAAGAAGCACTCACAGTCCGGTGAGTGACAGTACCCCCCCTTTTAAAGGTGGGCACAGAACGCCTGGAACCGGGCTTGTCCGGATTTTTGGAGTAAAACTTCTTCAGAAGGGCAGGAGCATTAAGATCTTCAGCTTTGATCCATGAACGCTCTTCAGGACCAAAGCCCTTCCAATGAACGAGGAAACGGAGGACTCCTCGCGAAGTTTTTGCATCCAATACCTCAGTAATCTCGAAATCCTCCTCCTGATGAACTTGAACTGGCTGCGGTGCTGAGGGAGGAGTCGAGAAACGGTTGATGATGAGAGGTTTGAGCAAGGACACATGGAAGGCATTGGAAATCCGAAGATTCTTAGGAAGAAGAAGTTTAACACATACTGGATTGATAACTTGAATGATCCTATATGGACCAATAAAACGAGGGGCGAATTTCATAGATGGAACCTTCAAACGAATATTTTTGGTAGATAACCAGACACGATCTCCAATTTTTAGTGGTGGAATAGCCCGCCTCTTCTTATCTGCGAAAGACTTATATTTGTTAGATGTCTTCTTTAAACAGGTTTTGACCTGAGACCAGATATTTTTGAAGGTCTGACAAGCAGTCTCCACAGCAGGAACTTGGGTGGGCGGGAGGGCAGGAAATTCCGGAAAGGACGGATGGTGACCGTAGACCACAAAGAATGGAGTTTTGGATGATGACTCATGGTACATGTTGTTATGGGCGAATTCAGCCCAAGGGAGCAATTCTACCCAGTTGTCTTGATTGGCTGAAGAGAACATCCTAATAAAGGTCTCAAGATCTTGATTGACTCGTTCCGTTTGTCCGTTAGATTGCGGATGGTAAGACGATGAGAGTGCTAATCGTATGCCCAAGGTTTTACAAAGGGCCCGCCAGAATCTGGAAACGAATTGTACTCCTCTATCCGACACAATCTCAGACGGACATCCATGGATGCGGAAGATTTCTTTAATGAAATGTTCAGCCAGAGTAGACGAGGAAGGTAAACCGGACAGAGGGACGAAATGGGCCATCTTCGAAAATCTGTCTACCACTACCCAAATAGTATTGTGATTCTTACTTGGTGGCAAATCAGTAACGAAATCCATACTAATATGGGTCCAAGGCTTGGATGGAATGGGTAGTGGTCGCAGCAACCCTGCTGGAGTTCTGCGGGAGGATTTAAACTGAGAACATAAATCACAGGAAGCAATAAACTCTTTGACGTCTCTCCTCATTGAAGGCCACCAGTAACTACGAGAGAGAATCTCAAAGGTCTTGTGTTCACCGGCGTGTCCAGAAAAACGAGAGGCATGGAACCACGAAAGGATTTTCCTCCTCAGAGTAGGAGGCACAAGGGTCTTCCCAAATGGTAGCATTTTGGTGGATGAAGCAGCCAGAGAAATACATTTGGGGTCTAGAATAGCATGGTTGAGAACCTCTTCTACATCAGAGGACGTCATAAAAGCTCGAGATAGAGCGTCAGCTTTCTTGTTCTTAGCGGCTGGTTTGAAGGTTATAATTAATTCAAAACAGGAAAAGAAAAGAGACCATCTTGCTTGACGAGGGTTCAAGCATTGAGCAGATTGCAAATATGACAAGTTCTTATGATCCGTGAAGATCGTCACCGGATGGCGAGCTCCTTCCAACAAGTATCTCCATTCCTCTAATGCAGCTTTGATGGCCAGCAACTCCTTGTCCCCGATAGTATAATTTTTCTCTGCGGGCAGAAGACCCCGAGAGTAGAAGGCACAAGGATGTAATTTTTGTTGCTCCGAGCGTTGGGAGAGAATAGCTCCTAAGCCCACATTAGAGGCATCTACTTCTAGGAAGAAGGGGAGTGTCACATCAGGCTGTCGCAGAATGGGAGCAGACGAGAAGGACTCTTTGAGGATTTGAAAGGCTTGGAGAGCCTCAGATGACCATTGCTTAGTATTAGCCCCTTTCCGAGTTAGGGCCACAATGGGAGATGCAATGGATGAAAAGTCTTGAATGAAGCGTCTATAGTAATTGGCAAAACCTAAAAAACGCTGGATGGCACGAAGAGTAGTTGGCTGAGGCCAATGTAGTACAGCATTTACTTTGTCTGGATCCATCTTCAGGCCAACTCCGGAAACTATATACCCCAAGAATGGAATCTGGGGTAACTCGAATGAACATTTTTCCAATTTACAGAACAACGAGTTTTTCCGTAGTCTGGAGAGGACCTCTGCCACATGTTGGTGATGAGAAGGCAGGTCCTGTGAGAAGATCAATATGTCGTCCAGGTAGACAACGACACATACATATAATAAGTCCCGAAAGATCTCATTGATGAAACCCTGGAAAACAGCGGGGGCATTACACAGCCCGAAGGGCATTACTAAATATTCGTAATGCCCATCTCTGGTGTTAAACGCGGTCTTCCATTCGTCACCGGAACGGATTCTAATTAAATTGTAGGCACCACGAAGATCCAACTTAGTAAATATCCGAGCTCCCTTGATGCGATCAAATAGCTCAGTGATCAGCGGAATGGGATACCGATTTTTGATAGTAATGGCGTTGAGTCCACGAAAATCTATACAAGGGCGTAATGATCCATCCTTCTTTTTGACGAAGAAGAACCCAGCTCCAGCGGGAGAGGTGGAAGGTCGAATGAACCCACGCTGGAGATTCTCCTGTATGTACTCAGATGTGGCTTGAGTTTCAGGTAACGAGAGAGGATAGACCCGACCCCTGGGAGGAGTCTTGCCAGGTAGAAGGTCGATCGGACAATCCCAAGAACGATGAGGAGGAAGACGTTCAGACTGAGCTTTATCAAACACATCGGCAAATGAAGCATACTGAGGAGGGAGTCCCGGGGAGGAAGATGAAATGGAAGATTGCTGTACTTTAAGAGGAATAACTTGAGAAAGACAACGATGGTAACATTCAGACCCCCAAGACGTAACTTGAGGGGTGCGCCAGTCAATCTGGGGAGAGTGACACTGAAGCCATGGAAGGCCTAAGACAATCGGACTTGTCGTAACTGGAAGAATTAAAAACGAAATTTCTTCATGGTGTAGTACACCAATCTGAAGGTTTACTGGAGACGTACTCTGGGTGATGAGACCATTGATGAGACGTGATCCATCTATAGCCGTCACAGTAATGGGTGTTTTTAAAGTGATCACTGGTAGGGACCATTGATTCACTAGTGATTTGGAAATGAAATTTCCTGCTGCTCCGGAATCAATCAATGCCTGTGACTCAAAGGATTTGGTAGCAAAGGAGATCGTAACATCAAAAGCGCAGACTTTAGATTTCATAGACAATGGAGAGGACTCCAGGGACCCTAACTTCACCTCTCCAGAACTAGTTAGGGCCTGGCATTTCCCGATCTCTTAGGGCAAGAGCTGAGCATATGCGTGGAATCAGCACAATAGATACAGAGTCTATTCTTTACTCTTCGTTTCCTCTCCTCTGAAGATAATTTGGAACGTCCTATCTCCATGGGAATCACAGAGGATGGAGCTGGACGAAATTGAGGGTTTGAACGAAGAGGTGCTTTGGCAGCCGTTGTTTTCTCAGACTCTCTTTCACGAAATTTCATATCTACACGATGGCAAAGAGAGATCAAATCTTCTAGAGACGAAGGAAGCTCTTGGGTAGTCAGTGCATCTTTAATTTTATCGGAGAGCCCCTGCCAGAAGGCGGCAACTAATGCTTCAGTGTTCCACTGAAGTTCAGAGGCTAAGATCCTAAATTGAATGACATACTGTCCTACTGTATGGGAGCCTTGTCGCAAACGAAGAATGCTGGAAGCAGCGGAGGTCACACGACCTGGTTCATCGAACACACTTCGAAACGTGGAAATGAATTTGGCACTATCTTGTAGAATTGGATCGTTTCTTTCCCACAGGGGGGAGGCCCAAGCCAGGGCTTGTCCAGAAAACAATGAGATAAGATAGGCCACTCTGGAACGATGGGTAGAAAAATTTTGAGGTTGGAGTTCAAAATGGACTGAACATTGGTTAAGGAAACCTCTACAAGTTTTGGGGTCCCCGTCATATTTTGACGGAGTAGGCAGGTGAAGCGTAGGAGCTATAGACACCTGGGATGGCACTGGGGAAACGGAGGAAAGCACAGGAGCTTCAATATTAGCTGTAACAGTCTGTCCAGATGTTCCTTGGGAGGTTAACGATTGGTAACATTGAAGTAACAGCTGTTGGCGAGCATCCTGTTTCTCCACACGGCTGACCAGATGCTGCAGCATCTCTTTAGCGGTAGGTTCCGTATCTGGGTCTGTCATGGCCTGATCTTACTGTCACGGGCACTAGGAGTCTTTACCCAGGGATCACCAGGTGATAGGCTTACCAGAGCAGTATAGGTGGTAATATGGTACTCTGGTAGCAGGGTGATCACGGAACAGGAAATAGCAGATGATGAGATGCTCAGGAAAGTCTATGACTAGCAGCACTGGCAATATGGAGGTAGTAATACACGAGGAACTGTATGGACAAAGGACACGTGAAGGTAGTCAGTGGTCTGCGGTAGCAAGTTGTACCACTGCTATAGTGAGGAGGAATGTCCAACAGAAACGAGGAGGTGATGAGAGTCAGCGGTCTGTGGATAGCAAGTTGTACCGCTGTCTGAGTGAAGGAATGGAATCCAAGTGAAGGTATCCGGGGAGTCAGTGGTCTGCGTTAGCAAGTTGTACCACTGCTATGTGAGAGGATACTGGAACAGGTGAAACTGTAAACAGGGGTCAGTGGTCTGCCACTAGCAAGTTGTACCACAGAATATATATGTGAGGAGGTGCACGGGGAGAGACTGCAACACAATATATACACGGGCACCTTGACTTTGATCCACAGTAATATGCACAATATAAATGTATAAATGACTGAACAACACTGCCAATATAGAAAGTCTCTTGAAGAAATCCAGCATGAGATAACACAGTCAATGATGGCAATAGACTCAGCGGATAGTACACTCCAGAGGAGAACCAACACAGTCAATGATGGCAATAGACTCAGCGGATAGTACACTCCAGAGGAGAACCAACACAGTCCAGCAAGGTATGCAATACACAGCACAGTCAATGGGAAGTATGCATACCGTGGTTCAGGAGAAGGCAGTCAGACAGGAGTGCAGAGATACCTGAACGGCAGGAGGCCGGCAGGATGCAAAGTCCCTGGATGGGTGAAGCGGTGGTCTAGCAGGTGCAGCGCACAGGTAGGTAGACCAGCAGGGAACACAGGAAGGCGTGGAGAGCGGATCAGCAGTAGATGGATGAGTAGCGCTGAGAAGTAACAGCAGCGGGTCTCTGCGGGAACACGGAGGTAGCCAATAGCAACCAGCGGGTGCAATAACGATGGGACACCGGAGCAGAGTTGAACTGGAACAGTTGATCACGGAGAGTAGCGGGTAGCAATAGTGGCAGCAGACTCAAGGAAACACGGGAGAGTAGACAAGGACTGAAGACTGAAGCGCACAGAGGCAGCGGATAGGAATCAGCTAAACAGTCACGATGAAACACAGACGGGTTGCAGGTTGAAGACTGTAGTGCACGGAGGCAGCGGATAGGAATCAGCTAGCAGTCACGATGATGAAACACAGACGAGTTGCAGGTTGAAGCCTGTAGTGCACGGAGGCAGCGGATAGGAATCAGCTGGCAGTCACAATCATGAACAGGTGAGTGGATGTGAATGAAAGACTGTAGTGCACGGAGGCAGCGGATAGGCATCAGCTAACAGTCCCAATGATACATGGTAGAGTTGAAGTGGTTAGAAGACTGTAGTGCACGGAGGCAGCGGATAGGCATCAGCTAACAGTCCCAATGATACATGGTAGAGTTGAAGTGGTTAGAAGACTGTAGTGCACGGAGGCAGCGGATAGGAATCAGCTCACAGCCACGATGATACAGTAGATGGTAGAAGTGGTATGGGAACCACAGTAGTAGAAGTGGTTTGGAAACCACAGAGGTAGAAGTGGTTTGGAAACCACAGGAATCAGCTGGGCTGAATAAACGAGGAAACACAGGAACACCTTCAGAGACTCATGGGGAATGAGACTCCAAGATCAGGCAACTTGGTGTTGACCACAGGTGCTTAATATAGGGAGGTTGCCTGATCTGCCAATTAAGTTAAAGGAACATACACTGAAGGTTTAGAAAGGGCTGCGCATGCGCAGACCCTCAGGATGGAGGACGGCCACGGTTCCTAAATGTCCGGGAAGAAGCACTCACAGTCCGGTGAGTGACATTAGTAATCGTTCATTGGACCAATCCGGTCACATAATGACAGTCAGCCATGGAGGGACATTTGGATACAGGAGACTGACTGCAGCAGCTCTCTTAGCTTCACAAGAGAGAGCACCTCAAGATTAAAGTGCGGATGTCGGGAGTGGTAGAGGGGAGCAGACCAACAGACAGAACTTGGCATTAGAGGATTGCCCATCGGTATCAGGCACCTCAGCCCAGGATTTGGGAGAAAGCACAGCTAGCGAGGCTGGCAGGCCACTGTAGCTCTTTGGTACAGCATTTTAACAATCACATGCACTCATGGGTTACAGGGGATAGATGTGCATGTGGAGATGAGGGCTCTGACATTCACAATGCTGGGGGTGAGGAGTGAATGTTTGTCCAAGTGGTTTTACATAATGTGTGACGCACTATGAGACCGGTGTCAGCATCAGGCAGTCCTTCAGCATTTTCAGTGACCCTCCCACTTGCTGCTTGTACCCAGGTGGTCCACTTAGAAACAGGGTGTGGTCAGGGGCTGGGCATTACACAGTGGACGGCTGCAGAAGGGTATGGAGGAGTGGTTTGGGAGAACTCTCCAGGGACGAGTATTGAGGGCTCAGCAAGCAGAGGCCAAGGCACCCATTAGGAAATACTTGCAGCCACAAGGGAATTAGTAAGCATTCCAAGTCATCCCAAAGGCGTTGGATTGGGTTGAGGTCAGTTGTAGGCCAGACCAAAATCTCAGAAAACCATTTTATGATGGACTTCACTGTGTGCACATTGTCATGCTGAGACAGGGCCTTCCCCAATCTGTTGTCACAAAGTTGGAACCACACAGCTCACTAGAATGTTACTGTATGCTGTGGCATTAAGATTTCCATTCCCAGCCCAAGTCATGACAAACAGCCTCAGACCATTATTCCTCCTTTACAGATGACTGTATGTTTTCAGGTGGGAAATGTTATCCAGGCATCCATCAAACCCAGATTCGTATGTCAGACTGCCAAATGGTGAAGTGTGATTCGTTACTCCAAAGAACATGTTTCCACTGTTCCAGGGTCCGATGACAGTGTACTTTACACCATTCCAGAAGATGTTTGGCATTGTGCATGGTGATCTGAGGAATGGTGCGGCTGTTCATACATGGAAAACCAATCCATGAAGCTCCTGACGGTCAGTTCTTGTGATGGCCTTACTTCCAGAGGAGTCTGGAACTCGGCAGTGAGTGTTGTAACAGAGGACAGATGATTTTTTTGTGTGCTACGAGCTTCAGCACTCATCAATCCTGATCCTTTATCCGTTGTACCCCACCGCGTCACAGCTGAGCTGTTGTTTCCACTTCACATTATCAGCACTTACAGTGACCGGGGCAGCTCCAGCAGAGCAGATATTTAATGAACTGACTTGTTAGAAAGGTGGCCTCCTATGACAGTGCCACGCTGACAGTCACTAAGCTCTTCTGCAGGGCCCACTGCTAATGTATAACTACGCAGATTGCATAGCTATATGATGGCCTCTAGGCACCTGTTAGCAATGGGTGTGGCTAAAATGGGCAAACACTAATTAGAGGGGTGTCCACATACTTTTGGACATTCTACAAAGCACACATACTGAGCACAACGTGCATTTGTTTTAAACCACACATAAATTGGGTATACGTATGCCCAAATTCAACAAGGAATGGATTTTAAGGTACGTGCACTGATGAATTCGGGTGTAGGTCCGCTATGCTCTACTATACAGTACACTGCAGGATACGTCCAATTACTATGTGGAATAAGAACAGAGGGCTGTATATAAGCTCGAGGGATAATAAAAGCTGAGGCTGTGTTGAACTGTATTGGACTCTGGGGGGTTTAAATGGGGTGGTCTGCTCATGACGTCCGGATGAGTCATGGGGAGGAGTTACGGAGGTTATATATGGGATAGGCGGAGAACAATCCATCTCTTACACTGCTGGACGTTACCCACCCTCCCTCCCTATGGATCAACAAAGATGGTCATCTGCGGTGATCCTGTACCGGTACAGTTTTGGCGGTGGTGGTTCTCTTGGAGTAGCAGTGGCCGGAAATCGCAGTACAGTCGACGGCCAGTGGTAAGGGCACATGATGGTATCGGGCACGCTTAACCCAACTGTTTTCAAATGGAATAGGCTATTAGTCTCGGTACAAGTACTTCCCGACCGGGTTGACTTGTGGTTGCTTCCGTTAGCCTAGAAAAGGGGAGGGTTCTGTAGTGCCCGGGGCGGTAGCCCCGTTTAGGTAGATATGTGCACCTTGGGGTGTGTAGTTGTCCCCCGTTTGCGGATGCCCCCTGGAAGGCTTGGGGCATCCTGGTTGGCCTGGCGGATGTCGACTCGGACTGCTCCTTCTCCACCACCATACCTGGCAATAAATCCCGTGTTACTTTCCCCACATTTAAGTTGTCGTGTCTTTATTATGGTTATGGTTAAAACGATAAGAGTATAATGTAAGGAAAGGTATCAGCCATTAAGCATTTTATATAAAATCCCAAAAGAACACACAGAAAGAACGAAAAATATTTAATTAATGTTTTCTTAATAATATAGCCATTAATGATAAAACATTACATTTTTTTAAAGTGTTTTGTTTGCTTTATGAATAGCTACTGTTGCTCCCGATTGCAAACTGTCAGGATTCACTAGGAAGGATGAGTGGGATCCTTCTGTTCTGCCTGGGATTGGTGGTACTTCACCCAGAGGCGCGGAATCTAACAGAGTGGAAGGTTTTCACCAGAGGTTCCCGCCAGGGAATATGGGCTTAACAGCTTCCACCCTGCAGGTCGCGGCCCTCTAGGGGAGTTCCCAGTGAGCAGTGATAGAGAACCGAGTACAGAGAAGAATGTAGGCACTAGATAGCCACAAATGTTTAGGATTACTGAGTGATGCTCAGTGATAGTCCACAGAGAGATAATAGATGATTTGCAGCAGCACACTTGGAGAGATGGTAGCGATGATCTGCAGTAGTTACCACTAATGAGTGGAGCAGGTAATAGGTGAGTTGCAGTAATAAACTTGGAGAGATGGTAGCGATGATCTGCAGTAGTTACCACTAATGAGTGGAGCAGGTAATAGGTGAGTTGCAGTAATAAACTTGGAGAGATGGTAGCGATGATCTGCAGTAGTTACCACTAATGAGTGGAGCAGGTAATAGGTGAGTTGCAGTAATAAACTTGGAGAGATGGTAGCGATGATCTACAGTAGTTACCACTAACGAGTGGAGCAGGTAAAAGGTGTTTTGCAGCAAGTTTGCCTTTACAAGCCAGCGCTGCTTTAAATTTTAGCTGTCAACTCGCCGATCTCCCGCAAGTTGAAAAAACCGGACTTTGATACATTTACCCCAGGAGTCTGATGAGGAGAACCAGCACTAAGAGGAGCTGGGAGGAGCCTTATAAACGAGAAGTAACCAATGGATGAGCAGAACAGTTGAACACAGATGAGATGATTAGCTGCGCATGTGCAGAGCTGATTGCTGGCGTGACAGCAGGGGAAGAAGCAGGAAATGAGGAATGAATAATGCTCAGGTTACCGTTACCGTGGGTGAGCGACGTGTGACACAAACACATGTTCTAGCAGCAATACACAGCCGTTATCACTAATAATCAGCATTTAGACTAGACCTGTAGCTGGAGCAAGAGATACGGCTGAAAAACAAGTACCTGAGAGATGCCCAGGGCAGGTTGGGTACGTTTTTCCGAGTACCACAACCCCGACATACCTGTAGGTATCCTGGTTGTTGGGGTTGTGGTAATCGTTTTTACGATTACCACAACCCCAACAATGAATGGGTGATAAATAACAGGAAGGGGGGGTGATGAATAGAATTACATGGGAGGGTGGTAACAGTAGGCAACGCTCTGCCATGTCGTGAGCTGTTTAGTAGTAACAGGGATGGGGGTCACCTCAGCAGGTGCTGGCTCCAGACACCATGCTTGGTTGTTACACCACCTGCACCAATGTAATTCATGTTATTCAAACAGAACTATAAACACTTCCGCAGCAGAGGCGGAAACTCTGCAAAGCTCTCTGTGACATCAACAGGACTTTACCCAGCAGGTGACAATCCTATGACAGTGTAGGGGGTACAGGGACGGGACACCGTTGGGGGGGAACAGGGATCTACACATTTGAGGGGAACAGGGACGGGTGACAGGACACAGTTGGACAGCACGGTGGCTCAGTGGTTAGCACTTCTGCCTTACAGCACTGGGGTCATGAGTTCAATTCCTGACCATGACCTTATCTGTGAGGAGTTTGTATGTTCTCCCTGTGTTTGCATGGGTTTCCTACGGTTTCCTCACACATTTCAAAAACATACTGGTAGGTTAATTGGCTGCTATCAAATTGTGTCCTATATCCATGTATTGATGCCTATGGAGGTGGCCATTTTCATGGAGACCAAGATTCAATCATAGACAGGTATGACTTCAGCATTGGAGACAGAAATGTAAAAGACATTTCAGTCTCTAGAAATTCATTTCTATAACACACAGTTGCCTACTAACCGGGAGCTTCCCGCATTTCTGGTAGACATCTCAGGCTCCCGGGAGAGCAGGGCAACCTCCTGGTTCTCGACCCCCCCCATAGATATATGGTGAAGGTGGGGCTTAATGATGCAAATATTTCATCATCTTAGCCCCACCCCCTGCTGTAATTGGCTAAAATTGTGACAATTTTTTAGGGGATGGGCGCCAAAATGATGTGATTCGTCAAGCCCCGCCCCTGCGCACCCCGGGATCTAAATATATAAATATAAATAAATAGCTGATGATGGTGATGACACAGTTGGGGGGTACATGGACCAGTGAGAAGACACAGGTAGAGGTTTATATTGGGGTGTTATTGGCACAGGGATGCGGTGATGACGTAATGTGGGAGGGACTGTACGGCACTGTAGTCCCCGGGGCGGGGGTCGCGTGGTGATGACGTCATCTGGGTGGTACTGTACGGCACTGTAGTTCCCTGGGCGGTGTCACGCGGTGATGACGCTTTTCCTGCGGTCCCGGAAGTTTTGGTGATGATGGCTGAGATGCGGGAGCTGCAGAGCCGGATCCGGGAGGTGGAGAGGCGGCTGTACGGGGAGAGCGGGGCCCCGGCCAGGAAGGTCAGAGCTCGGTGTTATACTGACCTGGGGGGTCTCACAGTGATGGGCAGACACTGAGCCGGTCTCCTCCATCTTACAGGTGGCGGATGGGCTGATAAAGGTGCAGGGAGCGCTGGGGAACATCGCCAGTAAGCGGGAGCGGGTGAAGACTCTGTATAAGAAGAGTAAGTGTGTCCTCCAGGCCGTGTATAACCTGCTGCACCCCGGTATGATCACCCCTGTGTGCCCCACCCCCAGCTATGGCCCCTCACCTGCTGTACCCCGGTGTGATCACCCCATGTGGTGAGCAGGGAGCCCCCTCCCCCCCCATACCAGCTGCACCCCCGGTGTGATCACCCCTGTGTGCCCCCCCAGCTATGGGCCCCTCACCTGCTGTACCCCGGTGTGATCACCCCATGTGGTGAGCAGGGAGCCCCCTCCCCCCCCATACCAGCTGCACCCCCGGTGTGATCACCCCTGTGTGCCCCCCCAGCTATGGCCCCTCACCTGCTGTACCCCGGTGTGATCACCCCATGTGGTGAGCAGGGAGCCCCCTCCCCCCATACCAGCTGCACCCCCGGTATGATCACCCCTGTGTGCCCCCCCCAGCTATGGCCCCTCACCTGCTGTACCCCGGTGTGATCACCCCATGTGGTGAGCAGGGAGCCCCCTCCCCCCATACCAGCTGCACCCCCGGTATGATCACCCCTGTGTGCCCCACCCCCAGCTATGGCCCCTCACCTGCTGTACCCCGGTGTGATCACCCCATGTGGTGAGCAGGGAGCCCCCCCATACCAGCTGCACCCCCAGCTATGGCCCCATACCTGCTGTACCCCGGTGTAATCACTGCTGTGTCCTGTCAGCACCTTCCCCATAGACAGCTGTAATCCCTATGTCTATGTGGTGAGCAGGGTTATGGCCCCATACTCGCTGTACCCCCGATGTGATCACCACAGTGCCCTGTCAGCACCTTCCCCATAGACAGCAGTCATCTCTATGTGGTGAGCAGGGTGTGACCCCCCCCTTCCCCCCAGCTATGGCACCATACTCGCTGTACCCCCGGTCTGATCACTTCAGTGCCCTGTCAGCACCTTCCCCATGTGGTGAGCAGGCTGTGACATCTATACCTCCCCTCCTATACCAGCTGCACCCCAGCTATTATGGTGGTGAATGTGGTTTGCAGAGAACCGGAGCTGTAATATATTGTACAATGTTCATTTATATGGGAAACCATCATGGTGTCAGGGACAGAGACCCTGGTCTATGGGTGACCACCATACGCTGCTGCTTTGGTTGTGGGGACTCGCTTGTGTGTGTATCTATGTGGTTGTCCCATTGGTTGAATTAAGTCACTGTCTGATTTCTTTTACCACAGGAACATCTTAGGATATCTCACCAGCTTGTAATGTAGACTTAGGGAGTTTGTCTCGTTCCAGCTGTTTAGCTAGTCCCAGCATGCTCTGCCAGGCATGGCTTGCTGACACTTGTAGTGCGACAGGACCTGCAGAGCTACATTTCCCCTACCTCTGATGTAATGTCTCAGCTTAGTGTTAGACACACATTATAGACACATCCAGAGCCTTTATTTGATTGATGCTATATTGCAAATAATTTATCAATAGCGCCCTAACAAACATGAATCTGTGTGATGCTGTTCTTGTGTTACACACCAGTCTGTGCCTTTTTCTCCTGTGTTTTAGTTGAGGACCTGATTAAATATCTTGACCCACAGTATATCGACAGAATTGCTGTTCCTGACTCCATAAAACTGGAAATTATTTTGGCAGGTGAGTGACATTTTTGTCGGTTGAGTGATGGATTTCCGTGTGTCCATGTGTGCGGCTCTGCGTAGCTGCCACACAATGTGCGATGACACCGTAGAGCTCTCAGTGTAGTGCACGGTGGTGTTGTATAGCGTCATGCTGGGTCTGCCAATGGAGAACTGGTAGACCACTCAGATTGCTCTATAGACCTCTACAAAGGCTGAAAGCAGCCCCGACAGACTGGAACTTATTGAGTGGCACCTGTGTCTTCGTTTTCATTTTCCTTAATAGTTTTGACATGTAAAGGAAGGATCCTGGTTTTAATCAGACAGGAAATACCAGCCTGCCATCACAGGGCTCATACACACAAACTCCATTATGATGATCAGTGTTAAGTTGTTGTATCTGTGCCATTCCCGCCTGTTTTTCATCAGGTAACAAACTGTGATGTTAAACCAGCGAAACTTTACAGAGTCTGATCCACGTACAATCCACGTGTGATCATTAATGGATGGCAGCCGTAGTCGTGTGCATGAGGCCCAATACTGTTCTATTTACCTAACTATGAGTCTGTATCTGTTTTCCTCTCTCTGTACTGACATGATTGCAAAACTGTGCACCCTGAATGAACTGTTATATGTGTAGAAATACCTATCTCCTATAGCAAAGATTATCCCCTCACTCTCAGGACATGTGTAATACAGACCGTCCCCTTATCCCCCCCTCTCTCAGTACACATGTAATACAGACAGTCCCCTTATCCCCCCCTCTCTCAGGACACATGTAATACAGACAGTCCCGGTGTCCCCTCACTCTCAGGACACATGTAATACAGACCGTCCCGGTGTCCTCTTACCCTCAGGACACATGTAATACAGACAGTCCCGGTGTCTCCTCACTCTCGGGACACGTGTAATACAGACAGTCCCGGTGTCCCCTCACTCTCGGGACACGTGTAATACAGACAGTCCCGGTGTCCCCTCACTCTCGGGACACGTGTAATACAGACAGTCCCGGTGTCCCCTCACTCTCGGGACACGTGTAATACAGACAGTCCCGGTGTCCCCTCACTCTCGGGACACGTGTAATACAGACAGTCCCGGTGTCCCTTCACTCTCGGGACACGTGTAATACAGACAGTCCCGGTGTCCCCTCACTCTCGGGACATGTGTAATACAGACCGTCCCGGTGTCCTCTTACCCTCAGGACACGTGTAATACAGACAGTCCCGGTGTCCCCTCACTCTCGGGACACGTGTAATACAGACAGTCCCGGTGTCCCCTCACTCTCGGGACACGTGTAATACAGACAGTCCCGGTGTCCCCTCACTCTCGGGACACGTGTAATACAGACAGTCCCGGTGTCCCCTCACTCTCGGGACACGTGTAATACAGACAGTCCCGGTGTCCCCTCACTCTCGGGACACGTGTAATACAGACAGTCCCGGTGTCCCCTCACTCTCGGGACACGTGTAATACAGACAGTCCCGGTGTCCCCTCACTCTCGGGACACGTGTAATACAGACAGTCCCGGTGTCCCCTCACTCTCGGGACACGTGTAATACAGACAGTCCCGGTGTCCCCTCACTCTCGGGACACGTGTAATACAGACAGTCCCGGTGTCCCCTCACTCTCGGGACACGTGTAATACAGACAGTCCCGGTGTCCTCTCACTCTCGGGCCACGTGTAATACAGACGGTCCCGGTGTCTCCTCACTCTCGGGACACGTGTAATACAGACGGTCCCGGTGTCCCCTCACTCTCGGGACACGTGTAATACAGACGGTCCCGGTGTCCCCTCACTCTCGGGACACGTGTAATACAGACGGTCCCGGTGTCCCCTCACTCTCGGGACACGTGTAATACAGACGGTCCCGGTGTCCCCTCACTCTCGGGACACGTGTAATACAGACGGTCCCGGTGTCTCCTCACTCTCGGGACACGTGTAATACAGACAGTCCCGGTGTCCCCTCACTCTCGGGACACGTGTAATACAGACGGTCCCGGTGTCCCCTCACTCTCGGGACACGTGTAATACAGACGGTCCCGGTGTCCCCTCACTCTCGGGACACGTGTAATACAGACAGTCCCGGTGTCCCCTCACTCTCGGGACACGTGTAATACAGACGGTCCCGGTGTCCCCTCACTCTCGGGACACGTGTAATACAGACGGTCCCGGTGTCCCCTCACTCTCGGGACACGTGTAATACAGACGGTCCCGGTGTCCCCTCACTCTCGGGACACGTGTAATACAGACGGTCCCGGTGTCCCCTCACTCTCGGGACACGTGTAATACAGACGGTCCCGGTGTCCCCTCACTCTCGGGACTAATTGAAGTCGTAAATGAACCTACACTGAGCAGTATATTAGGAGATAAAGTGAAACTTTTCATTTAATGAAGGGGGTGGCCCTACAATGAGTAGGTGGGGCTTAGTAGAGACACTTATGGTTTCCACCAGCACCACTCCCAGCTGGACCTGCAGTCCCACAGAAAGGACTGACTGGTGTTACTGGGGATACTCTGATAATGTGTTGTGTGAGTGACGTATCCCGTGTCCTCCCCACAGAGGAGCAGTTTATCCTGGCGCAGACCTCACTCCTGGAGGAGCTACACACTCTGCAGCCACTTCTGGACAGTGAGCACATCAAAGGTAATATCCTCTATCACCGCAGAGCAGATCTCCAGGACTGCTGGTTGCTATGGGTTACACCACCTTTACTCCACAGTTACCTGTACAACAGCTTTCAGTAATGTCCCCTCTGAATCCTGTCAGTATAAATATACTTCAGACTGATGCTGAATTCTCATCAGTTATACTATAAAGTGAGACGGGTAACATACAGACTATATGAGCTGCAGCAGATGCAGTAACGACAGAGGGCAGGTCAGGGTGCGTGTTTATCTTTACCATGTTCTCGCAGGTCATTAATCCTTCGGGAGAATGTAGTGTACAGGTGGAGGTTATATATTTGTGGTGGCATTTTTTTATAAAGGTATTATATACAGGAGATAGTCAGTGTTGTTGTACAATGATGTTTGTATTTAACACATCTGTTTGTGTTCACAGCGGTCCCCACACAGGCCAGCAAGCTGCAGACCCTGTCCCAGATCCACATAGCACAGCAGGTCTGTTCCCAGCACTGCGCTTTATAATGTGATATAATTACAATGTAACAATAAGTGTCACAGTGATCACGTCCTGGTTCAGCGATCTCTGCTCGTTACCTCAGCATTTGGGGGCTCCTAGTATCAGCTAATAGCAGGGATGTGGAACATTTCACTATGACACACGCAGTATTCTGTAACATGTCGCCTCTTATGGGGTCTCCTGGGTTGTGGAGATTAAAGAATCTCTGATGGGCAGGAGGAGCATCTGCAGAGGGTATGGGGCAGTGATGTAACGCAGTAGGGATCACCTGCAGGGGGTATGGGGCAGTGATGTAACGCAGTAGGGATCACCTGCTGGGGGTATGGGGCAGTGATGTAACGCAGTAGGGAATACCTGCTGGGGGTATGGGGCAGTGATGTAACGCAGTAGGGATCACCTGCAGGGGGTATGGGGCAGTGATGTAACGCAGTAGGGAATACCTGCTGGGGTATGGGGCAGTGATGTAACGCAGTAGGGATCACCTGCTGGGGGTATGGGGCAGTGATGTAACGCAGTAGGGAATACCTGCTGGGGTATGGGGCAGTGATGTAACGCAGTAGGGATCACCTGCTGGGGGTATGGGGCAGTGATGTAACGCAGTAGGGATCACCTGCTGGGGGTATGGGGCAGTGATGTAACGCAGTAGGGATCACCTGCTGGGGGTATGGGGCAGTGATGTAACGCAGTGGGGATCACCTGCTGGGGGGTATGGGGCAGTGATGTAACGCAGTGGGGATCACCTGCTGGGGGGTATGGGGCAGTGATGTAACGCAGTAGGGATCACCTGCTGGGGGGTATGGGGCAGTGATGTAACGCAGTGGGGATCACCTGCTGGGGGGTATGGGGCAGTGATGTAACGCAGTAGGGATCACCTGCTGGGGGTATGGGGCAGTGATGTAACGCAGTAGGGATCACCTGCTGGGGGTATGGGGCAGTGATGTAACGCAGTAGGGATCACCTGCTGGGGGTATGGGGCAGTGATGTAACGCAGTAGGGATCACCTGCTGGGGGTATGGGGCAGTGATGTAATGCAGTAGGGATCACCTGCTGGGGGTATGGGGCAGTGATGTAACGCAGTGGGGATCACCTGCTGGGGGTATGGGGCAGTGATGTAACGCAGTAGGGATCACCTGCTGGGGGTATGGGGCAGTGATGTAACGCAGTGGGGATCACCTGCTGGGGGTATGGGGCAGTGATATAACGCAGTAGGGATCACCTGCTGGGGGTATGGGGCAGTGATATAGCGCAGTAGGGAATACCTGCTGGGGGTATGGGGCAGTGATGTAACGCAGTAGGGATCATCTGCAGCGGGTATGGGGCAGTGATATAATGCAGTAGGGATCACCTGCTGGGGGTATGGGGCAGTGATGTAACGCAGTAGGGATCACCTGCTGGGGGTATGGGGCAGTGATGTAACGCAGTGGGGATCACCTGCTGGGGGGTATGGGGCAGTGATGTAACGCAGTGGGGATCACCTGCTGGGGGTATGGGGCAGTGATATAACGCAGTAGGGATCACCTGCTGGGGGTATGGGGCAGTGATATAGCGCAGTAGGGAATACCTGCTGGGGGTATGGGGCAGTGATGTAACGCAGTAGGGATCATCTGCAGCGGGTATGGGGCAGTGATATAATGCAGTAGGGATCACCTGCTGGGGGTATGGGGCAGTGATGTAACGCAGTAGGGATCACCTGCTGGGGGTATGGGGCAGTGATGTAACGCAGTGGGGATCACCTGCTGGGGGGTATGGGGCAGTGATGTAACGCAGTAGGGATCACCTGCAAGCTGCAATGTCCCTGGTTTCTCTGAACCTGTTTTTTAGATCTTGAGTCTCATTCTTGGAGCAGAAAGTGTGCAGTGTGAGGTGTGAGCAGGTACAGGATAATGTCTGACGTTATCCAGGCTGTACAGCATTGTACATGATGCTCTGTGAGTGCAGTCTCTGTAAATGGCCAGGTGGATGTAGTCATTATGGGCTTAAAGTCCCCTGTAAGAGGCGTGTATTTATACACACACACGACAACTGTATATATTAATGTTGTGTATAATAATGTCAGCTCTCTCTGGTTTTGTTTATGACCAGACGTATGAGATGAGGGTGATAACTATATAACATTGTGTATTAAGTTACTGTGTATAACTGCAGCTGTCCCATCAGTCATGTCCCCCCCCCCCCCCCCTCCTCTATAACATAATAACGTGTTTGTCAGGCATCTGTTGTGCTGTGATTTATAATGTGTCATGGACTACACGCCTGCACTGATTATATGTCAGGCAGAAATAGAGGAACAGATGTATGTGAACGGCCCCCATGTACCAGTGATTTCCAGATCACTGTAAACGCCCCTGGAATCGTCCGTGAGGTTGGCACATAGTAAGAATGTGAGGATGTCTCTTATCCCGGATGTGCGTTACGGCAGATTGTGTCGCTGATCTGTTTCTAACAGGTTCACAGCCGATACAATATGGTGAAGAGGGCATTGGAGCTTACAATCTATAGGACATACATCCTGGATCTCAGTGTATACTGCACTGGTCAAAGTATATGATGACTGCACTAGCTGGCATTGTAAATCTGATATAATCTGTATATAATATATGTGTGTTTATATTTACCATGTATAAAGTGTTTTATGTTTACATCACCTTGTAACATCTGATGTACACTGTAATGTCATCCAGTTGTACCCAGCATTAAAGTGCTGATTGTATCTTTTCCATTTATATTATCCTGTCTCTATAATGACTATAAGTGATAGGCTGGTGGCTGGGTCATGTGACACAGACCAGCATATACCGCGTGTCCTAACCGTGTGCTGCTTCTTCACAGGACCAATGTGACGAAATCACAGCCGAGACCAAGAAGTTGTTTGAGGATTACAACAAGATGGTATCCTTTGTGTGAGGGTAACATAATAACATGGTACTTACCGTTACCCGTGCTGACAGACAGCAATGCCTCTCGGAGGTAATGTTGTTTCCTCATTGTACAGTAACGCAGCCCTGCAGCCGGTTTCATTATGCAGAAATGCTCCTGTTCATCAGCCTTCCGGATACGTTACACTTGGTACCTACTGCGCATACAGTAAGGAACGTTCTAACCACACAGCTGCTCCCATCATGCACCTCTCTGTCTTGAGGGGCCAATCTATGCCCTTCCTGTAAAATTGACGCATTTACACAAAAATACACAGTGTGGCGTATAGCGTGAATTGAGCTGACGGGTGACAATTGTGCACTTTCATAGATGTCTCGTCACTGTGAGGAGCCCTGGTAAACAATATACTGAGGAGGTGGAATGTCGCGGGCAGGGTGTTAAGTCTGTTTTAGGAATAACGCTGAAGTTTATGGGAAGAAGAGCACAGGACGGACCCTTATCTTGAAATAAAACGCAGACATGAATAAAAATATTTAATTCCTTAAAGGGAACATTTATTATATTATAAGAGAGCTGCAATCGCCATGTTCTCTGTTTACATGGTTAAATTATCCTTCTATACATCAGGATAAGACCTCAGTTGTCATATGTGCAATGTTACATACGTGACAAGTTTTTGTTATACCAGTTTTTCATTATTTCTACTTCTTATCAGATGTAGAGTACACCCTGCCATATATAAGGCAGATGACTGACCTCTATCATTACTCTGTAAGTCCTTAACCCGCCGTCAGACCGTTCTCCTCTCCAAGCAGTTCGTTATGTGGGACGAGTCTCTGTCGCAGCTGGAGGCAGCCAAACAAGTGAAGCCGCTTCCTGAGTGATCCCGTTATTTATAACCTTTACCTGACGCAGCACAGATCTGTTGTACAGAACGCTTATTCAGCCATTATAATGTACTTTTATTTACCGGCAGCAGCTGTCAGTGTTTATGGGGTGACTGGCAGACATAGCGCTGACGTATTGTAGCGCAGGTACATTTATTATCGGAGGTCTGGGTGATGTCTGTTACTGTATCTAACCTCTTACAATTTCCTGTAACGCTGAGATCTCCAGCTCGGGCTCCAGGATGTTAAATTAATGGGGTATCGGAGCTGGCGTTCCTATTTATGTCCGTTGTCAACACTTTATACCGATCCCGTTATCCCCCCTGCATGCTGGTCCCTCCCTTCATCATCATTCAGCTACAATGAAGGTTTATCAAGCACTGGGGTCATTAACTCTTTACCTTCATGGGGTGTGTATGTGCCTCAGACATAGTTCAGTAATGATCTTATTATCCTGCTGTGTCCGTGGGCATCAAAGCTTTTCTGCAGAGTAATAAAACACCTGAATTTTACATATAAGCAACTGCAACCTTCAAGAAAATAGGTTTAAATTCCAATTCTATGTGGCACGGTGCCCCCAATACTCAGTTGTCTCCCGGCAGCGATGTTTAGATTCCATTAGAATCCTGAGTGTACGGCCATCGCTGCCACAGGTTCCAGGTGGTTCTGTGTCTATACATTGTCTTGTTGCTGAGTTTTATCTGTAATAAAGTCTCCACTTACATTAAACACTGGTCTGGCTCCTGTCTGACCCTGACATCCAGCTCTGTAGATATAGGATACGTATATATGGGGGTGTGGGTGTATATTCATATCCAGCTTATCTTACAATGTTTTATTATTCACTGTTATAAATACTATATCTTGGAGGAAGACCATCTGATTTAATGCTGCAATAGACTAAATACAGATTTATTTATATTGGGCTATAACACTTTTTGTTCCTTGAGATCTCTTAAAAGAAAATGTTGGTTTGTACACGTTTACATGAACACAGGGGTCGAAGTGGAAATTTAGAAGTGGTATACAAGGTAGTACAAAACAAAATGCAGTAAGCGAAGTGTAATAGATATGAATAAAGAGCAATATGTATAAACAAGTACTAATATAGCAGAGAGAAGTACATAGGACAAAGGTAAAAGTGACTTCCAGTGTACAGATAGGGAGGGAAGGAGAGAGGTGGGGAGTGAATAAAGGGATGTGTCTGTGCCCAGCAGAGTGGGCAACACAGGATCAGGGCAGAGATGGAGAAGAGGAAAGATGGGGGCAGGAGTCAAGTGATGAAATTAAGAGAAGGAGGGTAAAGGGCAAAGGAAAATGAGAACATGAGAAAAAGGGCCCTGCTCAAGGGAGCTTACAATCTAAAGGAGAGGGGCAGACTGACAGGAGACACAGGGTGGCAAGAGGGGGTGAGGGATGAGAGCACTGAGGGAAGAGGAGCCGGGAGTAAGAAAGAGGGGAGTGGTATAGAGAGGTTAGAGTGAGTGAGAAGAGGGATGGAGAAGGGTAGGGTCAGGTGGAGAGATGGGTTTTAAGGAAGCGTTTGAAGTCTGACAGGCTAAGTGACAGCCTGATAGAACGGGGGAGAATGTTCCAGAGAAGGGGGCAGCACGGGAGAAGTCTTCAATGCGGTAATGAGAGGTGGTGATCAGATGGGAGGTGAAGCGACAGTCTGAGGGCAGTAGGTTATATAATATACAGTATATAGGACACTAGGTAGTATAATATACAGTATATAGGGCAGTAGGTGATATAATATACAGTATATAGGACACTAGGTGGTATAATATACAGTATATAGGACATTAGGTAGTATAATATACAGTATATAGGGCAGTAGGTGGTATAATATACAGTATATAGGGCAGTATGTGATATATACAGTATATAGGGCAGTAGGTGGTATAATATACAGTATATAGGACACTAGCTGGTATAATATACAGTATATAGGACACTAGCTGGTATAATATACAGTATATAGGACAGTATGTGATATAATATACGGTATATAGGACAGTAGGTGATATCATATACGGTATATAGGACAGTAGGTGATATCATATACGGTATATAGGACAGTAGGTGATATCATATACGGTATATAGGACAGTAGGTGATATAATATACGGTATATAGGACAGTAGGTGATATCATATACGGTATATAGGGCAGTAGGTGATATCATATACGGTATATAGGGCAGTAAGTGATATAATATACGGTATATAGGACAGTAGGTGATATATACGGTATATAGGGCAGTAGGTGATATCATATACGGTATATAGGGCAGTAGGTATAATATACAGTATATAGGGCAGTATGTGATATAATATACAGTATATAGGACACTAGGTGGTATAATATACAGTATATAGGGCAGTATGTGATATATACAGTATATAGGATAGTATGTGATATATACAGTATATAGGGCAGTAGGTGGTATAATATACAGTATATAGGACACTAGCTGGTATAATATACAGTATATAGGGCAGTATGTGATATATACAGTATATAGGATAGTATGTGATATATACAGTATATAGGACACTAGCTGGTATAATATACAGTATATAGGGCAGTAGGAGGTATAATATACAGTATATAGGACAGTATGTGATATAATATACGGTATATAGGACACTAGCTGGTATAATATACAGTATATAGGGCAGTATGTGATATATACAGTATATAGGACACTAGCTGGTATAATATACAGTATATAGGGCAGTAGGAGGTATAATATACGGTATATAGGACAGTATGTGATATAATATACGGTATATAGGACACTAGGTGATATAATATACGGTATATAGGACAGTAGGTGATATAATATACGGTATATAGGACAGTAGGTGATATAATATACAGTATATAGGACAGTAGGTGATATAATATACGGTATATAGGACAGTATGTGATATCATATACGGTATATAGGGCAGTAGGTGATATCATATACGGTATATAGGGCAGTAGGTGATATCATATACGGTATATAGGGCAGTAGGTGATATAATATACGGTATATAGGACAGTAGGTGATATAATATACAGTATATAGGGCAGTATGATATAATATACAGTATATAGGACAGTAGGTGATATAATATTATTATTATCCTTTATTTGTTGGGCGCCACAAGGTTTCCGCGGCGCCGTACATCATACAAACAGTAGACTATACAGGGTGGAACAGCACAAAACAATAAACAAAAATAGCAGTACTTCAGAAACTCCAGGCAAGTTAAAGCAATAAACATGGAGCAGAAGAACAGGTGAGGAGACAGGAGGGAAGACGGCCCTGCTCATTTGAGCTTACATCCTAAGGGAGGGTAAACAGAAAGACACAAGGGGAGCCAGCAGAGGCAAAGGGAGAGCGAGAGGAGGTGAAGGGGTTATGTGGATGGTTGGTAGGCTTTAAGGAAGAGGTGGGTTTTGAGTGCACGTTTAAAGGAGCACAGAGTAGGAGAGAGGCGGATAGAACGAGGAAGGTCATTCCAGTGAAGGAGGGCGGCACGGGAAAAGTCTTGGATTCTGGAGTGGGAAGAGGTGATCAGAGTGGAGGAGAGGCGGCGGTCGTTGGCCGAGCGCAGGGAGCGGGCAGGAGTGTGAATGGAGAGGAGGTTAGAGATATAAGGGGCAGTAGAGTGGGAGAGAGCCTTGTAAGTGGTGGTGAGGAGTATGAAAAGGATTCTGTAGGGGAAGGGGAGCCAGTGTAAGGCAAGACAGAGAGGGGAGGCAGATGAGGAGCGGCGTGAGAGGAAGATGAGTCTAGCGGCCACGTTGAGTACAGAGCGGTGGGAGGAGAGATGGGGGAGGCCGGTGAGGAGGAGGTTGCAGTAATCCAGGCGGGAGATGATGAGTGCGTGTATGATGGTCTTGGTGGCATCCTGAGAGAGAAAGGGATGGATGCGGGCAATGTTGCGTAGTTGGAAGCGACAGGCTTGGGCAAGGGAATGAATGTGGGGGGCGAAAGAGAGTGAGGAGTCAAGGGTGACCCCCAGGCAGCAGAGTTGGGTGACAGAGGAGATGGTGGTGTTGTTGATGACAATAGAGAGGTCGTGGTGGGAAGGGAGTCTGGACGGAGGAAAGACAATGAGTTCCGTTTTTGAGATATTGATTTTGAGAAAGCGCGCGGACATCCAGGAGGAGATGGCAGAGAGGCAGTCAGACACGTGATAGAGGACTGCGGAAGAAAGGTCAGGAGAAGAGATGTAGAGCTGAATGTCGTCAGCATACAGGTGATACTGAAGACCGAAGGAGATGAGAGCTCCAAGGGAGGAAGTGTAGAGCGAAAAAAGTAGAGGGCCAAGAACAGAGCCCTGCGGGACACCAACAGGGAGAGGGTAGGGGGGAGGAGGAAGAGCCGGATGTGGATACAGAGAAGGAGCGGTAAGCGAGGTAAGAGGTGAACCAGGTATGGACAGACCCGTATATACAGTATATAGGACAGTAGGTGGTATAATATACAGTATATAGGGCAGTAGGTGATATAATATACAGTATATAAGGCAGTAGGTGATATCATATACAGTATATAGGATAGTATGTGATATATACAGTATATAGGGCAGTAGGTGGTATAATATACAGTATATAGGACACTAGCTGGTGTAATATACAGTATATAGGGCAGTATGTGATATAATATACAGTATATAGGGCAGTATGTGCTATAATATACGGTATATAGGACAGTGGGTGATATAATATACGGTATATAGGACACTAGGTGATATAATATACGGTATATAGGACAGTAGGTGATATAATATACGGTATATAGGGCAGTAGGTGATATAATATACGGTATATAGGACAGTATGTAATATAATATACGGTATATAGGGCAATAGGTGATATCATATATGGTATATAGGGCAGTAGGTGATATCATATACGGTATATAGGGCAGTAGGTGATATAATATACGGTATATAGGACAGTATGTGATATCATATACGGTATATAGGGCAGTAGGTGATATAATATACGGTAAATAGGGCAGTAGGTGATATAATATACGGTATATAGGGCAGTAGGTGATATAATATATGGTATATAGGGCAGTATCTGATATAATATACGGTATATAGGGCAGTATCTGATATAATATACGGTATATAGGGCAGTATGTGATATAATATACGGTATATAGGGCAGTATGTGATATAATATACGGTATATAGGGCAATAGGTGATATAATATACGGTATATAGGGCAGTAGGGGATATCATATACGGTATATAGGACAGTAGGTGATATCATATACGGTATATAGGGCAATAGGTGATATCATATACGGTATATAGGGCAGTAGGTGATAAAATATACAATATATAGGGCACTAAGTGGTATAATATACAGTATATAGGACAGTAGGTGATATAATATACAGTATATAGGGCAGTATCTGATATAATATACGGTATATAGGGCAGTAGGTGATATAATATACGGTATATAGGGCAGTATGTGATATAATATACGGTATATAGGACAGTATGTGATATAATATACGGTATATAGGACAGTATGTGATATAATATACGGTATATAGGACAGTAGGTGATATAATATACGGTATATAGGGCAGTAGGTGATATAATATACAGTATATAGGACAGTAAGTGATATAATATACAGTATATAAGACAGTAGGTGGTATAATATACGGTATATAGGACAGTAGGTGATATAATATACGGTATATAGGGCCGTATGTGATATAATATACGGTATATAGGGCAGTATGTGATATAATATACGGTATATAGGACAGTATGTGATATAATATACGGTATATAGGACAGTAGGTGATATAATATACGGTATTTAGGGCAGTAGGTGATATAATATACGGTATATAAGACAGTAGGTGATATAATATACGGTATATAGGGCAGTATGTGATATAATATACGGTATATAGGGCAGTATGTGATATAATATACTGTATATAGGGCAGTATGTGATATAATATACGGTATATAGGGCAGTATGTGATATAATATACAGTATATAGGGCAGTATGTGATATAATATACGGTATATAGGGCAGTATGTGATATAATATACAGTATAGGAGCCGCAGTACCGCCAGCCTCCAGCAGATGGCAGCAGTCTCTCGGATGATGTGGGCGTGTCTTCGCTGTCACGTTACTTGAAGTTCTCACGATCCTGTGAGCTATTGGGTAGTTAATGTGGCAGCTCCGCCCTCTGGTGACGTCACAGTGTCATGGCGGCGCCGTGTGTAGCGGTGTGAGGAGACATCCGGGGATCTGTGTGAGGTCAGTAACCGGGAGTCACCGGTTCTCTCTTACTTCATGTGTGGCACTACAAGTCCCAGCATGTGCCGCGCCTGCAGGGCACGCTGGGACTTGTAGTGCTGGGAGCGCAGTGCGCTGGTCCAGGTTATAAGTCGGGTGATCCCAGTGTTACTGCTGTGATATTATCCCTGTCTTTATAATACTGTGTGTCAGTAGGGTGGCCGTGATGGGACATCCCTCAGCCCTGTCAGTCATATAATGTGATTGGACGTCGCCCGATCTTCGGATTGGACGACGCATCGCCCGACGCTGTGATTGGACGATACTTCCAGCTTCTCCGCTTCATCCCTGTCTCCCTCCATCATACTTACCTCAGACCGGCTGCAGCCTCTCCCCCGTCTGGTCACTGGACTCTCCCGGAGGACTCTGCGGGGCGACGGCTCACACATCGTATAACCGGATCCAGTAATCCCCACATACAGAGATCATGTCTGGTACTTACCTTATATCTCCCGTAATCCCCACATACAGAGGACATGTCTGGTACTTACCTTATATCTCCAGTAATCCCCACATACAGAGATCATGTCTGGTACTTACCTTATATCTCCCGTAATCCCCACATACAGAGGACATGTCTGGTACTTACCTTATATCTGCAGTAATCCCCACATACAGAGATCATGTCTGGTACTTACCTTACATCTGCAGTAATCCCCACATACAGAGATCATGTCTGGTACTTACCTTATATCTCCAGTAATCCCCACATACAGAGATCATGTCTGGTACTTACCTTATATCTCCAGTAATCCCCACATACAGAGATCATGTCTGGTACTTACCTTACATCTGCAGTAATCCCCACATACAGAGATCATGTCTGGTACTTACCTTACATCTCCAGTAATCCCCACATACAGAGGACATGTCTGGTACTTACCTTATATCTGCAGTAATCCCCACATACAGAGGACATGTCTGGTACTTACCTTATATCTCCAGTAATCCCCACATACAGAGATCATGTCTGGTACTTACCTTACATCTCCAGTAATCCCCACATACAGAGATCATGTCTGGTACTTACCTTACATCTCCAGTAATCTCCACATACAGAGGACATGTCTGGTACTTACCTTATATCTCCAGTAATCCCCACATACAGAGATCATGTCTGGTACTTACCTTACATCTCCAGTAATCCCCACATACAGAGGACATGTCTGGTACTTACCTTATATCTCCAGTAATCCCCACATACAGAGATCATGTCTGGTACTTACCTTACATCTCCAGTAATCCCCACATACAGAGGACATGTCTGGTACTTACCTTATATCTCCAGTAATCCCCACATACAGAGAACATGTCTGGTACTTACCTTACATCTCCAGTAATCTCCACATACAGAGATCATGTCTGGTACTTACCTTATATCTCCAGTAATCCCCACATACAGAGGACATGTCTGGTACTTACCTTATATCTCCAGTAATCTCCACATACAGAGATCATGTCTGGTACTTACCTTATATCTGCAGTAATCCCCACATACAGAGAACATGTCTGGTACTTACCTTATATCTCCAGTAATCTCCACATACAGAGATCATGTCTGGTACTTACCTTATATCTCCAGTAATCCCCACATACAGAGAACATGTCTGGTACTTACCTTATATCTCCAGTAATCTCCACATACAGAGATCATGTCTGGTACTTACCTTATATCTCCAGTAATCCCCACATACAGAGATCATGTCTGGTACTTACCTTATATCTCCAGTAATCTCCACATACAGAGATCATGTCTGGTACTTACCTTATATCTGCAGTAATCCCCACATACAGAGATCATGTCTGGTACTTACCTTATATCTGCAGTAATCCCCACATACAGAGATCATGTCTGGTACTTACCTTATATCTCCAGTAATCCCCACATACAGAGGACATGTCTGGTACTTACCTTATATCTCCAGTAATCCCCACATACAGAGGACATGTCTGGTACTTACCTTATATCTCCAGTAATCCCCACATACAGAGGACATGTCTGGTACTTGCCTTATATCTCCAGTAATCCCCACATACAGAGGACATGTCTGGTACTTACCTTATATCTCCAGTAATCCCCACATACAGAGGACATGTCTGGTACTTACCTTATATCTCCAGTAATCCCCACATACAGAGGACATGTCTGGTACTTACCTTATATCTCCAGTAATCCCCACATACAGAGGACATGTCTGGTACTTACCTTATATCTGCAGTAATCCCCACATACAGAGATCATGTCTGGTACTTACCTTACATCTCCAGTAATCCCCACATACAGAGATCATGTCTGGTACTTACCTTATATCTCCAGTAATCCCCACATACAGAGATCATGTCTGGTACTTACCTTACTTCTCCAGTAATCCCCACATACAGAGATCATGTCTGGTACTTACCTTATATCTCCAGTAATCCCCACATACAGAGGACATGTCTGGTACTTACCTTATATCTCCAGTAATCCCCACATACAGAGATCATGTCTGGTACTTACCTTATATCTGCAGTAATCCCCACATACAGAGATCATGTCTGGTACTTACCTTATATCTCCAGTAATCCCCACATACAGAGATCATGTCTGGTACTTACCTTATATCTCCAGTAATCCCCACATACAGAGAACATGTCTGGTACTTACCTTACATCTCCAGTAATCCCCACATACAGAGATCATGTCTGGTACTTACCTTATATCTCCAGTAATCCCCACATACAGAGGACATGTCTGGTACTTACCTTATATCTCCAGTAATCCCCACATACAGAGATCATGTCTGGTACTTACCTTATATCTCCAGTAATCCCCACATACAGAGGACATGTCTGGTACTTACCTTATATCTCCAGTAATCCCCACATACAGAGGACATGTCTGGTACTTACCTTATATCTCCAGTAATCTCCACATACAGAGATCATGTCTGGTACTTACCTTATATCTCCAGTAATCCCCACATACAGAGGACATGTCTGGTACTTACCTTATATCTCCAGTAATCCCCACATACAGAGGACATGTCTGGTACTTACCTTACAGCTCCAGTAATCCCCACATACAGAGGACATGTCTGGTACTTACCTTATATCTCCAGTAATCCCCACATACAGAGGACATGTCTGGTACTTACCTTATATCTCCAGTAATCCCCACATACAGAGATCATGTCTGGTACTTACCTTATATCTCCAGTAATCTCCACATACAGAGATCATGTCTGGTACTTACCTTATATCTGCAGTAATCCCCACATACAGAGATCATGTCTGGTACTTACCTTATATCTGCAGTAATCCCCACATACAGAGATCATGTCTGGTACTTACCTTATATCTCCAGTAATCCCCACATACAGAGGACATGTCTGGTACTTACCTTATATCTGCAGTAATCCCCACATACAGAGATCATGTCTGGTACTTACCTTACATCTCCAGTAATCCCCACATACAGAGATCATGTCTGGTACTTACCTTATATCTCCAGTAATCCCCACATACAGAGATCATGTCTGGTACTTACCTTACTTCTCCAGTAATCCCCACATACAGAGATCATGTCTGGTACTTACCTTATATCTCCAGTAATCCCCACATACAGAGGACATGTCTGGTACTTACCTTATATCTCCAGTAATCCCCACATACAGAGATCATGTCTGGTACTTACCTTATATCTGCAGTAATCCCCACATACAGAGATCATGTCTGGTACTTACCTTATATCTCCAGTAATCCCCACATACAGAGATCATGTCTGGTACTTACCTTATATCTCCAGTAATCCCCACATACAGAGAACATGTCTGGTACTTACCTTACATCTCCAGTAATCCCCACATACAGAGATCATGTCTGGTACTTACCTTATATCTCCAGTAATCCCCACATACAGAGGACATGTCTGGTACTTACCTTATATCTCCAGTAATCCCCACATACAGAGGACATGTCTGGTACTTACCTTATATCTCCAGTAATCCCCACATACAGAGGACATGTCTGGTACTTGCCTTATATCTCCAGTAATCCCCACATACAGAGGACATGTCTGGTACTTACCTTATATCTCCAGTAATCCCCACATACAGAGGACATGTCTGGTACTTACCTTATATCTCCAGTAATCCCCACATACAGAGGACATGTCTGGTACTTACCTTACATCTCCAGTAATCCCCACATACAGAGAACATGTCTGGTACTTACCTTATATCTCCAGTAATCCCCACATACAGAGAACATGTCTGGTACTTACCTTATATCTCCAGTAATCCCCACATACAGAGAACATGTCTGGTACTTACCTTATATCTCCAGTAATCCCCACATACAGAGGACATGTCTGGTACTTACCTTATATCTCCAGTAATCCCCACATACAGAGAACATGTCTGGTACTTACCTTATATCTCCAGTAATCCCCACATACAGAGGACATGTCTGGTACTTACCTTATATCTCCAGTAATCCCCACATACAGAGGACATGTCTGGTACTTACCTTATATCTCCAGTAATCCCCACATACAGAGGACATGTCTGGTACTTACCTTATATCTCCAGTAATCCCCACATACAGAGGACATGTCTGGTACTTACCTTATATCTCCAGTAATCCCCACATACAGAGGACATGTCTGGTACTTACCTTACATCTCCAGTAATCTCCACATACAGAGGACATGTCTGGTACTTACCTTATATCTCCAGTAATCCCCACATACAGAGGACATGTCTGGTACTTACCTTACATCTCCAGTAATCCCCACATACAGAGGACATGTCTGGTACTTACCTTACATCTCCAGTAATCTCCACATACAGAGGACATGTATGGTACTTACCTTATATCTCCAGTAATCCCCACATACAGAGGACATGTCTGGTACTTACCTTACATCTCCAGTAATCCCCACATACAGAGGACATGTCTGGTACTTACCTTATATCTCCAGTAATCCCCACATACAGAGGACATGTCTGGTACTTACCTTACATCTCCAGTAATCCCCACATACAGAGATCATGTCTGGTACTTACCTTACATCTCCAGTAATCTCCACATACAGAGGACATGTCTGGTACTTACCTTACATCTCCAGTAATCCCCACATACAGAGATCATGTCTGGTACTTACCTTACATCTCCAGTAATCTCCACATACAGAGGACATGTCTGGTACTTACCTTATATCTCCAGTAATCCCCACATACAGAGGACATGTCTGGTACTTACCTTATATCTCCAGTAATCCCCACATACAGAGGACATGTCTGGTACTTACCTTATATCTCCAGTAATCCCCACATACAGAGGACATGTCTGGTACTTACCTTATAACTCCAGTAATCTCCACATACAGAGGACATGTCTGGTACTTACCTTATATCTCCAGAAATCCCCACATACAGAGGACATGTCTGGTACTTACCTTATATCTCCAGTAATCCCCACATACAGAGGACATGTCTGGTACTTACCTTATATCTCCAGTAATCCCCACATACAGAGGACATGTCTGGTACTTACCTTATATCTCCAGTAATCCCCACATACAGAGGACATGTCTGGTACTTACCTTATATCTCCAGTAATCCCCACATACAGAGGACATGTCTGGTACTTACCTTATATCTCCAGTAATCCCCACATACAGAGGACATGTCTGGTACTTACCTTATATCTCCAGTAATCCCCACATACAGAGGACATGTCTGGTACTTACCTTATATCTCCAGTAATCCCCACATACAGAGGACATGTCTGGTACTTACCTTACATCTCCAGTAATCCCCACATACAGAGGGCATTTCTGGTACTTACCTTATATCTCCAGTAATCCCCACATACAGAGGGCATGTCTGGTACTTACCTTATATCTCCAGTAATCCCCACATACAGAGGACATGTCTGGTACTTACCTTACTTCTCCAGTAATCCCCACATACAGAGGACATGTCTGGTACTTACCTTATATCTCCAGTAATCCCCACATACAGAGGACATGTCTGGTACTTACCTTATATCTCCAGTAATCCCCACATACAGAGGACATGTCTGGTACTTACCTTATATCTCCAGTAATCCCCACATACAGAGGACATGTCTGGTACTTACCTTATATCTTCAGTAATCCCCACATACAGAGGACATGTCTGGTACTTTCCTTACATCTCCAGTAATCCCCACATACAGAGATCATGTCTGGTACTTACCTTACATCTCCAGTAATCCCCACATACAGAGATCATGTCTGGTACTTACCTTATATCTCCAGTAATCCCCACATACAGAGGACATGTCTGGTACTTACCTTATATCTCCAGTAATCCCCACATACAGAGGACATGTCTGGTACTTACCTTACATCTCCAGTAATCTCCACATACAGAGGACATGTCTGGTACTTACCTTATATCTCCAGTAATCCCCACATACAGAGGACATGTCTGGTACTTACCTTACATCTCCAGTAATCCCCACATACAGAGGACATGTCTGGTACTTACCTTACATCTCCAGTAATCTCCACATACAGAGGACATGTATGGTACTTACCTTATATCTCCAGTAATCCCCACATACAGAGGACATGTCTGGTACTTACCTTACATCTCCAGTAATCCCCACATACAGAGGACATGTCTGGTACTTACCTTATATCTCCAGTAATCCCCACATACAGAGGACATGTCTGGTACTTACCTTACATCTCCAGTAATCCCCACATACAGAGGACATGTCTGGTACTTACCTTACATCTCCAGTAATCCCCACATACAGAGGACATGTCTGGTACTTACCTTACATCTCCAGTAATCTCCACATACAGAGGACATGTATGGTACTTACCTTATATCTCCAGTAATCCCCACATACAGAGGACATGTCTGGTACTTACCTTACATCTCCAGTAATCCCCACATACAGAGGACATGTCTGGTACTTACCTTATATCTCCAGTAATCCCCACATACAGAGGACATGTCTGGTACTTACCTTACATCTCCAGTAATCCCCACATACAGAGATCATGTCTGGTACTTACCTTACATCTCCAGTAATCTCCACATACAGAGGACATGTCTGGTACTTACCTTATATCTTCAGTAATCCCCACATACAGAGGACATGTCTGGTACTTTCCTTACATCTCCAGTAATCCCCACATACAGAGGACATGTCTGGTACTTACCTTACATCTCCAGTAATCCCCACATACAGAGGACATGTCTGGTACTTACCTTATATCTCCAGTAATCCCCACATACAGAGGACATGTCTGGTACTTACCTTATATCTCCAGTAATCCCCACATACAGAGGACATGTCTGGTACTTACCTTACATCTCCAGTAATCTCCACATACAGAGGGCATTTCTGGTACTTACCTTACATCTCCAGTAATCCCCACATACAGAGGACATGTCTGGTACTTACCTTACATCTCCAGTAATCCCCACATACAGAGATCATGTCTGGTACTTACCTTATATCTCCAGTAATCCCCACATACAGAGGACATGTCTGGTACTTACCTTACATCTCCAGTAATCCCCACATACAGAGGACATGTCTGGTACTTACCTTATATCTCCAGTAATCCCCACATACAGAGGACATGTCTGGTACTTACCTTATATCTCCAGTATGGAAATGAATAGTTCAGTCAGCAGTGACCATATATGTTATTATCTAAGATGTTATTAGGAGTGATGCCGATGAGAACAGTGGAGACTTCTCTCCATCATTCTTATTTACAAAGCAGATTTCTGGCTGTGTCTTCAGTCCAACTCGGGGCATCTCTCTCTGTGCAGTGGGACGTGCTCTCCTAGATGTGTCTAATCAGGTTTGAAGAATGAATACGATGGGTGCTCTGACCCTGTATCATATACAGAATAGTGATGCTCTGAAAGCAACATATCGCTGTGTACAGACATCAGAATACTTTTAGTCTTTGTTTCTCCACATTGGTAGCTCATTGTCTTGTGGAATCTTTGGGTCTCTGAGTAACTCTCTGCTCTGTTGTTTGTACAGCTCCGTGACCTGATCATGGAGAACTACAAGAAGGTGCGTGTGGAGGAGAAGCCCGTGGAGATGCCCTTTGCTGCTATCCCGCCGGATATCATTGAGATGAAGGTCAAAGATGGCAGCAAGATCCGAAACCTGATGGGCTTTGCTATAGGCAAGATGGAGAGCGAGAGTGTGCGGCAGATAACGTTCAGCGGTGCAGGCAAAGCCCTCAGCAAGACCATCACCTGTGTGGAGATCATGAAGAGATCCGTCAAGGATCTGCACCAGATCACAAAGATCTTCTACAGACAGACTGAAGAGATCTGGGAGCCCATAGTGCCCGATGTGGGCTTGGATCCTCTGACGGTGAAGAGAAACTGCCCCTCTATCTGTGTTCTGCTGAGTAAAGACCCCCTCGATGCCACCGAACCAGGGTACCAAGCCCCAGGGAAGTATGACTCCCAATGGATCCAGGAACTTAAAGTGGAGTCTCAGGGGCCAAAAAGGCGGAAACCAGGGGTGGGTAGAGGTGGGGCAAATGGAAGAAAGCAACTTAGACCCCCTGGAGGACGAGGGGAAGCGCAGAAGAAGACATAGTGTAGGGCACCTGGGTGTGTGTTTGATTTATTACTAAGCAGTCATTGAACTTGTATTTACATGAAAACCTGGCCTGCTGGTGCAGATTGAAGACATGAACAGGGAAAGCCCTGTTTAATTTCCTGTATCTCCGGTCTCTCATAACAGACCCACCATTGTTCATTTCTTGCTCAGTTTCTATGTTTTACAAATTATATATTCTATTCTGCCACCCGGATACTTGCCACATACCTCACATTCTTTGAGAGGATTATAAAGATTCTCATCTGGCTGTTTCCTTAGGACTGTTGTAAACCTGTTGTAGCTTTCACTCAGATATGGAAATATGCAACAACTAACCACAAACTGGAAACTAAGCTTAAGCTTAAAATAAAGGTGTATTTTGCTACAATATCTCATCCGTGCTATTTATCCATTTTGCCTGTGTGGTCTGGTAAATGTACACTGTTTTTCAGCTTGGCCCAGTCACTAATACATAAATTATACCTCCGATCATACAGAACGGTAAATGTTTGAGCAGGTAACTATAGAGTTTAGTGCGGCAATAGAGTTACAATGACCAGTACTCTAAGGTGTAGTAACTTTGATTGCAACTGGACAGACGAACGTTGGTTGTTAAGCTTGACCCATATAAGCTGACATTCACCCTCCCCTTCACATAGCAGAGTATATATTAACGAGGGAGGTGTTGTACAAGGGCACTCAAATAGAATCTGAGTTTTGCTTCCAGTTATTTCTTGCTAATAAGGGAATAGCCTGCCCTGCATAGTGTTCATTGGATGCTGGCGATTGTAGTGTTGTTGGAGTGCGTTGTGTCATTCTAGTGGGTTCCTGATAGTAGCAGCATAAGTAAGTGACTAATGATGCTCCATAATTATTCTGGATTTGAATTGATTTGATGAAAATAGTAAGAGTGGTTCTGTGATATTCTAGAGCATGTAGTGTCTGTAATCACAGAGATCTGTATTAGAGCCGCCTTCTCTTCCACAAGACGTCTCTGAAGTGGACTGGGAGTAACCCAGGAAGGTCTCAGTCTCTGTGGAATGGTGTTTGGATATCACAGAGCTGTAAAACTCAAATGCAGAATTAGGGTCAGGGGTCAGATTGATTCTAAGCCAAGAGGCGTTTAGTCAGGTCACCCAGGAAATGTTCTTTTGTGCAGGATTTGATTGTATGGACACATTGCTCGATTGCAGGATCATTACAAATGTAACATAGTAAAATAGTTGATGAGGTTGAAAAAAGACACCAGTCCATCAAGTTCAACCTATTTTGGATCTCCTGCGATCCTGCACTTATATTTGAAATTGATCCAGAGTAAGCAACCACCAATCTGTTTCAATAGTGAAAATCCCCCCAGACCCAATATTGCAGTCTACTTTTACCCTATATCCACTACTATCCTTCATTTTAACTAATGGTCGTATCCCTGGATACACTTTTCTGCTAAAAATGTGTCTAACCCTTTCTTAAACATATCTATTGAATCTGCCATCACAACCTTCCCTGGCAGTGAATTCCATATCTTGACTGCCCTTACTGTAAAGAACCCCTTCCTTTGCTGGTTGTGAAACTTCCTCTCCTCTAACCTTAGGTGACCGTGTGTCCTGTGTATAGTCCTTGGGGTAAAAGTTCCCATGAAAGTTCTCTGTATTGACCCTTAATGTATTTGTACATAGTAATCATATCTCCCCTTAGACGCCTCTTTTCTAAAGTAAACATGACTAAACTGGCTAACCTTTCCTCATAACTTAATGACTCCATACCCTTTATCAATTTTGTTGCCCTTCTCTGAACCGTTTCTTGTTCCAAATTATCTTTTTTATAGAGTGGTGCCCAGAACTGTACTGCGTATTCAAGATGAGGTCTTACCAATGATTTATATAGTGGCAAAATTACACTGTCTTCCCTTGCATCTATGCCCCTTTTTATGCATGCCAATACTTTGTTTGCCATTCCAGCTTCTGCTTGGCATTGAGCACTATTGCTAAGTCTACTGTCTACGAGCACTCCCAAATCCTTTTCCATTATAGATTCTCCTTCATTAATTCCATTTAATTTATAGATTGCTTTTTCTTGTTTTTGATCCCTAAATGCATAACCTTACATTTATCTGTGTTAAACCTCATATTCCATTTGGCCGCCCAATCCTCCAGTTTAAGTCCATCTGTAGAGAAGCTACATCTTGCTCTGATGTTATTACCTTACAGAGTTTAGTGTCATACCTACCTGATGAATGCCTCTTACTAACCTAATATTATTGTTGAGTATAAGTAAAATCACAGCTAAAAATATAAACACAACACAAGTTCAATGTTGCCCTAACTTAGTGGGTCCCATCTAACGCCTACAATACTCGGGGCTACTTGACAGGTTTGTATTTGCAGCAGAGCTCTCACTTATCTCTCCCCACTATATCCCTCCACGTGTGTGTTGGCTTCTTGCTCCCTGCACAGCCGGGGTCTCTGAATGCTGCTATGTAGTGAGGGTACAGTGCTTGAGGACATCAAGCAGAAAGTTATAGTAGTGACAGTCGGCTCTGGTTGTCCAATAGATCCTCATCTTCATCATTTCTTATTTTTCACACATTTTACCTGCTTTATACTTGTGAAAATGAGACTATGATGAGGAAGGACAGAGATCAGATTTACTACCATTTTCTAAGATAACGATTTAATTTGTATTATTATCAGATATTATGAGCTGCGATATCGTACAGTTGAGTGAAACCAGCATGTGATCGGGGTAAGACGATATTACAAGCTCCTGTTTCATCCTCTGCTGTCAGATGGTCCCACCAGTCCCTCTTCCACTCTGTCTCATGGTGTAAAACTGCCCCATGGGAACTGGGAGAGATGGTTGTATTATCAGACTAAATCTTTCCCCGTAGATGATGTAAACATCTATGTACAAGACCCAGGAATAGATCAAACGAGGAACTAAAGGAACTGGTAAAATTCAGAAGGGTTTAGACATATTTTCCACATTTGGGCCACGGGGGGAAATCCTCGTTACTATATGTTTATCTTGGGGTGTGATATGGATGGACAGAGAAACGGGTGTGATTTAGGAGGGAGTGACAGAAAGGTTTGGAGTATTTAAGTTGTACGCTTCAGATACAAATGAATTTGCTTGTGATGCGTATTAATGGTCAGAAAAGGCTCTCGTCAATCAGGAGGAGGACTTCTATAGTGGTGGGATGATGTCTCTAAATATCTTCCAACTCAACACCTCCGTTCTGCACAAGATCTGCGTCTCTCTTCCACTCTCATCACATCCTCCCATTCCCAGTTACAGGACTTTTTCGGGCTGCACCCACTTTGTTGAATTCCCTATCTCGCACAGTAAGACTTTCCTCTAGTCTTCAAACGTTCACTGAAAACCCACCTCTTCAGACAAGCTTATAATATTCCTCTACCACCGTAGTAATCTCCCTAGGTTACCCTATTACCACCCTCTACCCAAGACAACAACCCTCTGACCAACATTGCTGTGTGACTGATCACACAGCCCACTCAATACTTTGCATTCTAGCTGGTCCAATGTGCAATATGATGTAGCACATGCCCTTGTGTTTCTAACTCCCATTGTCCCATAGATTGTAAGCTTGTGAGCAGGGTTCTCTTACCTCTCTGTCTGTATGTATTACCCAGTATTGTTTTATTAATGTTTGTTCCCAATTGTAAAGCGCTACGGAATCTGCTGGTGCTATATAAATAAATGATGATGATGATGGTGATGTCTAATGCAGGTGTAGGAGGGATGATAAGAGTGTAGAAACGGCAGTCATAGCTTGTGAAAGGCTGGGCTTACTCTGCCGCACTGGGCTTACTCTGCCGCACTGGGCTTACTCTGCCGCACTGGGCTTACTCTGCCGCACTGGGCTAACTCTGCCGCACTGGGCTTACTCTGCCGCACTGGGCTTTCTCTGCCGCACTGGGCTAACTCTGCCGCACTGGGCTTACTCTGCCGCACTGGGCTTTCGTTTATCTGTGGTTCTACAGATTCATGTTGGGGTTCCCGTTTACAGACAGTAACCTGCAGTTATTGACCTCTACTGTTGTTATTCAGCCATCAGACACAGACTGTGACTGCCAACCACACACTAGTTGATGGATGTTACTCGCTGCCTCCACCAGATTCCTTTACCAGCAGCCGGAAGCGCTTTCTTCTTGTCTTTGGTATATCTTCTGCAGCGGCTCCTCGCTGATGAACGGTTCCTCCTCACCGCTTACTTACCGGGTTCGCACAGATTAGGGAGCTCTTATCTGTAGGTCACAGGATTACAGAAGATAATGGACGTTATGCAGGATATTGTAGGAAGAGTGGTGGTTATTGCTCATATGTAGCCCTTCCAAGGACCGATACAGATCACTAAGTGGTAAGGAAGATACACCTAGATGGAATACAGTATGTACACGTACAATACAGCAACATGTGCTCTTTATATGGTGCCAAAACCAGTCTCCACCCCCCCCCCCCCCCCATAAATACTGCACCACTCCTGGTATATGTTTGTGCAGGGTACCAGCCTTGGAGAGGGGGTATTTTCAGCCAACCAATCAGAACTAGATTTGACTGGGCCAATGGGAAGAGACTTATGCCCAGTTCATATCTCCCCTCTCTCCTTCGATTCCTTCCATTTAATGTTTAGTATCAGTGGGAGCAATGAGTTATCTAAAGTTAGGATTTAACCACTGTTTTTACAGTACTGTGATTACCAAATAACTGCATCTTTCATCACGGGACAGTTTGTCTATTATCTCTTAAGACAACCAAGATGCTGCCGCCCCCCAGCTAGCAGAGAAACGAGGTTGTTTAGGTGATGCCCCCCTCTCACCTCTACCTTTGCCAAAGTTCAATAATTTACATGTGATTTCCTGTTTCAGAATGTGACACACGCTGCCTCCATACTGGCAGCACCTACATACACTTACTGCATTATAAAATGATAATATACACCAGGCACGCTGCACCGGTAATAGGAATATTCATACGATAACATATCTCATTTTCTCTTGGGGAACGTGGATCCAGGAGTCCTCACAATGTTTCTTTTCCCATAACTCAGACATCTGAAGCCTCCAAATATAGAAGATACAGGGAGTTATTTTCTTATAGATGCATTAGTGCACTTGGTATCCTAATATGGGATAGATTTTATGAGCAGACATTAGGTCACATTGGGTGACCTGTTTTATTTCAGTATTATAGGAGCCCTAATCTAGTGCCACATTCAGTCCAACCAGGGGTGTGTGATGATTGAAGGCTTATAGAGGCAGCCACCCGCAGAACCTGAATACCGGGTAGGGTCACAAATGATGTTTTGTCTGATGATCAAATCTGACATTCTGTGAATTTGTTGTACAATAGGAATGTTTTTGCCATGTTACATGTTTATGAAAATGGAAAGAAAATGCTGTTTAAAAAATATAAGCTTAGGAGGTGCCAATGAGATCCATATAGTTAACATTCCCAAGAGAGTAGGTTGATTTCTTGGTTAATACCAAGCAAAATGAACATGTTTTCGGGTTGGTCATTGTGTCCCACCTGGAACAGTCCGTAGCAATCATATCGGCGTCGTCTATTCTGGTCGGAGGATGGATGCCCAACTCCACTAACCAATGGAAGATTTCGGGGTTGGTGGAATCATTTTCAGGTCAGAATTCAAGACGTAGATGGGCAGAGAATTGTAGTAGGTCAGTGGGATCTCTGCCCGGCTCTTGCAGAGCTGATATATGAGCCAGGAAGGGTTCTAGTCTGTAAGACCTTGTATATGGAGAGAGTGTGAGGATAATTCATAGTGAGTGGAGCACTGCACTGGGAACAGGTTTCTTCTCCATCACACAAGGGGCTGGTAAGATATTTCCAGCTCCATCAGATCAGTCATTAGTAACACGCGGGCTCGATATGAAAGCTTCGTGTGTCACTTGTACTAGGTTTACGCTTTGATATCCGATTCTGTTTGAATTCTCTGATTAGTTCGGGTTAAGAGACGCGTTAGATCCTCGACAGCCTCCATTAACTGACCACCAGCTGCGTCTTCATTACACATCAAGTCCGATCTCTCGAATGCTGTTTGAAGCCGAGTTCCACGTGTGTAATGTGCAGAATAAGTGATCTCAATCCAATTATCCGCTTAAACATGATGACATTATTAATAGGTCTGTTAACCCCTTACTTCCTTGCCAGGTTACTACATTTGTGGATCTAGTTTTCAGTTATTGAAAATAACGATTTAATGTATTTTCTGTACTAGAAAATCAGTTCACACTGGGTGCATGGGGTGTGCTGGCAGTGGGTGCATGGGGTGTGCTGGCACTGGGTATTTTGGTGCGCAAAAAGAGAGGGTGATCCACGGTTCCAAAGCCCCCAGAGGGGTCCGGGGTGATAAGCAGAGAGAAGTGGTCCTTAGACTTGGCCAAAAGAAGATCATTGGTGACTTTGGTCGGATAGTTTCTGTGGAGTGGAGCAGGCGATTGGAGAGGAGAGAGCTGTCGGAGAAGTAGCTGGTGAGACGGCCGTAGACCAGCGCTCAAGTATTTTGGAGGGAAAGGGGAGGAGAGAGATGGGACGGTATTTAGACATGGAGGTGGGATCAAGATTGTTTTTTTTATTTGGAATGGGTGAGACAAACATGACGGAGAGGGATAGGTTGAAAAGTTGAGCAAGGTGAGAGCAGGCGATGGGAGAGATTGAAGTGAGAGGCGATGGGATCCAGGGGGGAGAGCACAATAGAAGACAATGGAGGAGGTGGCTGCAGGGAAAGGAGTTGGGTGTGGTAAGGGCGGCAGAGGAGACCTGGAAGAAGGAAACTTCGTGTCTGAAGGAATCAATTTTGGAGGTGAAAAGGAGGCAAAGTCAGTGGCAGTAATGGAGGATGGGGGTAGGTGAGTGCACAAGAGGGAGCGAGGGACAGAGGTCCCTTCATGGTCTTTCTGCTCTGTCTTTTGTTCATTCTGTACTCCATGAAACCTCTGAGTTTTGATGTCACTTTCCAACTAGGCCTTTGAGCCCTGTCAAGTTCCAATCTTCCGTTAAACCATTCTAGTCACCCTCAGTTCGCCCAGGAATGGACTGTGCTGTAGGTTTTGTTGAGCTTCAGATCTTATCTTCAGTGTATTAATGGTCACATTACGACTTCCTCTGCAGTATTCCTCTAAGATTGAATCTACTTACCACTGGTTATCACTCTGATACGTTTTTTTCCTACAGGTAGGAGGAGGAAAATAATCTAGAACTCTTAAGTGTCAATGGATGTATTTCTGTTTGTCCTTGTAGAGCCAGAGACTCTCTATCCTGGATACAGAAGCCTCCAAGCAGGAACTGAGTGGAGAGTCCTGTAAGGACTGACGTGTATCTGTGGACACCTCGCGTCCAATTGTATCTGCCCCTTAGAGTCCACAGACCTCCATGAGGCGGTATCGTGTAACTGTGGCTGTTACTGGGGAAGCAGCTGTAGTTATTCAGTCAGACACTGTAGAGCCCACACTTTGATGTGTCTTTAAAAGACTCTCTAAAGTGCTGCTGGATAATGTCAGCTTCTTGGTGTCCTGTAAGGTCTGTTTTTCATCAATGTTTGGTCTGCCTTGGACGTTACTGGGACATTTCTATTTTATAGTTCTGTGATTTACCCCCCCAACATATCCTACTTCAGGGGGAGCTGTAATCAGACTGATTTGCTGCGTTACAATACCTGAGGAAAACCGGTTTTACAGGAGAGTAAAGATAAAACATTATCTCACCAAGTGGTATGGATGGCTCTGCTTCATAGTAAATGTGGACACATACGGCCTTGTGCTTAAAAACTGACATAATTTTGCTTTCTTGAAATTATGATCCTAGAAATTCTTGCAAAAGAGTTTTTTCTAGGAGCTGTAATTCTGATAAATGACACTAGAGGGAGCTCTGTTCATACAATTTACCACTGCAATGCTTAAATGAGGTTTGCAAATGAATAATCTGCAAGTGTTCATTTCCCAGCCTTAAATAGTCTTTTGTCAGCGAGTAGAAGGTTTAATCTACAGCAAAGGATTTCTAGGGAAGATAATTTCTGTCTTCTTAGAATTGTTCTGGGTTATTTCTAGAATCTCAGCTGTACAGTTTCTGGTTTTTTTTTCTCCTGTACCACTAAAGAAGTATTTTATTTTGATTTATAAATGTGTGCAGACAAATCTGTCCCTCACAGTCCACGGGAGAGAGAAGTGTACAGAGTAAAAAACAGTCTCCTGCTCTAGCCCCTGACATTAGTGTGTAGTAAGTGGTGTGAGATCCCAGCTGCTGTGTAATCTGTCTACTGACACAGTGCAGGGAGGAGAGAGAACTGTACAGAGCACAAACCAGTCTCCTGCTCTTTCCCTGACATTAGTGTGTAGTAAGTGGTGTGAGATCCCTGCTGCTGTGTGACCTGTCTACTGACACAGTGCAGAGAGGAGAGAGAACTGTACAGAGCACAAACCAGTCTCCTGCTCTAACCCTGACATTAGTGTGTAGTACGTGGTGTGAGATCCCTACTGCTGTGTGACCTGTCTACTGACACAGTGCAGAGAGGAGAGACCTGACAATGATGTCACTATGTTACTTCCCTCCCAAGGCCAGACACTAGCAGACTCCTGACGTTCTTCCAGTCCCTCTTCTACTGCATCCTACTCTCCAAGGGTTCAAACCTCCATAATCTTTTGACGATCAGGAAGCAAACTGCTATCCCAAAACACAATTAGAGACAGGTCGTCAAAATGTTCTGTGTCAACTCTCATCAAAGAAAATTAATTTAAAATATATTACAGGTGGTTCCAGGTACCAGCCCGGCTACTGAGGAACTTTTAATTCAACTTCCTCACAATGCTGCAAAGGCTGCGGGGAGACAGACGCTTCCTCCACATCTGTCATATCTGAGACTGCCCTGGACATTAGGGACAGTTGGCCGCTATGTATTTATTTCTCACCTAATGTTTATTGTTCTTTATGTTATACTTGCCAATATTTCCGACCGGAAGTTTGGTGCAAAATAGGCCACACCTCTGTAAGCCTCCAATCTGTTATGATTTAGTAAGGACAGTCCCTATTCTGGGGGACTTCTCACCATCTCGACAATCAGGACCTTTGTCCTGACTTGCGGGAATGCTGGGAGGTGTCTCCCGCACACCCGCTGCTGGTGCATGCAGAAGTGTAGAGTTGTTTTTAGGGGTGTGGAGTTGGGTGTGGCCTAGCTGCTGAGAAGTACTAGATATGCTCCCAGGGGGCATGGCCATATACCCCTTTTGATTCCAAAATTTCAAACATTGGGGGGTATGTCCCTGATCTCCCCAAACCACACCCACATTGCACAAGATCACGCCCACTTCAGATGCCAGAAATGTGGACTGTTTACAGGTATGTCATACCCACAGTTTAGCACTATCTAACCCCTTCTCCTTGGTTCAGTGACCCCCCCGCATGTCATTCAGCTGATGGTCCCTAATTTATTAGCGTCCTATACACATTCGTCTGCCTGACACACATACGGACATTCGCTTTTTCAAGACAGAATCTTTACGCTTGCGCTCAGAGAGCAAAATGCGCCAAACTGTAAACGAGGCTCTTTGTGTTCATTGATCTCCTGCACGTAGCCGGGCCCAGATCGGTGTAAAGGCCTTACACGCCCAGGCTGCATCTTGTTTAACCCTTTTATCGCACTTTACTTCTTAATTCTTGTCCGCATAGAAAAAGAACTGTCATTATTTAAAATTTGCTGGTGGGATTCACGTCATTATTATATTCAGATACATGGGGGGCGGGGCAGTGGGGCTATATAGAGCGAGTTGCTGGTAGAAAAAGATAAATCCGTGCTGTATGTGACACCTGTGTATAAGGAAAATGCAGCCCGTATCCTATATAGAAACATTCTTACAGCTGGTGTTTAGGGGGACTGTAGTCTGCTGGAGATTTGCGAAGGCGCTGGTGGTATTGAGGTCATGTGCTGTCCGTATATCCTCATCGTAGAGCTGCTGTACGGGATTATAGGGGACAGCTGGGAATTCTGCTTGTATCCGGCATTAAGTGCTCACATCTTATAGCAGCACTTAGCCAGAGCCCCACATTTACCTGTCACAAGGCATTTATCACGCTGGATAGCTCAGCGCGGTAAGTGCAGCGCTTAGTAAACTTTACATGTGCGGATCGATACTGTCCGAGTACAGGCTGAGTGTGAGGGATCGTCCAAGTGTGAATCTGGTCTCTTCTAAGAGGTTTTCCAACAATAACTTCCAGATTGTGAAACCGTCAGCAACTCTCAGCTCACCTGCCGTAGATTTCTCTTTCTCCCGCTCTTTCCTTCCTTCCTTTGTTAAGGGATTTATTGTCATATCAGATTCCCTTTCCTACCAACTAGGCTAAAAGCTTCAGTATGTGCCGCATCTGTATCAAGACCGGTGAACAAATGTGCTGTAACTATTAGCAACAAATCAGAGGTTTGCTTTCATTTTCTAAGCTGCACTAGAACAAAGGACAGAATCTGATTGGCTGCTGTCAGCCATAGCAGTCTTACCGGATAACATTTCTGAAAGATATTCTAGGTGAGAGCTCACATCAGGGGTGTAACTAGACATTTGTTGGCCCATAGGAAAATTATAGACAAGAAGCAGACAACTTCTCACCTCCTCTGGCTTGCTGAAGCTCCCTCTACTCATCAGTCTTTAGTAACCCATAGCAAGAAACCTACGCCGTTAGCATCATCATCAAGGTTTATTTATATGGCGCCACAGATTCCGTAGCGGCTTACAGCCAAAAGTACAAGTCGCATGTTTTCTTTTGGTTACTATGACAGTAGCCACAACCTGATCACTACAGGGAGCTTCAGTAAGCTGGAGGAGGTGAGAAATTGTCTACAGCCTCTGCCTCTGCTGCACGGGAAGGTGCTCCCCACCCCCAACACCTGTGTGCCTCATAGCAACTGCACCCCCGGCTACAGTAATAGTGTCGTCTCTATTTCAAATTCCATTTTATTAACAAATAATTATCATGTATACACCACATTTTATAAATGTCACACTTTGCTGCTGTACTTGAGGCCATGCTGTTGTCCCTTACTCTTGGATGCTTCTTTCTTCACCTTATTACTCAGTGAAAAGTACATTACTATGATAATATAAGTGAAAAGCTTCATCAATGCCAAAACTATAATAACGCTACATCTCATAATTTAGTAGAATTTGGCACTAGACCTTTATTATAGCAGAATCCTGATGGTACATCTCATTTTAGAGCAGAATATTGATCAATCTCCTAGTTTAGCATTAGTATTACTAGTTTGTGGTTGGCTCAGTGGTTAGCATTGCTGCCTCACCGCACTTTGATCATGTTTTCAAATCCATCCAGAACCCTATCTGTGGTTTGTATGCTCTCCCCGTATTTGCTTCTGATGAAAGTAACCCGTCTGTTTGTCTATGAGGTAGTGAATATAGATTGTAAGCTCCACTGGGACAGGGAACGATGTGAATGTTTCCATATTCTCTATGTCAAGTGCTGTGTAGGTGCTATATAAAGAACGTGATAAAGATATATTGAAGATTTGCAGCCCTGCACTGCTGCCACCTTAGTGGGGAGAGGGAGGTAAATCACAGTTAAAGGCCGTTCCTGCATCTGAATCGTGTTCTATATTCAGGGTTTGCAGATCTGGGTGAGCTCCACCACGGGCTCAGAAACTGCTGCCCAATTTGTGGCACAAATTACACCAGGAAAAGGACATAATCCACTTTGCACGCTTATTAAACGTCTGGGTAACGTAAAGGTCTGTGGGCAACATATCACAAGATTAATCTGATAAGTATGAAGTGGTTGCGATCAATGTAACCATGAAATGAATAGGAATACTGTAAAGTAACGAGGGTACAATATCAGTACAATGACATTGGATAATAACATTTAGAAGAGACAATGAATAATGACAGCATCTGACAGCAACACAATAAAAGTACAATAGTAACACGTGTGAGTCAGCAGATGCACAATGTAACAGCTTCAGATAACTCTGCTACAAGCAGGAACCATTGTCTAGGATTCCAGAATGTGGCTGTGTATAGATACCTGGACTAATACTGTATATACCCTAAGATCAGGGCCGGGCATGGACATAAAAGTGTTATTTAGACCACTCTTAATGCATAGGGCACAATACAGGTGACGGATGAAATGGTGAAGTGAATGTCGCACCTGCAGGAAGCAGCACACGCACAGACTTCTTATCTTCGTCACGACCGGTCCACCTACCATTTGTACAGCTCCTCACTGATATTCGGGACAGGGAAGTATCCCGCCCGAATATCCTACTCACCGATGTACTAGTCAGTTCCCCCAACAAGAGAGAGAAGAAATGAAAAGATGACACTCACCAGGTAATCGCTGCGGCCTTGTTATACGTCTGCACCCCCAGGGTCAGCGCCTAGAGACAGAGGCGATACAAGACAGCCCACCCAGGATGCTGTCTACCAGGCTAGTATGTACGTCCCACACTAGTATTAGCTACAATAACACTGAACCTAACAACCATACTACGTGACCAGATGCCACGCGGCTCTTAGCACTAGTGTACTGCGGTAACGCAAACCCACGGTTCACAAACACCAATCACAAAAGACAAATGACAGAATATTGGATTACAAAAGCCTACCTTTAATGGGGCCTGACTTCTGGATCCTGGAAGAGAAAATACTACATAATAATTGTTAGGAACCCCTCCAGCCGGCACAACACAACCCGGAATCTACTCTGCCAATCAGGTGTTCACTGGAGCCCCTGATGCTGGTGACAGACTGGGCTGCAGACTGACAGAGGGTCGTGAAGTGTGTACCGGCTGGGGAAAACCCAGGCAAGCGGAGTGAGGTCCAGGCAGAGGTCAAGGGCCGGCAGCAGACAACAGTATCGGTAAACAAGCTGAGGTCAGGGGTCACAGGCAGATAGCAGAAACGGTAAACAGGCCAGAGATCAGGGTCACAGGAAACACAAGCGAAGTCCAATTCAAAGCCAAGGGTCATACACGGGAAATAAGTAGCAGTATCAGGATACAGGAACAGGAACAAGCAGGTCAGCAGACTGGAGCACAGAAGCTATAACCGGCAATGAGGCAGCAGACCTCATTGCCTTAAATACAGACACAGACCAATCAGCAGTTGAACACACTCCTGCAGAGTAATTACCAGAATCCTGCAGGGCCAATCAGGGCTTGTCCTACACAGTTGCAGGCTAATGCCTGGTAATCAGCGCCATAGACTGTCTATTTATGCGCATGCGCCCGGCTACCAGCACCGCCGGGACGCAGCGCTAGTGAACTAGCGTCCGGCCGTTGCCCTGGTGACGGCCGGACAAGAGAAGGAAATGACGTCCCGGTCGTCAAGGTGACGGCCGGGACGCTGGGGCGCATGAGAAGCGAGCCGCGGCGGCTGTGAGTACCGCCGCGGCTCGTGACAGTACCCCCCCCCTTGAGGAGGGGTCAAGTTGTTTGGGAGCATGGAGTTGTCTCCGCGGAACCCAAGAGTGTTCTTCTAACCCGCGGTTCCTCCACTGTACCAGGAAGTGCACCTGCCCTTGTACTTTTTTAGAATCAAGGATTCTTTGAACCACGAACCTTTGTGACCCGCTGGAACCTCTCCCAGGCACACTAGAAGACTGGGCTTGACCAGTGAAACGTGTTGGGGATCCTCAATGAGCCCGGAATTTTTAACCTAAATGCAACGGGATTCACCTGCTTGATGATGAGAAAAGGCCCGATGAACTTAGGACCCAACTTCTTACAAGGCTGTTTGAGCCTGATATTTTTTGTAGACAGCCACACTTTCTGGCCAACCTTAAGGGAGCAGATGGTACGGTGTCGGTCCGAATTTGTTTTTGCAACAAGTGAGGCTTGTCTCAATGATGAGTGTGCTTTCCTCCAGATAACTCTGAGATCCCTGGCAGTGGAGCGGATCTCCCGGATACCAACGGACTGAAATGAATACAAGGAGTTAGATCTGGGGTGAAAACCGTAATTACAAAAAAACGGAGAAATTTTGGTAGATGAGTGACAGGAGTTGTTACAGGCAAATTCCAGACCAGTTATCATGGAATTCTGATGTGTAGCATCTTAAAAATTGCTCTAGGGTCTGGTTAACCCTTTCGGTTTGCTTGTTAGACTGAGGGTGGTATGCGGATGACAAGCTGACTTTAATTCCGAGTAGGGTACAGAAAGATCTCCAGAATTGTGCAATGAATTGTGATCCACGATCGGAAACGATATCAGAAGGAAGTCCATGGAGACGGAAGATATGTTGTATGAAGAGAATGGCTAGATCTCGAGCAGTAGGAAGCCAGGTTAGTGGAATGAAATGTGCCATTTTGCTGAAGCGGTCTACCACGACCCAAATGGTATTGTGTCCCGCAGAAGGTGGTAAATCAACGATAAAGTCCATGGACAAATGTGTCCAAGGTTTTGCAGGTGCGGTCAACGGAACCAACTGACCTACTGGGCGAGTCCTGGGAACTTTGTTCCTGGCACAAACTTCACAAGACAAGACGTGACTCTTGACGTTGGCAGACAGTGATGGCCACCATACAGTACGGGAAAGGATTTCCAATGTTTTGAAGACCCCAGGATGTCCAGCAGACTGACTATTGTGTGCCTCGGTAAGGACTGCCTTTCTTAAATGAACAGGAACAAACAAGCATCCTACCGGAGTATTATCAGGAGCCAATCTCTGGAACCTTTGTAAGGTACAGCTCAAATCTTGAGTTAATCCGGCGTGGATTATAGACACAGGAACAATAGGTTCTGGGCTAGTGACTGGAGCATGATGTGCCAGGAAACTTCTGGACAGGGCGTCCGCTTGAATATTTTTAGAACCAGGACGATAGGTGATAATAAAGTTAAACCGAGTGAAGAACAGCGACCAACGAGCCTGTCGGGGGTTCAGACGTTTGGCTGACTGTATATATTGCAGACTCTTACGATCCGTTATAACAGAGATCTGGTGTGCAGCGCCTTACAACCAGTGTCGCCATTCCTCAAAGGCCCATTTAATTGCCAGCAATTCTCGGTTTCCCACGTCATAGTTGGTTTCTGCTGAGGAGAACTGACGGGAAAAAAAGGCACATGGATGTAAACAGTGGGTCTGGGGATCTTTTTGTGACAAGATGGCCCCAGCACCGACGTCAGAGGCATCTACCTCAAGAATAAACGGTACCTTAGGATCCGGGTGTCTGAGGACCTGAGCAGACACAAAAGCTTTCTTCAGGGTTTCGAATGCAGTTATTGCCTGTTGTGACCAAACAGTTGGATCACCTCCTTTACGGGTCAAGGTGACGATAGGAGCCACAATATCCGCAAAGCCGGCAATAAACCTCCTGTAATAATTGGCGAATCCCAGGAACCTCTGGACCGCCTTGAGGTTATTCGGTTGTACCCAGTCTAGGATTGCTTGGACCTTGGTTGGGTCCATAGAGAATCCCTCCGAGGAGATGATATAACCAAGAAAGGATACCTTCTGAACCTCAAACTCACATTTTTCGAGTTTAGCATAGAGATGATGTTTTCTCAACTTTTGTAAAACTTGCCTGACATGACCCTGGTGTACTGACAACGAGTCCGAATATATGAGGATGTCGTCCAAGTAAACCACAACGAAATGTCCCAGAAACTCTCGTAGTACTTCGTTAATTAAATCCTGAAATACTGCAGCGGCGTTACTCAGACCGAACGGCATGACCAAATATTCATAGTGGCCAGAGAGCGTATTGAATGCCGTCTTCCACTCATTACCTGCTCTAATACGTATGAGGTTATATGCACCCCGGAGATCAATTTTGGTGAAGACTGTTGCACCTCTTAGTTGATCGAACAATACAGAGATGAGAGGAAGTGGATAGGTGTTTTTAACTGTGATGAGGTTCAACCCTCTGTAGTCAATACAGGGTCTTAGCCCTCCGTCTTTTTTAGATACAAAAAAACAACCAGCTCCTACTGGAGATTTGGACGGCCTGATGAAGCCCTTTTCCAAATTCTCCTCAATATACTCCTGCATGGACTTGGTCTCGGGAGCTGAGAGGGAATACAAGCGTCCCTTAGGCAACTTGGAACCAGGTATGAGCTCGATAGCGCAATCGAAGTCACGGTGAGATGGTAGGGTATCTGCCGCTCTCTTGGAAAACACGTCCCAGAAGTCGTGGTATTGTGAGGGAAGTTGCTCCGGAATAGACTGGATCACCCGCAGCGGTATTGACAAACAGGACTGTTTACAATAAGAACTCCAGTGGACAATTTCTCCTTTTATCCAGTTCACTACAGGGTTATGCCGGGAAAGCCATGGGTGACCCAGGATCAAGGGCACCGATGAGCAATCAATAAGGAGGAAGGTTATTGCTTCTGAATGGAGGGCTCCGATATTCAACTGTAGTGGCGGGGTCTCCCAGGAAATCTTGCCACCGGGTAACGGAGCTCCATCTAAACCACAGACAGTAACAGCAGACTTACCATTGGAATTTCAGCAGCGCGGGCGAACCCGATGTCAAGGAAGTTGCCCGCAGCTCCACTGTCAATGAAGGCTGCCAGGTCCATGGAACGGGTATTGAACTTGAGCTGCGCAGGGATCAATACGGCATTTTTCGGGGAGACAATCTGCAGACCTAGGTGAACTTTCCCCTCGTTCACTAGGCATGCTCTTTTCCCGGCTTATTTGGGCAGGAACGGGAGAAATGGCCTTTTGTGCCACAATAAAGACATAGGCCTTGTGATCGTCTCCTGTCTCTTTCCTCAGGGGAAAGACAATATGCTCCTAATTGCATCGGTTCCTCACCATCCGTGGAAACAGGAACGAAGGCGGATGGAGGTGATGATGTCTCTTTTTCAGTTTTCTGCTCTTTAAACCTCCTGTCAATTTTAATGGAGAGGTGCATCAGATCCTCCAGAGAGCTAGGAGATGGGTATTGCACCAAAGAATCTTTGATCTGTTCTGATAGGCCGAGACGGAACTGACTACGTAAGGCGGGGTCGTTCCATCCACTATCAGGTGACTATCTACGGAATTCAGCGCAGTATTCTTCTGCCGACCGCCGGCCTTGTTTCAAGGTCCGTAGATGAGCTTCCGCGGAGGCAACTCGATCCGGGTCATCATACAGTAGACCCAATGCCTCAAAGAAAGAGTCTATGGACTGCATGGCAGGACTGGTCTGTGGCAAAGAAAAGGCCCAGGACTGGGGGTCACCTTGTAGGAGGGAAATGATGATCCCGACTCTTTGATGCTCTGACCCGGAGGAACGGGGTCTCAACCGGAAATAGAGCTTGCAGCTTTCCCTGAAATTCCGGAACAGAGATCTATTTCCAGAGAAGCGATCCGGCAAATTCATCTTGGGTTCACAAGAGGGACTTGGAGTGGGTTGAGAAGTTTTTGCGGCTTCTTCTTGAACAGACAGACGCTCAGCCAATCCCTGGATCATCTAATACAAGGACTCAACATGGGCTGCTAAGGTTTGTGCCGGAGACGGTGTGCATCCGCCTGCATCCATTCCAACCTCGTCTCCGTGAGTGGGCCGGTTATAATGTTAGGAACCCCTCCAGCCGGCACAACACAACCCGGATTCTACTCTGCCAATCAGGTGTTCACTGGAGCCCCTGATGGTGGGGACAGACTGGGCCGCAGACTGACAGAGGGTCGTGAAGTGTGTACTGGCTGGGGAGAACCCAGGCAAGCGGAGTGAGGTCCAGGCAGAGGTCAAGGGCCGGCAGCAGACAACAGTATCGGTAAGCAAGCAGAGGTCAGGGGTCACAGGCGGATAGCAGAAACGGTAAACAGGCCAGAGATCAGGGTCACAGGAAACACAAGCGAAGTCCAATTCAAAAGCCAAAGGTCATACACGGGAAATCAGTAGCGGTATCAGAATACAGGAACAGGAACTAGCAGGTCAGCAGACTGGAGCACAGAAGCTATAACCGGCAATGAGGCAGCAGACCTCATTGCCTTAAATACAGACACAGACCAATCAGCAGTTGAACACACTCCTGCAGAGTAATTACCAGAATCCAGCAGGGCCAATCAGGGCTTGTCCCTGACCTACACAGTTGCAGGCTAATGCCTGTTAATCAGCGCCATAGACTGTCAATTTATGCGCATGCGCCCGGCTACCAGCACCGCAGGGACGCAGCGCTAGTGAACTAGCGTCCGGCCGTTGCCCTGGTGACGGCCGGACAGGAGGAGGAAATGACGTCTCGGTCATCAAGGTGACGGCTGGGGCTCATCAGAAGCGAGCCGCGGCGGCTGTGAGTACCGCCGCGGCTCGTGACAATAATACAGTACAATACAATAAAGAGACCACCACACAGTGGGCTCTTAAATATGGTACAGAAGGAACATACAAGGTCTAAGAATACATATTACCTTCTAACTGTCCTGGTGCAGCTCGGTGGCTCAGTGGTTAGCACCTCTGTCTCACAGCACTGGGGTCATGAGTTCAATTCACGACCATGGTCTTATCTGTGTGGAGTTTGTATGTTCTCTCTGTGTTTGTGTGGTTTTCCTCCGGGTGCTTCAGTTTCCTCCCACACTCTAAAAAACATACTAATAGGTTAATTGGCTGCTATTACAATTGACGTGTGTGTGCGCGTGCGTGTGTGTGTGTGTGTGTGTGTATGTTAGGAAATTTAGACTGTAAGCTCCAATAGGGCAGGGACTGATGTGAGTGAGTTCTCTGTACAAAGTTGCGGAATTGGTGGCGCTATATAAATAGCTGCTGCTGTGCTCACAGGCTAATCCTGAAAACTTGGTGACACAGTAAAAATATAATTACCTAGACACTCTTAATTACACAGGGCCTTATGCCCACTGCTGCTGCACAAGCCTAGTGTCCAAAAAATGCCCAGGCTCTTATGTCCAAAGTGTAAGAAAGACAGAGTGCATATGTGGGACTGGAAGAGGGATGCCCAAAGGCCCTCTCTAGCAGCTTTTGTAGGCAGCAGGGGGAGCTGTGACTTCTGGATGGCATCTTCAAAAGTCAAGTCTGGTTTGACCCCACAGCACTCCGACTCTGCATCTTCATTCTTCTCTTTTCTTCTCCGTCGGCTGCTTTTTTCTATCTGGTGTCTTCTTTGTTTACCACTGCGTCTTCTTCCTGAAGATCTTCTCTGCTTGACTCTCGCTGTAATACTGAAACTGCGCTGGACGGGATGGCTATATAATAGCCATCGCACGGGCGCAGACTGGTGATGCGTCATGCACTAATTGGCTTAACGCTGTGTCAATAAATCAGATGGCCAGCAGTAATCCCTGGTTGGCCCACCATTTTGGCCATGGGTTAGCTGGCAGAGAATCATTTCTGATTCGCCGTTACCAGCAATGGAAGAAGGAACTTACCGTAACTTGATCCCTGTACAGTCTTTGCGTCTTTATTTCACCCACTTCATAACCTCAGGGGGACACCCTCTCACATTCCCCCCTCCTTTTTCTGTTGTGGTTCCCACAACCAACATCTTCGAAGACTATTTCCAAGAATCACTTACTGGCATTTTCGAATCGTTTCCGCCGGATCCTCTTTGGTAATACCCTCTCACATAGAACTCAATCCGGGCCTTCATCTTCATCACCAAGAGCAGGTACCCAGTGGATCTATTCACCGGTGATGGCTGGAACCTTCCATTCGCATGGTACCTCTTCGACGGGTCTTGACCCCTCTTCATGGGGTGGCAACATCCACAACTCACCAGCTGCACTCTCCATAGTACCTTCTTCTCTATCAGGTACCATCTTCTCAGGTACCACCGGGTTGGCAACTTCACATGCCACTGGATACAGGGCGTCCCAGAGGTCCTCTTCAGGGGCAATCTCCTCCACAGATATCAACCAGTCGTCTGTTGTATCCAATATCTCCCAAACCCTGGTCTCTGCTACCTGCAGATGCGGGTGTTCTTGTCGGGAATCTTGTTCAGATGGGATGATCACCTGTGGTCCAGTATCCAGCAGGCTCTATTGATTCCAGTTCCACTGGAGGCCACTCTTCGAAGACTTCTTTGTCTTTCCACTCTCTGAAGGCTTCCTCGTCTTCTGGGCAGTCGCAAGGTGTCCTGACTACTCACACTTACAGCACGCAACGTCTTCCAACGTCGTCTGCCAGGCACTTCCATCCTTCTTCTGTTTCACTTGTCACTGCAAAGGGTAAATGTATTAAGCATCGGTTTCTGAAAAATCGCAGCACATCGCTAAATTTGCAGAGGTAAGTTTTGTATTGAAAGCCATTGCTGCTTTAAATTTCCCCTGCAAAGTCGCCGATATCCAGCAACTTGCAGAATCCGATGCTTAATACATTTATCCCCAACACTTGCTTCAGGAACACTTTTACCTCTCCCTTCATGATGACAATGCTGGTACCCTCGTACCTCGGAATATCCCCCGGTGGGCCATCGTAATCCTACCAGCTACGCCACAATGTAGCGACTGAACAACAGACACATACGAACCTCTTACCTTTGTCACTGGTCCACCTCCCTTTGGTAAGGATGACCCAGCAACGGGTCCTCACACTGTTACAGTCTACAGGAGAAGCCACAACAAAGTACTGAAGGGCATAGATACAGAGTGTAAAGAAGGGGGTGTATGATGTGACAACCCTCACACAGAGGGGCATTTAGCTTGGCATGTACACTGATTGGATAACTATTAATTACCTGCAGCTCTACTCAAAAATGTGCCTCCCTGACCACAACATGTTACAATGAGGTCCTCTCTCTGAGGTTTGGGACTTTAATTATTTTACCAATGTTTCTAAATAATCACGAGTATGGCCCTGCATAAGCATTCCAAGAAGCATGACCCATAAAGACCATAAACATATTCATATATTGCAAAACCTACTTCATAAAAAATAGAATCATTAGAATCATATAAGTACATATATGGCTGCTGGACTCCATTTTGTAACCCAGATTACTTATTCAAACAGTTCTATCTCAGTATTATACAGTATATATAAATAGTTCTAGAAACCTGGGGGGCTCTATAGGCGCACATCTAAGTCCTGGAGGGTTCTCCAACAACTCTCCTCTATACCTAGAACAATGGTAATGGAACAGAGTTCTCTGCAATCTACTGGAACAATTCCAGACTCTTCTCTGGATCTCTGGGCTGGCTCTGGAATCTCTCTTTTCCTCTGGCACCTTGTACAGGATTCCTGACAGCTTACTCTCTAGCAATGAAAGATTCCCTCTGAAATTGACAGTTTACAGCTCTTTCAGCAAAACTGGCAGCTTTCTCTGTAAGGTTGGCAGCTCTTTCTGTCAATCACACAGCTTTCTCTGTAAGACTTGCAGCTCTCTCTAAGGAACTGGTGACCCTTCCCATCTCCTAGTCTCTCTAAGCTATGATTGCCCTCTATGTCTGCATCTGCAGCACTTATCACCACTGTACTCACTCTCACGGTGACTCCTCCTCTTACTTGCAGGCTCAGTGAATGTAGCTGTGCTGTTTTCAATCTACCGTTGACTCCTCCGGGTAAGGCGGAGGTCCCAACAGTGTCTATCACCACACTCCTGCTCTTCTTCTTCCTCTCTCCTCTTGTTGTTGCCATGCTCTTCCCATGTAGCATGCTCTGACATCAATTCCTCTATCCTCGCTCCTTGGGCGTTCTGGGATCAGTACTTTCCAAGGCAGCATTAGTCACTCAAATCCCAGGACCCAGCCTTCCTAGGCAGGCAGGTGCTGTTTACAGTGGCTGCAACTATACTGCCGCAACATCCATGAAAATGCAATATAAAAAAGAGCTCTGATAAGTAACAAGTCCACTTTTTTGGGCAACACCCGGTGTTAAAACTTAAAAGGTGAGAGGAGACAGAGGACAAGCAGAAATGGTCCACAGGGGAGTATAGGAGAAACAGTGGCTCAGTGGTCACGTACATTGACTCCATAACAATAATTTAAAACTGTACTGTATATCATTGTAGTTTATATAGAAATAATAGCTAAATAAATAATTTACAGTTACACTGGGAGTAAGGCCGTACGCTAGTCTGTATAGAGAACAGACAGCAGCTTTATGCCCCAGTATCAATCCTCCTCCATGTCCGGAGGTCTACTCTGTTCATCAGGATTTGCAAAGAGATTTACAAGAAGTCCAAAGTGTTGGGTCTATGACTGTCCAGATCCACTCATTCTCCCACTTACGCTACAGTCTAATTAGGAATAGGAAAACTCATTGCATCGCAAGTTCATCACTTCTATGTTTCTATTTGCTTGTATCACATTGGGTCAGCATCCGCCTCGTTAAGGTCCAAAATGCCATAGCAACACTGGTGAACCGGGACGATCTAGTGGAGATTGTAGGTCAAGATATCCCTTACTTTTACCTTGAAGCCCAGATTCCAACCTCTTTTCATAGAAAAGAAAAGGTTATCCTTCACTACATTGGTAAGAGGCCAAGTAGTACCTGTTCTTTGTAAGCAAATCATGGCAGTTCTTCACTTGGCAGGCCGTTGAGATATACGCTCAGGTCTGTAACTACTAACAGATTATAACAGAGTCCGGAAGAAGGTGATGGACAGAATTAGTTAAACCTACTTGAAGCCAATCATAGAAGGGTGGAGACATTTCTCATCTTACAATGCAGGAATAACCCGTAAACCAGCGGTTCCCAAAGTGTGCGCCGCGGCTCCCAGAGGTGTTGCGGCGCTGTCACAGGGGTGACGCGGCAGTGGACAAAAAAGCCAAAAACAACTTATTAATGCCCGTGACCCAGCATCCTCCTCCCCCCTCACTTCTCACTGAATGTCAGACGTGATGGAAGATAGAAGAGAAGACAGAAGAAATGAATGAGGATGAAGAGGGGCAAACAGTGAGGATGGAGAGGGGCAGACAGTGTGAGGATGAAGTGGGGTAAACAGTGTGAGGATGAAGACGGACAGACAGTGTGAGGATGAAGAGGGGCAGACAGTGTGTGGATGAAAAGGGGCAGACAGTGTGTGTGGATGTAGAGGGGCAGACAGTGTGTGGATGAAGAGGGGCAGACAGTGTGTGGATGAAGAGGGGCAGACAGTGTGTGGATGAAAAGGGGCAGACAGTGTGTGGATGAAGAGGGGCAGACAGTGTGTGGATGAAGAGGGGCAGACAGTGTGTGGATGGAGAGGGGCAGACAGTGTGTGTGGATGCAGAGGGGCAGACAGTGTGTGTGGATGCAGAGGGGCAGACAGTGTGTGGATGAAGAGGGGTTGACAGTGTGTGGATGAAGAGGGGCAGACAGTGTGTAGATGAAGAGGGGCAGACAGTGGGGATGAAGAGGGGCAGACAGTGTGGATGCAGAGGGGCAGACAGTGTGTGGATGAAGAGGGGCAGACAGTGTGTAGATGAAGCGGGGCAGACAGTGGGGATGAAGAGGGGCAGACTGTGTGTGGATGTAGAGGGGCAGACAGCGTGTGGATGAAGAGGGGCAGACAGTGAGGATGAAGAGGGGCAGACTGTGTGTGGATGAAGAGGGGCAGACAGTGTGTGGATGAAGAGGGGCAGACTGTGTGGATGAAGAGGGGCAGACAGTGTGTGGATGAAGAGGGGCAGACAGTGTGTGGATGTAGAGGGGCAGACAGCGTGTGGATGAAGAGGGGCAGACAGTGAGGATGAAGAGGGGCAGACTGTGTGTGGATGAAGAGGGGCAGACAGTGTGTGGATGAAGAGGGGCAGACTGTGTGGATGAAGAGGGGCAGACAGTGTGTGGATGAAGAGGGGCAGACAGTGTGTGGATGAAGAGGGGCAGACAGTGTGTGGATGTAGAGGGGCAGACAGTGTGTGGATGTAGAGGGGCAGACAGTGTGTGTGGATGCAGAGGGGCAGACAGTGTGTGTGGATGCAGAGGGGCAGACAGTGAGGATGAAGAGGGGCAGACTGTGTGTGGATGAAGAGGGGCAGACAGTGTGTAGATGAAGAGGGGCAGACAGTGGGGATGAAGAGGGGCAGACTGTGTGTGGATGTAGAGGGGCAGACAGTGTGTGGATGAAGAGGGGCAGACAGTGTGTGGATGTAGAGGAGCAGACAGTGTGTGGATGTAGAGGGGCAGACAGTGTGTGGATGAAGAGGGGCAGACAGTGAGGATGAAGAGGGGCAGACTGTGTGTGGATGCAGAGGGGCAGATAGTGTGTGTGGATGTAGAGGGGCAGACAGTGTGTGTGGATGTAGAGGGGCAGACAGTGTGTAGATGAAGAGGGGCAGACAGTGTGTGGATGCAGAGGGGCAGACAGTGTGTGTGGATGCAGAGGGGCAGACAGTGTGTGTGGATGAAGGGACACAGTGTAATGATTTTTGAACATGTTGTTGTTTTATTTTGTTTGATCTTATTCCTCTTAATATTAGCTGTAAATTATTCTTTGACAGAAATATAATTGAAAAAAAATATATAAAAAATATTCTTTTCCCTTGGATTTATGTGTATTATTTTTGCAAATAACTTATTAAGTATTTCTGGCCTGACCTAAATACTTATTACGTTATTTTGACTCAAACACTTAAAAAACGGGACTACTCGGTAATTATTTTGTAGGGGTGCCTTGAAAATATTATAGAGACTCTAAGGGTGCTGTGAACTGAAAAAGTTTGGAAACCACTGCCCTAAACTGATTTAATTTGGAAACTTTCCCTACAACACCAAAGAACGGGCTACATTGTATATTCATATCATGCTGGCTGTACTGGTGTCACTGGGTTCAAGTGCTTGTGAGACAGCAGGACAAGTTCCACACACTGTATCTCCTGCCAGCTTTGCGGTCATTCATCAAATGAACAAAAGCTGTTTTCCCCGAGCCCAGAGTCCCGGCAGAGACTGGGAGAGATTGTGTATGTAAAAGGATGAACAAAGATTGCTTTTGTGTGGCCAGGTCTCTATCTGCTGAGCTGTGAGAAAGGAGTTTCTGTATTTCCATGACAAAGATTACGCAAACCTTTCTTTTTATTCATCTGAATGTGTTCTGCGAGGCTTGAAAATACAGTCACATGTCTGATAAACTGAACGGCACCAGTCTCTGCAGGAAGCCGTTATACGTGAAATTATTTGCCATGTTCTTAAACTACATAAAGGGACAAAGATGAAACATTTTATATTACAATGTGAGCAGATAACACTGATACACAAAACCTCATTCTGTCCTAATAAACACTCACAACAATCAATTTACAAGACCATAATGAGTATCCTTCATTAAAGTAGAACTAAGGATATAAAATGTATGCCCTTACACTCAGTGGAAGCGGTATCTATACCTGTGGAACTGATAAATGGTTGGTATATAAGGACTTATAGGTATCTGGGACAGAGTAGATCTCTAGTACAGGGGCCAACAGACATCTCTGACATGAATATGATTACAATAGGTGCAGACACCAGTTTAGTGCTTGCCCAAAAAAACTAGTTTAGTCCTGTGAAACATTATGGGTCTGATTCATTAAGGAACATAAGTCCCATTCAGGGCCGGATTAAGGGAATGGAGGCCCCTGGGCTAAGGGCGCCTCCATTCCCCCGTGAGGCCCCCAACGTGAGCCACCCGCCGCCCTGCGTCCCCGTGAGGGCCCCCCAAGCGCTTACCTGTCACTGCAGTCCTCCGTCCCTGGCGCACTGTAAGCTCCTTACTGAGGAGATTACTGAGCGCCGGGGACAGAGGACTGCACTGACAGTACTCAGCAGCATTGATCGGGCTGGGGGCGCCCCAGACCGATCAATAATGCTACTGAGGACTTTGAAGGGCCCCCTGGATGCCCGAGGCCCCTGCTATAGCCCAGTTAGACCTCGGGTTAATCCGGCCCTGGTCCCATTATATACCATTATGTGCCGTATTTTGCGTAAAATCACTTAGTGCATGGTCAAAAAAGGACTATACGCCAATGAACGCAAGTGCATGCGAATCATCTTAGAACGCAAAGGACACTTCCGACTGCCTCCGATATCAAGGGTGGAATGGTAGAGAGAAGGGACGTATGCACGTAGGTAATGTATAGTTACGGTTTGTCAAGGTCCATCGCATGAACATTTGTATGATTCAAGCTCTCGGCATCTCTCAGGTACATGTTTTTTAGCCCTATCACTTGCTGGTGTAAGTGTTGAATGATAGTGATGATGGTCCCGTATGCAGCTATAACAAGTGTCTGCAATCAGGATAAGGCATCTTATGTACTGTAGACATTAATAACATCCTGATATATATTGTGTGCATCCTGCAATGTGTTCTGTCTGTCTACATACGGCAACTAATGCATAGGCATTGTCTTTGCACCTCTTCCGGTGGCTCTAAACCTGTTAGTTGCGCCCACACTAACGGGCACAGGTTTCAGCCTGCGCTGAATATACCCCTTGTACCCCAGTAGTTGTGTTGAGAGTTGTAGTGTTATTTGTTTACTGTATTGTATTGTTATACGGTCTTGTTGTTTCTCTCTGTATGGCGCTGCGGACCGCATGTGGCGCCCTATAAATAAAGATTATTAATAATAATAATAATATAATAATAATAATAATATAATAATAATAATAGGCAAAACATACTTATACCCATATTCAACTGGAAATGTTTGTTCAGATCCGCTCGTACTTGAATACAGACATATGTGTGTACACTTTCCATCCAATTTTAAAAAAAACGCAAATTACGGTCACTTTACGTTCCTTGATGAATCAGGCCCTATAATGTTTCACTTAATTTACTCTACTCCTTAACTCCCTGCAGAGGATCTATGTGACACTGCTACTCCCAGTGTCCTCTGGATAACTGACAGATAAGAATTTAAATCCCACTAACTTGTGTCTCACAAAATGTATTTAATAAATATTTAGGATTTTTAGTACAAGGGATGGATGGAGGGACCGTATTAGAGGTCACCTTGTTACGTCTTTTCATCTCAATGACCAAGACCTCTTTTAGCTTGAATACACTGGAGGGGTGTGTGGCTGGATCACTTATAAATAACTTATTGTATAAATATATTTTATACAATGCAGTGCACCAATTGATATAATTGCAAACATACCGATTTTTGTATTGGTTTGTATTTTGTATGGAAATGTATTGATTTCTGAGACAGTATGCCATGATTTGGTTTTGTAACTTTTCTGGAGGAAATGTGTTTTCTGCACTTTCTGAAGGCAGGTAATTTCATGTTAATTAGACCTTTACTTCTCAGTCACTGACACTTTTTCAATTGAAGGCACAGCAGGAGATTGTTATCTTTCTGTCCTGTGTAGTTTTTCTTCCTGTATCTTAGAACCTGTCTGAACAATGGAGACTCAGGATGCAAGTAATTTAGGCTATCACAGATTGATGTGAATTTGGTAAGTTCAATTGCATTAACGCCAAGGTTAGAGAACATATAGTATCCTGATGCCAATTATCAAATATAATATCTCAGATGTTGCAGTGCTAGCTGGGATCAGGGGGCTGGGTTACCCCCTGCACTTATCATAGGACAGAGGGGCTGGTTCTGCGGGTAATGTCTGTTGAGAAGAGGTCTCTGCTGTCTGGGGTCTGGTTAAATTAGTTCCCAGTTTTCCACTGGGCCGCTGCCTTGGCTCCTGCCGCCATCAGAGGGGCGCAATTTGGGATAGACAAAGGGGAAGGTGGCAAACAAGCCCAGACGGTCCCCAGCAGCAAGGATAGGGTATCAAAGGAGGTCATAGGAGGTCCATCCTGTAACAGGAGGTCATTACTTTTCTATCCTGTGTCTTAGAGCCTGTCTGAATAATAACACAAAGTAATTTAGGAAATCACAGATCGATGTACATTTTGTTTAAAATTGTGTTATCACCAAGTCTAGAGAATATTACATTCTGAAGGTAAACATTGGATGTAATATCTCAGACATTGTTGTGCCATCAAGGATCAAGGGGCTGGGTTACCCCCTGCCAACATATGAGTCAGAATCTGTATAAAGAGAGCCATGTTTGACCATGTAATATAGTATTCCATCTGTAAGATCTGGAGATCACTAGTACCTCAAACTAGTGGATATAACTGTCCTTATTAGGACACTTGAGCTAATAAAACATCACTGTTTCAAGATCCTGCTTTGATGTCTACTTACCTGCTGTAATTCCCGTGACCAACAGATTAGACCAAATCTAATCCATTATCTGGCTGTTCTGTGGTTGGGACCCAGCATCTACCAACGCTCTGCCCGCTACCCTGCAGCTCTGGCCACTGTGATAGACCAGGGTGAACCTTCCACAGCAACCCTGACATAAAGGAAGAGGTCTGGTATACCAGCCAAAGTGCCCAGCAAGGGGGTACACTAGCAGCGAGAGTTACCCAGATGGAAGCGGCTCTAGGTGCTGGTGAAGGAGCCTAGTGGTGACAGCAGCAAGCCCCTCCTACTGCGTTTAGAGGGATGCAATTGGAATAAAGAAAGGGGACAGTGGCAAGGCAAGCCCAGCCGGTCCAGCACCATAACAGAGTGGCACAGGAGGTCCATCCTGTCATAATGTTTATTTATGTTACCAGTGTTACTGAATTTGTTTGAATTATGTTAAGACTAATATAGAAAAGCAGTGTTGTCAGTAGACAATAGCATACATGAGAAATGTGTTGAGATAAAGAGGAGTATGATTAGAAATAAAGAAAAGATAAGGGTCAGGTGACAAGGAGCACGAGAAGGTGAGTTTTGAGAATTGAGTAGAGGAGGAAAAGAGAGAAGGGGGAGGACATGTGAGAGACGAGGAAGAGGAACATTGAGGAGAATTTAGCAATATAGTAAATGAAATGAGAGCATTGAGACAGACTAAGAAGACAGCGATCAATACAAAAGGAGGATAAACTATAGAGAAATCTCAGACCACAAGGATGAGAATCTGTGTGCTGGGAATATGAGAGATAAGTGTATCAACCACAGTCCAGTAATAGACAGTGTGTAATTTGCATACAGATAGTTATATAAGTGAACTATAGTAGTTTACCGTGCTCTAAAAAAGATAGAGCTGTATTAGAGATAACGAGACGAAGATTTTACTTCAAGCAGAGACAGTTAAATTATAATAACCTGTTATATCACTCACTGCAGTAAGATAATGAACACATACATATATAATGTCCAGAGTGTGTGCATCTGTCCACAGACTTCTGTGTCATCAGTTATTTATGAAATGTTAAATGTTATGATTCAAACAACATCTTGCAATTTTAAAGAAACAAAGTGAGGTTTAAATTATAGGTGTACAATTTCTTTGGAAATAGATTACACAAAATCTATGTAATGTGGTAACAATATTTAAAATGGAAACTTTCATTTACTGTAGTTTTTACATTTCTAGACATATTGGTCAGTGTAAATGAGAAAACTGACACAAGGATATTCAATACACTGATTATATTGGACACATCAGCACTCAACTGTCAATACGAGCGCCAACAGCCAATCAAGGTGACATACTGTATATCTATATGATCAATAACTATATGAATAATATTATTTAAATACATATTTTTACATGTACAAGACCAGTGATTTCATACATAGTGTAATATTATTAAGTAACGGATTGTACAGAAGAATTATTCGTAGCTTAACAATCAAATTTGTCATGAGTATGCTTAGGGGTGACCAGTTAAATTTACGGGATTCAGGGAGTAATATAATACGATCCAGGAGATTAGTTACATTATATAGATTACATGTTAATTTATACATTGAATATATTAATTTTTGGGATGTGATATTCACCACTGTTGTTATTGTGTAATAAATACTTTCCATTGCGATAATCAAAAACAATAATATAACACATATTTTTGGTTGTCTGCATGAATCTATCAGATTAAATTTTAGCAGGGAACTATAGGGGGGTTCCTGAGTCACCCCTGGTGCTTATATCTCAGGTGTAGTATAGATTCAGGTAATAACGCTCAATAATACCTAGTACACAGGTGTTACACTTATAATGGACCGGTTAGTCTGAGTTATCCTCCCAGCCCAGCTGTTATTACTCCCAGATGAGGGACCGCTCTACACTTGGTTCTGGAGCTGTCAGTTGTATCAATAGATACACACAACAGCAGCTGTCAATAAATGAGGGGCATTTGGTGATATCAAAAGACTTAGGGGTAAATATTTTGGTTTAAGGGGGCACCGGAATGGGGGCCAGTGTAGTTTGTTTGCAGGGATTGCGTTTCGATCAGGGTCTGGACTCGATATATATTCTATACAAATTCATCATGTATACAGAGAATGGACCTCACCACATTCGTAGCCATTCCACCATGCTGTATAGAGTAACATTTGTCATGAATATAACAGGAAATTTCTCTTTATTTTACATATACTGTATATACAGTATATATATATATATATAGAGAGAGAGAGAGAGAGAGAGAGAGAGAGAGAGATATTACTATAGCAAAGGAACCATGTTGTTGTAATTTATTTTATATATATGTATATCTTAAGAAGAAAACACTGTAAACGACCAGGGACTGTGTTTGAGACTTGGGCCTGGTTGATCAATGACCACACTCTGGATTGTTCATGGTCCTGGAACCTGTGTGGTCTAGACGTCGTTGGCCCGCCATGCATCTGGACAGAGATGTGGTTATTTGACCGTCATGTGCCGGTGTGAGAGCTCCTCTTGGAGGTGGGACATTGGGATGTGTAATTTTCACAGCTTATTGGCGTTTTCTTAGGTGCATTCACCCATTTGACGGCTCCCTCTTCCAGCCAGGCTTTATACCTGCAGTCATATCCACACAGTTGGATGTGCGTCCCTGCTTAATATGTGCTGCAATTCATGCTTGACCTCAATATAACTCCAAACCGGGCGTCACTTAGCGCGTCACTTAGATGCCGCTATAGGTCCTGCCGGTATTAGCAGGCTTGTTTGTTGTAGGAAAGAGATAAGTCGTTGAGAGACTAAAAGGGGAAATTAAAGACACAGGGCCTGATTCATTAAGGAACATAAATGCCGTATTTTGCATAATATCACTCTGCACACGCCCAGAACTCCAGAGAACGCAGCAACATCCAACTCATCTTCAAGCGCAAAGGACCCTTACTACAGCCTATGATTTCATGGGCAGAACAGCGAGGGGACTGGGCGTAGGCGCGCAGGCAATGTACAGTAAGGGCGTGCCAAGCTCGAGTGCACGCAATATGTGATTTTCTGTCGTATCACTTATTCCAGCTACAGGTCCGGTGTAAGTGCGGAGTGATAGTGATGACGGCTGCGTATACAGCTATAACATGTGTTTGTAATCAGGAGCAACTGTAAAAATGTCATTTACGTACAGTAGACATTAATAACATCCTAATAAATTTATTTTATGGAGAAAAAAGCATTTGTTTTAATTTTTTGTCATTAATTGTTATATTATTAACAGGTAACATTAATCGTTTTTTTTCCATGTGTTCTTTTTGTGACTTTACATTTCACACATGTATTGGGTGTATCCTGCAGTGTATTGTATCTGTTAGAGCAGAGCGGACCTAGACCCGTATACAACAGACGTATCGTTACATCCGCTCCTTGTAGAATATGGACGTGTCTGTGTCCGATTTATGTGTGTTTTTAAGAATACGTTAGTTGTGTGTGCTTTAATGAATCAGGCCCAACGTGAGCAGAGGAAAGAGAGAGACTGATTAGAGGAGAATATAGAGAGAGGAGAAGTTGTCAGAATGAGAATGGGCTCTGAGAGACCTAACAAGGAGAGAAGTGAATGAATAGATACACAAGAAGTAATTAGAGAATAAATGAACAGACAGGAAGAGACAGGAGGAAATAACTAGAGTAAAGGAAACACTCCGCAGACATTACAGGGATGACTATGGACATACAGGTTTATCCTCAATGCTGCTGCCCATCTTATATTTCTTTCCCACCGCTCTATCTCTGCCATCCCTCTGCCAGTCACTACATGGGCTCACCCTTTACAGCATTAAACTCCTCATCCTCATCTTCACAGCTCTCAATCAATCCTCCTCCTCCGTAAATCACCAACCTCATCTCTACACACACACACAGTGCAGCCCCCCCCCCCCTTCCTGCTCTGCCAATGACCGTAGCCTCACTACCACTCGGATTAAGTCTTCCCAATCCCGACTCCAGGACTTTTGCCTAGACTGCTCCCTAGCTGTGGAACGATGTCCCATGCCCTAGCAGGTCAGCTTCTATTCTTCAAGCCTTCAAGTGTGCTCTTAAAACTCATTGCTTATTCAAGCCTATCAGCATTCCTCCTAAATACCTTGTCTTGGCATTTACCCCCACACACCCGATTGATACCAACCTATTTGTGTCTTTATCTTCTCGTCAGGATATAAACTCTCACACGGAATCTGAGAGGTACAGTACAGATAGATGTGGAAAACTCCACAGGTAGAGAATCAGGAGATTAGAGAGTAAAGATAAGTAATAGAGAGCAAAAGTGTAAGTGAGAGAGGAGATTAGAGTAGGAAGATCCATAAGCAAAACCAGAGATAGCAGTCAGCCTAGAGAGCAAGAGGGACGTCAGCTACAACAGGAAAAGGGTCCAAAAGGAGGCCAAGGTTTCCCAACTGCAACCTCAGAGGAATGTACAGAACTGTTGATGCAAACCCAGCCACATTATATATTAAATACTTATTGTGTACCACTGAGCCACCTGACTATGACTTCTGTTTGTTGCTGGCCACTGTGCCACCTGCCCATGGCTTCTGTGTGTGTTGCTGACCACTGAGCCACCTGTTCATGACTTATATGTGTTGTTGACCACTGAGCCACCTGCCAATGGCTTCTGTGTGGTTTTTGACCACAGAGCCACCTGTCCATAGCTTTTGTGTGTTATTGACCACAGAGCCGCCTGCCTGTGGCTTCTGTGTGTTACTGACCACTAAGCCCCCTGTCCATGGTTCCTGTGTGTTGCTGACCACCGATTCTGCTGCGGATTTCTCCTGATCTCTAGGTTTGAAATCAGCTTCTTAGATTAGGCATTTGTTCAATGTTGCCTATCCGATTTATCTATACAAATATGTGAACCTCACCTGGGGCCAGTCGTTCAGCAGACGTCACTCTAAGAGAAAGGGGGCTGAAGGCACAGACCGGCCCAGCTATAGTGAATAACCGACTGGGAACATTCAGAATTAGAAGCTACATTTTATCTTCATTTCAGTAACTTGCCTACGACGCCGGCAGCCTTCAATGACTCTTCTCTAACTCTGACCGCACTTATACAGATAAAGGGGAGAATACCATTGAGAAAAGAGACATAAACTTGATCTTTTAGTAATTAGAGAGCACCAACCACTCAACGCCCAACGTTTATTCACAGTTAGATCATTTCAAAGACCCTCACAGTCCTGTTAGTCGGATATATAATCTAAGCAATGTATCCAGCTCTCAGATTAATGCCTGAGTTTTATTCTTTTTGTATAGGTTTAATGGACTGACTCTAACTCTTTAGCTTCACCTTCTTATGTAAACATTATGTCTGTTGGGATATTTTGCTTTTTTAATTTAAGAGTTCTCACAATAAGAAACATAAAACAAAACAGGGAAATAAAAAACAAGAAAATCATTAGCAGGAAGCCAACAACAGAGGAGTCTTCAGCTTAAATTGATATAAAAATTCAAATCTAAACAGCAGGCAACAGTTTAACTGCAAATATTGATGTGATTTGCAGATTGAGAGTAATTGCTGTGATGTTCCAAGGAATCAACATTTCCAGAGAAGAGAGCCGGGGGCAGATGTTCTCTGAATATGGGATGTGAGCTCCGGTATCTATGTCGGTCTTCCGGGTGATGACATTAGAGCGGGTAATACCCGGGAGGACGTGAAACCAGAGTAATAGTGGACTGATGTGGTTTTTGTGACTGAAGTTTCACCACGTCAGGTGTATGAAGTGCCCATGACCACAAATTAAACGAAGACCTAGAAATTCAGTTTCGGATGAATTTTGGGTTAAAAATGTGCGACTTGGGGCAAGATTAGTTTTTAAACAAAATTCTGCTGCCAATCACAAATATCGGATTCCCAGCTCTGATGAGCCCCCAACATTTCCTATCCCAGTTGGCCGCACAACACAGAGAGTGACAGCTAAGGAGGCTGCTTAAGTTACAGCTGATGGTCTTTTAGTGTTGGCGTAAAATATACAGATGCTACAACTACGTCTAAAAATAATAGTGACTAAGTAATTGCCGTCTCAGCTCTGCACAATTCCGGATATGACACAGATTTAACAAAGTTCACAAAACGTAAACTTAAAATCTTAACAAAACTACACTATCATGTGTGCTGAATGCTCTCTTAGGGTGAGTGCTCAAGGATGTGCCCAGCTGTACTTTTCCCTCTACTTCCGGTAGTGATGGTTGGTTGTGATAATTGCAGCTGGTATGGAATATTTCTGTGGAATTATTATAAATGTTAAAAGATGATGACTGAGAACTTACAGTTTATACTTTCAAATTGGCAACAGGTACAGCTTCAGTCCTATACCCTAAAACATGGATATCATCATCACCCTCATCACCATCAGTAACATGTACATCATCATCACCATCACTAACATGTACATCATCATCACCATCAGTAACATGTACATCATCATCACCCCATCACCATCTGTAACATGTACATCATCATCACCATCAGTAACATGTGCATCATCATCACCCCATCACCATCAGTAACATGTACATCATCATCACCCTCATCACCATCAGTAACATGTACATCATCATCATCATCATCAGTAACATGTACATCATCATAACCCCATCACCATCAGTAACATGTACATCATCATCATCACCATCAGTAACATGTACATCATCATCACCATCAGTAACATGTACATCATCATCATCAGTAACATGTACATCATCATCACCATCACTAACATGTACATCATCATCACCCTCATCACCATCACTAACATGTACATCATCATCACCATCAGTAACATGTACATCATCATCACCCCATCACCATCAGTAACATGTACATCATCATCACCATCACTAACATGTACATCATCATCACCATCAGTAACATGTACATCATCATCACCATCAGTAACATGTACATCATCATCACCCTCATCACCATCAGTAACATGTACATCATCATCATCATCATCATCAGTAACATGTACATCATCATCACCATCAGTAACATGTACATCATCACCATCAGTAACATGTACATCATCATCACCATCAGTAACATGTACATCATCATCATCAGTAACATGTACATCATCATCACCATCAGTAACATGTACATCATCCCCATCAGTAACATGTACATCATCATCATCATCACCATCAGTAACATGTACATCATCATCATCACCATCAGTATCATGTACATCATTATCATCATCATCACCATCAGTAACATGTACATCATCATCACCATCAGTATCATGTACATCATCATCACCATCAGTATCATGTACATCATCATCATCACCATCAGTAACATGTACATCATCATCATCACCATCAGTGACATGTACATCATCATCATCACCATCAGTATCATGTACATCATCATCATCATCACCATCAGTATCATGTACATCATCATCACCATCAGTATCATGTACATCATCATCATCATCATCACCATCAGTAACATGTACATCATCATCATCATCATCATCATCAGTAACATGTACATCATCATCACCATCATCAGTAACATGTATATCATCAACATCATCATCAGTATCATGTACATCATCAACATCATCATCAGTAACATGTACATCATCATCACCCTCATCACCATCAGTAACATGTACATCATCATCATCATCACCATCAGTATCATGTACATCATCATCATTCTCATCATCATCAGTGACATGTACATCATCATCATCACCATCAGTATTATGTACATTATCATCACCATCAGTAACATGTACATCATCATCATTCTCATCATCATCAGTGACATGTACATCATCATCACCCTCATCACCATTAGTAACATGTATATCATCATCACCCCCAGTAACATGTACATCATCATCACCCTCATCACCATTAGTAACATGTACATCATCATCCTCATCAGTATCATGTACATCATCATCATTCTCATCATCATCAGTGACATGTACATCATCATCATCACCATCAGTATCAGGTACATTATCATCACCATCAGTATCATGTATATCATCATTACCCCATCACCATCAGTAACATGTATATCATCATTACCCCATCACCATCAGTAACATGTACATCATCATCACCCTCATCACCCTCAGTAACATGTACATCATCATCACCCTCAGTAACATGTACATAATTATGGTTGACATTTTACCTTTACTGTGTTACCGGCATAGTTAACATACCACTATGAAATAAAGACACGTAGACTTGTTTTGGCTAAAATGAAAGGTCAGCAATTTATTGAAATCCTAAAGGAAATGTTAAACGATAGGCATTTGTACACTAGATGCTGCAATATCCTCAGCGCTGGAGGAGATGTAGCCTTCTGATTATTGATAGCATGCACTACCCCAAAATTATCACACCAGGAAGCTATAATTTTATTGCAAGGCGATTACCCCACAGTTCCATTGCTACAATAATTGGTAACAATTCCAGCAACAAGAGATTATACGTGAAACCTTCCTGACGCCAAGAAGGGGGCCAGGCGGCCGCACACCACTCCCCCTCCAGGTAAGCCCCCAAAACCAGCCGGGCCAGCCGCATCCCTAAACAAGTGAAGCTCCACATTATTGGCGGCCGGCGACATCCACAAACAAACCCCCATTGAAGTACTCCAAAAACAAGCGCCACATGACGAGATCGTCCCTAATCTGTTATGATCTCCTAACCAGATGACGGGCTATCGCAACCCCAACTGTAGCTCTCTCCAACTTCCTGCAAAAAACCCCCTACCCATGGGGATAACGCGACAAGCAAAGTTAAGTAGACCAAGCAGGGATGGAACGTGCTTAAACTGAGCCTTACCCTTGCCCTGCCACGAGTCAATCACACCCTTAAACATAGCCACTTTCTCCCTAGGCAGCCTACAACACCCTGCTCTGGTGTCAATTTCTATACCCAGGAATGACCATCTCTCCGTCGGACCTTCCGATTTGTCCACAGCCACTGGAACTCCCATAACTCTAAACAATGACTGAGCTGAAAACAACAACTCCTGACACACCGTGGACCCACTTGGCCCAATGAACAAGAAATCATCCAGGTAATGGGCCACACTTTGATGCCCCGTCCCCGCAACCAGACACCAATGTAGACAAATTGCTGAAAGACTCAAAAAATGCACAAGACACTGAACATCCCATAGACAAACATTTATCCCCATAATAACCACCCAGCAAACGAAAAACCCATGTATTTAAATGAAGATGGATGGAAAGGCGAAACCTAAATGCTGACACAATATCGAACCAACGCGTCCTCAAAGGATTGATACACCACCGAGCACTCAGATTCTGCAATCGCGTCATTCCCGGACATACCATGCGGGTGAGATAGATGCTGTATCAGCCTAAACTTACCCACTTCCCACCGGGGAAAATGACCAAGCCCTGAATCGGGGGGATAGCAAAGGGACCACACATTCTACCCAACTCCTTCTCTTTATTCACTTTCTCCTGCACCACCAAAGGCAACTCTAGAGCTGATTTCAGGTTCCTGGGAGACCCCATATTCCACTTACCGGCAATTTAAACCCATGTTTAAAACCATCCCTTAACAACTCTGAATCCGGTCTATTGGGTCACCAACCTAGCACTTTATCTAGTTCAGACAACAGAATAGGAGGAAAAGCCTTAATGCGCAGGAGCTCCTGCGATGGGTCTGTCTGTGGCACCTGGGCCCCACCTCTTAGGACATTCCCTTCTGGGATGCCCTCCTCCACACGCGGCACAGGTATGCTTGAACCTACAGGTCGCACCTTTGTCACACTGACTCTCGTTATATGTAAAACATACCCCTCGAAAGGGCTGGGCCAAACTGATCGGGGGTTGCCTCTGCCTCATCGCCGCGGCATCACTCGCTCCTGATCTAGGCTGAGTAACCTCTAGCCACACCTCCACATCCTTACGACCCAAATCCATCAGTAATAAACCATCTTGTTTCCTGCGAAATGCCTCATCATAATGTCATTTTTGGGGGGAACTGCCATCTGGATTGTCAGGTCATGCGTACGTCCCAGTCTGTTGGATAAGGACCAATTTTCTGAACTTTATACGATGGAGATGATGGTTGAATCTTAGTGCACATTATAAGCACTTGTCTTGTTATCCCTGTCACTCAAGTAAATGTACTAACTGACATTGCAACTGCAGCTTACATTTACTATTGCTGCTTGTTTGTAAGGTTGTAGGTGATGGAGAACTATCAGCCGTGGTAATGTCTGGTGTTCGGATTTCGCTTCTGTTATCTGTTTCTGTATTTCTCTGTGTATGAGAGTTCTCTGCCTTCACTTAGTTTGAACTGCATTGCGTTATCCTGATTGGTTGCCAGCACTATTTAAGGCCTTTCCTAATAGTCCATCTTTGCCAGTGATAGTGTTTTGCATTTACCAGTAGCGTCCTGGTTCCTGTGCATTATTATCCTGTGTCTACTTTCTGGTTCTGACCTCTGGCTACGTCTGACTACCATTCTGGTTCTGACCCCTGGCTACGTCTGACTACCATTCTGGTTCTGACCCCTGGCTACGTCTGACTACCATTCTGGTTCTGACCTCTGGCTACGTCTGATTACCATTCTGGTTCTGACCCCTGGCTACGTCTGATTACCATTCTGGTTCTGACCCCTGGCTACGTCTGACTACCATTCTGGTTCTGACCTCTGGCTACGTCTGATTACCATTCTGGTTCTGACCCCTGGCTACGTCTGACTACCATTCTGGTTCTGACCCCTGGCTACGTCTGACTACCATTCTGGTTCTGACACCTGGCTACGTCTGATTACCATTCTGGTTCTGACCCCTGGCTACGTCTGACTACCATTCTGGTTCTGACCCCTGGCTACGTCTGACTACCATTCTGGTTCTGACCTCTGGCTACGTCTGATTACCATTCTGGTTCTGACCCCTGGCTACGTCTGACTACCATTCTGGTTCTGACCCCTGGCTACGTCTGATTACCATTCTGGTTCTGACCCCTGGCTACGTCTGACTACCATTCTGGTTCTGACCCCTGGCTACGTCTGACTACCATTCTGGTTCTGACCTCTGGCTACGTCTGACTACCATTCTGGTTCTGACCCCTGGCTACGTCTGACTACCATTCTGGTTCTGACCCCTGGCTACGTCTGACTACCATTCTGGTTCTGACTCCTGGCTACGTCTGATTACCATTCTGGTTCTGACCCCTGGCTACGTCTGACTACCATTCTGGTTCTGACCCCTGGCTACGTCTGATTACCATTCTGGTTCTGACCCCTGGCTACGTCTGACTACCATTCTGGTTCTGACCCCTGGCTACGTCTGACTACCATTCTGGTTCTGACCCCGGGCTACGTCTGACTACCATTCTGGTTCTGACCCCTGGCTACGTCTGACTACCATTCTGGTTCTGACCCCTGGCTACGTCTGACTACCATTCTGGTTCTGACCCCTGGCTACATCTGACTACCATTCTGGTTCTGACCCCTGGCTACGTCTGATTACCATTCTGGTTCTGACCCCTGGCTACGTCTGACTACCATTCTGGTTCTGACCTCTGGCTACGTCTGACTACCATTCTGGTTCTGACCCCTGGCTACGTCTGACTACCATTCTGGTTCTGACCCCTGGCTACGTCTGACTACCATTCTGGTTCTGACCCCTGGCTACGTCTGATTACCATTCTGGTTCTGACCCCTGGCTACGCCTGACTACCATTCTGGTTCTGACCTCTGGCTACGTCTGACTACCATTCTGGTTCTGACCCCTGGCTACGTCTGACTACCATTCTGGTTCTGACCCCTGGCTATGTCTGATTACCATTCTGGTTCTGACCTCTGGCTACGTCTGATTACCATTCTGGTTCTGACCGCTGGCTACGTCTGACTACCATTCTGGTTCTGACCCCTGGCTACGTCTGATTACCATTCTGGTTCTGACCCCTGGCTACGTCTGACTACCATTCTGGTTCTGACCCCTGGCTACGTCTGACTACCATTCTGGTTCTGACCCCTGGCTACGTCTGACTACCATTCTGGTTCTGACCCCTGGCTACGTCTGACTACCATTCTGGTTCTGACCCCTGGCTACGTCTGACTACCATTCTGGTTCTGACCACTGGCTACGTCTGACTACCATTCTGGTTCTGACCCCTGGCTACGTCTGACTACCATTCTGGTTCTGACCGCTGGCTACGTCTGACTACCATTCTGGTTCTGACCGCTGGCTACGTCTGACTACCATTCTGGTTCTGACCCCTGGCTACGTCTGATTACCATTCTGGTTCTGACCCCTGGCTACGTCTGACTACCATTCTGGTTCTGACCCCTGGCTACGTCTGACTACCATTCTGGTTCTGACCCCTGGCTACGTCTGACTACCATTCTGGTTCTGACCTCTGGCTACGTCTGATTACCATTCTGGTTCTGACCGCTGGCTACGTCTGACTACCATTCTGGTTCTGACCGCTGGCTACGTCTGACTACCATTCTGGTTCTGACTCCTGGCTACGTCTGACTACCATTCTGGTTCTGACCCCTGGCTACGTCTGACTACCATTCTGGTTCTGACCGCTGGCTACGTCTGATTACCATTCTGGTTCTGACTCCTGGCTCTGTCTCACCATTCCTGTTCCTCTATTTTAAATAGCCTACATTTAATATTTAGTGACATAGGTACATTAATTTATTGCAAATGGTAATTATAGTTTCCCTAACTTCTCTACTTTGGGTTTCAATCTCATGACCATCTCAAAGCTCCACAAAGTTTTCTAAACTATTATAAATTCTATAAAAAATTAAAATATACAAATATTTGTTTGATTTCCACTTAGGTTTCTGAGCATCTGAAAACAAAGGAGCCAGCTCTGTGTGCGCTGTGGGGGCCTTACACCCCAATATGTGTGCTGCACACTTGTCATGTCTGTGCACGGCATATTCCAGTTATATGGAGGGCAGGGGGCAGGTAATATGAGCACCCCCAAGTATTTTTAAAGGTTCAAAGTTGGCTCTTATGCCTGAAACACAGGTCCGCACTCACACTGCCACAGAAGGGAATCACAAGTTGCAGCCAAAGGAAATGCATCATATTCTGTAACATCATCTCAACCCTTCCAATTCTGCGCTGCCCCCTCCTATAACAAAGTTTCAGACTCCCTAACCCCATAGCAGCCGATGCTGTTATTACCCCCCTCCCCCTCCTTGTTTTCTTGTTCCCATTCTCTGAACTTCTGTTTTTTTCTAAAGGATATAGATAAAATACTGAATAAAGTGAAAATATTTCTCTCCTAACGCTTATAATGCTGGAATATTAATGATTTTGTATGTTTGTATAAGGAAGCAGGGTGCTATTTTATATAACCCCCTCATACAGCTGATCAGGTGACCCCCTCTTGTGTCTCTGACCTACTAATAACATTGGCACATGTATACCAGCTGGGTGGCACCCTGGCATCTCGGCCTATATAGACTGTCAGCAGTAACTTGACCTGCAGAAACCACCAGTGTATAGTTACACAGAAAGTGCATTTTAGCTTCGTTCTTTCACACTCTGACAGGAGACAGGTTAGTAATGTACTTCCAGGCATGTGGAACTAATAGACATTACAACCACTCAGCCCATCACTTAACCCACCCGGGACCAAGCTCACGGAGCGATAGAATGAGATGGAAGAGCCGGTGACTAGGGAATACAGAGTGGTACAGACTGGGAGAGTAGCTTCAGGTCCCTACACACTTCTGTCTTTTAGCTCGGAACACAATGACCTTGAGAAATCCGCACACAGTTCTGTGTGTTTAAGGGTCAGCCAATCACAGGGCTGCACTGGAATTCATCTGAAATAAATCAACTCCGGCTTCTTCACCATCTGATGAATAACTACAGAGTCCCTGGCTGAGGGACACTGATAATTATTCTAAGGACACATCCAGACGGACATTTATCTTGGAGGATACTTCTTGCGCTCCGACACTTTAGACATGCTCCTAAAACACCCCCACCAAAAAAAACACTCTGGGCTAACACCAAATATTCATCTCCTATAACTCGCCACTGCTCATTAATGACAATGATCACTCCAGAACCAGGGGTGAAAAATGAGGACTCTCCTAGGCACACAGCGATTCCCGGCTGCCCCAGCCATACTGGCACAGACTGGTAAGTCTTACCTTTCCTCTTTGGCGGCCAGTGGCTGGAAGCGGTGGTGGCGGTGTGAGGTGATGTCACAGCGTCATACTCCCGGCCTGACACACAGGAGCAGCAGGCGGTACCATCTCAGGATCAGGTAGGTAGAACACAAGGCAGGCTCAAGGTAGGTTATGTCATTAAACAGAAAACCTCACCCACATTGTCAGCCAGGTAGGTGTCTGTAACTGAGATCTCCAGGTGGCCGGTGATCAGTTCGGCAGAACCAGGAAAAAAAAACCACTGAAGAGTTGAATGCAATTTACACAATTTATGCAATAGTAAAAATGCAGTTACTTCTGTAGGTAGAACGGAATGTATCTTAATGCACCTTCTGAATGTTTAAAGCATATCACATTTAGAGTGTTAAACCCATCCCTCTATCACACACCCACTGCGCCTTACCTCTGGAAATCCATCCCTCTATCTGTTAGGTTGCTGGGCTGATAATGAACTTGCAGAACAGATGACAGAGGCCTTTCCCGTAGAGCTTTATGTGCTCACAGGTACTCGGATGCCCCCAGGACTTAACTCCTAGTGTAGTGCAAGATCGTTAAACAACACCGCAGCGGCAGTGTCAGAATCACTAGGTGGAATTGATGATACCTGCCAGCAGTTGGCGCTACCGAGTACTGAGGCACGGAGTCTAACACACCCCTGGTTTTCACCAGGAACCCCTGCAAGGAGGTATGGACTTCGCTGCAAGAGACGTGCAGGTCGCGGCCCTCAGTATCAGTCAGCTGGCGAGGTAACAATTGAGGCAGCGGTGAGAGCCCACCAGGATGCACGATGGAAGAGTAGTCAGCAAGTCGGGTCAAAACCAGAGGAACGGATAAAGCCAAATCAGAAGCAGGAGAATGGTCAGGTATCCGGGTCAATACCAAATATCACTCTAAGCCAGAATCAGGAACCAAAGGAGAAGTCAGGAACAAGCCGGGGTCAGAATCCAAATAACAGCAACACAGGAACAAACGCTGGAGCAAGGCTGAAGACCAAATACTCTGGCACTAGACATGTGTCAGAGGCTGCCTTATATACCCTAAGGTGCCTCCTGATAGGGTTAGGGAGATTTTGACGGTAAGACATGCTGACTGCAGTCAGGTGAGCAGCGATAGCGTCCCGCTGCTAGGCAACAGGACGTGGTTGCTGAGAAGGTGCAGGCGTCCGTCTCCTGCACCAAGTGTCAGGCAGGCAGGCCAGAGGAGGCTGAGTAGATGGTAACGGAAGGTCAGACGTTAGCCGAGGTCAGGGGTCACAAGCAAGTAGAATGGTAAAATAACACGCCAAAGGGTCTGGATCAGAATACAGGCCTAAAGGTCAACAGGCAAACAGGCAAGGGTCACAACAGGAGATCAGGCAAATAGATGTCCAAGAGCAGTTCAGCACAGCACAGGACTGGAACGCTATAACCGGCAGGGAGGTTAAGCCCTCCCTGTCTTAAATACAGGAAGCAGCCAATAAGGACCCTACCCTACAAGTATACCCAAGGGCTGCCTAAGAAATTAATTAGCCCACAGGCTGTTCACTTAGTCAGCGTGTGCGCGGCTGTCAGCATTGCCGGGACACGGCGCTGTATACAAAGCATCCCGACCGTTGCCATGGAGATGGTCGGGACGAGGGGGAAGCGGAAATGACGTCCCGGATGTTATCATGACAGCCGGGACGCTGAAGAAAGAAGCGAGCCGCGGATCACTGCGGCTCGTGACACTTTAACACACTAACTACACCTTACCTCTGGAAATCCATCCCTCTATCACCCACCAACTACACCTTACCTCTGGAACTCCATCCCTCTATCACCCACCAACTGTGCCTTACCTCTGGAAATCCATCCCTCTATCACCCACCAACTGTGCCTTACCTCTGGAAATCCATCCCTCTATCACCCACCAACTACACCTTACCTCTGGAAATCCATCTCTCTATCACCCACCAACTGCACCTTACCTCTGGAAATCCATCCCTCTATCACCCACCAACTACGCCTTACCTCTGGAAATCCATCCCTCTATCACCCACCAACTACGCCTTACCTCTGGAAATCCATCCCTCTATCACCCACCAACTACACCTTACCTCTAGAAATCCATCTCTCTATCACACACCAACTATGCCTTACCTCTGGAAATCCATCTCTCTATAACCCACCAACTACACCTTACCTATAGAAATCCATCCCTCTATCAAACACCAACTACGCCTTACCTCTGGAAATCCATCCCTCTATCACCCACCAACTACACCTTACCTCTAGAAATCCATCTCTCTATCACACACCAACTATGCCTTACCTCTGGAAATCCATCTCTCTATAACCCACCAACTACACCTTACCTATAGAAATCCATCCCTCTATCACCCACCAACTACACCTTACCTCTGGAAATCCATCTCTCTATCACACACTAACTATGCCTTACCTCTGGAAATCCATCTCTCTATCACCCACCAACTACACCTTACCTCTGGAAATCCATCTCTCTATCACACACTAACTATGCCTTACCTCCAGAAATCCATCTCTCTATCACCCACCAACTACACCTTACCTCCGGAAATCCATCTCTCTATCACCCACCAACTACACCTTACCTCTGGAAATCCATCTCTCTATCACCCACCAACTACACATTACCTCTGGAAGTCCATCTCTCTATCACACACTAACTATGCCTTACCTCCAGAAATCCATCTCTCTATCACCCAGCAACTACACCTTACCTCTGGAAATCCATCCCTCTATCACCCACCAACTACACCTTACCTCTTGAAATCTATCTCTCTATCACCCACCAACTACGCCTTACCTCTGGAAATCCATCCCTCTATCACCCACCTACTGCGCCTTACCTCTGGAAATCCATCCCTCTATCACCCACCAACTACACCTTACCTCTGGAAATCCATCCCTCTATCACCCACCAACTACACCTTACCTCTGGAAATCCATCTCTCTATCACCCACCAACTACACCTTACCTCTAGAAATCCATCTCTCTATCACCCACCAACTACACCTTACCTCCGGAAATCCATCCCTCTATCACACACCAACTGCGCCTTACCTCTGGAAATCCATCCCTCTATCACACACCAGCTACACCTTACCTCTGGAAATCCATCTCTCTATCACCCACCAACTACACCTTACCTCTAGAAATCCATCTCTCTATCACCCACCAACTACACCTTACCTCCGGAAATCCATCCCTCTATCACACACCAACTACACCTTACCTCTGGAAATCCATCTCTATCACCCACCAACTACGCCTTACCTCTGGAAATCCATCTCTCTATCACACACTAACTACACCTTACCTCTGGAAATCCATCTCTCTATCACCCACCAACTGCGCCTTACCTCTGGAAATCCATCCCTCTATCACCCACCAACTGCACCTTACCTCTGGAAATCCATCCCTCTATCACCCACCAACTACACCTTACCTCTGGAAATCCATCTCTCTATCACCCACCAACTACACCTTACCTCTGGAAATCCATCTCTCTATCACCCACCAACTACACCTTACCTCTGGAAATCCATCTCTCTATCACCCACCAACTACACCTTACCTCTGGAAATCCATCTCTCTATCACCCACCAACTACACCTTACCTCTGGAAATCCATCTCTCTATCCATCTTTCTGGAAATCCATCTCTCTATCACCCACTAATTGCGCCCTACCTCTGAAAATCCATCAATGTTGGTCTGAATAAAATTGGTTAAAGTCTACTTCACCTGTGAAACATGTTTGGACTTCATCCAATACAGTGGGACACACTTTGTATGTGATCCAGGTGAACCCATCATATATGTCTTATAGCTATGTAACTATAAATGTAAATCCATTCACATCAGGAGTCTGAAGAGCAGACACGGAAGTCTGCTCCCTATGTTGGTCCCTGTATGACAATACTCTCGAATGAAGCCTTTATCTCTTCTCCAAGAACCATCATTTCTTACTGCCCCTTATAACCCGGCCTCTGCCCATTCAGTAATAACATGTCAGCCGACAGGCCAGAGAGACGGCAGGAGCCCATGTGTCCATCCAAATGTAACGCTCTTCTTGTCATCGAGAGCAGATGCTATTAGTTTCTAATTACTGTCCCAGATGGACGCCCTAAAGAGTAACGACAATGAGTGGTGAGAGAGCTGACAGCTCTCGCAGAGATATGGAATTGCTCATCTGCTGCAAGAGGCTAAATTTAGCCAACACAGAAAAGCTTTTATAGAGAAAGGGGTCTGTCGTGTCCTATTCACTGCCCATCGTGTGAGGCGCTCAGGGCCCCCTTGTCTCCTCTGGTTATTCCGGAGATTGCACAGTGACTGGTTTCCCTGCAATCCTCACGCCCACCGACAAGTTACTTCACCTGTTAATACATTTCTTAATCTAAGTTTCCGGCCATCTTATTTGGATACATTTTGATTACTGTCCTTCTACTTATTTAGTGTATAAGTTTATTAAGAAATTTATAACACAATAATATCCAACTTGACTTTACACTTTTACACCTGAATGTATGACTCCCAACATCTGACATCTGGTCGTTGGGACAATGAGTGTGAGCTGCCATGTGGTTGTTTTGCACTAGTGCGCATATTTAGATCATGAAGTGCACGCTATATTCTCTGGAGACGCCTCTTTGTGCGGAGAGGAGGAGTAACCTCCAGAAATGCGCTTCTCTGCTGCAGTGCTCTTAAATGGGTCCCATTTAAGGATTAGTATGATGTCCCCTTTCCGACAACTCTGAGCCGGTGCAAAATTCAAACATGGGTATATGTAGGTAGGTACGTGTATAAAATGTGCAGATCGGAGCCTATGAGACTCCTATCCTATCCAGGTCCCTGTTCTACTTTTTGTATTTGGAATCTCTCCCTCAAAATAACCTGCAGCTGTCCCTAGAATTTAAAGGTCACAGATCACATACAGGGACATTTACAAACAAGACGCATAATAAAAATGTGACAAATTTGAAAAATAAAATGTAAAATAGAAATACTAAAGATACAGGTAAAACAGTGTAGAGGTTTATAATATACTGTAATTACATTCTATACCAGATACTTTGTTAGGCTGGGTACATACTACAGAAAGTTTCTCCTGATGCGATATCGTTAACGATTTTACCAACGACTGAAAGTTCCGATCAGCAGCCGATTCATGTGTACACACTATACACGTTTTACACGATTTACCATCAGATCGTGATCTTCATCTGTCATAAACATTAGGTGAAAAGATTGTGACTCTATGGACACTGCCGGCCGTGAGCGCGTACACACTGCAGGATTGGAAGGACATCGTTCCATCGTTTATAGAGATTTATAGTCTGTTTATAAAATCAAGTGAAACGATACGATGAGCTTTGGAACAATAATCATTGATCGTTGGAGCGTAGACACTAATGTGATATCGGATCTAACAGTCGTTTACCGTGTGATTGGTCTGATAATCGGGTTGAAAACCTGTAGTGTGTATCCAGCCTCACTCTCTGTCGGCTTCTATATCCATCCTGATCCAACCTCAGATCCAAGCAGCAATATGACCTCTTAATCTGACAGCTCAGCATCATTTTCTGGCTTCCCCTGTGTCAGTAACACCATGTCCGTGGCTTAAACCAACGCACGTGTATCCTGAATTTTATGCCTGTTTTTACACCCGTATAATTAGTGCTTTTAAAGAAAAAGAACAAAAATAAAACAGAAAACTAAAACTAAATAGCATTGGTACTATCAGTGTGTGGAGTAACTGTGAATGAATGAAAACAAAAGATAAGAAAAATTATAGGTAGCAGAAAGTCCCAAATGTGTAGATAGATAGATAGATAGATAGATAGATAGATAGATAGATAGATAGATATAGATAGATATGGGAGAGATAGATAGATAGATAGATAGATAGATAGATAGATAGATAGATAGATATATTGTGTGACTACACTACAGTGCGTTGGCACATATATGGTGTAACTGCACATAAATTATATAAATTCTGCGTAGGGACTGTTGAGAAATGTTTCAAACATTAAACATTTATATATTTATACGTTTGTTGAAAAATAAATCACCGGTCTGTTTTTGTCCAGAACAGCAAAACACAAGGAATATTTTGGCAACAAACCCGTAGCCCGGGGTGACTCAGTGAAAGGTCGGATTCTGCAGCAGTTATTGTCCTAGTGTAAAACGTAACTAATCTGTAACCAGAACCCAGATAGATTCCACTGGTCCCAGAACAGAAGTTGAGCTTTGCTCATCTCTCTGGGCTCTTCTGTAACAATGGACAAGTAATATGTGATTAGTGACCGGGTCCTACGCAGGAATAAGTGACCACAGGGCGGATTTATCTCTATAACTACAGTATAATGCAGAGTCACACTGCACTGCACTAATGCACATCGTATTCAGCTGCTGAAGTGGTATTTAGGGAATGGATTAAAGCCTTAGCAGGTAATAATGTTATAACATTCATGTATAGAGCTGAACAGTAATTTGTTCTTTAGTTCATGGATTCTGTGTAGTTTCCTCATTTATGAACACACCCAAACCTGCCATGGTCATAAATCATAAACGGTTTATTTGTCCGTTTGCCTGAAGTCCATTCTCCTCGGCGTCCACTGGAGGGCAGCCGCGCTCACATAGTGATAAGACTGGCAGTCTGCAGGATTGCATTGCAAGCGGCCAATCCTGTTGAGGGCCAATCAAGGTTAATAAGGGGTGTGATGGTTCGGGTGCCTCCTTTCCCCACCTTCCCTGCACAGACACCGGCAGAGAGAAGAGTGCCAGGGAGTTTGGAAGTTAATGTTGTGCACAGAGAGATTTCATGCAAGAACAAGTCTGTCTTCTGCCAGCCTGTGTACTGGCTACGAACAGATCGACCCTGTGCCCTGGAGAGGGGGCACATAGGACCATCCTGGGCACAGCACTCAGCATTATGTGTATCACATGATAGTCCCGTAGTGGTGGCACTCAGCACTAATTCTAGGAGCTCCTGGATATCACAGGTGTTACAGACTCTCTGCTGGGAGAGAGGACCCATCATCCAGCCTGGGCATCACACTGGACCTCCTGGATATTACAGGTGATACACCCTGTGCCCAGGTGAGAGCACCCATCACCCAGAACTGGCATTACACTGAGCCTCCAGGATATACATCTGTATTTTGGAGAGTGTTACCAACAGACAGCTTCCCCTGGCTCTGAGTTATTAAATGAAACAATGAATACAATGTGATTTGGAGAGCGGGCACCTATTCTCAGCACTGGGGTCACACAGTTATATATGCAGCACTTAGTCTGGCGTCATAGGAGAGATTAGTTTTATTAAGCTGCATTTCAGGAACCTAACAGCTCAATAAGTTCAGTTACCTGAGGATTTAGTTATGGTTTTGTTACATTTGATTGCACTATTTGCCGTTGTTGCAGATCCGGTCTCCTGGATGCAGAAGGTGAAGGTGCAATGATCCAGCCACTAACGGGCTCCTATGTGGTGTCTATCTTGCCATGCTCTGGGGTCTCCAACAGGTAATCACAGGACCCTCATGAAGGGCAATGCAGATGGCAGAATAGCTGTGAGAAGGATCAGGCGGAGAGCAGGTCTGGACCCTCCACCTGTCCATGGTTCCAAACCTCACACGTCCCAGCATCTTCCCTGGCTCTCCAGCGGTGCAGAGTGGGGTCCTGGGTGCCCCCTGCTGAGATCTTGGCTGGATGTCTCCCGTATGGTCTATTCTCACTGGAGGTCCTGGGATGCCCAACAAGGTAATTTGTCAATTTTTATATTACTGCAGATTGCCAGATGCTGTGTGTAGTGTTTGTATGATCTACACGTGTGAAAGAGGCTGATAGGGGTCTGGGGGGAGAGGTACCGATACCACCAACATGACACATTTTAGGGATGAGTTGAAGAAAGTTAAAATTGTTCACTGCCAGGACTGACTTCATAGGTCAGCTTTTACATTACACTTTAAGTGGTGTCTGTAGCAGGGAAAGAGTTAAAGTCAGATCCACTAACCAGAGGCGCTGGTACCACTTTCCTGTCACATGGGGGACCGGGATCGTCCATGGAGGGTTTATAGGGGGGTCCAGGATACTCCATGGAGAGTTTACAGGGGAGTCTGGGAGAGTCCATAGAGGGGTTATTGGGGGTCTGGGAGAGTCCATGGAGAGGTTACTGGGGGTTAAGAACAGACCCACCACGTAAACTGTCTTAAGAAGTGAGATTTAGGGTTCTCCAGGGACCTCTTAGGGTTTATGGATATTTCAGACTTTCAGCTGTTGGTGTCACTGATTTTATGTTTTATAATTACTGGATGTTCCTCAAACTTAAACCAGTGATGGAGATTCCTGTTTATTCACCTGTGGGACATTCTGCAGGTTTCTTCCTATAATAAATCCAGGTGTTCTGACCACAGACTGAAGGTTGATGTGATTGTTGTAGAACATTCCCAGCTATCCACATAAACCGCAGAGGGCACCAGATGTCCCGCCCGCTACCCGGGGTAACATAGCGGAATATGGGACCCTCATACATCCAGGTAGCAGACCCTCACCCATGCCGCACACAGCTCAATGATGCTGCTACTCTCTGATGCTTCCCAAACGCTGTTATTGGTCCCGGGCTGAGGTGGCTCTTCCTGTACGCTGGGATTGGCAGACGGTAAGGGGCCAAGGTTACAGCGATACAGGAATCCAGACAGCGGGAGATGTTGTATCACAATCTGCTCATCATTCTCATTTATTTAGACACAATTTAATGTTTTCAGCTTCCAGGGGTACATGGAATGTATATAGTATGTAATAAGTGTATTACAGTGTAGCATATTAGGACGGAGTTGCGGTGCGCTGCAGTGTTTGGATGGAGAACATGTAATATAATCAGACCTATAGTATGACACCAGTAGATGGACGGGTGTAACTTTAACTATGGAGGGGAGCTGGCTTGGAGCTATGGGGCCTGTTAATTTGTAGCTATGTTTATGGGCGCCTGGGTAGAATAATGACTGCACCCTGACCCAGAATGCTTTGCAGTGATTGACATTATCCATCACTCAGCATAACAGCAAAAGTGACACTGGATACCACAACAACAGACAAAGCTGCCGCTCAGTAAATGTCTGACCTGCTGCTGCCGCTAAATAAGTGTCTGACCTGCTGCTGAGTAAATATCTGACCTGCTGCTACCGCTAAGTAAATGTAAAGTGCTGCAGAGCTGTTGCTATATAAATTAATGATAATACATGGAAGTAGTAGACAAGCAATATTATTCTTGGATGTGGTAGTGAGAGGAGCAATAGGTGGATATGATAAAGATAGGACAAGTAGATACAGTTAGTAGATTATGTTAATGAGAAGACAGTAGTTGCAAGTGACAATGAGATGCCTGGTAGATGGAGGTTTTAGTGAGAGGAACCATAGATACACATGGTTTTGAGATCAGTACTAGAATGAGGTGGGAGGGAGATAGTAGATGGAGGTGGTATGGAGAGGACCAGCAGATGGAGGTGGGAGGGAGAGAACCAGTAGATGGAGGAGGGAGGGAAAGGACCAGTAGATGGAGGTGGGAGAGGACCAGCAGATGGAGGTGGGAGGGAGAGGACCAACAGATGGAGGTGGGAGGGAGAGGACCAGTAGATGGAAGTGGTATGGAGAGGACCAGTAGATGGAGGTGGGAGGGAGAGGACCAGTGTATGGAGGTGGGAGGGAGGGGACCAATAGATGGAGGTGGTAGGGAGAGGACCAGTAGATGGAGGTGGTAGGGAGAGGACCACTAGATGGAGGTGGGAGGGAGAGGACCAGCAGATGGAGGTGGGAGGGGCAGGACCAGTAGATGGAGCTGGGAGGGATAGGACCAGTAGATGGAGGAGGTGGTAGGGAGAGAACCAGTAGATGGAGGTGGGAGAGGACCAGTAGATGGAGGTGGGAGGGAGAGGACCAGTGTATGGAGGTGGGAGGGAGGGGACCAATAGATGGAGGTGGGAGTGAGAGGACCAGTAGATGGAGGAGGGAGGGAGAGGACCAGTAGATGGAGGAGGGAAGGAGAGGACCAGTAGATGGAGGTGGTAGGGAGAGGACCAGTGTATGGAGGTGGGAGAGAGGGGACCAGTAGATGGAGGTGGGAGGGAGAGGACCAGTAGATGGAGGTGGGAGTGAGAGGACCAGTAGATGGAGGTGGGAGGGAGAGGACCAGTAGATGGAGGTGGGAGGGAGAGGACCAGTAGATGGAGGTGGTAGGGAGAGGACCAGTAGATGGAGCTGGGAGGGAGAGAACCAGTAGATGGAGGTGGGAGAGGACCAGTAGAAGGAGGTGGTAGGGAGAGGATCATATGACTTAATTACCCAAATGAGCACACTCTACGCTCCGATAGCTAAAAGAGTTAACACTTCCCACACTGGTATTTAAAGGGTTAACACAGCCGAGCAATCAACTTCTTCTAAACAGGCAGTGAATTCATTATGAGCAATAAGGACAGCACTTATTAAATTTTAAAATTCATATACAAAAAAGTACAACGCTTACAGGTTATAAAAATCATTAATAAAAGATGACATAACATAAGCAAAACGTGTAAAATAAAATAAACAGAAGAAAGTTTCAGAGTATAAACTTACATAAGTGTTGTATAATCTGGGCCAAGGGAAATTTGTTTGGAAGATGGACAGCTTATCGATGTTGATTGATTTCCCAAAAATGTCTGACAATATCTCCTCTTTTTTACACTTTTTTTCACCTGTCACACAGTTTAACCACAATATAAAATGTAACATATCTTTTCTGTGAAATGTCACACAGACCTAATTTTATCATTAATAAATCCAGTACAAATTTACCAATCTATAGATACCAATCAGAGATAGGTCAAGTGTATTAGTTTAGCTGATAATCATTTCCTCTCATTTCCTGCCTGACAGACAGCTTTGTTTGACGTATGGGCTGCTCTTCCTCGTCCTATTTCTGAATATGTGTTTGATCACTAATTCTATTGATTTTAAGTTGACTTTGGAAATTGAATTCTATTGGCCTATATAAAATATATAAAATATAGCAAGCCATGGTCACAGAGTCCATGTCTCTTGGTGTAAGACCTCCAGCTGTGTCGGTTCCTTAAAATCTCTTCAGGTGCCAAAACCACTCTGGTACCAGGACATAACTCACCACATGAGGTCTTTGAAGCTGTTCTGTTCTCCTAAGAGTGACAATGTTATCTTGTAGTTCTGCAGGGTCACAGAATAAACACAGGCCAGTACTTCTGGCCTCACATTTTAAACCTCAAGTTAGGTCATTAACCCTATGAGAGCAGGCTTTGCTTTGAAGTAATTTGCATTAAACCCTAACCTACTAAATGGACTCATTTGATAGACAATATTTCCAATGCAGTCCCTTATGATTATGCTTTATTCACCACAGTTATGTTAGGGGTTAATCCTTCTAAATATACTTCCTCCCTTTTCACTACTGTTTTATAGGTAATATATAATGCATAACGCTTACTCAGACGTAGAAGTAGAAATTGATTTCTCTGAGATCTTTTCTGTTTAGATCGGCAACAATGAATCGCCAAATTGTGATTATTTCCTCTTCAGCTTTAAATATCCTGCCTCATGGTCCACTATTTATTTCTTTATTTTGGCTGCTTAACAAACAGGAATTATAAGAACTAGAGCAAAATATAACCATAGTTTTTTCTAAAGTCATCATCAGTACATAAGAAATGAAAGTGTAACAGTGTGCCACAATATAGTGTTAATTGTGACTTTATTAAATAAATAACTGGGGGTGGGGACAAGTAAAAAAAGAAAGGTTTTATTTAATATACAGCAGATCTATAATTGGGAGGCTAGTAAAAAAAAAGCAGACTCCTGGCTAGTATATAAATAGACCTATAATCTGGTGGCTAGTATGTACAGTAGACCTGTAATTGGGAGGCTATTAAATAAAGCAGACTCCTGTCTGGTGACTAGTGTATAAATCAGACCTCCTGTCTGGTGGCTAGTGTATAAATGAGATCTATAATCTAGTGGCTAGTATACACAGCAGACATGTAATTGGGAGGCTAGTATATAAAGGAGACCTGTCTGGTGGCTAGTATAAAAAGCTGACCTATAATCTGGTGTCTAGTATATACAGCAGACCTGTAATTGGCTGGCTAGTATATAAAGCAGACCTCCTGTCTGGTGGCTAGTATATAAAGCAGACCTATAATCTGGTGGCTAGTATAAAAAGCTGACCTATAATCTGGTGTCTAGTATATACAGCAGACCTGTAATTGGCTGGCTAGTATATAAAGCAGACCTCTTGTCTGGTGGCTAGTATATAAAGCAGACCTATAATCTGGTGGCTAGTATAAAAAGCTGACCTATAATCTGGTGTCTAGTATATACAGCAGACCTGTAATTGGCTGGCTAGTATATAAAACAGACCTCCTGTCTGGTGGCTAGTATATAAAGCAGACCTATAATCTGGTGGCTAGTATAAAAAGCTGACCTATAATCTGGTGTCTAGTATATACAGCAGACCTGTAATTGGCTGGCTAGTATATAAATCAGACCTCCTGTCTGGTGGCTAGTGTATAAATGAGATCTATAATCTAGTGGCTAGTATACACAGCAGACATGTAATTGGCTGGCTAGTATATAAAGCAGACCTCCTGTCTGGTGGCTAGTATATAAAGCAGACCTATAATCTGGTGGCTAGTATATACAGCAGACCTGTAATTGGGAGGCTAGGATATAAAGCAGACCTCCTGTCTGGTGGCTAGTATATAAAGCAGACCTATAATCTGGTGGCTAGTATATACCACAGACCTGTAATTGGGAGGCTAGTATATAAAGCAGACCTCCAGTCTGGTGAGTAGTATAGCTCAGACCTATAATCAAGCGGCTTCTGTATGGCAGAGAGAAGTGCTTCCATTTTCCTGATACGTTGTATTCTCTTCAGTATAGTTGATAAAGATTTTGTCTGTGACAAATGTTTCTTAACAAGCCCTGAACATTGCTCCATAGACATATAGTAAATAAGGCGTCTTCTGTATTATGCGTGACAATACTGGGTGAGTCTCTGTATTATTACAATATGAGTATTCTAGATGGATCTTTGTGACTCTAGATAAATCCAGTCTGAGCCTGGGGAGCAGTAACAGGATCTCTGTGTCATAAAGTTTAGTTGTTGTTCTGAGATCTCTTCATCAACACGAGCAGGTACACTACAGAGCCTGGCAGAGTATGCTGGGACTTGTAGTTTTAGAGCAGCCGGAAAACCATATGTTGCCTAAGCCTAAATTAAAGGGAGAATACAGTAGTGGCCAAATATACTGGCGCCTTTGCACTTTTTTCAAATAAATCACGATTTCCTCTAAACATAAGATAAAATTAACAACAGTATGTGGTCTTCACAATTATTTCTCTGTTAATATACAGAATCTTTTTTTTTAATTCTGAATTTAATACAGTCTGCTGGAAGACCCATGACCGTTGATGGAGACCCAGCTTTTTGACACTGGGTTCAACATTTTGCTCCTAAAAGGCCTGGTAATCTCCAGATGTCATAATGCCATGCACACATTCAAGACACCCAGTGCCAGATTCAGCACAGCAACCCCGAAGCATCACTGAACCTCCTCCATGTTTGGTTGTAGGGAAGGTGTTCATTTCATTTTGCTTTTTGTAGACATAGAGATAATGTGCTTTACCATAAAGTTCTAATGTGGTCTCGTCTGTCCACAGGACGTTCTCCCAGAAGGAATTTTGCTTGTTCAAAACCCAGTCAGGCTTTTTATGTTTCTCTTTCAACAGTGGACACTCCTGGGCCTCCTACCATGTATCTCCGTTTCATTGAGCGGACAACGGATGGTACGATTTGAAACTATCGTACCTTGTGTCTGAAGGTCGGCTTCAATCTGGCAGTTGATCGAGGTGTTTTCTTCAGCATTCGAACAATCCTGCGCTGCATTTTTCAATCATGTTGTCTCTTGCGTCCACATCCAGGGATGTTGGCTACAATGCCAGGGCCCTTAATTTTCCTAACATTACATATGGAGGAAAAGGGAACATCGAGGTCTCTGGAGAATGATTTGTAGCCTTGAGATTGTCCATGCTTGGCTACAATCTTCTGCTTGGTCTCCACAAACAATTCAGTGCAGTACACACAGTGACATAAAACGAGAATAAGTCCTTTTCTCTATTGCTCTTTTAATGAGTGATTTTTATATTGCAGACGACTAATACTCACCACAGGTGACCTCAGTACCAAAGTGAAGGAGAATCTACTGCTTGAAATCTAAGTATTTGCAACTATTTGTATAACATAGTTATCATTTTGTAAAACACATTTAAGAATGTCTGTGTGGAATAAGCTATGACTTAAGTTTATCTCCTTTCTGTGCTTTACTGTAAACTAAAGAAATACACATGTGGATAACAAAATATGTTTTAATTTCCACAATTGTCAGGAAGAAATAATGCATTATTACAGAAAACTGCAGGGGTGCTAATATTTTTTGTATAATGTGTAATACAGGAGGCTTATCCTACTGGCCTCTAAGTACGAGACCGCTGCCTGTTACTGGCTGTCTTAGCTATCAGTTGGTTTTAGCTTAAGTGCCGACATTTGGGGAAAATTTCCAGGGCAATTTTTTTGTTAGCAAAGTAAATGTGTTGTAAGAAGAGATACACAGTGCACGGCCCAGCATGTTATACTCATCAGTGCCCAGCATCTTATACTCATCACTATCCAGCATCTTATACTCATCACTATCCAGCATCTTATACTCATCAGTGTCCGGCATCTTATACTCATCACTATCCAGCATCTTATACTCATCACTATCCAGCATCTTATACTCATCTGTGCCCAGCATCTTATACTCACTAACCAGCATCTTATACTCACTAACCAGCATCTTATACTCATCAGTGCCCAGCATCTTATACTCATCACTATCCAGCATCTTATACTCATCAGTGCCCAGCATCTTATACTCACTAACCAGCATCTTATACTCACTATCCAGCATCTTATACTCATCACTATCCAGCATCTTATACTCATCAGTGTCCAGCATCTTATACTCATCAGTGCCCGGCATCTTATACTCATCACTATCCAGCATCTTATACTCGTCATTGTCCGGCATGTTATACTCATCACTATCCAGCATCTTATACTCACTAACCAGCATCTTATACTCACTAACCAGCATCTTATACTCACTAACTAGCATCTTATACTCACTAACCAGCATCTTATACTCACTATCCAGCATCTTATACTCACTATCCAGCATCTTATACTCACTAACCAGCATCTTATACTCACTAACCAGCATCTTATACTCACTATCCAGCATCTTATACTCACTAACCAGCATCTTATACTCACTAACCAGCATCTTATACTCACTATCCAGCATCTTATACCCACTATCCAGCATCTTATACTCGTCACTGCCTGACATCTTATGCTCATCGCTATCCAGCATCTTATACTTATCACTATCCAGCATGCTGTACTCATCAGTATCCAGCATCTTATACTCATCACTATCCAGCATCTTATACTCATCACTGTCCGGCATCTTATACTCATCAGTTCCCGGCATCTTATACTCATCACTATCCAGCATCTTATACTCATCACTGTCCGGCATCTTATACTCATCAGTTCCCGGCATCTTGGGCCTGATTCATTAAGGATCTTAAATGAAGAGGATTCTTATTTCAGTCTCCTGGACAAAACCATGTTACAATGCAAGGGGTGCAAATTAGTATTCTGCATTGCACATAAGTTAAATACTGACTGTTTTTTCATGTAGCACACAAATACTTGATAGCTTATTTGTACACTGAAATCTAAAGTTGATATTTGTGTGCTACATGACAAAACAGTCAGTATTTACCTTATGTGCCTGGCATCTTATGCTCATCACTATCCAGCATGTTATACTCATCAGTGCCCGGCATCTTATGCTCATCACTATCCAGCATCTTATACTCATCACTATCCAGCATGTTATACTCATCAGTGCCCGGCATCTTATGCTCATCACTATCCAGCATCTTATACTCATCAGTGCCCGGCATCTTATGCTCATCACTATCCAGCATCTTATACTCATCACTGCCTGGCATCTTATACTTATCACTATCCAGCATCTTATACTCATCAGTGCCCGGCATCTTATACTTATCACTATCCAGCATCTTATACTCATCAGTGCCCGATGTCTTATACTTATCACTATCCAGCATCTTATACTCATCACTGCCTGGCATCTTATACTTATCACTATCCAGCATCTTATACTCATCAGTGCCCGATGTCTTATACTTATCACTATCCAGCATCTTATACTCATCTGTGCCCGGCATCTTATGCTCATCACTATCCAGCATCTTATACTCATCACTGTCCGGCATCTTATACTCATCACTATCCAGCATCTTATACTCATCAGTGCCCGGCATCTTATACTTATCACTATCCAGCATCTTATACTCATCAGTGCCCGATGTCTTATACTTATCACTATCCAGCATCTTATACTCATCTGTGCCCGGTGTCTTATATTCATCACTATCCAGCATGTTATACTCATCAGTGCCCGGTGTCTTATACTCATCACTATCCAGCATCTTATACTCGTCACTATCCAGCATCTTATACTCATCACTATCCAGCATCTTATACTCATCTGTGCCCGGTGTCTTATACTCATCACTATCCAGCATCTTATACTCATCTGTGCCCGGTGTCTTATATTCATCACTATCCAGCATCTTATACTCATCAGTGCCCGGTGTCTTATACTTATCACTATCCAGCATGTTATACTCATCAGTGCCCGGTGTCTTATACTTATCACTATCCAGCATGTTATACTCATCAGTGCCCGGTGTCTTATACTCATCACTATCCAGCATGTTATACTCATCAGTGCCCGGTGTCTTATACTCATCACTATCCAGCATCTTATACTCGTCACTATCCAGCATCTTATACTCATCACTATCCAGCATCTTATACTCATCTGTGCCCGGTGTCTTATACTCATCACTATCCAGCATCTTATACTCATCTGTGCCCGGTGTCTTATATTCATCACTATCCAGCATCTTATACTCATCAGTGCCCGGTGTCTTATACTTATCACTATCCAGCATGTTATACTCATCAGTGCCCGGTGTCTTATACTTATCACTATCCAGCATCTTATACTCGTCACTATCCAGCATCTTATACTCATCACTATCCAGCATGTTATACTCATCAGTGCCCGGTGTCTTATACTTATCACTATCCAGCATCTTATACTCATCAGTGCCCGGCATCTTATACTCATCACTATCCACCATGTTATACTCATCAGTGCCCGGTGTCTTATACTTATCACTATCCAGCATCTTATACTTATCACTATCCAGCATCTTATACTCGTCACTATCCAGCATCTTATACTCGTCATTGTCCGGCATCTTATAGTCGTCACTGTCCGGCATCTTATACTCATCACTATCCAGCATGTTATACTCATCAGTGCCCGGTGTCTTATACTCATCATTGTCCAGCATGTTATATTCATCAGTACCTGGCTTGTTATACTCATTTTCAAAATTACTGTATTAACGGTAATAGAGCACAGGCCACGTTACTTTCGGCAGTAACGCGCCCAATTGAATTCCCCCCATAGTGTTCGACATGTTATACTTATCAGTGCCCAGCATGTTATACTAGTAATGTATGTTTCACATCTAATGACCATTATTTGATGTACAGCCAAATCAGGAAACCAATGTAAAGCCCATTCTGGTGACTAGTATTCAAGGTGGCCCCTATTAAGGTGATTAGTATACAAAGCATTGCCTATATGGGTGGATAGTATATAACACTAAGCCCATGATGGTGACTACTATATGAAGCAGAGACTGGTCTGGTGGCAGAGTACAAAGCAGTCCCCAGTGGGATGACTAGTATAAAATATCTTTCTAGAGGCCTCTATAAAAGACAGACCACTTTCTGGTGGCTAGTATACATAGTATACCTCTTTCTCATTTCTGGTATATAGTGCAGAACCCTTTCTGGTGGCTAGTAAGCAAAATAGATTCATTTCGTGTGTTTAGTGTGCAGCGAAAAAATCTTTTTTTGTGGCTAATATACAGAGAATTGAAGACCCCTTTCAGGCGACTTATATCCAGTGAAAAGCTCTCTATGGTGGTCAGTGTATAACATAGATCCCATTCCTGTGAATATACAGTGAAGACCTACCCTGGTGTCTAATATACAGTAAAGACCTGGGATATTCCGGATGGTATTGTCAGATGAATTCCCAGCACAGTGAACTTGGACATGGGATCCATTGTGTAAAGTGTGAGAGATTTCACCCATTTGTACAATGTATGATGAAATAATAATTCATATATTATATATAGTAAATGTTTTTTTATGGCTCTGTAATGGGAGATAATGTTAGAAACTGCAGCGTGAGGTTACATCTAATAAATACCAATGGTGCGTAACTGTCATCATTTATATGCAATATAATATCTGGGAACATGTGACACATGGTGTGGACCTGGCTTTTCCCGCACTATGATCCCCATCATGATGTGTTTGAACTTGGTTATAATATAAATAATTATAAGATCTTTCTCTTTTTTCAGAATTCCGGATGCCTTGGAGACACTGTGTCCTGAGCGGGATAGTTGGGACACTCCAACGTCATTGAGGATACAGGGAGCGATCTATATGCACTAGTTCTATCTGGTCACATTGCTGACTGGCGTGGATCACTGGTGCCCTCTGAGACTCACACAAAGTACTACTCCGGATTATCGCTGGTGATGAAGCGAGAACATCTGGCACTCGGCAGGGCTGGAGCCAAATCGCGGTTGGGTTTGGTGGTGATTTCCTGTGGGCAGTAACGCACATTATTACTTCCCAGGGCTACAAAGCCGTATTCTTGTGATACTGCCACATCTCACATCTTCTGTACCACCAGACCTATCTTCTCCAGGGACACAGACCACCTGCGATGGGTCCTGGACTTTCAACCGGCGCAGTGGTGGCCATTTCTTTTAACTGTGTGATTGCGTTACTTATCCTGATCCTTTTCCTCATTCTATGTAAGGCCTGCCAGACCCCTTCCTGTCCGAATTCCATACCCTCATCCGAGTCGGAAAATAAAAATGAGGAAAAGTATCTCCTAAAGCCGTGAACTGTGACTTCTGTAGGGCCTGTCATTAAGATTGCACTAAATACTACAGACGTCACTGCACTCTAGAGCACAATCACTGCATGCGATCTGGATGGCGCACACCGAGCTCAGCACTTTCATGACATAGTTGTGCCTGCGGGAGCCAGATAATAGGAGCAGATTCTCCTCCCCGGTTTATGCTAACGATAGTAAAACAAAAAGTGAGTTATGACAAATCCCTGGAGCCAAAACAAACCTGAAGATGCAATGGTATAGAAAAATGCAAATTGAATCACAAGCTCCTAATGCATCTCTGTTATGTCTTCCTTCGTACCACCTCCTGTGGCCTGAATTATGGGGAGTGAGGATGGTGTGTTGCTAGGATTAGCTTGGCGATAGCACAGGGCATCATGTCTGGCAGAGCGGGCACTGCCGGGAAAAGACTGGTGTTGGACTGTTATTATCCTGCCCAATGGCCAGCCTGTTCGGTATGTACAATACGTAGTATGGAATACTGTAGCCAGCAGAAGGACTTGTGTTCCTACAGAGTGGTCCTGAAGGTTCTAAGGGGTCTTGTGCACCAGACCTCGGTTGTAGCAATTGAGCAAGTGCTCTTACGGGGTCAGCAGGACAATGGTTGGAGGAACTTGAGGTGTAGGTAGCATAGAGACCTAATTAATAACTCTGGGCTAATTAATGTAAATCTGGCTAGGAGCTCTGCTGGGTTAATAATGGGGTCACTATCTAGATTCAGCATGCACACCTAATCTGCACTGGTTTAACTCTGTCTGGATCTACAGAGCTCACCAGGCTTGTATCTAGTAAATCATCCTCCTGGCCATAGACTAGGACGCTGAAGGATTGGAGTAGGGTAATAACTGTGCGACTTACTGTAGACAACATATTTCGGCAGGAACCTACAGCAATAAAGAATCCGGCCTGGCGATGTTGGATAATTAGCACTCCTCACCATTATGCTGAGCAGGCGAACCTGCCAACGGCACTTACCTCTTCCTACACCCTCTCCCCCTGTCTCTCCGTCACTACACTCCTTGATTACAGGAGGAAGTGCTGTGTGAGAAGTACATGCAACCACTCAGCTTCCTCCTGCAGTCTCTGTATTAGATGCACAGTGACTGCCAGCAATTATAGAGCCACTGCTAATACAAAGATAGCACTTTTGTCTTCCTCCTGCAGTCAGATAATCTGGAGCGTGGTGACTGACCAGGGAAAGCAGGTTCAGGGTAAGGGAGGATCTGCTCTCTGTCCCCGTAGATGTGTGCCACTTAAAGCAAGATTCTCCCTTTGCATTAGGTGATGAGCAGCCCTTGCTAGGGTATGCCTCTCTGAAGACAAGTGGGATACTATGGTGTAAAAGGGGGGACAGGGTTAATAGTGGGATGGATTCCTGCAAGAAGAAGAAGAATTTAGATGTTGGGAGGCGACCAGAAATGTGTTTGGTATTTTGCATCACAAAGAGTCACTGAACCTTCACTAAAAGAAATGTAATTGTTTTGTAGCTGAAGATTACTCTGCACCTTAAACTAACCAGACTGTGTATAATGACAATAATGTGTCACACTTTGTATCATGTAACAATTATTTATTAAACTGAAAGTTTAAATCTGTGACTTTTTATGCTGTGCTGGTAACATTTAAGCAGAGGTTCAGTTCCCCTCCCCCAGAAATAGTTTCAGCATTGCTAAATTTATTGTTCTCCTACAAAGTCTTTATTAAATTTAAGAAGAAGCAGCTCCCTCTCCGTACAGCTCAGCCCCCTCCATTCCTCCGGCTTACGATAGTGTTAGATGGAAGCATTGGAGGCCTTTGACAGGTGGTTGGAGGTATACCAGAGGCATTAATGGATATTTTAAGAAGTCTAACAGGTCAAGTTACAGCTCAGATATATTCCCAGAGAACTGTCAAAGATCTCAAACTCTCATGATGCCATTAGACCAAATGGGAATGCTACAGCTTTAAGACCTTGATGATTTTTTTTCTTAATAAAGACCAATTAAAACAAACATCCAGGTAAGATAAATTAACCCACTAGGACCATAAACCTGTATTAGAGTCAAATATTCTTAGAAACTTGGATGGTTGTTCCCAGACTGCGGGTTGCACTGACCAGTAGATTCTTAGTGCAGTCCCTGTAGAGTGGTGCTTTCATTTGAGTAAGCGTTAACGCATGCAATGGAGACATATTTGATGTATGTCAAACAGGATCACACTACCGGGAAGTGGGTCTTTTCTACACACACAGAACGTGTAAATATAGCTGAATTTTCAGGGTTCCCGATAGTTCGCATTTTGGACGTGATAGAAAAGATTATTCTCTTCCGGATGATTAAGTTCAAACAAAGATAAAATGACAATAACAAGAGTCTGGGTTTAGATAGAGAGGCCGTGTCTCTGCCTGGGGGCTATCCAGCGGGACTGTGTTTATCCAACAGGAAGAGACACGTCTGCTATGCAGATGCAGCAACTTCACAGATTTATTCTGTTAATTCAGCAGAAATGCTTATTAACTCTTCATGCCTAATACAGTGTTGGCTCTCCTGTGACACTCCAGGTGTTGTGAAACTACAAGTCCCAGCATGCTTTGACAATATATAGCAGCTTATTCCTGGAGGGATATGCTGGGACTTGTAGTTTCACAGCACCTGGAGTGTCACAGGTTAGCCAACACTGCCCTAATATATAATCTGGTCCCCGGAAATCAGGCAGTTATTAATGCTAGTTGAAGGAGTAACAGGGCATTGAATAGAATTTAGATTTGCAGATAATAATATTCTCTTGGTGGGATACATTAATCTACATGATGGAGCTGCTGTTATCACAGACGCGTTTCTCCATGACGCTGACCAGACATGGTGTGATGCTGGAGACTATGACTAAACCTGTCCTCTGGGTGCAAAACATTTCATAGTTCGATCATCGTCCAGTGCTGTCTATAACCTGAGCCGACTGCTGGGAAAGGCTCTAATGGGGTCACAGTGGACCTGTACAAAATGGTTATTTACAAACTTCCTACATGCACACGTACTACACGCAGTGTAGAATCAGCCTTGGTCCCATTGGTGCCTAGATTTCCACCAAAGGCCATAGGTTTTCTGAGCTAGATGAGGAGCTTGCACAGGCTGAGGGGTGGAATTGGGCGGAGTGAGGATGTTCTCTGCATGGAGGAAGCGCACCGCTGGCATAGTCTTGCAGAGCATTAAAAAAAAATGACATTTTCATTTTCAGAGTGAGTTTGAAATGTGATAGCGGGTAGGGGTGGTACCTGCTGTGCGGAGGGACAAGTGGCAACTTTCTCTCGAGGTTTGCGCCAGTCTCGTTCTATATCTTTGAAATGTGCTTTGTGCCTTTATGCTGCTCCTCGGCGTAGAAGGCCATCCCTAGGCGCAGTCTGAGCGATGCGTCACATGCAAACAAGTGACACGCAACAAAAACGAGCAGCAGTGTAGGAGTAAAATGAAAGAAGGAGAATTAGTGGCAGTGCTGGTGGTGACATGTTCGCAGTTCGGACATTTATACTTTATCACAAGGCACCTCCTCGGACTTCTCTACCTCTACGTACATGTAGGCACGATTCTACTTTGCAGAGGCGACTCCCGAACGTGCAGAGTTGCCCTTCATTTTAAATGTGGGCCTTGGAGAGCAGCCAGGTACTCTGGGGCAACACAGAGGCACTTTGCAGGGTGCATCATGTGTGGTTTAGAAATGAGACCAACCAATTCCACATCAAACATACAGCACAGTGTATGCTTCAATTACTGACACTAAGGGGGGTATTCAATTGTTAGCGAGAACCGCTAAAATCCCGCGCTCGAAAAATATTACCGTTAATACAGTAATATTGCACGTAAATACCGTTAATATGGTAACTTACTCGCTGGATTTCAGCTCGCAGCTCAGGGACATATTCAATTGTTTACTTTTTCCGCCGCAAGATGAAATCCAACAAGAAAACTACCCTAGTAACAGTATTTACGGTAACTTCGGTAATAGTGCGCGCGCCGCAAGATTTTTGGCATTTTTGCCAACAATTCAATATGCCCCTTAGATACTATATTATATATAAAAGTACAGGACATGGACATAACTCTACTTTTATCACTCAATCTAGTCATTTCATTTCAAGGGATAATATATCCTGCACCCTGCTTCATTCCTCTCTTTCTCTCTCTCTCTTTCTATATAAATAATATTCTGTACCTGGCTGATTACTTATACTGATGGAGTAAAGAAAATATAACCAGTAAATTGTAAATAAACTGTTTATTCAGTGTCCAGATAATTCCAGAAGTCTTGCATGGATTTAAAATAGATAGAATATTCTGGATAATAAAACCTCCCAGGAATGGGAGTACCCAGGTTTTGTCCAACAAGAAGAAGTCTACAGAAGAGTATATTATATGATTTGTTATACTGACTGCCTCCTTACAAATACACGATGATGATGACAGACTGAGCACTGCAGGATATTATTGTTTTATAAGTAGTTGTATTAGTGAAAACACTTCTCTGTGTGTGAGTAAGACGGGGCCTGGAACCAGGACGACCCTTCAGGCCAAGTACAACAGAAATAGAGCTCAAAGATGCTGAGAATAATTTTATGTCTCAGAGATTGATAAACCGGAAGAACAAGTCTCTGGGCTGAATAAATGACTAAATCCAGGACTGGCGGAGCGGGAGACAGTCCTTCTAGAGCGCAGACAAGTCACAAGCTTTTCTAGATCACATGGGTGTCAGCGAGGAGAAGATGATGGAGGTGTTGGGGTATAAGAGGCAGAGAGCAGTCAGCTCATACCCACACTGGTAGTCAGGACCAGGAGCCAGGTCAGTGGCACAGACACTAGTCTGGGCCGGGGGCGTTGTCCGAGAACAGGAATGATGAATTATTTGTAGCAGGAGAGAATATAGACCTGTGAGGTTTAACCCCTAACAACCTGCTGATTATTAACACTTGATTTATTAGAATTAACACTATTTGTATCTTTCAGTAACTAAGGCTACAGCCAGTATACAGCTGTACAATAAGGGATATAGCTGTGCAGTAATGGGTCATTCCACATCAAATCAACACAGGGTTTCAAACGGTCGTTTCAGATTGTAATGGAATTTGGTATAATAAATGCTGCCATGGGTGTAAAGAAATCCCTAAATCTTAGGCTGAAATGTGCACCGGTTTTGAAGTTATATGCCTTTAAATCTGCAATTTTTTAACATTTCTAATTAAATTGAACTTGTAGCTCACCTAATTGAGCTAGAGAGTTGGGCAATGTCTCATTTTAAACCTCGTTTTATGAGCTTTCATATGATATATTACAGCAGTATGTTTCGATAAAAATGAAAAATGTAATGTTTTCAAATTCAAAATTTAGATTTTCTCAAAAAGACATTTTTTCTTAATTTTTGAAAAACATCTCAAAAATTGTTTACACTGTTGTAAAAAAATCCCCCAAATTTTATTTTGGGATCATGATAGGATCATCTGCTACAAGAGCTTTCACTTTGGATTGTTTGTTAAAATAATGAAAATGAGAACTATCTAGGCCTGTTCATTACTTTTAATGTATATCCTTAAAGAACCCCTTTGATGTATAATATGTACAATGACACAGTATGTTATTACTGAAATATTTAAAACATTTGTGATAATTTTATGTCTGTCACAAATTATAAGAAAGCTTATTACAGGTCATTACTATTTGGTGCTGCTGCTCAGGATGGATGGTGCTAATTGATGGGTTGGAACTGGCTGAGGGCTTAATTTGTTATAGTATTTCCATTTCAGACAGGGTGTACATTTCACCTGTTGGAGTTACCGGATTCACCTTACACAGAACATCTACCACAGTAATCACTGGTAGATGTAAGCATCCGGCTTCCTTGGGTATAAGGAATTCAGGGCACCGGAACAACAACTCCATGGGGCCCCCCTTATAGTTGAGCATGGCAAAACATTTTGCGCCGCAGCTGCAAAATTGTGTGTGTTCATATGGATGGGGGCGTGGCTATGAATCATTGGGGTGTGGCTAGCAGGTGAAAAGTGCTAGGCCCCCCTCCTACAGAAAAAAAAATGTCATATGTCATATGCGTGACATATGTCCCAGCACTCCTGACTTTCAGGACATCTAGCACCATAGTGTAGTATATACAGAATGCAGTGTGTACATAAAGAGTTCACAGTCTTGGCCTGCCCCTTACATTGGGCAGAACAGTCACCAAAAATTGGATTTGTCCCACTATAATCACAACATTTCACAGACTCTCCTGCTCTCTCTTACCTGTTCGTGTCACTTTCACTACCTGTGGCTGCAGGTCTCTTTAGTTGTGGCCTGTCTGGGTCCTGGAATGTTGGGGGCCCTATTTGGGAAAAAAATGGGTACATTTAGAAAATTCCAACCAGTCCTGGCGTTAAATCAATAGCACCCACGATTAATAATTAGGCCTTCCTCCAACCCCAACATTAAAATAACAGTATTCTCATTTAATATATTTACCTATTTCCCGCAACCATCACTGCCATTAAATAATTTATAGTCAAATTTATTAAAGAGATCTCATTCTCCCCAAACTCACCCCCGCATTCAATAGCCCCCCAACCACCCAATCTTAAATTAATAGTCCCCACTATTAAATTGCCTCACCATCACCCTACAAACAAAATTACACCCATTAATTAGCCACCACCTACCTCACATACTACATTGCCACAAACCCCCTGTGCCCTGTGCTGTTGTGGTGTAAAAGTCTGATTATTATATGGACGCTGCAGGCTTGCTCGGGATGGTAACCTCTCCACTGTGCCACCTACATCATCGCACGGCCCTCTGCCATGTGCAGCCGCTGACAGATGCCACTCTGCTTCTATAACGAGATCATCTCTATGAGAGCAAAGGTTTGCACAGTTTTTCTTGTTCTTAAATTGTGCGGTTGACCCATCAGAGAAGTAGAAAATCTATTTTGGTGGTATCTCAAATTTTGTCTTCAACAAGTTTCCGAGTGGAAGCCGTAGACTGTCGCCGAGTTGTCCTCCAGATAGTCTGAAATAAGAACATAGCTAAGGTGCTCAGTTTTTGTTTTTCCCTTACAATACACCACATGGGAGCAGTGGTCTAATGATAGCTCTGGGCCCCATCCAGCATGACAAATACGTATTTCTTTGCAATATCAAGAGTAATTACAAATTCTGATTCTTTTAGGTTTTCTTTAATAAGGATCATGAATGCACTTTGATGTTTTGTCACAAAGTCATGAGGAATCAGCACAGAAAGTTTGTAATAAAATAAATTGATGAACCCGGATGTTGATTTCTGCATCGTTTCTAAAGTACAATTGTCAACAGAAATCTATTGGCGGAACGAGACCTTTTCCACCACATTTTCATCAAATGCTTCCTCAAGTAAGGTGTTGATTTCTGCAGTCCCAGGACAAGATGTACAGTCCCCCATGTGACAGGTGGTTGATGCTCGTTCGCAAGTCACCTTTGCAAGACAGTCTTTCTATGTTTTAATTTGTCCATTTGTTAACGAGGCCAACCTAGCATATTCTATCATCAGCACCAAATGGTAATGATCTGTAGTAAGCTCTTCTTATAATATGTGACAGACGTAAAATTATCACAAATGTTTTAAATATTTCAGTATTAACATACTGTGTCATTGTACATATTATACATCAAAGGGATTGTTTAAGGAGATAAAAGTAATGAACAGGGCTAGATAGTTCTCATTTTCATTATTTTAACAAACAATCCAAAGCAAAAGCTCATGTAGCCGATGATCCCAAAATAAAACTTGTTAAAAGCAAATTTTTCATTAAAAAAATTGCAGCTTTAAAGACATATAACTTCAACACCAGTGCACATATCAGCCTAAGATTTGGGGATTTTCTTTACACCCATGGCAGCATTTATTACATAATTTAACTAAAATTAGAGAATGTAAGGTAGATTTTTTTCTAAAATTGTGTTGATTTGTTGTGGAATGACCATAACAGCTGTATGGAACAAGAGAGTCAGGATTACGATGTACTGAGGACAAGTATGAAAAAAGGGATCATAGTGTGATGCAGGAGGGATAACATTAGGACTGGGGGAGTTATAAGAGTAGGGATCAGTGGATACCAAAGTTGGAATTGAAATGTGACTGAGGGAGTTATACAAGTAGGGATCAGTGGATAACTGTAGGGATCAGTGAATAACCAAGTTAGAATTAAAGTATGACTGAGGAAGGTATAAGAGTAGGGATCAGTGGATAACTGTAGGGATCAGTGTATAACTATGAGTGTTAGAATTAAAGTATGACTGAGGAAGGTATAAGAGTAGGGATCAGTAGATAACTAGAGATCAGTAGATAACTATGAGAGTTGGAATAGATGTGTGACAGAGAGGAATAAGAGTAGGTATCAGTGGATAACTGTAGAGATCAGTAGATAACTATGAGAGCTGGAAGTATGACCAAGCGAGGTATCGGGATCAGAAGATAACTGGAGGGGGCATGAGCATCTTTCAGGACACGTGCAGCCTGCACCTTAGAACATTACAGCATAATCTCAGCAGAGATCCCACCTCGTCGCCGCTCTGCCATAAGCCGGGTTTTGTGTGAAAATCTCCAGCTCTGGCTGCTGATAGCTTTATATAATACATTGCAGGATTAAGGGATTCTGGGTCTGTTACAGCACAGCAATATCTCAACACTCCGACTACGCGCTCCTGTAAATATTTAGATTCAGACACACTGACGTTCCTGTCTGTCTCTGGTCTGAGGAACATTATAACTGCTAGACCGGGGCCTGTCAGCCCAAAACAAAACATATTAAAGTAAAAATGAGAATTAAAAAGTTGTTAATGGTGATGAATCTGATCTGTGAGCCACATAATGCTCTTTCCTGGGGTCCTATAACTAGTCTGTAACGCTGCAGCATACTGTACCGAGTGTCCGTTGTAATGGAAAGGACCTGAGAGAAGGGTGGGGGGCTGGTGGCTGGCACCCCCAGGGGTCCTGGTGGCTGGCACCACTAGGGGTCCTGGTGGCTGGTACGCCCAGGGGTCCTGGTGGCTGGTGCCCCCAGGGGTCATGGTGGCTGCTACGCCCAGGGGTCCTGGTGGCTGGTGCCCCCAGGGGTCCTGGGGGCGCCCCTGGCAGGGAGGAGGAAGATTATTGAGGAGTCTATGGACATCCTTCGGCTTCCTTATTCCCGTACAATGTTCCTGTGTCCCCTGTGATTTCCACCTCTTATCCCCTTCTGCTTCTCCCCCCGATCACGTGTCTACCCTCCACCCTGTAAGTTGTTTATTGTATAATTGTCCCACTTTTCCTCCCACCCTCTCCATCCTCATCCATATCATAGATACTACTTGTGTTACTCCACAATGTTTCCAATAAGTGCTCTACCTCACCCTCCACTTACCTTGTCCATCCCCACTCACACTCTTTACTGTATCATCATAACTCCCGGGGGCAACGTGTATCTAGATTTCCTACAATGAGTGTCAGGAAGGAGGCGTGATGATGCCAGGTGAGACAGGTTCCTGGGGGGAACAGGGATGGAATTCCCTTAATAATGGTGGATGCTCAGGAAGGTGGGAGTGATGACAAGTACAGGTTTGGGGCTATCACTTTGGTCTAAGAAGAAATGCTCTGCAGAATATATAATTATGTATCTAACTAGGCCGGAAAGGGTAATAATCTGCAGATCTACAGAACTTCCTAGAAAAAGAATCCAGGACCCTCTACAAGGAAGGAATAATTACATTCCTGACGGTACATATCCTAACAGATTTCCACTACTCCATGGGGGAAATTCAATGTTCTGAGGAACTTGTACTGCAACTACGGTAAAAACCTCCACTCAGTTTACCTATAATAATCTACACAGGAATATCTAATGAGCTCACACTATAAATACACCTATAATAATCTACACAGGAATATCTAATGAGCTCACACTATAAATACACCTATAATAATCTACACAGTAATATCTAATGAGCTCACACTATAAATACACCTATAATAATCTACACAGGAATATCTAATGAGCTCACACTATAAATACACCTATAATAATCTACACAGGAATATCTAATGAGCTCACACTATAAATACACCTATAATAATCTACACAGGAATATCTAATGAGCTCACACTATAAATACACCTATAATAATCTACACAGTAATATCTAATGAGCTCACACTATAAATACACCTATAATAATCTACACAGTAATATCTAATGAGCTCACACTATAAATACACCTATAATAATCTACACAGTAATATCTAATGAGCTCACACTATAAATACACCTATAATAATCTACACAGTAATATCTAATGAGCTCACACTATAAATACACCTATAATAATCTACACAGGAATATCTAATGAGCTCACACTATAAATACACCTATAATAATCTACACAGTAATATCTAATGAGCTCACACTATAAATACACCTATAATAATCTACACAGTAATATCTAATGAGCTCACACTATAAATACACCTATAATAATCTACACAGGAATATCTAATGAGCTCACACTATAAATACACCTATAATAATCTACACAGTAATATCTAATGAGCTCACACTATAAATACACCTATAATAATCTACACAGTAATATCTAATGAGCTCACACTATAAATACACCTATAATAATCTACACAGTAATATCTAATGAGCTCACACTATAAATACACCTATAATAATCTACACAGGAATATCTAATGAGCTCACACTATAAATACACCTATAATAATCTACAGTAATATCTAATGAGCTCACACTATAAATACACCTATAATAATCTACACAGTAATATCTAATGAGCTCTCACTATAAATACACCTATAATAATCTACACAGGAATATCTAATGAGCTCACACTATAAATACACCTATAATAATCTACACAGTAATATCTAATGAGCTCACACTATAAATACACCTATAATAATCTACACAGGAATATCTAATGAGCTCACACTATAAATACACCTATAATAATCTACAGTAATATCTAATGAGCTCACACTATAAATACACCTATAATAATCTACACAGTAATATCTAATGAGCTCACACTATAAATACACCTATAATAATCTACAGTAATATCTAATGAGCTCACACTATAAATACACCTATAATAATCTACACAGGAATATCTAATGAGCTCACACTATAAATACACCTATAATAATCTACAGTAATATCTAATGAGCTCACACTATAAATACACCTATAATAATCTACACAGGAATATCTAATGAGCTCACACTATAAATACACCTATAATAATCTACAGTAATATCTAATGAGCTCACACTATAAATACACCTATAATAATCTACACAGTAATATCTAATGTGCTCACACTATAAATACACCTATAATAATCTACACAGTAATATCTAATGTGCTCACACTATAAATACACCTATAATAATCTACACAGGAATATCTAATGAGCTCACACTATAAATACACCTATAATAATCTACACAGTAATATCTAATGTGCTCACACTATAAATACACCTATAATAATCTACACAGTAATATCTAATGAGCTCACACTATAAATACACCTATAATAATCTACACAGTAATATCTAATGTGCTCACACTATAAATACACATCCTCCGCTCACTCTATCTTGAGGCCTGCTACCACCTTGCTAATCTCAACCTATCCTTCCCCTCTGGAAACTTCCCTCCTCCTTTAAACATGCTCTCTTATCGACCATACAAAACAATCTGTTGGAAAAGTTTACCTTCAAACTTCTCCAACAGGTTGTCTACAACCGTCTCACCACCTTTCTCTCTTCTCACGCACTTCTTGAAGCACTACAGTCATGGCCAAAATTTTTGAGAATGACACAAGTATTATTTTTCACAAAGTCTGCTGCCTCAGTTTTTATGATGACAATTTACATATATTCCAAAATGTCATGAAGAGTGATCAGATGAATTGCAATTAATTAATTTTAAAGTCCCTTCAAGTCCCTCTTTGCCATAGCAATGAAATTTATCCCAAAAACAACATTTTCACTGCATTTCAGCCCTGCCACAAAAGGACCAGCTGACATCAGGTAAGAGATTCTCTTGTTAACACAGGTGAGAGTGTGCTGGAGATCACTCTGTCATGCTGATTGAGTTAGAATAACAGACTGGAAGATTTAAAAGGAGGGTGGTGCTTGAAATCATTGTTCTTCGTCTGTTAACCATGGTTATCTGCAAGGAAACACGTGCAGTCATCATTGCTTTGCACAAAAAGGGCTTCACAGGCAAGGATATTGCTGCTAGTAAGATTGCACCTAAATGAACCATTTATCGGATCATCAAGAACTTCAAGGAGGGAGGTTCAATAGCTGTGAAGAAGGCTTTAGAGCACCCAAAAATGTCCAGCAAGCGCCAGGACCATCTAATGTTGATTGAGCTGCGGGATCAGGGCACCCCCAGTCCAGAGCTTGCCCAGGAATGGCAGCAGGCAGGTGTGAGTGCATCTGCACGCACAGTGAGGGGAAGAATTTTGGAGGATGGCCTGGTGTCAAGAAGGCCAGCAAAGAAGCCACTTCTCTCCAGGGAAAACATCAGGGACAAACTGATTATTCTGCAAAAGGTACAGGGATTGGACTGCTAAAGGTTAATTCTTTTTTTCTGATGAATCCCCTTTCAGATTGTTTGAGGCATCTGGAAAAACGCTTGTTCGGAGAAGGAAAGGTGAGTGCTACCATCAGTCCTGTGTCACGCCAACAGTAAAGCATCCTAAGACCATTCATGTGTGGGGTTGCTTCTCAGCCAAGGGAGGGGGCTCACTCACAATTTTGCCTAAGATTACAGCCATGAATAAAGAATGGTACCAAAACATCCTCCAAGAGGAACTTCTCCCAACCATCCAATAACAGTTTGGTGACGGATAATGCCTTTTCCAGCATGATGGAGCACCTTGCCCTAAGGCAAAAGTGACAACTAAGTGGCTCGGGAGTCAAAACATTGAAATTTTGGGTCCATGGCCAGGAAACTCCCCAGACCTTAATCCCATCGAGAATTTGTGATCAATCCTCAAGAGACAAACAAAAACCTACAGATTCTGACAAACTCCAAGCATTGATTAGACAAGAATGGGCAGCCATCAGTGAGTATGTGGCCCAGAAGTTGATTGACAGCATGCCAGGGCGAATTGCAGAGGTCTTCAAAAAGAAGGGTCAACACTGCAAATATTGACTATTTGCATAAACTTAATGTAATTGTCAATAAAAGCCTTTGACACTTATGAAATGCTTGTAATGTTACGTCAGTATACCATAGACACATCTGACAAAAAGGTCTAAAAACACTGAAGCAGTAAACTTTGTGAAGACCAATATTTGTGTCATTCTCAAAACTTTTGGCCATGACTGTACAATCCGGTTTTCACTCCCTCCACTCCAATACACAGAAACATCCCTCACTATGGTCACTAAGGGCTTTCTCTTTGCCAAATCTAAAGGACACTTCTCCCTTCTTATCCTTCTCGTCCATCTGCAGCCTTTAATACCGCTGAACACTGTCCTCTCCTGTATTTCCTCTTACCTCACCCACCACTCCTTTTCAGTCTCTACACCTGACTCCACATTGCCCCCCCCTTTTCCCTTATATATTGGAGGTCCCCAAGGACCCATTCTTGGCCCCCTGCTCTTCTCCCTCTACATCTTCTCCCTTGGTGACCTCATCCACTCCTTTGGCCTCCAGAACCATCTGTATGCTGATTTTCTATCTTTCATCCCCTGACCTCTCCCATTCCATTATGTCTTGTGTCTCCTGCTGTCTCCCAGCCATCTCATCTTGGATTTCCCAGCGCTTTCATAACTCAATATTTCCAAGATTGAAGCATCATCTTCCACCCTTCCATAGCTCCCACACATCCCCCTCCCCACTCTCTCTCTGTTAATAACATTACCCTCCTTTCTGTTCCTCTAGTCAGATGCCTTGGGGTCATCCTTGACTTCTCCCTTTCTTTTAAACCTCACATTCTGTCCCTTTAAAAATCCTGCTGCTTCCACCTCAGGTGGCTTATATTGTCACACCATATAAGCCACCAAAACTATTATTCATTCCCTTGCAATCCCTTGCCTTGATTACTGTAACTCATCTTCTCTAGCCTACCCGACTTCGACTCCCACCTTGACCCTCTAAGTCTATCCTCAACACTGCTGCCCATCTTATATTTCGCTCCAACCACTCCATCACTGTTGTCTCTCTTTGCTAATTGCTACATTGGCTCCTCGTGGCCTACAGAATTAAATTTAAGCTCTTCATCTTCAAAGGTCTCCATCAATCCTCCCCCTACATCTCCAACCTTATATCTACCCACACTCCTTGCTGCCCCCTCCGCTCTGCCAATGACCATAGCCTCACTACTGATTACCTCTTTCCATTCCCGCCTCCAGGACTTTGCCTGGATACCTCCCCAGCTGTGGAACGATGTCCCATGCCCTATCAGGTTAGCCTCTACTCTCAGAGGCTTCAAATGTGCCCTTAAGATTCATTTCTTTTTTCAGCTTTCCTCCTAACTCCCTTGTCTCAGCTTTCACTCACTCCCCAATCGATACCACCCTATTTGTGTCTCCCCATTTCCTTTAGGATGTAAGCTCTCAGCAGCAGGTCCCTCTTTCCTTGTGTTCTCCTTCTACTATTCCATCACCCTCTGTACCTCTTGTCCTGCTTCCCTGGTTCAGGCCTACGTCACGCTGATTACTACCATCACCCTCTGTACCTCTTGGCCTGTTTCCCTTGTTCAGGCCTACGTCACGCTGATTACTTCCATCACTCTCACTCACTGTTTCATAAATAATTTGATTGGCATTACCATGTTAGCTGTATATTGTTTATTCAGTATGTCTGCTCTCTGTACTTTGCTTTTCATGTATCATGTTATGTGTTATGGATCATTGTGTCCTGTATATGTCATGTACGGCACTGCTGACCTTTTGTGTCACCTTATAAATACAAAATAATAATCTACACAGGAATTCTAATGAGCTCAAACTATAAATACACCTATAATAATCTACACAGCAATTATATAATGATCTTATGCTATAAATACACCTATAATAATCTACACAGGAATATATAATGAACTTATGCTATAAATACACCTATAATAATCTACACGGGAATATATAATGAATTTATGCTATAAATACACCTATAATAATCTACACAAGAATATATAATGAGCTCACACTATAAATAAATCCTTTCATTCAGCAGCAAGGATTGTCTGTGTGGAGTTTGTATTTTCTCCCTATGTGTGGGTGTCTGCTGGGTGCTCCTAAATCCTCCCACAGTCCAAAAACATCCTGGTAGGTTACTTGTAAGCTCCAACGGAGCAGGGACTGATGGAAGTGACTACATATCCTCTGTACAGCACTGTGTAATATTACTGGTGTTATATAAACGATAATAACTAAGACTGAAGTATGGAGAAGAATGACAAGATCACACAGTGACAGTAACAATGGATCAGAGCTCAGTGTGTTCTGTGCTGTGTACTACAGATTATACCTGCACCTTATTGGATTGTTTACATATATTAGACAATGTGTGATGCAATGTTGGTACTCTCATCGCTTAGAGTTAGGACCTTCCTATTAACAGAAGCACCCGGTAAGAGTTACATGTATGTATAAATACACATCTGAGCCATGTAACAAAGATTCCTAATATTATTATTTTAGTGTTTTTTGATGTCCCCGTCCTTAGTGCAGGGAGTCTTGTTTCCTGTGTTTTAGACATTATTAAGATACATTTTTCTATAGCCCATAAATTGTAGGCTCACGTGGACGTTCATTACCTCCCACCGGACACAGTGGTGGTCTGTCAGTCTAGTAAGACACTCTCCATATATATTGCAAGTAGATAAAGATTTATTGTCAATAGACAAATAATAACCCTGTATTACAGATAAGAATAACATAGCTCCAGGAGGGATCTGCGGAGTGATCCAGTGGATCCCAGTGATCTCATGTCTCCGGTTCTCTGACCAGGGAAAGCAGCTTGTCCAGCTTGGCCACCTCCACCTCGGGTCCATTCTGAATTTCCTGCCCCTTTTTCTCCTGAAATGGGAAATGAGAGCGGAATGAGTTATGATCAAGTCCTTCCTTCATCTCCTGCATTACATAATAATAATAATAATAATAATAATAATAATAATAATAATATAAATAACAAACCAACAAGTTTGTTAATGGCAAACAGCCCTAACGGTAACCCACAGACACTGGGATTTCCATGGGCTCGTTCTTGTCTATCCCCAATATTCCCAGGTGTGGTCGGTGCACAATGACTGCTCAGTGTGACGGACATGTGATCGGATCAGACAGTACGCTGGGTGTGATCACACAGAATAGTGTCAGTAATTGGGGTCTCTGTAAATCAGGACATAAGTGATACAATCATCCGCCTGGTGATAACACAACACGTTCCAGTCCACCCTGATGTAGTTACAATTAGACAACACTGACTGGTAATTGTGATATCTAATTACATATAGTAACCACCTCTACAGTAATAAACACCAACTTACAGATCACACGTGTACATAGATAGAGTCACAGGTCTCACGTGTGTTATATATAGGTGATTGCTGCTTCCCCACAGCTGTGCTCAGCTCTTTCTATTGAGTGTGTTTCAGAGTTTTCTCATATGAGAAACTAATCACTGATTGTTCTTTTCTGGATGAAGTGTGTGTGTGTGTGTGTGTGTGTGTGTGTGTGTGTGTGTGTGTGTGTGTATGTGTATGCATGTGTATGCATATATGTATATGTGAGTATAAGTGTATGTATATATGTATGTATGTATGTATGTATGTATATATGTATATGCATGTATGTATGTATCTATCCATGTATGTATGTATATATATATATATGTGTGTATGTATGTATGTATGTATGTATGTATATATGTATATGCATGTATGTATGTATCTATCCATGTATGTGTATATATATATATATATATATATTCGTGAATGTGGCAGCAGGGCCTCTGAAATGTATTTTTAGTTAACATGAAATGGCCAATAACCACTGGAACATGCTTGAAGTGCTTGTCATAGAAATGTAACAGCACAAGGTCCCAGTGACACAGAATGTGATAATATATAACTATACTAACAGTATATGTTCCCATATCACAGGGCACCCTCAGACTTCCTCTTTGCAGAGAGCTCACTTTATACAAATATTATACAGACTATTCTTTTATTATATAAAGACTACACCCAACTTTTACACTGTGTGTGACTCAGGTGAGATTTATCTGGTTTACACCCTCAAGAGATCTGCAGAACATTGCTCTGCTCCATCTACCCCCTGACAGATACATAGTGATATATTCTGCAGATTATTACATTACTGACCTCCCTAGAGATCTGCAGAACATTGCTCTGTCCCATCTACACCCTGACAGATACATAGTGATATATTCTGCAGATTATTACATTACTGACCTCTCTAGAGATCTGCAGAACATTGCTCTGTTCCATCTACCTCCTGACAGATACATAGTGATATATTCTGCAGATTATTACATTACTGACCTCTCTAGAGATCTGCAGAACATTGCTCTGTTCCATCTACCTCCTGACAGATACATAGTGATATATTCTGCAGATTATTACATTACTGACCTCTCTAGAGATCTGCAGAACATTGCTCTGTCCCATCTACCCCCTGACAGATACATAGTGATATATTCTGCAGATTATTACATTACTGACCTCTCCAGAGATCTGCAGAACATTGCTCTGTTCCATCTACCTCCTGACAGATACATAGTGATATATTCTGCAGATTATTACATTACTGACCTCTCTAGAGATCTGCAGAACATTGCTCTGTTCTATCTACCGCCTAACAGATACATAGTGATATATTCTGCAGATTATTACATTACTGACCTCTCCAGAGATCTGCAGAACATTGCTCTGTTCCATCTACCCCCTGACAGATACATAGTGATATATTCTGCAGATTATTACATTACTGACCTCTCTAGAGATCTGCAGAACATTGCTCTGTTCCATCTACCCCCTGACAGATACATAGTGATATATTCTGCAGATTATTACATTACTTACCTCTCTAGAGATCTGCAGAACATTGCTCTGCTCCTTCTACCTCTATAACAAATACATAATATATTGTGCAGAGCATCTCACCTGCAGACACCAGAATAGCCCCAACACTGGATCTCTATTGAACCTGTATGTCTGAAAAATTTGCAGCTAAAAGCAGCTCTGTTCCTGAAAATAATTTGTAAGGGGACCTGACTTCCCAGTCCCTGGCATATTTGTTAAACGTAGAAGACATAGTGCTGGGTGCAGCGAGACAGACAGCGAGTTGTGTTATTATCTCCTTCCTCTCCTGTGAGTGCTGTCAGATACAGAGCTCAGAGCTGAGGAAGGGGCTGAGGACTGAGATCTGTCAGGAAGATTTTCTGCTGAACAATGTAAACGCTGACATATTCTACCAGACATTACACCTTTCATCCGTCTTATAAACGTCTTTGTTCCTCTGTGTAGCTGCTGGGTCAGTCTGGCTGCCAGATGTAAATGCTATTTCTGTGGACAGCGGAGGTGATGGAACATTTTTGTATTGTAGTGAGGTGAGAAGTTACAACCCTTCCACTGCCAGATAAGAGAGAATAACCATCACAGGAAGCGTGAAATGATATAAGAGGTTTCAGATTATTCTCCTGTCATTGTGAGATGGGGAAGAACGAAACGGTTATATGTGGAACAGAGCAATGCTCTGCCAGCTACAGCTGTATCATGTCTCTAGTGTCCAGGCGGATCTGGGGGGGGGGACGACGACGACAGTTTTATCATCTGTGACTGCGCCTATAATACCTGGGATGAATCCCGCTGAACACAGAATTCCTGAATCATCACCCGGGGCGGGCTGTGCTGGGGGAGGGGAACATCTGCCCCCCGGGCCAGTCCCATAGTGGGCTACCTTGTGCTGGGGGGGAGGGGAACATCTGCCCCCCGGGCCGGTCCCATAGTGGGCTACCTTGTGCTGGGGGAGGGGAACATCTGCCCCCCGGGCCGGTCCCATAGTGGGCTACCTTGTGCTGGGGGAGGGGAACATCTGCCCCCCGGGCCGGTCCCATAGTGGGCTACCTTGTGCTGGGGGGGAGGGGAACATCTGCCCCCCGGGCCGGTCCCATAGTGGGCTACCTTGGGCCGGGTCACTTGGCCACCTGCATATTTTTTCCTTTAAAATGTTCCTAATAGGCTGCTGAGTCGAGTCTTGTACCCAGGGCTAAAATTTGCCAGCCCTCCCCTGATAATCACCCAGGACTGGGGGCAAAACTATTCCGCAGTCTCTAAGACATCACGGCTTGGTTTGTATAGATAACCGAACAGAGAAAATAATTTTTGCAGTAAACTTTTCTCTTTGGTCAGCACAGCTGCAATGTCAACGGCCATCTTTTTTACACTACTAGAAGGCTGCTGAGTCTGCCGCCTCCCTCTGATTTACATACAAAGCTCCTGGCATCCAGTAGGGAACAGACACAGGATAATGCTACAGGTAAGAGGGGAGAGAATACAGACTCCAGCTCTGATCTGCCCCAATCCCTCACTCAGTAAATAACCACACTGCATACTCCTGTCACTCACATCGCCAGTAATATCCCAATACCAGGAGGTAGACGTCATATACACACTGTGACACAGCTCACAGACACTTCTGGCACCGCTGGGAAGACTTCAACGCAGCAACAAGTAAGAGCTCATCATTAAGGAAGCAGAACCGATAAGTAACTGATCCTTCTGCATGAGACAGACTGAACTTAAACTACAAATACTAATTCCTTTTATTACCAAAATAGGATCCTGCTTCCAAATAGCATCTGAACCAGGATAAGAATGGCCATTATGCAATGACCCCACAAGCAGCGTACTTCAGTATATTCAGCTAACAATCTATTTGTTGGTCTCCCAGGACATCGCTGTTACTGCATCAATTTCCCACAATTCTCCTCTTCCCAGGTAATCTGCTGGGACAAGGAGTTTTATATACAGGGATGCTGAGGTGGGTGCATATGATCATAACACACGTACACACAGAGTGTTAGGAGCTTTCTCAGGATACATCCAGTCCTGCACCAGGTTTATGTCCAATGCACCCAGGGCAAAAGCACAGGAACATTTCTGACATTTGTTTTGATAGAGAAAATTGCATTTTATGTTAGGCTTGAACCCCTCTATAATACAGCAGTTATAATCTTCAATAAAAGTAGTGAAATAAATGAATGGTAAAATAGACCCACAAAATCATATGACATAAGTGAATCCGCAATCAGAAGCGGCGAACTAGTACTGGCATCACCATAAGTGAAATGGTTACTGAGCGATGTACCTGCGCCTCCGTGCGGGTCTACCTTACTCCCAATTACACAAACATGTCCTCCCTGTACAACAAATATAACCTGTGCACATTGTCTATATATAAAGAGATGGTCCAATGTGGTTACATATATAGCATTACTTTATATCTGTGAAACCCCATTTATAGTGTAGGGAAATGTACACAGCCTCCTGTGTTACTGCAGATACGTGACCTAGACATCTTTAAATAAAGAAACAAATAAAGGAAAGAATGAAGTTTCTTTCCAGCTGATCTAAAAGAAAATCATTATCCTGTTGGATAAATGACTCTCTCACTAACACCGCTACAGTGAGGTGAATGATAGAAAGTTTTCTGCCCTCCGTCAGACCAGTGACAAGTGCTGCATACACAGTAACAGTCCTCTATCTACCTTATTTTATACAAAACACAAACAAGGGAACAATTCATTTTCCAGGAGTGGATGTTCTCCATTCACAGATCTATATGTAGGTTACACATTGGAGACATCATGGGGTAAGAATAAAGCATCGTTAATCCCATCACACTGGAGTTCCAGGCTATTCATGCAGAAATCTGGGAGCTGGTGCATTTGTCTTGTAATAACACAGAGCCCCTGGGGTAAGAAGCATCACAAGACGAGATAGATCCTGAGTGCTCCGGTGTGGGGATGGGAGGGGGCTCAAGGACAGCAAACGTTGCAGTTTATACTCTACAAGAAGTGCTCAATAATAGATTATAATCCATCCTATATTAATTACCCGTAATTTACACCATAATAACGAGACGCAGTACAGAGGAGAAAGCTGTTTAAATAATGCAAGAATCTTCTAAGTGGCTAATGAGATAACCGGTGTCCGGTTCTCCACAGACTGAAACGTGGAAATCTAGTTCTAGTAATATTGATCTATGACCAGAGAGGCTGGACACACAAATAATGCGGCACACGGACGGCAGTTGTTGATGGCTTGGCATTAGTTCTGTGCCCCACTGTCTACACAATCATCTTCTCTCAAATGTACAAGAGATCAAACTGTGTGATGGCCGCAGGACTGTATATGGCAGTGTGTTATCGCACCGAGGACAGGGTTGATTAGAAGATCTAATGGAGACTATCTCGGTTCAGCTGCTGGATCCAGGGAGTTCAGCTGTCATTAATGCTGCAATCTCTGTTCTACCTTTGGAGATCTCCATGTCCTCGTTGGTGGCAGCAGCTGCCGACAAACATGGGGAACAACTTCTGGTTCCAGCATGGAGCATGATACTACAGAATAACACTGGATTACACACAGCTCTTCCAAGCTGGCAGATAACCACCAGAGCACCCGTGCAGCACATGGGCGACAGCCTTCTGTAAACCCAGATGAGGATACATGGTGAAGGACAGTTATGGTTGGCAGCAGCTGACAGTATTAAGATGTCTCCATTGTCCGCTGTCACCGTACCCACCACCAGTAGATGCACAGAAACTCCAAGTGTCAATAGCAGCTTTATAATTAGCGGCTGATAACGCTGTTGATTTACAATAGCCATACCCACTTTCCCTACCAGCTACACTTGTTATGGTCCTACCTCATGTGTTCTTCACACCTCTTAGATTGTAAGCTCATCTAGACAGGACCAGCTATACCTTCTGTTTCACATCCCATAAATGGTAAGCTTGTGAGCAGGGCTCTCTTACCTCTGTCTGTCTGTATCATCCAGTATTGTTTTATTACTGTGAGTGACCCCAATTGTAAAGCGCTACGGAAAAAGCTGGTGCTATATAAATAAATGCTGATGATGTCATGATCCCCTCAATGTACAGCGCTGCATAATAAGTCAGTATTTATAAATAAAGGATAATAATCATCAACATTTATTTATATAGAAAATTCCGTAGCGCTTTACAATTGGGAACAAACATTAATAAAACAATACTGGATAATACATACAGACAGAGAGGTAAGAGGGCCCTGCTCACAAGCTTACACTCTATGGGACAATGGTTTGATACACAAGGGTAAGTGCTACATCATATTGTATATTGGTCCAGCTAGAAAGCAAAGGTAAAAGTTCTTAGTGGGCTGTATGATCGGTCACACAGCAATGTTGGTCAGAGGGTTGTTGCCTTGTGTTAGCTGTGTAGAGGGTGTTAATAGGGTAACCTAGGGAGATTAAGAGGGTGGTTTAGGAATGTTATAAGCTTGTCTGAAGAGGTGGGTTTTCAGAGAACGCTTGAAGGTTTGAAGACTACAGGAAAGTCTAATATTGTGAGGGAGGGAATTCCATAAAGTGGGTGCAGCCTGAAAAAAGTCCTGTAACCGGGAATGGGAGGATGTGATGAGAGTGGAAGAGAGACGCAGATCTTGCGCAGAACGGAAGTGTCGAGTTGGGAGATATTTTGATACAGTGAGGCGATGTATGTCGGTGCAGCTTTGTTGATGGCCTTGTATCTTACAAGAAAAATTTTATACTGGAGTCGTTGAAAAACAGGCAACCAATGTAGAGACTGACAGAGGGGTTCAGCAGAGGAAGGATGATTTGCAAGGAAAATCAATCTCGCTGCTGCGTGCAAAATAGATTGTAGGGGCTGGAGTCTGATTTTGGGAAGACCAGTAAAGAGAGAATTGCAATAGACAATGCGGGAGATGATGAGTGCATGAATTAAGGTTTTATGCAGTGTTTTGTGAGAGATATGTACACATTCTGGAAATGTTTTTAGATGTATGCAGCATGATATAAATAGAGTTGATGTGGGTAACAAAGGATAGTTGTGAGCCAGGGATCAAACATCTGCAGCAAACATGCGTGGTGGGATTTATGGTCATGTTGTCAACAGAAATAGAAATGTCAGGCAGGAAGCTTCTATTGTTGGGTGGGAATATTAATAATTCAGTTTTTGAAAGATTGAGTTTGAGTTGGCGAGAAGACATCCAAGATGTCAGAAAGACAGTCAGTAACGCGAGACAACACAGATGATGAAGGATCAGGAGAGGATAGATAGATTTGTGTATCATCCGCATAGAGATGATACTGAAATCCAAAGGAGCTTATTAGTTTTCCAAGAGAAGTGGTGTAGATAGAGAATAGCAGAGGACCTAGGACTGAGCCTTGTGGTCTCCAACTGATAAAGGAAGCGGAGGTGGATCCAGAGAGATTAACACTGAAAGAGCGATTAGATAGGTAGGATGAGAACCAGGATACATTGTAGTGTAGTGTTTGTATGAGGAGAGAGTGGTCAACTGTGTCAAATGCAGCAGAGAGATCCAGGAGAATTAGAAGAGAGTAATCACCTTTAGTTTTAGCTGTGACCAGATCATTGACAACCTTGGTCAGCACAGTCATCTTGTATATTAATATACATCTCAGTCTAGCATGTAGCTAATGATGTTCTCAGTCCTTGTATAAATCACAACCATCGCTGAGTTCTCTTTGCATTAGATGAATGTATTTGGTTCTTGTTATAAAAGTATGATAAAACATCACACAGGAAATGCATGTAACATATACAATATGTACAATATGTCCTGTTATCTTCATGGAGCTTGTCCAGCTTTCCTCATTCTCTCATTGTAACGTCTTGTTTTGGTGTCTGGAAAATCTCCAGATAAGATCAGATTTAACAGGTGTCGGTGTTCTGCCTGTGGGGAATCTTCCTGGCTCTCTCGGAGTAGTCTGTACTGACAGGACAGACACTTCTCTAACCTCTAACTGATCAGCCCTCTACAGGTAACACCATGGGTCCTAATTACACAGGGACTTAAAGGAATAGTCTACTTTTTTTATCAGATTATATTAACGACCCAAAGGTCATTAAGGGGCTTCACTGTCATGTTATCTGTAAGATACACAATGAGGATGATTTATGACTAAGTGGGAGACAAATATGTGAAGCACATACATGACTGCCCCCAAAAGAAAGATCTTCACCTAAGTAGCAACATTAGATGCACTCTCTAGCAGAGTTTATCTAACAAACCTGAATAATATGTAAGTAGTTATAACTTTGTGAGATAACTTACCAGAGATAAGTGTTCCCAGTTGTTACTGACCCTCATGCCCTGGGCACCATATAAACCACTCCTGTCTTATCATCACCATTTATTTATATAGCACCACTAATTCCGCAGCGCTGTACAGAGAACTCATTCACATCAGTCCCTGCCCCATTGGGGCTTACAGTCTAAATTCCCCTAACACACACACACACACACACACACACACACACACACACACACACACACACACACACACACACAGAGTCAGATCTGGGCACTACTTCAAAAGAAGAAGATCAGGGGCCTGATTCATTAAGGATCTTAACTTGAGAAACTTCTTATTTAAGTCTCCTGGACAAAACCATGTTACAATGCAAGGGGTGAAAATTATTTTTCTGTTTTGCACATAAGTTAAATAATGACTGTTTTTTTTATGTAGCACACAAATACTTGATAGCTTATTTGTACACTGAAATTGATATTTGTGCGCAACATGAAAAAACAGTCAGTATTTAACTTATGTGCAAAACAGAAAACTAGTTTGCACCCCTTGCATTGTAACATGGTTTTGTCCAGGAGACTGAAATAAGATACCTCTTCATTTAAGATCCTTAATGAATCAGGCCCTAGGTGAGGATATAGGCGGACCTAGTAATAGGACTGTGTACAACGTCTGGCAGAAGGAAGCTGCGTTATACTATGCAGGCGGCTGTACATCTAATCATCGTCCTGTATATGAATGGACTATATAGAACGGTGATCACTGTGAATACTGCATTGAATCGCTTGCAGCTGGGATTCCGCACCCTATGCCTGAGTAGGATGTACGCCAGTTTGCCCAGCGTATCGTGCGAGATCGCTCTGCGCATTCCTGCGCTTAGACAGACAGGATGGGGGAGGGACAGTTCTAACGTAGGGCGAATACTGTAAAGGAGAGTTTACAGAAATACGGCTCATGCAGACCTGTAGAAATGCACATATATACTAGAGGCGTATCTGTTACAGGACAGGTACAAATACTCGCAGATGATGATGACATGGCACACACTAGGTGCATGTGCTGCTGCTGTGGACGCATCTCAAGACGTCTACGGCTCTGCATACGGGTGGAAATACGCTATTATTCTGTAGGGGTTTTTTTCTGTAATTTTCACCCATTTTGTAAACAACTCTACATTAGCCCCAAAGTGTATAAAACACAAAAAGTGCTCAAAGGTCTCAAAAGAGGGACGGTCCCCTCTTCCCTGACAGCTGGGCCGGAAGGCTCATTGTGGGGCAATTGTCTTCAGCAAGGCTAGGGGGATCCTAAATCTTCAGGCCCACTAAGGAAGAGGCTCTGAAAGGGCAGGAGGTGGGAACCAAAATGAGAACAGGGCCCATAAGTACCACCAAGACCCCTCAGTTTAAGTGAAAATAAGCAACTCAAAGGTGACATAAATATAATAAATTGTGCTCTGAACGCAGTTGTTCACCCCCTGCTGCATTGTTTACATGTTATTTTCTTACATTGGGGAATAAGAACATATTTTTGGGGATAAAAAACAATTCTTAAGTCTGAGTATTCCCTCTACATGTGACATGTGTGACTCTCAGATCACAGGAAATAACTGATTCATGTCATAATTATCTGAAAAACAATTCTACTCTACAATCTTTGATCCCTTAATTTAAATTTCTCAAATCCCTTCTGGCCACCCCTACTACTATTCCCTCTCGTCTTCCATAGGCTCCCTCCTAACCAGCTCCCCCTCTATCACACACCTGATCTACCTAACCCCTTCCCCTTTATCCTCTCCTAACTTTCACCAACATTTATTTATATAGCACCAGCAGATTCCGCAGTGCTTCCCCTCCTTACCTCTCTTAGCGGAAGGCTGGCCCTGCCTCAGTGTTTATGTTTCTTCAGTCCTACTTAGACCTTTGTCTTCTTACTGTTACAGCTAAAAACAAATGATCCTTAGGACAATGTTCCCCTAATTTCTGAAACGTGAAAGTGGAGCTTCCATTTCGGTGAGCATCAAATTCAACTGTGACTACTCGTGGGCAGAATAAGGTTTATGTGGTGAAACGCAAATGTGAGCGTGTGTATGCAAGATCGTGGGAGTGGCTTATTTTGTGGCCTTCTCTGTACAGTGCTGCGTAATTTGGTGGCACTATATAAATGATAATAAACAATGCAGAACAAGATGCTGCCGTTCATATATCTGTGATACGATCTACTGTATAAAGCACCTTGGCCTTTGGATCTATGTATTTGCATTATATAAAGGGCTGTCTTATCCTTTAAGGTGACCCTAATGGCAAACGTCTCCGTTCTGGCTTTGAAATCTCCCAGAATTACAATTAGAATTCCGGCCACGGAAGCAACCAGCTAATGTCTGTGAAACAGCCTCTAATCATTCAGTGTTTCATTAATAATCTGCTTCCTTTTAATGACTTCTCTGTTGTCTCCACATTATGTATATAATTAAACATATAAAACATAGCAAATTGGAAAGTTGTACAAAACAATAAAATGAATACATGATCAGCAATTACTATATCAGGCGGTGGCATGCACAGCAAGCAGGGAGGATCATGGGAAACATCTCTGAATCGCTGGGAAACCGCAGATTAAGAAGCTCAGTCTAGGACCACATGTCTCTGTATTTCAGGTGTAAGCTGTATAACTGGTGAAATATTCCCTAATATGGTGACGTTAGTGCTCATTTGATGCTAAATTATTAAAGACTAAAAAAAATACTAATTGTACAACAGAAAATGCCAGTTGCACCATTGTATAAATTAGGCACCAGGGTGACTCACCGGTCCAGTTACCGGGAGTGGTAGTAACACACCCAGCACTGTACATTACTCTGTGTCACATCCAGATCACTGTTACACTCTCACAATGTGCATTCAGTCTACACAAAGAGCGCTCATCATATCCCGATAAATACATGATTTCTGCACTTTCCATTCATGCCACAAATAGAGATGCATTCCATTCATCAGGCAGGTGCAGTAATAATCACTGGATTACTGCACAACCCAGCATCACACTCACATCTGGAATCATTTATTAGTTATTACAAGAACGGGAATTTTCATAACACAGCAAAACAGGTTATTTTTGTTTCCAAACTGTTGTCAAAATAATGAACAGCCAACTCAAAGAGGTTTGGAATTATACCCCCAGCACCAAGTCACGGAACTATAAATCTTTGTTTATTTAATATATTTACGCCCTTGGAAATGTCCCATAACATCAATCTACATCGAGCTTCTCGAGGTTTACAGATCCAACTGCAACTACACATGGTGTAAACAGAAATATTACTCTTCAAAGTCCACCCTTCAACCACCTTACAACCACCCATTTAGCTTGGAATTAATAAACGAGAGTGAGGAGACAATAGGTCTGTATTTATTACACCTCACTTTTATGTGTTTAGAGCTTTTTATCTCATTGGTCAAAGTGCACTTATCCACAAAATTCATCCCACTTAAAAGTATAGGACAAGACCCTCAGAGTTCAGAAAAGATTGTGTGTCCTCTCTGAGAGCAGAGAATGTCCCCATAAATCTCCCTCCCCCAGAGCAGAGAACGTCCCAGTAAATCTCCCTCTTCTAGAACCTGGAACATCCAACTAAATCTCCCTCTCCCAGAGCAGGGAACGTCCCAGTAAATCTCCCTCTTCTAGAACCGGGAACATCCCACTAAATCTCCCTCTCCCAGAGCAGGGAACGTCCCATTAAATCTCCCGTTTCTAGAGCAGGGAACATCCCACTAAATCTCCCTCTCCCAGAGCAGGGAACGTCCCAGTAAATCTCCCTCTTCTAGAGCAGGGAACATCCCACTAAATCTCCCTCTCCCAGAGCAGAGAACGTCCCAGTAAATCTCCCTCTTCTAGAGCAGGGAACATCCAACTAAATCTCCCTCTCCCAGAGCAGGGAACGTCCCAGTAAATCTCCCTCTCCTAGAACCGGGAACATCCCACTAAATCTCCCTCCCCCAGAGCAGGGAACGTCCCAGTAAATCTCCCTCTTCTAGAGCAGGGAAAATCCAACTAAATCTCCCTCTCCCAGAGCAGGGAACGTCCCAGTAAATCTCCCTCTCCTAGAACCGGGAACATCCCACTAAATCTCCCTCTCCCAGAGCAGGGAACGTCCCAGTAAATCTCCCTCTTCTAGAGCAGGGAACATCCCACTAAATCTCCCTCTCCCAGAGCAGGGAACGTCCCAGTAAATCTCCCTATTCTAGAGCAGGGAACATCCCACTAAATCTCCCTCTCCCAGAGCAGGGAACGTCCCAGTAAATCTCCCTCTTCTAGAGCAGGGAACATCCCACTAAATCTCCCTCTCCCAGAGCAGGGAACGTCCCAGTAAATCTCCCTCTCCTAGAACCGGGAACATCCCACTAAATCTCCCTCTCCCAGAGCAGGGAACGTCCTTGTAAATCTCCCTCTTCTAGAACCTGGAACATCCCACTAAATCTCCCTCCCCCAGAGCAGGGAACGTCCCAGTAAATCTCCCTCTTCTAGAGCAGGGAACATCCCACTAAATCGCCCTCTCCCAGAGCAGGAAACATCCTTGTAAATATCCCTCTCCTAGAACCTGGAACATCCCACTAAATCTCCCTCTCCCAGAGCAGGGAACGTCCTTGTAAATCTCCCTCTTCTAGAGCAGGGAACATCCCACTAAATCGCCCTCTCCCAGAGCAGGAAACATCCTTGTAAATATCCCTCTCCTAGAACCTGGAACATCCCAGTAAATCTCCCTCTCCCAGAGCAGGGAACGTCCCAGTAAATCTCCCTCTTCTAGAGCAGGGAACATCCCACTAAATCTCCCTCTCCCAGAGCAGGGAACGTCCCAGTAAATCTCCCTCTTCTAGAGCAGGGAACATCCCACTAAATCTCCCTCTCCCAGAGCAGGGAACGTCCCAGTAAATCTCCCTCTCCTAGAACAGGGGACATCCCAATAAATTGCCCTCTCCCAGAGCAGGGAATGTACCAGGTAAATCGCCCTTTCTCAGAGCAGGAAACATCACAAAAAATAGCCCTCTCGCAGAGCATGTAACGCCCCCATAAATGACTGTCTCCCAGAGCATGTAACGCCCCATAAATGACTGTCTCCCAGAGCATGTAACGTCCTGGTAAATCTCTCTCTCTTAGAGCAGTGAATATCCCAATAAATCGCTCTCTCCTAGAAGAGGGAATGACCCGGTAATTCGCCATCTGAGAAATCCACGTGGTCCTGTCCTGCCTGTTCTATCACAGTTCCTGTGGCCTCCTATTTTATACTGACCTTTATCCCTGTGTTCCTGTCCTGGCTCTACTGTTTTAATACAGTCCATGTGTTCACCTGTTTCTATTCTGCGTCTGCCTATTCTTTATTTACCCTTGTGTCCTCCGATTCTCACTAGACTTACCACTGACTGCCTGTCATTGTAGCATGCATCTTTTTGGTCTGTGTCTGTATATATTTTTGTACAAGAGAGAAGGACCACTTGTGAGTGTGGTGGAGCGAAATATCTGTGTTATGATGTCATTCATCCCAGAGCTGACTGGCGGAAGACAACTGCTGTTGACCTTGCGCTGTGGAAATAGAGCAGCTCTGATCCTATGCATTCAGAAATCATGGTCCAGGCCTCTTTGGGGCTGGCTGCCGAACCCACTATTATTACTACTCTATGGTCTCTTCTGTATACCAGCCTATCACCATGTGTGCACTGCAGTCAGAGATCCAAGGTCTTCATACTTTAAGACCCAGAGGCAGCCAAGTGTCCATGCACCTTCTGTCAATGGAAAAGTGGCTATTACAGATGAAGGTGCACAACTAGACTGTGTCCCTGGATGTTACATATCTGTTGATTTGTGGCACCATTGCCAAGGGTAGTCAGGTGACCATAAGTTATAGAGCATGCCTGCTCTTGTCTCATCTCTCTTCCAACGGTCATGGTTACTGCTACTTGGGCACATGCAAATGACGTGTGTACACGCTAGAGGCATCTTACTTTATGATTATCAGTTGCCTATGATTACAAATCGAATCAAGATTTACCAACCTGACTTGTCTACTGATTATGTACTTGTCCTACCTGCCTTGGTCTCTACCTGTCCCTGACCTTGCACTGAGGCTAGCACAGGATCTGCAATCTGTATTTACTCGATGACAAAGTCCAAGGTCCCTGCAGGTCTGTGACAAATTCAAAAGTGCTCCTTAGATTCAATGCCACAAGTTATAGCCAGCGCAAAGTGTGCCACATCGCTAAGATACATAGAGGAGAGCACCGGTGTATTGGTTTAAGGTGTTGTGTTTTCAGTGGTTCATGACTGTGATATATTTCCACATCCGTGTCAGGAACCAGCAAAGTGCTCCTCAAAGTGCCGTAAAGTCAAACAATGTTTTATTCAGTAGACATCACACATATATTGCATGTGGCAGCACGGTGGCTTAGTGGTTAGCACTTCTGCCTCACAGCACTGGGGTCATGAGTTCAATTCCCAACCATGGCCTTATCTGTATGGACTTTGTATGTTCTCCCCATGTTTGCGTGGATTTCCTCCCACACTCCAAAAACATACTGGTAGGTTAATTGGCTGCTATCAAAATTGACCCTAGTCTCTATCTCTCTCTCTCTCTCTGTCTGTCTCTCTCTCTGTCTGTGTGTCTGTGTTAGGTAATTTAGACTGTAAGCTCCAATGGGGCAGGGACTGATGTGAGCGAGTTCTCTGTACAGCGCTGCGGAATCAGTGGCGCTATATAAATAACTGATGATAATGATTATGATGTATAAAACTGCCCATGATGATACCTTGATTTATAATGTACTCCAATGTTACATGTATAAACCTTTCAGGGCACCACAGACAGGAGAACATGGAGAAACTATTCAATGTTTGGTTATTATTTCCAGCTCTGTGAATCTGATCTCTGGTAATAACAATGTATAATCCTACAATAGTAACGCTGCGTGTACCTCATTATCAGGCGTCCCTTGTGATGGGCACAGTTACCTGCAGCCCGGTGACAACTACAACCAATCTTTTGACCATAAAACTCAGTCTTTTAAGTTAGTTAATAGGAATCCCACAGATACAGACCTACAATATGGTGCCCCTGTGTTCACTAAACATGTCTATCGGAGATCAGAGTACGGAGCGCTGGCCATGAATCACACACAGTGCGTGCAGGACATAAATACAATCCTTATTTCTGCTACAAATGAAGAACAATATATCAGCATGAAAATAAGATGTAAGAAGTCCCAGCAGGTGCTGGTGTCTATACATCAGTCACTATAGTCATGAATCAGCGCTGGACAGGATATAATAAACTATAGACAGATGATGTTGGGATAGAGCAGTCAGCGGAGGGGCAGAGTACACACGATACATGTAAAGCATTATGGTGACTGACGGGTTTGTCCTATTTCTGTCTCTGATATTTGCCTAATTTCTGTCTGAACCCAACACCAACTAAACAACATATCTGACTGACAAATGAGATTTGCATTGTGGGGCCAGGTAACCCCCCTGCAGGCTCCACAGTGACGGTAAAGCACGGTCTCTACATATATACATAAACCACCGTATAGATACAGTCAGTATGGATCAAAGACTTCTTTCTGGCTGAATAAAGGGAATATAAAATCACCTACAATATTTACACAGCCAATTACAGCGTCTCATCGAGGGTTTAACCAACTAATTAAGAGCAAAGTGTTTGAAACCTTCCTAGCTGTACAATAAGCAGTAATACGTGTGATCTGAGACTGGCTCACAGCACCCGAGGCATCTGCTGGTTATGGAGAAATCCCCAGTGTCTGCACAGAGCAACGTGAGGAAGGGTCCAGAATAATTACCGTAACCCCCAGGAAAGACGCTGTAATAACGCTGCATATAGCGTATGGTAACATGCATTATATATGTCAGCACGTAGTATGACCTATATAGAAGCAGCTGACTACAACAATCTGTACGTCCGCACCCTCAGCACATTCCTGTGACATATATAACTTGCAGACATTGGGCAGTTTGTGAGTACTGTAAAGGTTGTTTATGAAAGTGTGAATAATGTGAGCTGTGTTTATGTCTCCATCTGGTACATACTTAGATGTACGGTCACATTCTGCATCTCCCAACGGCCCCAGATAAGTTATGTGAGTACAATGTGTAAGAGACGCACCATTGTGTCGGTCATTGTGACAGTAAGTTGTACAGGTGATGTGTTTTGTGAATACATTGTGTAAGTGATGTGTTTTGTGAATACATTGTGTAAGTGATGTGTTTTGTGAATACATTGTGTAAGTGATGTGTTTTGTGAATACATTGTGTAAGTGATGTGTTTTGTGAATACATTGTGTAGGTGATGTGTTTTGTGAATACATTGTGTAAGTGATGTGTTTTGTGAATACATTGTGTAAGTGATGTGTTTTGTGAATACATTGTGTAAGTGATGTGTTTTGTGAATACATTGTGTAAGTGATGTGTTTTGTGAATACATTGTGTAAGTGATGTGTTTTGTGAATACATTGTGTAAGTGATGTGTTTTGTGAGCACATGGTTTAATAAGAGGCTGAAAAAATTCAACATGACAAAATAAACAGCAAGGTTACCATGAGAGAAGGTCATTATGATAAGATGCATCTCTGTAACCGTATCCTCGGGAAACACTAGAACAATTATAACTCGTGATGTATAATCCTGGCTCAGTGAGCAACAGAAACCGAGGATCCTAATCAGGTGATGACCGATATGTGAGGAACGCTAACATGCTGGGTACACGGTTGTCTTATTGATGTACCTGATTACCAGATTAAACTGGTATATTTTTATATACAGAACAGGAGGTCTGTCCTCACTACAGCTGAACCCGGCTGTATCTATATATAAACCTATGGATGCCACACCTGTTACAGGAGTATAGAGATGAACATGTCATTACATAGAAGAATAAAACAACATACACAGGAAAATCTGATTGCAATCAAGTTCCCCTTGTGTGTGGTGGAGGTGTAAATTCACAATTCTGGCTATTTATATACTGATCTATGTAGCAGATGTGAAGAAGCATCCAGCTCATATCTCATTAATGTCTATGTACATTATACAGAAGGAAACAACACGTGCGATATACACAGCAGATAACAGCGGCTCTCAGAGCGGAGGATTAACACTGAACAGACTAGTACAAGCTGGTGCCCCAATGATACAACATCTGGGGCAGGTCACCCATACAATACACAGTATATTACATCACACAGTCACCTCTATAAACCTATATCTGTCCATGATCTACCCAGTATATTACATCATACAGTCACCTCTATAAACCTATATCTGTCCATGACCTACCCAGTATATTACATCACACAGTCACCTCTATAAACCTATATCTGTCCATGATCTACCCAGTATATTACATCACACAGTCACCTCTATAAACCTATATCTGTCCATGATCTACCCAGTATATTACATCATACAGTCACCTCTATAAACCTATATCTGTCCATGATCAAACCAGTATATTACATCACAGTCACCTCTATAAACCTATATCTGTCCATGACCTACCCAGTATATTATATCACAGTCACCTCTATAAACCTATATCTGTCCATGACCTACCCAGTATATTACATCATACAGTCACCTCTATAAACCTATATCTGTCCATGATCTACCCAGTATATTACATCATACAGTCACCTATATAAACCTATATCTGTCCATGATCTACCCAGTATATTACATCACACAGTCACCTCTATAAACCTATATCTGTCCATGATCTACCCAGTATATTACATCACACAGTCACCTCTATAAACCTATATCTGTCCATGATCTACCCAGTATATTACATCACACAGTCACCTCTATAAACCTATATCTGTCCATGATCTACCCAGTATATTACATCATACAGTCACCTCTATAAACCTATATCTGTCCATGATCTACCCAGTATATTACATCACACAGTCACCTCTATAAACCTATATCTGTCCATGATCTACCCAGTATATTACATCACACAGTCACCTCTATAAACCTATATCGGTCCATGACCTACCCAGTATATTACATCATACAGTCACCTCTATAAACCTATATCTGTCCATGACCTACCCAGTATATTATATCATACAGTCACCTCTATAAACCTATATCTGTCCATGACCTACCCAGTATATTACATCACACCTCTAAAAACCTATATCTGTCCATGACCTACCCAGTATATTACATCACACCTCTAAAAACCTATATCTGTCCATGACCTACCCAGTATATTACATCACACAGTCACCTCTATAAACCTATATCCGTCCATGATCTACCCAGTATATTACATCACACCTCTATAAACCTATATCTGTCCATGACCTACCCAGTATATTACATCATACAGTCACCTCTATAAACCTATATCTGTCCATGATCTACCCAGTATATTACATCACAGTCACCTCTATAAACCTATATCTGTCCATGATCTACCCAGTGTATTACATCACACAGTCACCTCTATAAACCTATATCTGTCCATGATCTACCCAGTATATTACATCATACAGTCACCTCTATAAACCTATATCTGTCCATGACCTACCCAGTATATTATATCATACAGTCACCTCTATAAACCTATATCTGTCCATGACCTACCCAGTATATTACATCACACCTCTAAAAACCTATATCTGTCCATGACCTACCCAGTATATTACATCACACCTCTAAAAACCTATATCTGTCCATGACCTACCCAGTATATTACATCACACAGTCACCTCTATAAACCTATATCCGTCCATGATCTACCCAGTATATTACATCACACCTCTATAAACCTATATCTGTCCATGACCTACCCAGTATATTACATCACACAGTCACCTCTATAAACCTATATCTGTCCATGACCTACCCAGTATATTACATCATACAGTCACCTCTATAAACCTATATCTGTCCATGACCTACCCAGTATATTACATCACACAGTCACCTCTATAAACCTATATCCGTCCATGATCTACCCAGTATATTACATCACACCTCTATAAACCTATATCTGTCCATGACCTACCCAGTATATTACATCACACAGTCACCTCTATAAACCTATATCTGTCCATGACCTACCCAGTATATTATATCACAGTCACCTCTATAAACCTATATCTGTCCATGATCTACCCAGTATATTACATCACAGTCACCTCTATAAACCTATATCTGTCCATGACCTACCCAGTATATTACATCACACAGTCACCTCTATAAACCTATATCTGTCCATGATCTACCCAGTATATTACATCACAGTCACCTCTATAAACCTATATCTGTCCATGATCTACCCAGTATATTACATCACACAGTCACCTCTATAAACCTATATCGGTCCATGACCTACCCAGTATATTACATCATACAGTCACCTCTATAAACCTATATCTGTCCATGACCTACCCAGTATATTATATCATACAGTCACCTCTATAAACCTATATCTGTCCATGACCTACCCAGTATATTACATCACACAGTCACCTCTATAAACCTATATCTGTCCATGATCTACCCAGTATATTACATCACACAGTCACCTCTATAAACCTATATCTGTCCATGACCTACCCAGTATATTATATCATACAGTCACCTCTATAAACCTATATCTGTCCATGACCTACCCAGTATATTACATCACACAGTCACCTCTATAAACCTATATCTGTCCATGACCTACCCAGTATATTATATCATACAGTCACCTCTATAAACCTATATCTGTCCATGACCTACCCAGTATATTACATCACACCTCTAAAAACCTATATCTGTCCATGACCTACCCAGTATATTACATCACACAGTCACCTCTATAAACCTATATCCGTCCATGATCTACCCAGTATATTACATCACACCTCTATAAACCTATATCTGTCCATGACCTACCCAGTATATTACATCACACAGTCACCTCTATAAACCTATATCTGTCCATGACCTACCCAGTATATTATATCACAGTCACCTCTATAAACCTATATCTGTCCATGACCTACCCAGTATATTACATCACACAGTCACCTCTATAAACCTATATCTGTCCATGACCTACCCAGTATATTACATCACACAGTCACCTCTATAAACCTATATCTGTCCATGACCTACCCAGTATATTACATCACACAGTCACCTCTATAAACCTATATCTGTCCATGACCTACCCAGTATATTATATCACAGTCACCTCTATAAACCTATATCTGTCCATGATCTACCCAGTATATTACATCACACAGTCACCTCTATAAACCTATATCTGTCCATGATCTACCCAGTATATTACATCACAGTCACCTCTATAAACCTATATCTGTCCATGACCTACCCAGTATATTACATCACAGTCACCTCTATAAACCTATATCTGTCCATGACCTACCCAGTATATTACATCACAGTCACCTCTATATACCTATATCTGTCCATGACCTAGTCAGTATATTACATCACACAGTCACCTCTATAAACCTATATCTGTCCATGATCTACCCAGTATATTACATCACAGTCACCTCTATAAACCTATATCTGTCCATGACCTACCCAGTATATTACATCACAGTCACCTCTATAAACCTATATCTGTCCATGATCTACCCTGTATATTACATCACACAGTCACCTCTATAAACCTATATCTGTCCATGACCTACCCAGTATATTACATCACACAGTCACCTATATAAACCTATATCTGTCCATGATCTACCCAGTATATTACATCATACAGTCACCTCTATAAACCTATATCTGTCTTATCAATTTAGTACAACTAATTACATTAAATAAAGCTTTTCAGTTTTCAAGCAAAATACTGCTTGATTTAGCCTAATGAATGGCGTAAATGAGAGTGAGGGACATTGGGTTTGGATATATTACAGGTTGCAAGGACAGAATATAAACTTGTACATAGAATCCTGCAGTAGGGGCAGAATCTCACAGCACAAATCATGCTTCTGTGGACCACTGCGGTTGTTATACACTAGCTGTGAGCACCTTCTGGTTCTTTATGGTTCCATTATTATAGTGGAGCGCCTCTGGGCTCGCTCCAACCCACCTCAATATAACTGTAATGGATGCACAGTAGGAAGGAAGCTCAAGAACGTGATACGGCAGATAGGATGTAACCCGTGTCTCTTGGCTGCATCTTATGATGATGGAGAACTGTTGGTAACTATTCACAATGTCCCGCACCAAATTATCCACATACACAACCTGATTCTCAGCTACATAGAAGCCATAAAACTGTGTTATGAGACCCCTGTGCAGTATCTTGGGGCCTATGTAAATACAATGTAATATACCATTTTATTACATGAGCTACAGCAAATTCCAGCCTCTGCCCACATTAATTGCCATCCAACCCACGTGCCCAATACAATACGGTTCCCTCCTTTCTTATGAAGGATTTCAGACCCCAGATTATCGGGCTCATTAGAGGCATTTAGCGAGTGTTTTCCCCAGATAGTGCAATCTGCTGAGCACAGAGGCAGCGTGCAGCGAGCAGGCGCATTCCGTGCAGCAGCCGGAGTGGGCATGTTATTTGAAGCACACACTCCACACTTAATGATGTCTCTGCAGCACAAAGAGGAAGCCATTAGTAAAGGTTAATAGAAACTGCTAAACAATCACAGCAAACTAATTACAGCTCTGAGCTCCTCTGCCCCTATTGTTCGTCCTGTGTCGCCCGTCTAATAGCTGTGACAGGTGGGACCCGGAGTGATGAGCTGCATCTGCTGATCAAACCGTTATTAGAGCAGACTGTACACGCTGAACAGCCGATCGGGTCACCTCTCATCATTCACAGCCCGGCTCAGGAACAGGCTGTGGTGCCGGTCAATTATAAGCATATATTTATAGCCAATATTAATTGGAAATAGTGTAGTGCTTTTTGATGGAAACTGCATTATTATTATTATTCTCATTGGGAGATGTGCATGGCTATGAGAGGAATGGGTGGAATCAGTGGGAAGTTGTGCGTGGCTATGAGAGGAACGGGTGGAATCAGTGGGAAGGAGTGCCTGGCTATGAGAGGAACGGGTGGAATCAGTGGGAAGGAGTGCGTGGCTATGAGAGGAACATGTGGAATCAGTGGGAAGGTGTGCGTGGCTATGAGAGGAACGGGTGGAATCAGTGGGAAGGTGTGCGTGGCTATGAGAGGAACGGGTGGAATCAGTGGGAAGGTGTGCGTGGCTATGAGAGGAACAGAAGGAATCAGTGGGAAGGTGTGTGTGGCTATGAGAGGAACGGGTGGAATCAGTGGGAAGGTGTGTGTGGCTATGAGAGGAACAGGTGGAATCAGTGGGAAGGTGTGCGTGGCTATGAGAGGAACAGGTGTAATCAGTGGGAAGGGGTGCGTGGCTATGATAGGAACGGGTGGAATCAGTGGGAAGGTGTGCGTGGCTATGAGAGGAACGGGTGGAATCAGTGGGAAGGAGTGCGTGGCTATGAGAGGAACATGTGGAATCAGTGGGAAGGAGTGCGTGGCTATGAGAGGAACATGTGGAATCAGTGGGAAGGGGTGCGTGGCTATGATAGGAACGGGTGGAATCAGTGGGAAGGTGTGCGTGGCTATGAGAGGAACATGTGGAATCAGTGGGAAGGTGTGCGTGGCTATGAGAGGAACGGGTGGAATCAGTGGGAAGGAGTGCGTGGCTATGAGAGGAACATGTGGAATCAGTGGGAAGGTGTGCGTGGCTATGAGAGGAAAGGGTGGAATCAGTGGGAAGGGGTGCGTGGCTATGAGAGGAACGGGTGGAATCAGTGGGAAGGTGTGCGTGGCTATGAGAGGAACATGTGGAATCAGTGGGAAGGTGTGCGTGGCTATGAGAGGAACGGGTGGAATCAGTGGGAAGGAGTGCGTGGCTATGAGAGGAACATGTGGAATCAGTGGGAAGGTGTGCGTGGCTATGAGAGGAAAGGGTGGAATCAGTGGGAAGGGGTGCGTGGCTATGAGAGGAACGGGTGGAATCAGTGGGAAGGTGTTCGTGGCTATGAGAGGAATGGGTGGAATCAGTGGGAAGGTGTGCGTGGCTATGAGAGGAACAGGTGTAATCAGTGGGAAGGGGTGCGTGGCTATGATAGGAACGGGTGGAATCAGTGGGAAGGTGTGCGTGGCTATGAGAGGAACATGTGGAATCAGTGGGAAGGTGTGCGTGGCTATGAGAGGAACGGGTGGAATCAGTGGGAAGGAGTGCGTGGCTATGAGAGGAACATGTGGAATCAGTGGGAAGGTGTGCGTGGCTATGAGAGGAAAGGGTGGAATCAGTGGGAAGGGGTGCGTGGCTATGAGAGGAACGGGTGGAATCAGTGGGAAGGTGTGCGTGGCTATGAGAGGAACATGTGGAATCAGTGGGAAGGTGTGCGTGGCTATGAGAGGAACGGGTGGAATCAGTGGGAAGGAGTGCGTGGCTATGAGAGGAACATGTGGAATCAGTGGGAAGGTGTGCGTGGCTATGAGAGGAAAGGGTGGAATCAGTGGGAAGGGGTGCGTGGCTATGAGAGGAAAGGGTGGAATCAGTGGGAAGGGGTGCGTGGCTATGAGTGGAACGGGTGGAATCAGTGGGAAGGTGTGCGTGGCTATGAGTGGAACGGGTGGAATCAGTGGGAAGGTGTGCATGGCTATGAGTGGAACGGGTGGAATCAGTGGGAAGGTGTGCATGGCTATGAGTGGAACGGGTGTAATCAGTGGGAAGGTGTGCATGGCTATGAGAGGAACAGGTGGAATCAGTGGGAAGGTGTGCGTGGCTATGAGTGGAACGGGTGGAATCAGTGGGAAGGTGTGCGTGGCTATGAGAAGAACAGGTGCACCATATATGGATAAGATGTCGGAGGCATGGGATTAGATTGAGCGGAGTAACTGACATCTGCTAAGGATTCTGACAAACGTTCAGGTACAAAATGCTTTTACATTGATATAAGTTTTTCATTGAATAATCAGTGATCTACAGATATCAGGCTACCATCATCATCAGCTATTTATATAGCGCCACTAATTCCGCAGCGCTGTACAGAGAACTCACTCACATCAGTCTGTGCCCCATTGGAGCTTACAGTCTAAATTGCCCAACACACACAGACAGAGAGAGAGAGAAAGAGACTATGGTCAATTTTGATGCAGCCAATTAACCTACTAGTTTATTTTTGGAGTGTGGGAGTAAACCAGAGCACCCGGAGGAAACCCACGCAAACACGGACAGAACATACAAACTCCACACAGATAAGGCCATGGTTGGGATTCAAACTCATGACCCCAGTGCTGTGAGGCAGAAGAGCTAACCACTGAGCCACCGTGCTGCCCAAAGGAAGGTCCCGTGATCCCGATTAAAACTGGGGTTGATGCGGCCACAACGCAGAGTAATAACCACTATATGATCACAGCAACTTTTCTGAGCCAGGTAGGAGTCGAACCTACAATCTTCCGATCCGCGTGTTATCCATTGCGCCACTGACCATTCTTATTGCAGTAGATCAGGCAGGTAGTGACTAGGGATGAGCGCACTCGGATTTTTGAAATCCGAGCCCACCCGAACGTTGCGGATCCGAGTCGGATCCGAGACAGATCCGGGTATTGGCGCCAAATTCAAAAGTGAAACTGAGGCTCTGACTCATAATCCCATTGTCGGATCTCGCGATACTCGGATCCTATAAATTCCCCGCTAGTCGCCGCCATCTTCACTCGGGCATTGATCAGGGTAGAGGGAGGGTGTGTTAGGTGGTCCTCTGTGCTGTTTAGTTCTGTGCTGTTTAGTTCTGTGCTGTTTAGTTCTGTGCTGTTTAGTTCTGTGCTGTTTAGTGCTGTGCTGTGCTGTGCTGTGCTGTGTTCTGCAGTATCAGTCCAGTGGTGCTGTGTGCTGTGCTCTGTCCTTCTGAGGTCAGTGGTGCTGCTGGGTCCTGTGCTGTGTCCTGTTCAGTCCAGTGGTGCTGTGTCCTGTGCTCTGTGCTTCTAAGGGCATAGTTATTTCCCCAATATTCCCCTGTGTTTAAAAAAATAAAAAAAAGTTTTTTTAAAAAATACCAAAAACTACTTTAATATTTTTTAATTACCACAAAATTTTCACAACCAATCCTGCAGTATAAGCCCATTGGTACTGCAATATTACCAAGTTCACACATTCAGCAGTAAAAGTCCAGTGGTACTGCAATATTACAAAGTTTACACATTCTGCAGTATCAGTCCAGTGGTGCTGTGTCCTGTGCTCTGTCCTGCTGAGTTCCGTAGTGCTGCTGGATCCTGTGCCGTGTCCTGTTCAGTCCAGTGGTGCTGTGTCCTGTGCTCTGTGCTTCTAAGGGCATAGTTTTTTCCCCATTATTCCCAAGTTTTTAAAAAATAAAAAAAAAGTAAAAAATAATAAAAAATTTAAAAAAAAAAAAATATATAATAATTATAACCAAATTTGCAAAACCAATCCAGCATTATAAGTCCATTGGTACTGCAATATTACCAAGTTCACACATTCTGCAGTATCAGTCCAGTGGTGCTGTGTCCTGTGCTCTGTCCTGCTGAGTTCCGTAGTGCTGCTGGGTCCTGTGCCGTGTCCTGTTCAGTCCAGTGGTGCTGTGTCCTGTGCTCTGTGCTTCTAAGGGCATAGTTATTTCCCCACTATTCCCAAGTTTTTTAAAAATAAAAAAAAAGTAAAAAAAAATAAAAAATTAAAAAAAATAAATAAATATAATAATTATAACCAAATTTGCAAAACCAATCCAGCATTATAAGTCCATTGGTACTGCAATATTACCAAGTTCACACATTCTGCAGTATCAGTCCAGTGGTGCTGTGTCCTGTGCTCTGTCCTGCTGAGTTCCGTAGTGCTGCTGGGTCCTGTGCTGTGTCCTGTTCAGTCCAGTGGTGCTGTGTCCTGTGCTCTGTGCTTCTAAGGGCATAGTTATTTCCCCACTATTCCCAAGTTTTTTAAAAATAAGAAAAAAGTAAAAAAAAATAAAAAAAAAATAATATATATAATAATTATAACCAAATTTGCAAAACCAATCCAGCAGTATAAGTCCATTGGTACTGCAATATTACCAAGTTCACACATTCTGCAGTATCTTGTGCTACATATAATGGAGACCAAAAATTTGGAGGATAAAGTAGGGAAAGATCAAGACCCACTTCCTCCTAATGCTGAAGCTGCTGCCACTAGTCATGACATAGACGATGAAATGCCATCAACGTCGTCTTCCAAGCCCGATGCCCAATCTCGTAGTACCGGGCATGTAAAATCCAAAAAGCCCAAGTTAAGAAAAAGTAGCAAAAAGAGAAACTTAAAATCATCTGAGGAGAAACGTAAAGTTGCCAATATGCCATTTACGACACGGAGTGGCAAGGAACGGCTTAGGCCCTGGCCCGTGTTCATGACTAGTGGTTCAGCTTCACCCACGGATCTTAGCCCTCCTCCTCCTCCCCCCCCCTACAAAAAATTGAAGAGAGTTATGCTGTCAGCAACAAAACAGCAAACAACTCTGCCTTCTAAAGAGAAATTATCACAAATCCCCAAGGCGAGTCCAAGCGTGTTGGTGGTTGTCAAGCCTGACCTTCCCATCACTGTACGGGAAGAGGTGGCTCGGGAGGAGGCTATTGATGATGTAGCTGGCGCTGTGGAGGAACTTGATGATGAGGATGGTGATGTGGTTATTGTAAATGAGGCACCAGGGGGGGAAACAGCTGATGTCCATGGGATGAAAAAGCCCATCGTCATGCCTGGTCAGAAGACCAAAAAATGCACCTCTTCGGTCTGGTGTTATTTTTATCCAAATCCAGACAACCAATGTATGGCAATATGTAGCTTATGTAAAGCTCAAATAAGCAGGGGTAAGGATCTTGCCCACCTAGGAACATCCTCCCTTATACGTCACCTGAATAACCTTCATAGTTCAGTGGTTAGTTCAGGAACTGGGGCTAGGACCCTCATCGGTACAGGGACACCTAAATCCCGTGGTCCAGTTGGATACACACCAGCAACACCCTCCTCGTCAACTTCCTCCACAATCTCCATCAGATTCAGTCCTGCAGCCCAAGTCAGCAGCCAGACTGAGTCCTCCTCAATACTGGATTCATCCGAGGAATCCTGCAGCGGTACGCCTACTACTGCCACTGCTGCTGTTGCTGCTGTTAGTCGGTCATCTTCCCAGAGGGGAAGTCGTAAGACCGCTAAGTCTTTCACAAAACAATTGACCGTCCAACAGTCGTTTGCCATGACCACCAAATACGATAGTAGTCACCCTATTGCAAAGCGTATAACTGCGGCTGTAACTGCAATGTTGGTGTTAGACGTGCGCCCGGTGTCCGCCATCAGTGGAGTGGGATTTAGAGGGTTGATGGAGGTATTGTGTCCCCGGTACCAAATCCCCTCGAGATTCCACTTCACTAGGCAGGCGATACCAAAAATGTACAGAGAAGTACGATCAAGTGTCCTCAGTGCTCTTAAAAATGCCGTTGTACCCACTGTCCACTTAACCACGGACATGTGGACAAGTGGTTCTGGGCAAACGAAGGACTATATGACTGTGACAGCCCACTGGGTAGATGCATCCCCTTCCGCAGCAACAGCAACAGCTGCATCAGTAGCAGCATCTACAAAATGGCTGCTCATGCAAAGGCAGGCAACATTGTGCATTACAGGCTTTAATAAGAGGCACAACGCTGACAACATATTAGAGAAAATGAGGGAAATTATCTCCCAGTGGCTTACCCCACTTAGACTCTCATGGGGATTTGTGGTGTCAGACAATGCCAGTAACATTGTGCGGGCATTAAATATGGGCAATTTCCAGCACGTCCCATGTTTTGCCCACACCATTAATTTGGTGGTGCAGCATTACCTCAAGAGTGACAGGGGTGTGCAGGAGATGCTTGCGGTGGCCCGCAAAATTGCTGGACACTTTCGGCATTCAGCCAGTGCCTACCGCAGACTAGAGGCACATCAAAAAAGCTTGAACCTGCCCTGCCATCACCTCAAACAAGAGGTTGTGACGCGCTGGAACTCCACCCTCTATATGCTGCAGAGGATGGAGGAGCAGCAAAAGGCCATTCAGGCCTACACAGCCACCTACGACATAGGCAAAGGAGTGGGGATGCGCCTGAGTCAAGCGCAGTGGAGACTGATTTCCGTGTTGTGCAAGGTTCTGCAGCCATTTGAACTTGCCACACGAGAAGTCAGTTCCGACACTGCCAGCTTGAGTCAGGTCATTCCCCTGATCAGGCTGTTGCAGAAGCAGCTGGAGAAAGTGAGGGAGGAGCTGGTAAGCCATTGCGATTACAGCAAGCATGTAGCTCTTGTGGATGTAGCCCTTCGTACGCTTTGCCAGGATCCGAGGGTGGTCACTCTTTTAAAGTCAGAGGAATACATTCTGGCCACCGTGCTCGATCCTCGGTTTAAAGCGTATGTTGTGTCTCTGTTTCCGGCGGACACAAGTCTACAGCGGTGCAAAGACCTGCTGGTCAGGAGATTGTCCTCTGAAGAGGACCGTGACATGCCAACAGCTCCACCCTCATTTTCTTCCACATCTATGGCTGCGAGGAAAAAGCTCAGTTTTCCCAAAAGAGGCACTGGCGGGGATGCTGATAACATCTGGTCCGGACTGAAGGACCTGCCAACCATTGCAGACATGTCTACTCTCGCTGCATTGGATGCTGTGACAATAGAAAAAATTGTGGATGATTACTTTGCTGACACCATCCAAGTAGACATGTCAGACAGTCCATATTGTTACTGGCAGGAAAAAAAGGCAGTTTGGAAGCCCCTGTACAAACTGGCTCTATTTTACCTGAGTTGTCCCCCCTCCAGTGTGTACTCGGAAAGAGTTTTTAGTGCAGCGGGGAACCTGGTCAGTGAGCGGCGAAGGAGGTTGCTTCCTCACAACGTTGAAAAAATGATGTTTATAAAAATGAATAATCAATTCCTCAATGAAGTACAGCACTGCCCTCCAGATACTACAGAGGGACCTGTGGTTGTGGAGTCCAGCGGGGACGAATTGATAATGTGTGATGAGGAGGAAGTACACACTGTAGGGGGAGAGGAATCAGAGGTTGAGGATGAGGACGACATCTTGCCTCAGTAGAGCCTGTTTAGTCTGTACAGGGAGAGATGAATAGCTTTTTTGGTGTGGGGGCCCAAACAAACCAATCATTTCAGTCAAAGTTGTTTGGTAGGCCCTGTCGCTGAAATGATTTGTGTGTTAAAGTGTGCATGTCCTATTTCAACAGCAGACCTCTCAACTGCAGCTCATCCCTCCTCTGCGGGGATAATGTCTCCTGTGCTCTGACACGTCACTCTGTGTACTCTCAGCCTCAGGATCTGACACTACAGCTACCATGCCTCTTGTAGCAGCCCTCACTCCAGGGCCTCTTCCATGTGCAGTGTCCCCCTCTCTCTTGGGTTCACTATAGTGGCATGGAGTTCTCCCCCTCATCCAGGGCACACATTCCTTGCCCTGGCTCAGTCACCACGCTCAGACTTCCAGGCAATGCTGGGGGAGCCTGGGAGCTTCCACCCCAGGTCCCCAGCTACAACTCTCCTCTCCTGTGTCTTCTCTCTCTTTCTGACACTTTAAAGATCGTGCCTTTAAATGAAAAAGTCAGTCTTCATTGCACGACTATGTGCAAGTGCAACAGGGACATTTTTTTGGGTTTACAAAGTCAAACAATAACACTACGACCCTGTCTGTCTGGGGTCTGTCAATGACGAATTGTCTGGAGCATGTTTGGAGGAGGTATTGTGGCCCCGGTATCAAATTGGGTACCGGGGCCACCCCACTATGCAGTCCAGATACTTGTTTGGTGGAATTCCGACACGTGGAGGGTTTTTAAATTATATTGTGGCCTCGGTACCAAATTGTGTACCGGGGCCACCACACTACGCAGTCAAGATACTTGTTTGGTGGAATTCAGACCAGTTGAGGGTTTTATTATTATATTGTGTGGACCACTCTATCTATACCACCACACTACAACTCTATACCACTCTATTTCCTACTTTAATTCTATTTAATTCTATTTCCTACTTTAATTCTATTACTAATTAATTACCATAAAGAGGAACAAAAAAAACCAATTTTACCCAAAGTATAATATGACTTAGACTTACAAACACTACACTTGAAAGATCGTGCCTTTAAATGAAAAAGTCAGTCTTCATTGCACGACTATGTGCAACAGGGACATTTTTTTGGGTTTACAAAGTCAAACAATAACACTACGACCCTGTCTGTCTGGGGTCTGTCAATGACGAATTGTCTGGAGCATGTTTGGAGGAGGTATTGTGGCCCCAGTATCAAATTGGGTACCGGGGCCACCCCACTATGCAGTCCAGATACTTGTTTGGTGGAATTCCGACACGTGGAGGGTTTTTAAATTATATTGTGGCCTCGGTACCAAATTGTGTACCGGGGCCACCACACTACGCAGTCAAGATACTTGTTTGGTGGAATTCAGACCAGTTGAGGGTTTTATTATTATATTGTGTGGACCACTCTATCTATACCACCACACTACAACTCTATACCACTCTATTTCCTACTTTAATTCTATTTAATTCTATTTCCTACTTTAATTCTATTACTAATTAATTACCATAAAGAGGAACAAAAAAAACCAATTTTACCCAAAGTATAATATGACTTAGACTTACAAACACTACACTTGAAAGATCGTGCCTTTAAATGAAAAAGTCAGTCTTCATTGCACGACTATGTGCAACAGGGACAGTTTTTTTGTTTACAAAGTCAACTAATAACACTTGGACCCTGTCTGTCTTTAACATACTTGATGGGATCTCAATGACGAATTGTCTGTAGCATGTTTGGAGGAGGTATTGTGGCCCCGGTATCAAATTGGGTACCGGGGCCACCCCACTACGCAGTCCAGATACTTGTTTGGTGGAATTCTGACACGTGGAGGGTGTATTTATTTTATTGTGGCCCCGGTATCAAATTGGGTACCGGGGCCACCCCACTACGCAGTCCAGATACTTGTTTGGTGGAATTCTGACACGTGGAGGGTTTTTTAATTATATTGTGGCCTCGGTACCAAATTGTGTACCGGGGCCACCACACTACGCAGTCAAGATAGATAGATGCGTATCATAGATAAAGTACATTCAGTGGTGTGGGGCAAATTGAAAAATATTCCAAATGCACTGACATTATCAAAAACAAGAGGTTGTCACACGCTAAAACTCCAACATGTATATGATGGAGAGGATGGAGGAGCAGCCGTATGTGTAGTGTAATGCAGACCTGTTGAAGGTTTTTTATATATTTTATTGTGGTGCCCAGTGCCCACTCCTCTACGCAGTCCAGGTACATTTATTGGTGCGAATCATAAAAGTTCAGGGTTTTTAATATATCTTGTGGTGACCCACTCCTCTACGCAGTCCAGGTACATTTATTGGTGCGATTCATAAAAGTTCAGGGTTTTTAATATATTGTGGTGACCCACTCCTCTACGCAGTCCAGGTACATTTATTGGTGCGAATCATAAAAGTTCAGGGTTTTTAATATATCTTGTGGTGACCCACTCCTCTACGCAGTCCAGGTACATTTATTGGTGCGATTCATAAAAGTTCAGGGTTTTTAATATATTGTGGTGACCCACTCCTCTACGCAGTCCAGGTACATTTATTGGTGCGAATCAAACAAGTTGATGGTTTTCTTATTATATATATTGTGGTGACCCACTCCTCTACGCAGTCCAGGTACATTTATTGGTGCGATTCATAAAAGTTCAGGGTTTTTAATATATTGTGGTGACCCACTCCTCTACGCAGTCCAGGTACATTTATTGGTGCGAATCATAAAAGTTCAGGGTTTTTAATATATCTTGTGGTGACCCACTCCTCTACGCAGTCCAGGTACAATTATTGGTGCGAATCATAAAAGTTCAGGGTTTTTAAGATATTGTGGTGACCCACTCCTCTACGCAGTCCAGGTACAATTATTGGTGCGAATCATAAAAGTTCAGGGTTTTTAAGATATTGTGGTGACCCACTCCTCTACGCAGTCCAGGTACAATTATTGGTGCGAATCATAAAAGTTCAGGGTTTTTAAGATATTGTGGTGACCCACTCCTCTACGCAGTCCAGGTACAATTATTGGTGCGAATCATAAAAGTTCAGGGTTTTTAATATATATTGTGGTGACCCACTCCTCTACGCAGTCCAGAAAGATACCTTGTTGCAACGTTTTGGACTAATAACTATATTGTGAGGTGTTCAGAATACACTGTAAATTAGTGGAAATGCTTGTTATTGAATGTTATTGAGGTTAATAATAGCCTAGGAGTGAAAATAAGCACAAAAACTTGATTTTTAAACTTTTTATGTTTTTTTCAAAAAAAATCCGAATCCAATACCTTAAATCCGAACCGAGACCTTTCGTCAAGTGTTTTGCGAGACAAATCCGAACCTCAAAAATAACGAAAATCCGGATCCAAAACACAAAACACGAGACCTCAAAAGTCGCCGGTGCACATCCCTAGTAGTGACCGACATAGATAGTCTCAGAGCTTGGGATCCCACTGCAATCTGTCTTCCTTTCTGCAAACTCAGTCCGTTCTTCCAGAACACTTCAGGCCCCAAATCATTCTGCTATCCACTGACACCACTAACCAGAAAGCAGTCTGTGGAGAAACCTGCCACCACTGAAGGTATGTAACATCACTGTCAGTGAGCACACACTATATTGTACGTGTATGTAATAAGCATGGCGCGTTCAGGATATCAGGAACCACATGTGACATTGAGCTGCAGAGCATAATGCAGTTAATAATCTGGGATGAATGAAGCTATAGTGCCGTGTCAGATTTAGATATGGGAGCAGAGTAGGAACAGAGGGTCCAGAATCCCCAGTAATCAGAGAAATGACAGTGGAATAGCTGAGAGCTGTCACGAGCCGGGGCGGTGCCCTGAGTCACCGTGACACTCTGCTTCCTCCTCAGCTGCATCCGGGACGTCATTTCCTCTTCCGTCTCAACCATTGCGAGGACAACGGTCAGGACGCTCTCTGCTAACTGTGCCGCGTTCCGCCATGATCTAGCAGCTAGGCGCTGATTAGGGAGTGCAGGGACATGTTACTATTGCAGGGTGAGTCCTGTCATTCATGATTGTTGTATACATATTACAGGGTAATGCTTATGACCAAATCCAGCCCTAATAGTAATTAATAAGCAGTCTCCTGAGGCTGATTAACAGTCCTGTGGCTACCGTTTTCTGATTGGTCCATCAAAGTATTTAAAGCAGGGAGGGCTTAGCCTCACTGCCGGTTATAGCGCTAGTGTGCTGCACAGATTGCTGACCTGGTTGGATACGTTCTCTGTCCTTAGATTGTTAACCCGTTGTGACCCTTGGCTTGTTTATAGGACTCTGCAACTACGTTCTGTTTGCTGCCTGCACTGACCTCTGGCATGTTTCATGACCTTCCTTTCTTGCTTCTGACCCACAACCTTGGCCTGTCCCTGGTACCAGGCTCCAGTGTTCTAATTACCTCCATCCTGTACCGCTGTTATACTGATAAGCCTTTACTACCCTAGAGACTAAGTCCTGGGGGCATCTGAGTACCTCCGAACAACATCAGATCTACGGGAAAGGCGGCTGCTAATAGGAGACTTATTTCCTGTGGGGGGGCACATATAAGGGTGGGTTTAATGACCTGTTAAACACAGGTCACAGATTTCCAGTTTGCAGACACCGGACTATCTAAGCTTGTCAATTAACTGGGAAAGTGTTACAGTCTGTGTACACATCTCCCTACACACTTGCACACGTATTATGATGCATGAACGCAGGCCGACATGGGTGCATTGTGTGTATTCCCATTCATGTACAGACATTCACTAAGTCTAGTTTTATGATCTACGCTAAGAAGTGTTATTATGCCGAAAACTTGGTGTGTTGGTCGTCTGTTGTCTGATATTTACCTTATTATTATACTGGAACTGAGCTCAAACGCATGCAGATGTTACCAGTGTGCATTCAGTAAGACATTACTGCAACGTGTGACAGAGAGACACAGGGCAGCCTAAGGAGAGACAGGATTCCACCACCAGCTGAACATCACTGGTCAGCAGGTGATAAGATATTCTTAGGAATAACATAAAAGCTCAGCAGAACGGAATATGAAAACTCTCAGAGGTGAAGAAATGGACCAGATTTCTGATTTACACAAGTTATTAGCAGTAATTATGACTACTGTTATTCCTCCAACTTTCTAGATCTTCTCTTTGTCTCCAGGGATTGTTGCCAGCACAGCATCACTCAGCTGTTCTCTCACCAAGTACCACTTCAGCCTCTAAACGTTCACCAAGTGCCCACTTATGTATGATCAGTTTTTGAATATATTTAGTTATTTACAAACAGAAAAATAATCATTACATAAGATGAATGTAAGAGGCTTGGAGTGTCTCTTGAACCTGCCTGAGGTGTATAAAAGGCATTAGATGGTCCTTTTACAAACCTCTTTCACATTTCTCTGTGGGGTGAAATAAACCCTATGGTCAGTGCAGATCCTACTGGGGTCATGTAAGGGAAAAACAAGACATTTCCGCCCCCTTATAAGGTAATGTCTCTAAATCCTACTACATGAAGACATACGGACCTCATACACCTGCAGACCATTCATTTACTGACAATGTTCCGCATTGACTACTGCAATTTCCTTCTCACTGGTCTTCTCCTAACCAGACTTTCACTCCCACAATCTATCATAAAAGCAGCGTCTAGACTAACATATAACCGGGTCACATAGCCGTTTTCCCACTGCAAAATGTAGCACTGACCTCTCTCCTCTTGGTCTGTCTTCTAAAAACTAATATTATTTTATTACTGTAGTCCTAGTTGGAAAGTAATGCAGAGCATATTGGCCCTATATAAATAAATGTTAATTGTAAACACTCACTACCTGTATAGTGAGAATTATACTGCCCCCTGGCTGTGACCTCATATACTGCGCCCATCACTGTGCTGCGGCCGCTCGGTGTACTAACTTCACATCATTCTGGAAGCAAATAGTTAAATTGTTAATAATAATCCTAGCATCTGCCTATGACTTCTCTTTTATGTATTCTGCTAAGTGAAGAGAAATTATTATAAACCGCATTCAGCCTGCTCAGAAACAAGGAACGGGACTGTCCAGAAGATAAAATGAAACTAGTTATTATAGGTAAATGTACATGCTACGCCTCAATGGAAAATGTATTTATATAAATATAATAGTGCATGTGTAATTCAGTCTATACAAGGGCCGTGGAGTGTCTGAGAGAATACTCCATCATAAAAGAACATCAATATTAATCTCAGAACCAATCACTTCCACAACAGGCTGTGATACGCACAGCGACTAGATGGATTCAGGTTTTCAGCCTCGGTTACTGCATGATGGAGATTCAGGAAGATGCTGAGCTTATTAAGGAGGATTTACTACAAGGATGAATGCAAATACCTGAATGATTACACTGCTTCAATATTTAATTTCTACAGAACCAGATAATTATGCATTATGTGTGGCATTTCATTAACTAATAACGAGTGAAAGCAGATTTATAAAGTCACTCTCACCCCATTGATCACCCACATAAATCAAACCAATAAAAGCCATAGGAGACGCTATACCACAGTGCAGTTACCGTAGAAGGTTACTGTGACCCTTTAGTTGTTGTCAGTCTTTCCCGGATAGTCTGGAGACTGCCTGTGTGAGCACAGACACATTAATGTCAACATGCTGGATGGAGGGCAGGATCTGGCTGGAATCATTACAGGATCTGCAATTGCCCTGGGATGATAGAACTGAGAAGTGTGTACTAGAAAGGCTGATTTTACTGTAGGAAGTCGTAGGAAGTCACATTAGAGTGTGCACCCTTCTCCTATAACCAATGCTCCCTCCTCGTGCAAAACAGCAACTCTCCTCTCTAGGAACTCTTCATAAATCTGCCCCTGTATGGAGGACACGCGGGTACATTTACCACCACTGTAAGATATAAAACAGCCCATTTAATGAGACTCTACATTATATGGCTAATTCTGCCGGATGGACACAGGATATCAGCACTAACTAGTGAGAGCTATGATCAGATGCCAGCAGTACAGTGACTCTTTATCACACAATAGAGCTGTTACAGCAATTACTATTTACTGATCTTTATAACCTGGAGCCTGAGCTGATTTCTGAATGTATTCAGAAGGTTTATGTCACCACTAATATTATATAATATATTAATATCTTCTTACTAGGATGTTTTATGTCTATATATGTTACGTATTAAATGTCAGTAGATAAAAATGTACATTATAATCCATAGCACATCTACTTTATGTTATTTGAATTAATAAACGGTATTATATTCAGGTACAGCCATCACTCATGATATTGGGGTGCACAGATTGAGCGGTAATGTGAGGTGATGATGATATTAAAGCCTCCTAGACCTCAGTATGAAGGAACAGACCATGCAGAAGAAATAATTCATGTATCCATTAATGATACAACTAACCCCTGTAACATTGTCCTTTATGTCACTGCAATATACAGTGGGGGGTTATACATGCCCCCATCCTGCTTGTTAATATTCGGCAGTAGACACCTTTGTACAACATGTTGGAGGTTTCATTTTAATGGACATAAAGCAAAAGTCACTTTTAAATCTGGACTATATTATAACTATTCATACCAGCTGTTGGAGTCTAATTTAGGTCCTACATCAGCCCCAGTACTGAGGGGACATCGGGGATGACAGTGTTTGAGGTGTCACATTTGTACATATCACACGTGTAAATGTATGTTGTTGTATGTCCTCTACCATCACTGTGCATCCAAACATGGCCTTCCCAATGCAACACGTCATTATTAACAACATTTTATATGCACACAGCAGCGACAGAGAATTACATTTTTAATTGTTGTAGGAAATGGATTTTGTAATCAACGCTACAAGTATTTTAAATAGAGTGTGAATATCCAGCCATAATCAGCATGAAACTAATCCGCTCAGTACCTGCGAGGATACCGGCCACAAATCCCTACAGAAAATAAATGTATTGCAGACAATTACCCGAATGTGATTAAACAGCGCACGTTACATTTATCGTCTCTCAGTCACGAATGACCTGTGTTTCACCCCAGACACTGTGACGTCATCAGACCTGAGCAAAATACTAAGCACACATGATGACGTCATCAGCCCCGAGCAGAATACTAAGCACACGTGATGATGTCATCAGACCTGAGCAAAACACTAAGCACACGTGATGACGTCATCAGACCTGAGCAAAATACTAAGCACACATGATGACGTCATCAGACCTGAGCAAAATACTAAGCACACGTGATGACATCATCAGATCTGAGCAGAATACAAAGCACACGTGATGACGTCATCAGCCCCGAGCAGAATACTAAGCACACGTGATGACATCATCATACCTGAGCAAAATACTAAGCACACGTGATGACGTCATCAGCCCCGAGCAGAATACTAAGCACACGTGATGACATCATCATACCTGAGCAAAATACTAAGCACACGTGATGACATCATCAGACCTGAGCAGAATACTAAGCACACGTGATGACATCATCAGACCTGAGCAGAATACTAAGCACACGTGATGACGTCATCAGCCCCGAGCAGAATACTAAGCACACGTGATGACATCATCAGACCTGAGCAAAATACTAAGTACACGTGATGACATCATCATACCTGAGTAGAATATTTAGCACACGTGATGACATCATCAGACCTGAGCAGAATACTAAGCACACGTGATGACATCATCAGCCCCGAGCAGAATACAAAGCAAACGTGATGACATCATCAGACCTGAGCAGAATACTAAGCACACGTGATGACGTCATCAGCCCCGAGCAGAATACTAAGCACACGTGATGACATCATCAGCCCCGAGCAGAATACTAAGCACACGTGATGACATCATCAGACCCGAGCAGAATACTAAGCACACGTGATGACATCATCAGCCCCGAGCAGAATACTAAGCACACGTGATGACATCATCAGACCCGAGCAGAATACTAAGCACACGTGATGACATCATCAGACCCGAGCAGAATACTAAGCACACGTGATGACGTCATCAGACAAGAGCAGAATACTAAGCACACGTGATGACGTCATCGGACCTGAGCAGAATACTAAGCACACTTGATGATGTCATCAGACCTGAGCGGAATACTAAGCACACGTGATGACATCATCAGACCCGAGCAGAATACTAAGCACACGTGATGACGTCATCAGACAAGAGCAGAATACTAAGCACACGTGATGACGTCATCAGCCCCGAGCAGAATACTAAGCACACGTGATGACAAACAGAATATAGGACTGCTGCTAGACAATTATTATTATTATTATTATCTTTGACTTATAAGGCGACACAAAGGGTCCGCAGCGCCGTACATTACATATACAGAAAACAGAACCAAGACACAACATGATACACAAATATATACAAATACAGGTGACAGGGTAAAGCAAATCAGATTATATCTGACAGATAGTGAAAGGGATAGTAGAAATCAGCAAGAAGAAGGCCGAAGATTAATAAAACAGGGAAAACAGGGAAAACAGGGCTAGCGAAGCAGGCCAAGAGGTACAGAGGGTGAAGGAACAGTAGAGAGAGCACACAAGGAAAGAGGGCCCTGCTCATGAGAGCTAACAACCTAAAGGGAGGGGGAGACACATAAAGGGTGGTACTAACTAGGGGAGAGAGCCAGGACAAGAAAGTTAGGAGGGCTGATAGACTTGAATAAAGAAATGAGTTTTACGCTTTAAGCCTTTGAGAGTAGATGCTAACCTGATGGAACGTGGAAGATCGTTCCACAGCTGGGGAGCAGCACGGGCAAAGTCCTGAAGACGAGAGTGAGAGGAGGTGATCAGTGAAGTAGTGAGGCGACGGTCAGAGGCAGAGCGGAAGGGGCGGGTAGGAGTGTAGGTAGAGATAAATTTGGAGATGTAGGGAGGGGAAGATTGACTAACAGCTTTAAAGGTGAGGGTGAGGAGTTTAAATTTAATTCTGTAGGGTATGGGGAGCCAATGTAGTGACTGTTGGAGGGAGACCGCAGAGATAGAGCGGCGGGAGAGAAAAATGAGGCAGGCAGCAGCATTGAGGATAGACTTAAGAGGGTCAAGGCGAGAATCAGGTAGGCCAGAGAGAAGAAGGTTATAGTAGTCAAGGCGAGAGATAATAAGCAAGTGAACCAGGGTTTTCGTGGCTTCCGTGGTGAGAAAAGGACGTATCTTAGATATATTCCGAAGGTGGAAGTAACAGGATTTAGAGAGGGACAGAATGTGAGGCTTAAATGAGAGGGAGGAATCAAGGATGACCCCAAGGCATCGGACTTGGGGGACAGAAACGAGGGTAGTGTTATTAACAGAAATAGAGAGGGGGGGAGGTGGGAGAGTCCTGGCAGGGGGGGAAGACTATAAGCTCGGTCTTGGAAATATTGAGTTTAAGGAAGTGTTTGGACATCCAAGATGAGATGGCCGAGAGACAGGAGGAGGCACGAGACAAAAGGGAAGGGGAGTGGTCAGGGGATGAAAGATAGATTTGGGTATCATCAGCATAGAGGTGGTACTGAAGGCCAAAGGAGTGGATGAGGACACCAAGGGAGGAGGTGTAGAGGGAGAAAAGCAGGGGGCCAAGAAAGGAGCCTTGAGGAACGCCAACGGGTAGGGGAAGAGGGGGTGATGTAGAATCATTAGTAGAGACTGAGAAGGAGCGGTTGGTGAGGTAAGAGGAAAACCAGGAGAGGACAGTGTTACATAGGCCTAAAGATTTGAGAGTTTGCAAAAGGAGTGCGTGGTCAACGGTATCAAAGGCAGCAGAGAGGTCAAGAAGGATAAGAAGGGAGTAGTGTCAATTGGATTTAGCGAGGAGAAGGTCATTAGTGACCTTAGTGAGGGCAGTTTCAGTGGAGTGGAGGGGGCGAAAACCAGATTGGAGCGGGTCAAGTAGTGAGTGAGAGGAAAGAAAGGAGGTGAGACGGTTGTAGACAACCCGTTCAAGGAGTTTGGAGGCAAAAGGAAGACGCGAAATAGGGCGGTAATTAGAGAGAGAGGCGGGATCAAGGGACGGTTTCTTGAGTATGGGGGAGACAAGAGCATGTTTAAAAGAGGAGGGGAAGATTTCAGAGGAGAAGGAGAGGTTGAGGAGGTGTGCAAGGTGGGAGCAGGCTTCGGGAGAGAGGGAGCGGAGGAGGTGGGAGGGGATTGGGTCCTGTGTGCAAGTGGAGGGGGGAGAGGAAGAGAGAAGGGTATGGACTTCATCTGCAGATACCGGAGTGAAGGAAGAGAAGGAGGGTGAGTTAGCTGGAGGGGAGGGGAGACAGGAGATAGCAGCAGCAGAGGAGGGTGAGAAGGGGGACAGAATGGGCACGGAGGGGGGAGAGGGTGGGGTAAGAAGGGACTGCTGGGAGATGTCATGACGTATAGGCTCAATCTTGAAGGTGAAGTGGGTAGCAAAGTCAACAGCAGAGAGCGTGGTGGGGGGTGGGAGAGGGGAGAGGAGGGAGTTGAAGGTGGCAAAAAGCCAACGGGGTTGGAGGATTGGGAAGAAATGAGAGCTGTGAAGAAAGATTGTTTAGAGAGGGAAAGGGCCGAACTATAAGAGGCAAGCATGAACTTGAAGTGGAGGAAGTCAGCATGAGTGCGTGACTTTCTCCAAAGCCGTTCTGCACTGCGGGAGCATTTTTGAAGATAGCGGGTAAGTTTAGTGTGCCACGGGGGGACCGACGAAGCTTGACGGTGACAGCCGGGGCGACAGAGTCAAGTGCAGTGGTAAGAGTGCGATTGTAAAAAGGAGACAGCCTTATCGGGGCAAGAAAGAGTGGTGATGGGGGAGAGGAGCGAGCCCAGGGAGGATCAACTGTGTCAAGATTACGCCTGGTGAGAGTAATCTTGGGGGCCAGGGATGATGAGAGGGGTGGAGAGATGCTAAAAGAGAGGAGATGATGGTCCGAGAGAGGAAAAGGTGAATTAATGAGGTCAGAGACAGTACCAAGGTGTGAAAAAAACAGATCTAGGGAGTGGCCACTGCGGTGGGAGGGAGAGGAGGTCCATTGAGAGAGACCAAGGGAGGAGAGGGAGAGAAGTTTGGAGGCAGCAGGGTCTAAGGGATTGTCTATAGGGATATTAAAATCCCCCAAGATCAGGGAGTGATGGTCAGAGGAGAGAAAGTGAGGGAGCCAGGTGGCAAAGTGATCAAGAAATTGGGAGACAGGACCAGGAGGACGGTAGATAACAGCAACACGAAGGTGGACTGGGTGGAATAGGCGGATAGAGTGTACCTCAAAGGAGGAAAAAGAGAGGGAGGGTTCAGGGGGAAGAACCCGAAAAGAGCAGCAGGAGGAGAGAAGTATGCTGACGCCACCACCTTGCCGTTCCCCAGGTCTGGGTGTGTGGGAGAAGGACAAGCCCCCAAAAGAGAGAGCAGCTGGAGATCAGTTTTAATTAATTAATATTAAAACTCTATAAACACATGGGCTGCACATAGCAGAAGAAGAGTGCAATCCTGTGAAAAAGTAGAAGTGTGCGCACCTTCATAATAGGGCTGTATCTGTGTTCAGAGTTAACCAATCACATTAACATCATGTTGAAAGGTAATTAGCATACCCCTGCCAGTTATCTAAGTGATTGTGATGAACCCCGAATAAAGACCAGCTGTTCCTGTAGGATTTCTGGTGGTTTTGTGGGTTGTGTCCTCCTGGGACAGCCATGGTCCACAAGGAGCTTTCAGAACAGATTTCATGGTTGAAAGGAACCAATTTTGGAGAGGGAAATAAAAGAACTTGAAAGCCATGACATGTACCATGGCACGATATGAAGACTATCATCAATAAGTGGAGACAATGTGGCCAACAGGGACATCGCCAAGATCAGTACATCCCTCCAAAGTAGATGACAGGACATGGAGAAAACTCAGAGAGGCTAAACCAAGAGGCCTATGGCAACATTACAGGAGCTGCAGGAATATCTGGGAGGAACTGGTCACTCCATGCATGTGATAACAACCTCCTGTATTCTGCACGACTGGGATATGGGGTAAGGTACAAGACACAAGGCATATCTCCAAAAAAAGAACATTGAAACCTGTCTAACATGTTTGAGGCAAAGACAACGCAGCTCATCACCCAAGAACACCATGACTTCTGTGCAGCACAGTGGTGGCAGCATCATATCTGCAGTTGGGACAAGAGTTAAAGTCAGGATAGAGGCCATTATGTATAGCTCCAAATATCACGATATGTTGGTACGAAACCTGCTGGCGTCTGTCAGAAAGATGAAGCGGAATCTCACCTTCCAACATGATAACGATCCCAAGCACACATCCACGTCCACCAATGGATGGCTTCAGAAAAGGAATGTCAAAGCCTTGTAGTGGCCCAGTCAGAGTCCAGACCTCAATCCCACTGTGGAGTGACCTAAGGAGGGCTGTGTACAGGAGCTTCCCTGTGTGCAGGGAAGAGGGGGATGCACAGTCCAGGTATGAAAAGATGACAGACTTATATCCTATAATAAAAGCAAAAGGAGCATCCACAATGTATTGGTATAGAGATGTGCAGACTCTGTAATTTTTTATTTTCATTTCTTTTTCCTATTGTGTATTTGTCACATTACAGGAGAAGAAGGTCTGACATTATTTATCTGGACTTCAGGCTTTACCTGTTATACCCACTGTACAACACTTCCTCAGTTCAGTGATGTTAGAGGACATTAGTTTACACACCGCTCTCTTACGGTCCCACCACAGAATCTAAATGGGGTTGAGGTCTGCACTTGGTTCATAACAAAACCTTGATTATTTTCTTCAGCCATTCAGCTGTGGATTTACTTATGTGCTTAGGATCAGTGATTTTGGCCAAGATGCCTCATACTTTACTCTAGAATACTGGTATAAAGGGAAGTTCATGGTGGACTCAATGATTGTGAGGTTTCGAGGTCATGTTGCTGCAAAACAGCCCTAAATCAGCACTCCCTCACTCCCTTGTGCTTTGATAGGTGGATCAGGGAACTACAAGAGCACCAGTGCTCAGAGAAGCACGTTCACTACACCCGCATGATCTGCACATGTTTAGGGTTAGAGTTACGTCTAAACAAAGTAAGGTAGTAGGACCCTGCTTATATCTATAAGGAAGTGTGAGATCTCCACATATTTCAGGGGATGGGGGGGGGGGGGGGTGGTTCCAAAATGATCAAATATAGAGAGAATGGAAATATTGTATGAACTGTGTAGAGGGGGCCAGGGGGTAGTCAGGTAGAATAGACTAGGGAGGTCCAGAAGGTGGTTCAGGAATTTAGTAAGTTTAAATCATTGGAGGATAGAAGACAGTGAGTGCAGCCCAAATAAAGACCTGCAATTGGGAATAGAATGAAATGGGTAATAAAACATTACAGGGTGATACAGACAGACAGAGGTAACAGGGCCCTGCTTACAATCTATGGAATGGAAAAAACCCAGGCAGAGGAAATCCATTATCAGATCACCCAATAATAAACGGGGGATCTTGACTCCCACAGTTTAAAAAATAATCTGTGGCCTCAATATTTAGCCAACTACTGTTCTGGCACTCACCACCCATTGCCAAGATTAAACATGATGTTATGGGCACACATAATGTACCCTTCATCATGTGACTCCGATCCTCAACAGATTCCCAGACTCCTATGAATATTCCCAACATATTATAGAAGACTTACCTCTGAACTCATTGCCTGAGATTCAAAAAAAAAAAAACGCAAATAACAAAGAACAGATTATTTTAATATTTACAATTCTGGCCCTTCGTCCAATCATCATCAAAAATTGGATCCCTAAGGAAACAGTCCCTGTGACAGGATGGACAGCCTATGCCGCCCTGTCTGTTGTTGCTGGGAACCGGCTGTGCTTACTTTGCACTGTTCCCTTTCGTTATCCCAAATGCGCCCTCTAACCACAGTAGGAGGGGCTTACAATGCTGCCACCACTGGACTCCTTACCGGCCTCCAGAACCATGTATCTTTTGGGTAACTGACGCTGTGAGTGTACCCCGTTACTGGTGTACCTATCCTATGGATCAGGGTTGCTGTGGATGGATCCCCCTGGCCTATCACACTGGCCAGAGCTGCAGGATAGCAGGCAGAGCGGTGGTACCGGAAAGGTGGGTCCAAACCTCAGAACAGCCGGGGACGGATTAGAGTTGGGTCTAATCTGTAGGTCATAGGGATAGACAAGTTTCCAAGCAGGTCTTTTAAGCAAGTGATGTTTACTTGCTCACATTGATTGAAGGTATCAGTGATCAGGTCAGATCAAACACGAACAACATTTCCAATACAAAACAGTGTTTTTTTTATACAGATTTGGACACAGCCTCACATGGTTAGCCTGCTCCCTGAGGTCTGAGCTATTTTTAGAATCAGGATCCAATTTGTTTACTCAAACATGGATTTACATGCAATGTAAAGCTAACAATATTTACACTATCTGTGATATCTAAAACTTGCTGTGATTTCCTGCATCTTGTTTTAGACGCATAGAAAATCTACAAGTCTAATTAAACCTTCCTGTGCCTTCAAGTGCTGGACCCTCACACATCAAAAGGTCTAATTAACATGAGATTAACATGGGTCCTTCTTCAGACAGTTGCAGAATACACATTTCCCAAAAAAATCTACAAAACTCAAACAAGTCATTTCCCTACACCAAAATACACAACATACTTTCTCAACAAATGCTTATTGCATCAGGTATATACCTCAGAAATAATGCATTTTCTCTAGCAAAGTTAAAACAAAAACACAAATTTCCTCCCCTGGTCTCAGAAATAAAGATATTTCCTTTACCAAAATACATGCAATATCAAAAATAAGTACATTTGGAATTATATAAATAAGCGCCCAACGCTATTTTCTTTAAATAAATTTATACCATAAGTTATAAGTGATCCAGTCACAGTCACGATTGGAAAATGTTTGCTCGTACCGTTCTTATCCCTTTCCTCTACCCCATCATCCTTACCAGACACTAGCCAGACTAGGAACTACATTAATGAATAGTCTTTGAACTGATAATCTAAAAGTATTAGGAGTACTCCCGATGTAGGCAACACAAAGAGGCTTATTATTGTATTCAAACAATGTTCCTTCTTGAAAGGTTATAAGTAAATACCGGTGATGACGTATATTGTGCTTGCTGTAAGGAAACGGTTAATGATTCAGACACATAGTGAACCTGCCCTGAGTGTTAATGAACAGGAGCAGGGGAGAGGAGCGATTGGTTGATAGACGCTGGCGGGCTGTCCCCGTGCAGAACAATACTGCGCTCATTTACACACACATCGCCCTGCTGCCTGCTATCCAGAGATAACGCTCTGACACTGGGCACAAATTACATCCTGTCCCCTGTATTCAAATACAACGTGATTATCACATCCCAGGCTGTTCTGACACCTCCCACTGTTCTGCATAACACAGGTCTGGAAGCAGTCTGTGCATTCATATTGATAAGGGAGAAGAGAAGTGTGTGTAGCGAGCGAAGGAGCCAGACCAAAGAAATGGTTTAGGTTGTAATGGAAAGAGAGGCCAGGAGGTACATGAATATATGCAGGAGGCACATGAATATATGCAGGAGGCACATGAATATATGCAGGAGGTAGGTGGCCCTTGGCTCACCTGTTGCAGTGAAACTAAATACCAGGCACTTTCTGGTAGCAATATTCTATGTCACAGGTTACTAACCACTATATCAGGCTTGGCTAACCTGTGGCACTCCAGGTGTTGTGAAACTACAAGCCCCAGCATGCTTTGCTAATATATAGCAGCTTATCGTTGGAAGGGTATGCTGGGACTTGTAGTTTCACAACACCTGGAGTGCCATAGGTGAACCAAGACTGCCCTATATCAACCAAAGTCTATGTAGTAAGAAAAAGATTATTCCTGAGAGCTTTCCTGGATGTTCATACTACGTGGTTTTGAAACTCATGAATTAGTGTAAACTCTGCATTCAGATTGGTGTGAGAGTATTATTTTCGTTTGCTTCTAAGAAAAAGTAACTTTACTATTAAGGTCATCCAGTCTAAGACCCACCAGGGCTACATATAGGAATTGTACGCTTATCGCTACAATTGTGACTAGTAGAATGCAAAATGTTAGACGGTATCTCCTGTTCTGATCTGTAAAACACACATACAGCAGAGTACCTAAGTATATACTGAACCCTCTAACCAGGAAAGGACGATGGTCGTGTTTGTCACACAACCCCTGTACAAAGACTAGCACAGGAAACAGGAAAACAGGAAAGTAACTGGTGAGATTGCAGATACTGATCTGCTCTGGATCAGAACTGTCATTTTGCTGGAACGCTGTCTCTCACCTGGTGAACAGGTAAAATAGCATACTTTGATATGAGAGCTTTCATAGTAATCTATTGAGCTGGATTAATGGGTTGGGTATGAATTTCCTACACTGAAAACACAGACGCAAATATGACCGACACGAAAATGCTGACAATGAACATCCCAACAAGGAGGAAATACCCAACGTTATAAATGGTGCCAGCCTAAATACTTACATGTAAGAAATCCCGACCGTGTGAGCGCCGACTGTGAAAATGCTGACAGTGACACTGCCGGCATTAAAGTGGCAATGCAAGCTGGTCTGGCAGACATAATGCAAGTAAACAGTGTCAAAATCACTACATGGGAAAAAACACTGCCCCCCCCCCCCCTCCTCAGTCATATTAACCCTAATACTGGCAGCCTAGGGCTGGCCGGAGGAAAATTGGGGGAACAAACATCGTGGGGTCCAGGCTTAAAGTAGGAAACAACAATCTATAACTCAAAAAAATAAAAGGAAAGTCCCAAAAATGTTTTTTAGCTTATTTTTATTTTTTCCCTTGGAATATGGTATGGACAATATGTTTTGTAATTTGTTTGTGGTTTTGGGCTATTTTTTCATCACATATGGAATAGGGTATGGACTTTTTTTTGGGTACAAGACTTGAACTTTTTTTTTTTGAGGAGGGGGGGGGGGGGGGGAGCAAATATTCCAGTGGATTAAAAGCCATGTCAGTCCTATTTGCGTTGGTGTTTCAGTGTAGGAAATATGACTACCACCGGGCTTACTGGTATCTGTATAATCTACGCTGATTTACAGCAATGTTATTTGCAGAATTTCTGATGATTTAGATACAAAGGTCCAGTTTTTTAGGAAAAATTTGAAATATATATTTGAAATTTTTATATTTTAGAGTTTTTTTAAATAAATATAAAATATAGCGCTCTTGTTAATTCTTTAGACCAGAACACCTTATGGAGAGCTGCTTTTCTGTATATCTGATGTAGATTAATTGCCCGAGCATACACATTTGTATCATGTTGTTATCAGACCTGAAAATACATTTTAGAAAGTTACACAATTTCCGTGTCAGGTTTATTACGTGTATCCGGGTGTGGAGAGTATCACTGTGCCGGTCTGTTCTTCTGTCTTAGCCTATCTTCCTTTACATACGTAGATAAATCCAGGAGATATCACTTTAGGGTACCATCGGGAAACAGGAGACACTTGTTTATGCTTCATCCATTACATTTCCATGGACCAATCCCAGTAAATTTAAGTTGTCAAACCACAAACCCAACGCGTTTCATCTCACAGGACTTCATTGTACCACCTACCACAATCTAGGACAAACCCCAGCTAAGTATTGTCAGATATCCGCTTATAAACCGTGCTTCAGCATATAAACTCCTTCACCTCCGGAATTAGGGGCGAGTTCTTTTCTTTCAGTGTGGACTATAAAGTGTATTATGAGATGTCGCTGGCTTACTAGGAATACAGGGTCAGAAAGCAGCCTTCATTTGTAAATGTTACTCAGCTGTTACTAGCTTTGTACATGGTGTTGATCATGTAAATGTATAAACTGTTGATATAGCTATAATACATGATATATAGATCATGATGAATAATTATATGTTTAGCAATTTGTGATCTCTGTTTTTTTTAAGCATAAGATTATTTGGTTGACACACCCCCTATTGGCGATTGGCTCTTTTTACATCTGGGCTGCATTATTTTTGAATAACTTTGATCAACAGAAATGTTCATCAGATGACATCATAATACTCCCCTACATTAGTGAGGAAAGGCTGTTTGGTTGATTGTATGTTATACAAGGACAGATAAATTGTGAATACTCATTGGTTATGTTGTATGTCACTCATACCTTTACATTGGATAATTACTATACATGTTATCCGGTGTCCTATTGGTTGTTTCTATAACCTAGTACTATTTAAACTTTGAACACTAAGGGGCAAATTCAATTGCGCTTTTCTACTGCTACTACGATAAAAAGGAACGCCGAGTTTTGCCTGCACCTCTATGGGGCGCAAGTAAAAATCAGCGTTACTTCCGTCCAAAAATATCTGCGCGAGGTGTCTCGCGGTCAATCCGGAGGCACCTTGTGCTGATATTCTCTGAATTGAATCTGTCCCTGAGTGTCATGTAATACCTTTTATGTCAGATGAAATGCGTTGGGTATGTGGTTTGACACTTAAACTTCATCGGGATTGGTCCACTGTAACGGAATGGATGGAGTACAAACACTTAACGGCTCTTATTTCTTGGTGGTAATCTAAAGTGATACTTATTGGCTTCTATCTACATTCTCTTATTGTCTTTAATGTGGTACAGATAATTTCACTTAAGTAATGTACCTTCAAGTAAATAGTATTATTTGCAGTATGGAGTGCCAAATTTCTTTCTTTCTTTTATAGATCTCTCTGGCCGAAAATCGAAAGTCACTTTCTTTAAGGGGACATTACGGCATTGAAAATGCCTTTGATTAGTTATTACCTGTTTATACACTATATACATACAAATTGAAGCGCACTAATATAGTTTCAACAAGTCAGTTTGACAAATTCCTGCCCCGCTAAAGCTCTGACCACTGTAAGTGCTGTTATTGTGAAGTGAAAACGTCCTAATGCAACAACAGCTTAGCCGTGAGTCTGTAGCTGTGATGTCATAGGCCACACCAGCTCATAGAACGGGACCGCTGAGTGTTGTCCTTGTTTGTAACACTCAATGCCGAGTTCCAAACTGCTTCTGGAAGCAATAACTGTTTGTTAGGGGTTTCCATGGCAGAGTAGCCAAACGTCAACTGGATGGTGTAAAGCACATCGCCACTGGACTCTGGAGTAACGAATCACTCTTCACTAACTGGCAGTGTGATGGACACATCTGGGTTTGGTGGACGCCAGGAGAACACTTCCTACCTGAATAATACCGCCAACTGTAAAGTTTGGTGGATGAGGAATAATGGTCTGGGGCTATATATCATGGTTTGGGCTGGGAACCTTAGTTCCAGTGAAGGGAAATCCTAATGCTACAGCATACAATGACTCTCTAGTGAGCTGTGAGCTTCCCTCTCCTGTCTCAGCATGACAATGTGCACACAGCAAGGTCGTCATAAAATGGTTTAACAGAGTCTGAAGTGGAAGAATTTAACTGGCTTTATAATCATCCTAATGAACTTGTCTGGAGCAATACAGAGCATGTACATATAAAGAGGGATAAATACACATCATGCATAGAAGGTTTTATCATCGTGTTCAATCATAGACGCAGGAGAAACTGAGAGGGTTCGGGAACAGAATAAAGGGAACAGAAAGGTTACATTACTAAGAAAGATTAGAAATCTAGGTTTGCTTACTGGTCCCCTCAATATGTATAACCTTTTAGATTGTAAGCTCATGTGGGCAGGGCCATCTATACCTTTTGTTCCCTGTCATTGTATGTAAACAGTTAGTGTCATGATTCCCTCCATGTACAGCGCTGTGTATATAAATAAAAGGATTATAAGTGATGAATGTCTGGACTGGATGAACCATCTTAGTAACTACGTACATAGGAGGTGGAGGATGTACCCTCTCACCAATATAATGCTGCATTATACATTAAACGGGAACTCCAACCACACTGACAAAACCAGAACCAACTGAACAGTAGAACTAAAAAACATAACGGTTTCTGCTGTATTCAGCTGGTATTTATATATAGTAGATGATTTGCAGTGATATGTACTTACTGTATCTAAAGTACAACAAGTGTACTTACAATGTAAGGGTCACATCTGCGTTACTCAACTGCAATATTTGAAAAGTATCTTATGATCAACTGGGAGATGCAAATTTCCAATAAACATTTTGAATACAATAAAATGTCACATAACGCCCATTGCTGCCATAAGACAAGTGACCACGTGTCGCACACACAGATGGGATGGAAGCGTCCCCTCCTCTAGCACTCGGTCGTGAAGGTAACCTCTGGACTAGTCTGTGGGACATCTGCCAGAATTTTACAGAGAATAAACATCTCTGTACCCGATGAATGTGAGCGGACAAGACTAAGATGTTTGCGAGTGTGATGGAAGGTGAACAAATACACAATTATACCGCACATCCTGGTGATAAATACTCCTTGTCAGGAGAGCGCACTTCCAGCCATTAGTCAAAGTCTCTGTGACCTGAGATACACATAGTAATAGACCCAAACCTCAGCACTACAGCCGGAGTCAGCGGAGGACGTACCTTTGTCATTTTACGCAGGTTCGGAGACAGCTTCAAGCACGTGACATGTCCACGATCATCTCCAACAATAATCACCGGGTGAACGGGATTAAACTCAATGTGAGTCAGTTTGGTTTTCTTCTTGGCCACAACGGCTTGCTGACAGATGGCTTCGTACTTATTGATGGACAAGTCAAACACGTGGACCTGTAATAAGACACATGCAGAAGACGTCAGGGAAGCCAGATAGATCATTTATATTCTATTCACAACATGAGACACACAGGTGTAACAGACAAAACACACTACATGAGACAGACTACAGGCGAAACGCATGATAAAGAATACATGAGACACACTACAGGTAAAACACACTACAAGAGAAACAAACAATACAGACTACAGGCGAAGCACCTATCAGGCTGTGTGCGCCGGTATACCAGGCTGTGTGCGCTGGGATACCAGGCTGTGTGCCTCGGGATACCAGGCTGTGCGCGCCGGGATGCCAGGCATCAGGCTGTGCGCGCCGGGATGCCAGGCATCAGGCTGTGCGCGCCGGGACGCCAGGCATCAGGCCCTGCGCGCCGGGACGCCGGGATCAGACCCTGCGCGCCGGGATATCAGGCTCTGCGTGCGTGACGGGATGTCAGGCACTGCGTGCGTGCCGGGATGTCAGGCACTGCGTGCGTGCCGGGAGGTCAGGCACTGCGTGCGTGCCGGGACGTCAGGCTCTGCGTGCGTGCCGGGACGTCAGGCTCTGCGTGCGAGCCGGGACGTCAGGCTCTGCGTGCGTGCCGGGACGTCAGGCTCTGCGTGCGTGCCGGGACGTCAGGCTCTGCGTGCGTGCCGGGACGTCAGGCTCTGCGTGCGTGCCGGGACGTCAGGCTCTGCGTGCGTGCCGGGACGTCAGGCTCTGCGTGCGTGCCGGGACGTCAGGCTCTGCGTGCGTGCCGGGACGTCAGGCTCTGCGTGCGTGCCGGGACGTCAGGCTCTGCGTGCCGGGATGTCAGGCTGGTAATAAGTGCAATGAACATATTGGGAAGAGCAGATACTCCGAGGACCTCGCCACGTGCAGCAGACTATTCCCTCCTCGCAGCCAACCATATTTTTAGAGCACAAGAAACATATGGCTGAATGGATGAATTATACACAGCTCAGGGGGATCTGGCTTATGCTGCGATGTGACAGTCAGCAGACCAAACACAAACTGTGTATTATTAATATTTAATATTGTGCATCTCAAATCAAAGCCAGAATGCACTCAAATAGGATTAACCCATTATATGCAGACACATCTATCTACACTCATTAACTCAATTCACTATTCACAATTATTAAGTTGCTTTTTCTCCACAAGAGCAGAAATAGGAACAATAATGGGATTGTCAAATCTTTGCGGCTTCCAATCCCTGCAGTTTCCTAGCCAGGATTCTGCAAGATGCTGACATTGGGGGCCAGTGACTAGTCGCACACGGTACATCCTTGTATAATATCATTAAATATTTCATACCGGACTCTGCTCCAAATCATGCGCTTCAACAAATACAACTTGTGTGTGAATAATTCATCACTGCACACAGTTTGAGTTCAGCCCAGGGAACACAACAAATATATACCCCTCCTGATGGCACCAGAAATACCACAGCTCAATGCTGCACTGCTAACACAGGCTAATAGGCACTGTGAGGAGCACTGCTACACGGGGCAATTAGGAGAGGAATGTTATACACACACAGATATGATCACGGAGCTACGTATCATATCACTATGAGGAGCACTGATATACAGTGCAATCAGGAGAGGAATGTCATAAATACAGATATGATCACAGAGTTCTGTCTATTCCAGTCACTGTGAGGAGCACTACTACAGAGGATATTAATAAGAGGAATGTCATACACACAAATATGAACACTGGGCTCCATCATTTACAGTCACTGTGAGGAGCACCAATGTACAAGGGAATGAAGGGGGACATGATCAGAGAGATTTTCCTCCTTCAGTCACTATTAGGAGCACTACCATTCAAGGAAATGAGAAGAGGACTGTCATAAACACAGACATGATCATAGAGATCTTCCTCCTACAGTCACTATAGGGAGCACTGCTATACAAGGGAATGAGGAGGAGAATATCATACTCAGGGCCTGCTAGATTAGGACTGCTGGTTTAGACTAAGCAGAAATGCAGACAGGTGAGACAGCTCAATGAAGCGCATTAAATTGCACCATCGGTACTCACTCAGGAAGAGAACGGAGTGCACTGCCTCACAGTGCTGTACAGGAGGAACGTTCTGTTGCTCCCATACACCAAATTACTGTTATATTTATATGGTCATAAAAGAAGAAAATATATTCCATTAACAAGTACATAACACTAAAGGAAATACTGACCCATGAGTCAGGGAGGAGAAGGTCTCAGACAGATGAATATTGCCACCCCTGGGCATACTGAAAGCAGCAACTCACTCCAACACTGACATCTTCACATATGAAGCAAAATACATCATTCAGTCTTATACTGACTCCACTGCAGCTCTGATAGAAAGTATGATTATCCTTTAAGTATAAAGTGCTGTACATTACTGGGATGATAATAAATGACATCCACTGGCATGAGAATCAGATGGTGGCCCTGCCCAACAGACGTATATTGTAAGGGACACTTTGTACATAACGTACAGTGAAAGAACAATGTCTGCTGCAGACGGGGAGGTTGTGAGAGTCTGGAAGTAGGAGGAAGAGCAAAGATAGGGATTATAGGGAGTGAAGGGCTTCTTTAGGTGACATCTAGAGACTGTGAAAGATGAGATTTTGATGTGTAGAGAAGTCCTAAAGCCGCGCATGGGAAGAGGTTGTGAGAGAAGTTGGCATTAGGAGGTCACAGGGGAGGACTGTGTATTTATGTGTTGAGGTCATACAATTAGGTGGAACCGGAGCTAAGGAGGGATTTATAAGTATAACTCAGCACTATGATGGTGAACTGGGAAAAGTGGAAAAAGTGATCGATAATGTAATGTCAGTCAGAGGTTGGAAGATATCGAATATATAAGATCAATATTTTTATTTAACTTTAGATGCTGTGGTGACACACAGGGCAGAGAGGTGTTCTGCCAAGAAAATGTTGCCAGCCGGGTGGCATTAAGAAGTAGCCGGATGGGGCAGTTTAATACTTTGCGATAATACTGAAAAATGTTGAAGTTTATTAACAACAGCTGCCAGGACTGCTGGCTGTAGTGCTCACATAGTGTCTGTTCTAATATAAGAAAAATGGTTTATTCTATTATAATAGGACTTTGTTGGGCTCCAAGAGCCAGGTGACAAGTAAATACAGCCGGGTGGAACACGCAGGAGATAGAGGTTGGTGAGAAAACCTCAGAGGGTTGTCCCAAGACCAGATTTCAGGAATAGTAACAGGGTTTATCTCCCTCTTGGGGCTTAGATTCCAGGGGGGATATTTACTAAACTGTGGGTTTCAAAATGTGGAGATGTTGTCTATAGCAACCAATAAGATTCTAGTTATCATTTATTTAGTACATTATATAAAATGAGAGCTAGAATCTGGTTGCTATAGGCAACATGTCCTCTTTTTCAAACCCGCAGTTTAGTAAATATAGCCCCAGGTCCCTCCTGACCCACCAGGATAGTGTGGGAGTCCTTAAAATCTAGAGTTCTAGAAATCAGTCCACGGGCAGTACGCCAGCACATCCAGGAAAAAGGACCAGAGCTACTTTCTGATATGGCCTGAATCCAGCCAGCTACAGCCCAGTGGTTCACATTCCCTCCACTGCCACACAATGCAAGCAGCTCCAAGTCCTAAAGGTACTCCCTACTTTCAGCACTGTCTACATGGACACAATTCCGACCAAAGTTTCGATCCAGGACTCCCGGTAGTTCCTTAATTTAGGAATACTGTTCGGTTGGGAGTCTTGATTCCAATGCTCGACCTATGGAGAGATCCTCAAATTGAATGGACTGGGCACTGGGGAACAATCTAGTGGATGAACACACTTGTGGGATAAGGGACATGGAATTCCAAATGTCTCTAGTCCAACCGCTGCCCTATGAGTTTCTAATGGGACACTATGGTCCTCCAAAGGGAACCCAGCATAGGGGAACTGTGGTAAATGTGTATATGTGGGCACAACATCCAAAGGTAGAGAAGAAATGGGGCACTAAAGAGACTAAAATCATTGTAAGGAAAATTAGCAGGTAACCGCTCTCTGTGGGAATGGGGTATCGCACAGGCTTGACCTATCTTAGATGGGTCCCAGTACCATGTTTCACCACAGATGGATCTGAGTAGACAGTGTCAAAAGCAGAAGAGAGGGAGGAGACGGAGCATCAGGAGGGGGAGGACTAGGAGGCGGAGCAGCAGAAGGAGGAGGAGAAGATATACGAGTTGGAGGAGAAGAAGCATCAGGAGTGGGAGCAGCAAGAGGAGCAAGAAGAGGAGGTGGAGCAGCAGTAGGAGGAGGAGAAGATTTATGAGTGGGAGAAGATGGAGCATCAGGAGGGGGAGGACCAGGAGGCGGAGCAGCAGGAGGAGGAAGAGGAGGAGGAGAAGATTCTGTTAGGAACCCCAACAATCTGCACCACAATACCCGGAGTCTACTCTGAAGTCTGGTGTTCGCTGGAGCCCCTAGTGGTGGGGACAGACTTGGCTGCAGACAACAAAGGGTCGTGAATTGCGTGCTGACTGTGGAGAACCCAGGCGAGTGAAGTGAGGGTCCAGCAGAAGTCCAATAGGAGATGGGCAAGCCAGCAGAGTCGGTATCCAGGCAGAAGATCAGGGGTCACAGGCAAACAATCGTAGTAAATAGCCAGGCAGAAGATCGGGGGGCACAAGCAATAATCGTAGTCAATGTCCAGGCAGAGGGTCAAAAGGTCACAGGCAATCAAACGGAGTCAGGAAACAGGCAAAGGTCGACAGTAGTAAATAAATCCAAAGTCACCAGAGCAGATAACAGGAGCAGGCTAAGAACAGCAAGCTGGAACTATAACCGGCAGGGAAGGATTGCCCTTCCCTGCCTTAAATACTAACCCTGGCCAATGAGAGGAAGGCAGCCCCGGGGAGCATAATTAGCCAGCTGGCTTTCTTCTTATTTGCGCATGCGCCCGGCTGTCCTGCATGCCGGGGCGCAGCGCAGGAGTCTGAATGCGTCCTGACCGTTGCCTTGGCAACGGCCGGGACGACCCGGAAGTGACGTCCCGGTCGTCATGACGATGGCCGGGACATGAGGGCGGAGTCGCGGCGGTGCCCTGAGCCGCCGCGGCTCGTGACAGTACCCCCCCCTTGAGGAGGGGTCAAGGAACCCCGACAACCTGGTTTTCCGGGAAATTTTTTAAAGAATTCCGTGAGTAACCTATCTGAATGTAGGTTTCTTTGCGGTACCCATGACCGTTCCTCGGGACCGTACCCCTTCCAATCGACTAAGTAGTGAACTTGGCCTTGGACCTTTTTTGAATCCAGGATTTTTTCCACTATGAATTCTTGATGTCCATCCACCGAGACTGGTTGAGGTTTGGATTTTTTGGCAGGTCGGGCAGGTTTCAATAAAGAGCAGTGAAATGTACTGGGGATCTTTAAGGATTCCGGAAGTTTTAGTTTGAAGGCCACTGGATTAATTTGCTTTAGGATGGTAAATGGACCAATAAATTTGGGTCCTAATTTCTTACATGGCTGACGGAGTCTTATATTCCGAGTAGAGAGCCACACAGAATCCCCAACCTTGAATGAACAAGCGGAACGATGTAAATCAGCACAAACCTTGGACCTGAAGGAAGCCTGAAGTAACGACTGATGCACAGACTTCCATATCTTCCTAAGGCGGATGGCCGTGGCTCTGGTTTCAAGTGGTTTATCGGTGGATAGTGAGGATAAAGAGTTGGCTCTGGGATGGTACCCCAGGTTACAATAAAAAGGAGAATACTGTGAAGACGTGTGGCATGCGTTGTTGTACGCAAATTCGGCCCATGGAAGGAGGTCAGCCCAATTATCATGGTGTTTAGAAATATATAGTCGAAGGTATTGCTCTAAGGATTGATTCACCCTTTCGGTTTGTCCGTTTGATTGCTGGTGATAGGCTGATGACAAACTGAGGCTGATGCCTAGGAGTGAGCAAAAGGCTTTCCAGAAGACTGTAATGAATTGTGAGCCCTGGTCTGACACGATATCTTCTGGTAGTCCATGGTGACAGAATATATATTTGATGAACAAGGTGGCCAACTTGGTTAAAGGAATAAAATGGGCCATTTTGCTGAACCGGTCTACGGTTACCCAGATGGTGTTACACCCAGAGGATAAAGGTAAGTGCACGATGAAGTCCATGGATACATGGGTCCAAGGCCTGACCGGCACAGGTAACGGCAGTAATGGACCAGAAGGGGAATTTTGGGAAACCTTGTTCTTGGAGCACGTCACAGGATAAAATATACTCTTTTACATCTTTAGATAATGATGGCCACCAGACTGTACGAGATACAATTTCAATGGTTTTAGCAATACCGGGATGTCCAGAAATCTTGTTATCATGACACTGGGAAAGGACTGATCCCCGGAGGTGCACTGGCACGAATAGTTTCACCTCTGGGGTTTCGGAAGGTGCCTGTGGTTGACATTGCTGAAGGGTTTTACCCAATTCCTGTGGAAAATAGAGGAAGTAGGAATAATGGAACAGGGCTCAGAAGCTGGAATTTGAGCAGAGATAAAGCTGCGGGACAGGGCATCCGCCCTAAGGTTCTTTGAACCGGGCCGGAAAGTAATAATGAAATGGAAGCGAGCTAAGAAGAGGGACCACCGTGCTTGCCGGGAATTCAATCTCTTAGCTGACTCAATATAGGACAAGTTCTTAGGGTCCATATATATTGTAATAGTATGTTTTGCTCCTTCAAGCCAGTGGCGCCATTCTTCTAGTGCCCATTTGATGGCCAGCAATTCGCGATTGCCCACGTCGTAATGTTCTTCCGTGGAAGAGAATTTCTGAGACAGATAGGCACAAGGGTGAAAACGGTGGTCTTAAAGATCCTTTTAAGACAATACGGCTCCAACTCCCACATCAGAAGCATCGACATCAACAATAAAGGGGAGGTCAGGATTAGGATGTCTCAGGACTGGAGCAGACATAAAAGCACGTTTCAAGGTTTCAAAGGCGGAAACTGCAGTAGATGGCCAAACTTTAGGATCGGCACCCTTACGGGTCAGGGCTGTGATGGGAGCGACAAGGACGGAAAAAGCACTGATGAACTTCCTATAATAATGAGCGAATCCCAGGAACCATTGGATGGCTTTTAAATTAGAGGGTTGTACCCAAATCGAGGATAGCCTGCACTTTAGTGGGGTCCAACGTCGAAGCCTTCTGGAGAGATGACATATCCTAGAAAAACGACTTTGGAGACTTCGAAGTCACATTTTTCTAGTTTCGCGTATAGATGATACTGACGCAGCTTCAGAAGCACCTGTCGGACATGTCCCCGATGTTGTTCCAACGAGCGGGAGTAAATCAGTATGTCATCCAGATAGACCACGACAAAAGAACCCAGGAATTCACGAAGAACATCGTTGATCAGATCTTGAAATACTGCTGGAGCATTGCTGAGACCGAAGGGCATAACTAAGTACTCGTAATGGCCCGTTTGAGTATTAAACGCAGTTTTCCATTCATCACCACTACGGATACGTATCAAATTGTAGGCCCCTCGTAGGTCAATCTTAGAATAAACTGTAGCTCCCTTTAATTGGTCGAAGATAGCTGAGATCAGTGGCAAAGGATATGTATTTTTAATGGTTATTTTATTTAACCCTCGGTAATCAATACAAGGCCTAAGCCCACCGTCTTTCTTAGCCACAAAGAAGAAGCCTGCTCCGGCGGGAGACTTGGAGGGCCGAATAAAGCCTTTCTGTAGGTTCTCCTTCACATATGATTCCATGGCTTGGGTCTCTGGAATAGATAAGGCATATAGTCTCCCCTTTGGCAACCTAGAACCAGGGACAAGGTCAATAGCACAGTCCTACTCCCGGTGTGGAGGAAGAACATCGGCCTCTTTCTTAGAGAAGACGTCAGCGAATTCACTGTAGTGAAAAGGCAACCGCTCCGGACAGACCTGAGTAATTCTGAGTATTAGAGACAAGCATGAAGAAGAAGAACATTGAGGACCCCACTTGATGATTTCGCCCTTGGTCCAGTCGATACAAGGATTGTGAAGAACAAGCCAGGGGTGACCCAGAATTAGAGGAACCGAAGGGCAATCAATAAGATATAGGGAGATAAGTTCAGAGTGAAGGGCACCCACCTTTAACTGTAGAGAAGGCGAACGAAAATATATCTCACCCTTATGTAGACGATTTCCATCCAATCCAACGACAGTAATGACGGATTCCAGAGGAACAGCTACGAAACCCAAGGACCAGGCGAGGGCCAAATCCAAAAAGTTCCCGGCAGCTCCACTGTCCACAAATGCTGGAATGGAAACGTCTTGTCCGTCCACTGTGAGTTGAGCAGGTACAAGTAAAGAATTGTTTGGAGAGATGACTTGTAGGCCTAAATGGACACTCTCCATGTTCACTTGGCCTGGTCTTTTCCCGGCTTAACGGGGCAGGAACGAAGCAGATGACCCTTTCCTCCACAGTATAAGCAGAGACCCAAGGTGCGCCTTCGGGTACGTTCCTCAGATGACAGTTGATACGTTCCCAATTGCATAGGTTCAACCTGATCCACGGAGGCAACTTGAGGAGGCATAGGAGAATAAGTTGAAGTGTCTTCCTTCTCAGCTTTTCTTTCCTTATATCTCCTGTCAATCCGAATGGCCAATTTCATGAGTTCTTTGAGGGTTTCCACAGTGGGATACTGGACTAGGGAGTCCTTAATTTGATCAGAGAGACCCAAGTGAAATTGACTGCGAAGAGCTGGGTCATTCCAAGCACAGTCTGAAGACCACCGCCGGAAGTTGGAACAATACTCTTCAGCGGAAGGTCGTCCTTGCTTTTATGATCGAAGCTGTGCCACTCGGTCCGGGTCATCATAGATTAAACCAAGAGCTTCGAAAAAGGCATCTACGGACTGCAACTGAGGACAATTGGGTTCCAGGCTAAATGCCCAAGATTGGGGATCCCCTTGTAGAAGAGAGATGATTATCCCCACTCTTTGCTGTGGGGACCCGGATGACAGTGGTCTCAACTTAAAGTAAAGTTTACAACTTTCACGGAAGTTACGGAAGGCCCTGCGATCTCCCGAAAACCGGTCTGGAAGATGCATCTTGGGTTCCACAACAGGAGACTGAGCAGCTTGTGAGGCTCGGGACACCTGTTCCTGGGCAGCCTGTCGCTGGGACAATTCCTGGACCATTTGAGACAGGGTCTGGATCTGTCCTGCCAATACTTGAGCTGGACTTGGTTCCATCAAACTGGTGTCAGTAATATCACTCACTTCAAAATTTTTTGAGCCAGTTATAATGTTAGGAACCCCAACAATCTGCACCACAATACCCGGAGTCTACTCTGAAGTCTGGTGTTCGCTGGAGCCCCTAGTGGTGGGGACAGACTTGGCTGCAGACAACAAAGGGTCGTGAATTGCGTGCTGACTGTGAAGAACCCAGGCGAGTGAAGTGAGGGTCCAGCAGAAGTCCAATAGGAGATGGGCAAGCCAGCAGAGTCGGTATCCAGGCAGAAGATCAGGGGTCACAGGCAAACAATCGTAGTAAATAGCCAGGCAGAAGATCGGGGGGCACAAGCAATAATCGTAGTCAATGTCCAGGCAGAGGGTCAAAAGGTCACAGGCAATCAAACGGAGTCAGGAAACAGACAAAGGTCGGCCGTAGTAAATAAATCCAAAGTCACCAGAGCAGATAACAGGAGCAGGCTAAGAACAGCAAGCTGGAACTATAACCGGCAGGGAAGGATTGCCCTTCCCTGCCTTAAATACTAACCCTGGCCAATGAGAGGAAGGCAGCCCCGGGGAGCATAATTAGCCAGCTGGCTTTCTTCTTATTTGCGCATGCGCCCGGCTGTCCTGCATGCCGGGGCGCAGCGCAGGAGTCTGAATGCGTCCTGACCGTTGCCTTGGCAACGGCCGGGACGACCCGGAAGTGACGTCCCGGTCGTCATGACGACGGCCGGGACATAAGGGCGGAGAGTCGCGGGGGTGCCCGGAGCCGCCGCGGCTCGTGACAGATTCATGATTTTGTTTTGACTTCCTCAATCAGGAGGCGTAACCATTACCAACGTGGTCATCATTTGTCTACAGCTGTGGAGCCAGGAGAATGGAAAGGAGACGTTATAGGAGGTTGTAAACATCAAGGAATAACGTTCTTCTGCCCCAAAACAACCTGATGCTTGGAAAGTATCTACCTACTTTTATTATAGTTGAATAGTTATAAAGAACAGTTAAACTTGTTCATTACATCCCGCTGTGCATTATACTAATCTCGCTGCAGGTTGCAGTATATTTATCTGCTCACCTCATACTTATAGAGATCACTGCCCCTGCTTTGGACTGGTTGGGAATCTGCAGCTTCGACGTCCATGTCCGTATGCTTTGCAATGAGCAGTTATTTATATAGCAAATCAAGCATGGGCAAACATCCACACAGATAGGGCCCATGACCCTAGCGCTGTGAGGCAGCAATGCTAACCACTGTGGATCAGCGCTATATAAAGGATGCAACAAAGCTTGTAACATAGAAACGTTTGTCAGTGACACATCACATGTGTTTGTACCAATCTAATCCGAGACAGGAAATAAAAATGTCTGATCTATTACCTCATTTAGGTCAGTAAGTTAATTTGCTGTAGTGTATTACAGACTCCCTCACATCTCGTGGGTCCGGCTGTACTTTCCCACTCTGCTAATATTCCTGGCACACATGGAAGATAAAAACACCATCTCATGTGATTAAATCTGCAGATCTGGCCATTTTCAAACTTGTTTTTAAGATATTAAAAACATAAAACATTTGCTTTTAATGAGATGAAAGGCAATCTAATCTAAATGTGTTCTGTACTCGGCGAGGACGTGAGAGTCACAGCAGTTTATGGTAAATTGAATCAGTGTATGAAAGGGAAACAAGATGAAGCTGCAGAACATTAATTAGCGCAGGTGAAGTGTGAACCTTGTCTCTCTGTGACTCTAGCAATCAGTGAAATAATTCTCTTGTTGATGAAAGTGGCTAGTCTAAGGGAATACACAACAAATACAAGTCTAATGGTGTAAACATGATGAAAGACCTGAATGTGCAGGTGAATGTGGTCGCCACTTCAAACACACAAAGCAGTATGAAATCATTTCCGCTGGCTTGTGTTTTCTCATCCCGTAAAGGTCACTCACTGCGGTAACAGGAGGAGCAGCCTGGGGGCACCGTGTAATCAGATGCATGCTTCATAAAGGTTACGGCATGTTACATGTAGGGTGCTGATCTCTGCATTGGTTACAAATCTAGAACCACTGCTGTTGTACTGATGGTGAGGACCCCTCCACTCTCATCCACAGTATGAAGCTCTATAGGACATGTATGAGCAGCACATATAGATGGTTATAATGATTGTGGTGTAACATATCACCTGCTCTCCAGCTGTCACTGGACCTTCCATGACGCTAGGTTGTGTATGTGAGACCGGTGATGTCCATTCACCACGAGGCTGGTGTGTAACATATCACTCACACCTTCACCTGCTCTCCAGCTGTCACTGGACCTTCCATGACGCTAGGTTGTGTATGTGAGACCGGTGAGGTCCATTCACCACGAAGCTGGTGTGTAACATATCACCTGCTCTCCAGCGGTCACTGGACCTTCCATGATGCTGGGTTGTGTATGTGAGACCGGTGATGTCCATTCACCACGAGGCTGGTGTGTAACATATCCCTCACACCTTCACCTGCTCTCCAGCTGTCACTGGACCTTCCATGACGCTAGGTTGTGTATGTGAGACCAGTGATGTCCATTCACCACGAGGCTGGTGTGTAACATATCACCTGCTCTCCAGCTGTCACTGGAACTTCCATGACGCTAGGTTGTGTATGTGAGACCAGTGATGTCCATTCACCACGAGGCTGGTGTGTAACATATCACCTGCTCTCCAGCGGTCACTGGACCTTCCATGACGCTGGGTTGTGTATGTGAGACCAGTGATGTCCATTCACCACGAGGCTGGTGTGTAACATATCACCTGCTCTCCAGCTGTCACTGGAACTTCCATGACGCTGGGTTGTGTATGTGAGACCAGTGATGTCCATTCACCACGAGGCTGGTGTGTAACATATCACCTGCTCTCCAGCTGTCACTGGACCTTCCATGACGCTAGGTTGTGTATGTGAGACCGGTGATGTCCATTCACCACGAGGCTGGTGTGTAACATATCACCTGCTCTCCAGCGGTCACTGGACCTTCCATGACGCTGGGTTGTGTATGTGAGACCGGTGATGTCCATTCACCACGAGGCTGGTGTGTAACATATCACCTGCTCTCCAGCTGTCACTGGATCTTCCATGACGCTAGGTTGTGTATGTGAGACCGGTGATGTCCATTCACCACGAGGCTGGTGTGTAACATATCACCTGCTCTCCAGCTGTCACTGGACCTTCCATGATGCTAGGTTGTGTATGTGAGACCGGTGATGTCCATTCACCACGAGGCTGGTGTGTAACATATCCCTCACACCTTCACCTGCTCTCCAGCTGTCACTGGACCTTCCATGACGCTAGGTTGTGTATGTGAGACCGGTGATGTCCATTCACCACGAGGCTGGTGTGTAACATATCACCTGCTCTCCAGCGGTTACTGGACCTTCCATGACGCTGGGTTGTGTATGTGAGACCGGTGATGTCCATTCACCACGAGGCTGGTGTGTAACATATCACCTGCTCTCCAGCTGTCACTGGACCTTCCATGACGCTAGGTTGTGTATGTGAGACCGGTGATGTCCATTCACCACGAGGCTGGTGTGTAACATATCACCTGCTCTCCAGCGGTTACTGGACCTTCCATGACGCTGGGTTGTGTATGTGAGACCAGTGATGTCCATTCACCACGAGGCTGGTGTGTAACATATCACCTGCTCTCCAGAGGTCACTGGACCTTCCATGATGCTAGGTTGTGTATGTGAGACCAGTGATGTCCATTCACCACGAGGCTGGTGTGTAACATATCACCTGCTCTCCAGCTGTCACTGGACCTTCCATGATGCTGGGTTGTGTATGTGAGACCAGTGATGTCCATTCACCACGAGGCTGGTGTGTAACATATCACCTGCTCTCCAGCGGTCACTGGACCTTCCATGACGCTGGGTTGTGTATGTGAGACCAGTGATGTCCATTCACCACGAGGCTGGTGTGTAACATATCACCTGCTCTCCAGCGGTTACTGGACCTTCCATGATGCTGGGTTGTGTATGTGAGACCAGTGATGTCCATTCACCACGAGGCTGGTGTGTTATGTGTCATGTCTTATTGGACCAGCACTTTACTTAAAGGAACTTTGCTTCACCTTTAATAAGCCATGGAGCTATTATACTGTTTTATACCATGTTTATATATGTATCCATCTACATGACATGGTCCACATTATACTAGCTACATCCTCACACAATGTACCCTGCATGGAAACAGTAACTTCACCACTAAGCCCCCATTGAACTGTACCAGTTATATCCCCCCCTTCCCCCAATCCAGTCTGGTTACATGTCCCCCACCCCAGCTCCAGGTTGTAGTGGTTACACCCCCCCCCCCTCTGTACTATACTGGTCCCTCCCCTCTCTCATTATACTGCTTGTACCCCCTCTGGACTCTATTGGTTATATGCCCCCTTACACTGAAGTGGCGATATGTCCCCACCTTCAGCACCCCCTGAATTTTACTGACCCCCTTCCTTCCTGGACTGTAGTGGTTATATTGCTCCCCACCCCTCTACTATTTACTGGTCCCCTCACCACCACTGAAAGGTAGGGTACGGCTGTACTGCTGTACAGTTGCCGGATCCGCCGGAATTGCTCTTATAATGCTGGCGTGGCGTGTTGGCGTGGCGTGTTGGCGTGGTGCTGTGGTGAATGTCGACAATCACACTGTGGACATTTTGAAGCTGTCAACATTATAACTGCCGGCATTTCCAGCGTCTGAAATATGAACATATCCCCTACTGAGTACTAGCGTTACATACCATATACAGAGTCAAAAGGAGTAAAAGCAATTTCCTGCTATAAAGTTCTCCTACTGCATAAGACAGATGTGTGACGGTCACACTGCATAACCCAGATACAGCACTGTCTGAGCAGGAGCAGAGTAGCAGAGATATATTCTCAGGCTGTAGGTCTCCTCCGAAGCTCCTTCCATATGTCCACAGCTGTCTGGGCAGCAGGAAAACAGAAGTATTCTCAGGCTCTAACCTGCCGTGACTGTCTTCAGAGATGAAGCTGCACCAGTCTATTAATAATACTTTGCTGCCAGAACTCAGCCTAAGCTGGGAGATGGGAGGCTGAACAATGACATTCTTGTGACTAATGAAAACCCTGGAGGACAAAGAGGAAATCAGAGGCCAAACATATGGCTGACTCCAGAACATGACAAATTACGGTTCTCTTATTTCCCTGTGGGCGAGAAAGATTTCTAACATTCTAAGACACTTCAACTCCTAGTTTACACCTGATGCTGCCTTTCATTCTGGGGAAGAAATTACACTACAAAAATAAAAGAAATGTTTTATAGCTAAAGGGCCTACTGTATCCTCTATACCTTAATAATGTCAGACAGTATGCAGGGTCTGGAGGAACAGCTCGGAGTCAGTGAAAGTAGACCCCCATCCCCGGCCTGAGAGGGTAACTTCTCCTCCAGTCCCGACAGTTGTGAGCACATGACACGGAATTCATGTTATCGCTCGTTGTACCATTAAGGCTCTTCTAACTCCGGCCAGAACGTAAGTAAAGGGCACTGACGGAGGTCTGCTCCGTTCCTTTACAGCATCCCTGGAGACCATGCACAAATGCATCCACTGAATGGAGACCCCAAATATACGTTTACCCTGTCCGGCTCCCAACAGAACACAATCTTGGTGTAAGAAAGACGCATATATCCCAAATTCCTCATGGAACATCATGATCCGCTTCTGGTCCGCCTGACATACTGCGGATAACATTTTCTCCTACCACAATGTACGCCACCCTTCCGTGGAATTCTGTGAACGTCAGTAAGACGGGTGCAGGGGTAAAACAAACAGCAGTGTGATGTCACAATGTTGGGAGTAATCGCCTTTTCCATGTTTTAAAACTCAATTTCTAAATCTATCGTATTCCACCCTCCCCTATGATGGGGATAATCCAATTTTCTAAAGTTTATATTTGCTGCATTATAGTAACTGAGAATCATATGGATACAATACAGAATCATAGTCTCTGTGTTGTATGATATGGTATCACTTGTATTTCACACTGTGTAAACACCGTTAATCTGACTACCGCCGGCTGTAAGCTCCTCAGCCCACTGCAGGGCTGTATAATGAGGAACCCTCAGAGATAACCCCCTCAGACTCGTGTCTACACTTGGAGACGACATAAAATAGATTTTAAGATGGTGGATCGGGAACACCGTGAAATTTAGTGGTAAAATCAAATCTGAGGTTTCCCTAGGTGAGATCTAGTCTGTACTATTAGGTTATGTTATGTGCATAAATATTACTGCTAGCCCAAACCTAATCATTTTTATGAAACCCATGATGGATGAATGCCCTCACCAGTCTCAGCTTACATTAATATTCCAAACTCCGGTTATTGCTCTGTGCCACAATTCTGAAAAGTATGAGGCTTTCTCAAGTTGCATCAGATTTCCTTCCAAATACACATGAACCAGAAAGAACAACGTTATGTCTCCTTCTGTGTTGTATGAGCGACAGTGGGAAGCTGGACTGCAAAGGTCACACAGATAATGAATGATTCAATGACAACATAACTGCTGAGAATGATTCACATGTACTGACAGAGAAAGATTCACTGACCCACATATAACAGTGGAGAATGATTCACTGACCCACATATAACGGTGGAGAATGATTCACTGACTCACATATAACGGTGGAGAATGATTCACTGACTCACATATAACGGTGGAGAATGATTCACTGACCCACATATAGTGGATGAGAATGATTCACTGACTCACATATAACGGTAGAGAATGATTCAGTGAACCACATATAACGGTGGAGAATGATTCACTGACTCACATATAACGGTAGAGAATGATTCACTGAACCACATATAACGGTAGAGAATGATTCAGTGAACCACATATAACGGTGGAGAACAATTCACTGACACACACGTAATGGTAGCAATGGATTGAAGGACACAAATATAATTGTAGGAATGATTCACTAACACACATAATGGGCAATGACATACATATAACTGGAGAATAAAATGTAATGCATCATAGCAGGAGACTATGGTTCAGAGTAAGCATTTGACAATATACTTAGGCCGGGTAAACTGGGGTGTTGTGTGACTATAGGGCTCTATAGTGTGGGGTGGACACCTCTGACATGGAAGTGTACAGGTAAAGGTCCGATGATACATATTGGCCTTGTAATGTCACCAGCATTTACTCGTTGTATATAGGGAGCAGTCATCATTACATTATATTCCATTCATGCTACATCAGGTAACTTCACATCTCAGGGGAGACAAACTCTGACGATTTGCGGTTACACATTGACCTGAAGCTGACAAATTAAACGTCTCTCCACAGACCTCACATTTCATATTGCCAATATATCCAAAGAATACTGACCATGGACTAGAGAAAAGAGGATTTTTGTACTTACGTTAAATCCGTTTCTCTGATTCCGTCTGGGGGACACTGCTTACCATGAGTTGTAGAGGAGAGCACGGGAGTTGGCACCTAGCTAGTTAACTTTAGCACTGCTGACAGACCCCTCCCCTCTACAATGCCCCTGCCTCTTCCTCTTCAGTTAATTAAAAAGCCCCAAGGAGAAAAAGGCCAATCAACCAAGAGCACACAGAGGAAAAGCAGAAGGGAGGGATCGCAGTGTCCCCCAGACGGAATCAGAGGAATGGATTTAACGTACAAAAATCCTCTTTTCTCTTTCATCTAGTCTGGGGGACACTGCTTACCATGGGGACGTTCTAAAGCAGCCCCCTAAGGGTGGGACCGCTCTGAAAGCCCCGCTCGTAGAGCACTATGAGCGAAATTTGCATCCGCGGATGCGAATACATTAAACTGATAGAATTTGGTAAAGGTGTGGACAGAAGACCAGGTGGCTGCCCTGCAAAGCTGGTCCCCAGAAGCCCCATTTCTCGCTGCCCAAGACGCTCCTACCGATCTGGTGGAATGGGCCGTAAGTCTCTCTGGCACAAGACGGTTAGCTCTTATGTAAGCCTGCATAATGGTTGCCGTAATCCATCTTGCAATGGACTGTTTTGAGGCTGGCCAGCCTCTTTTATTAGAATCATAAAGAACAAACAAAGAATCTGTACGTCTAACCTGAGAAGTTCTTTTGACATAAATACGGAGAGCCCTAACCACATTTAATTTTTCTATAGACTGCTGATCAGAATGAGAAGTCGATGAAAAGACCGGAACCACAATTTCCTGGTTCAAATGGAAAGCCGAAACTACTTTTGGAACAAAAGAAGGGAGAGTTCTTAATACCGCTCTGTCCTCGTGAAAAACCAGATATGGTTCCCGGCAAGACAGAGCTCCCAATTCCCAAACCCTACGTGCAGATGCAATCGCTAAAAGAAAGACGACCTTCCAGGTGAGATACCTAAAATCTGCCGCAAGTAATGGCTCAAAAGGAGGCCCTTTAAGCATATCAAGTACCAGGTTAAGATCCCATGGTGCTGTAGGCGGAACTTAGGGAGGCTGAATATGTAAGACTGCCTGAAGAAAAGTCTTGACGTCTGGCAAGTCCGCTAACTTCAGGTGAAAGAAAACTGAAAGCGCTGATACCAGAACTCTAAAGGAACCTAACCGGAGCCCTGCTTACAGCCCATGCTGAAGAAAAGCAAATAAGCGAGGGAGACGAAAAGAAGACGTGTGACAGGACTTATTTTCGCACCATCTGATATAGGCTCGCCAAATACGATGATAGATGCGAGCCGAAACCGGTTTTCGAGCTCGCAACATAGTGTTCACTACACTGGGGAAGAAACCCCTAGCCTTCCAGAGGCTGGCTTCAACAGCCATGCCGTTAAACTGAGTTGAGGCAAGTTCTGGTGACGAAAGGGACCTTGTAGAAGAAGGTCGTCTCGTGACGGAAGACTATATCCTTGTCCTACTGCCATGGAGATTATGTCCGCGTACCACACTCGACGCGGCCATGAGGGAGCTATTAAAATTACCGGCCGACCGCCTTGCCTCACTCGTCTGAGCACTCGAGGAAGCATGAGAATTGGGGGAAACAGATATCCCAACCTGAAATCCCATGACATGGTCATCACGTCCACCGCTACTGCTAAGGGGTCTCTTGCCCTTGCGCAAAACCTGTCAACCTTTTTGTTGTGTCTGGAGGCCATGAGATCTATATCCGGAAGACCCCACCTCTGAACTAGAGACTGAAATACTTCCGGATGGAGGGACCACTCCCCCGTCATCATCACATTGCAACTGAGGTAACCGGCCTCCCAATTCTTTATTCCTGGAATGAACACCGCCAAGATTACTGGAACATACTGTTCTGCCCAAAGAAAAATCTAAGCTGCAACTCGATCGCAGCTATACTCCTGGTTCCTCCCTGTCTGTTGACATATGCAACAGCCGTGGCATTATCGGACTGAACTCTGACTGGGTGGCCCTGAAGAAGAGTCTGGGCCCCCCGAAGAGCTAAAAGAATTGCCTTCAACTCCAACGTGTTGATTGAGAAGGCTGATTCCTGAACTGACCAAAGCCCCTGGAGCCGGAGGTGCAGGACTACTGCGCCCCAACCTCTCAGGCTGGCGTCTGTTGTGGCTATGATAAATGACCATAGAGCAAAAGACCTGCCCACCAACATATGATCCTGATTCAGCCACCACTGAAGCGATTCTCTCGCCCCTGGAGACAGCGAGATCCTCTGGTGATCCAAACGTAGGTGGGATCCTGACCATTTTGTCAACAGATCCCACTGGAAGCATCGAGAATGACCCTGACCGAAGGGGATCGTCTCGAAGGAGGCCGCCATCTTTCCAAGAAGCCGCATGCACAAATGAATTGAGGGACTGGGCGAGGACAAGACCTGAGATGTTATACTCCGAATTGAACTGATCTTCTCCACAGGCAGGAACACCTTCTGCTGACTGGTGTCCATGATGAGCCCTAGGAAGACCATGCGTTGGCACGGAACCATCTGGGATTTCTTTACGTTTATTAGCCACCCATGGCTCTCGAGAACCGCTATGGTGAGGGATAAGTGCTGACGTAAGCAAATCTCTGAGGAGGATTTGATGAGCAGATCGTCCAAATAAGGCACGACCTGAACCCCCTTTAAGTAAAGACATGCTGCCATCACCGACATGATCTTCGTGAAGACCCGTGGAGCTGTGGAGAGGCCGAAGGGAAGAGCCCGAAACTGATAGTGGGAGGCCCTCACTGTGAATCTTAGGAGAGACTGATGATCGTTCCAAATGGGAACGTGGAGGTATGCGTCCTTTATGTCTATGGAAGCCATAAACTGATCTTTCTCTAAGCCGTTTATTACCGACCTCAGGGACTCCATCCGAAATTTGTCCACTCGTAAGTGCACATTTAAGTTCTTTAGGTTTAAAATGGGTCGAAAGTAACCGTCTGGTTTCTTTACCAGAAAAAGATTTGAATAAAATCCCCTCCCTTTCTGGTTGTCTGGGACCCTGCAAATGACTCTTTGCGAAAGAAGAGAGGAGACACAGGCCTGTATTGCCTGTCTTCTTTGTGGATCTCGGGGTAGTGGGGTCACAAAGAAACGATGTGGTACCGGATCCAGCAGGTCTATCATGTACCCCATTGATATAATGCCCCGAATCCAAGGGTCTTGGGATGACGCTGCCCACTGTTCCTGAAAAAGAGACAGACGTCCCCCCACTGGTGCCCCCTCCAGGAGAATAGGGTGGCAGTCAGGATGCAGGCTTCTCCTGAGTCTTGGAGGCCTGGCACCTAGCTGCAAATGAGAACCTGCCTCTAACAGAGGAGCCACGAGCATTCGGTTGTCTACCTCTAAATGACTGTCCCCTAGGCAAGGAGGTCCCCCGAAAGGGCTGACGAAAGGAGCTAAACCGTGGAGCCCGGGCCCTACTTGAGAGTACCGGAAAAAAAGTGCTTTTGCCCCCCGTTGCCTGTGAAATCATAGTATCCAATTCCGGGCCGAACAAACCTGCTGCTGAAAAGGGAATGGTTTCAATGGATTTTTTAGATTCTGAATCCCCCTCCCAGGATTTCAGCCATAACGTTCTTCTTGCTGACATGGACGCAGCTTGAATAGAGGAGGACACAGACGCTGTGCTCTGAGCTGCCTCATAAAGCTACCCCGATGCCTCTTTTAAATGTAAAGCTAGGGGAAGTAATTCTGAGTCCTGTAAGGCCTCTGCCAGTTGTTCTGCCCATGCTTCCATGGCTTTAGCAACGCAAGCTGAAGCAAATGTGGGTCTAAAGGAATAACCCGCTGCTACAAATATAGATTTTAGCTGAGATTCCACTCTGCGGTCAGTGGCATCTTGCAGAGTTACTGAGCCTGGGACTGGTAGGATAGTGTGTCGGGCCAGACGGGCTACTGGAGTATCTACTTTAGGGATTCCCTCCCAGCGAGCCACGTCCTCCTCCTGCAATGGATACAGGGAAGAGAACCTCCTTGGAACAGAGAACTTTTTATCAGGCTGTTTCCAGGCTCCCTCTGCAATATCTCTAGGTTCTACAGAAGGGGGAAACCGGATAACCTTCCTTTTGGCCTTCTTAAAAAGACTTCTGTCTCTAGGACTAGGATCCTCCATTTCTGGGAGGTCCAACGCCTATCTCACTGCTAAAACCAAATCATCAATAAACTGAAATTTAGTGTTTTCTTCCTGTTCCACAGGTTGAACCTGGTCAGGATCAAAATTTGTTTCCCCTTCCTTTTCTGAAAATCCCTCTGAATCTGAAAGGACCATAAGAGGATTAGCGGATCTAAGCCGCTTTCTTTTAGCCGGGGGCAAGTCTGGGGATTCAAGTAACTGGTTAAGTCTGTCCAAACCCTTTATAAATGCTGAGGACCATGCAGGTTCTGTGGGAACAGGGGGCTGGTCCGTAAGCAAAGAGGAAGGTCCTTCTATAGCCGTTCCAGTAGAAACTGTGGCAGCAGGGGGCCCCAAGGGTGTAACAGCATTATTAGACACCGCAGAGGCTGCTACACTTGTCAGTATCAGTAACTGAGTAGATTGAGAGATCATCTGTGCTAAAGAGGAAACCGACTGTGTCAGGGAAGCCACCCAGGCCGGTTCCTCCGTCAGTGGGGCTGGAATGAGCTGGGTTTGCGCAGAGGAGGCCCCTCCTTCGCAGTCAGAGCAGAGCGCCAATGGGTCCTTCTGCCCACATGGTAATTTAACCTTACATCTAGAACATGTAAAATATTTAGCCATAGGGCCTTTTCCCTTATCTGACATTTTATAAGAAAAAGCACAGCAAACACACTAGATAAAGAGATATTGAGACAGAGCAAGAAACAAGTAACCAACTAATCTGTAATAAAAGTTGTACTTGTATGTGTGATATTTGTGCAAGTAAGAGAACACAATATAACCCTTACTAGCCTCCCTCTTTAAACCACAAATTACAGTTTGTAAATGGTTAAAGAAAAGTTTTGGTACTTAGCCAAAAGGGCCACACAGGGGAGAAATCCAACAGCAGTGTCCTGGTGCCTGCTCCCTCCAAGATAAGTTCCTTCCTGGGCTTCTCTGGCGCCAGAAGACCGGACTGTACCACTTGTGCTGAAGAGCAGGGGAGCACTCTGTACTAGTTCTCCCTCTTCCAGCATTTAATCTCTTTTTTTTTTTTTTTTTTTTATAAAAGAGGGAACTTATCTTATCGGCAGAGTTATGGAGACCTTTTAAAAAAGTAGGTCTCCTGCAGCGTTGGGTACCCCGATGCCCCCTCCTTTCTTTCTGAGGGGGGATCTTGGTATGGCCCCCGTACCTCTCCTCCTCCTTGTATTCCTCCGCGGACCGATGTATTCTTTCCAACATGGCCGCCGGCAGTGTGTTCCGATAACCGGCGCTCTATGCCTGCAGTGGCAGCGCCGGTTATCGGGTAGCCTGCGAGAGCGACAGCGGTCCGTGAGACCGCTTGTCACCCTGCGATCTGACCGCCAATGCTCTGCCATTGAGAGCAGTCTGCTCCCTCTGACAGAGCCCGGTCATTGCTGCCTGGTTATCTGGGAGTGTGCTCTTTATAATAGAACACACTCCCAGCTCTGCCCCAAAAACCTATCTAATGTTATAAAAATAAAATATTAAGAAAATTAAAGTTAAAGTAAATTAATAAAAATAAAAATAACTAGCGGAACTAAAAAAACCTGCCCAACTCCTTTGGGCACCTAGAAAAAACTGAAGAGGAAGAGGCAGGGGGATTGTAGAGGGGAGGGGTCTGTCAGCAGTGCTAAAGTTAACTAGCTAGGTGTCAACTCCCGTGCTCCCCTCCACAACCCATGGTAAGCAGTGTCCCCCAGACTGGATGAAAGAGAAATACTGTATCGCCACATGCAGCGCAAGACTTCCATACCTTTCCATCAGTAGTAACTGCCGCAAATATGGTGGAGGAATATGGTGCCCAGGCAACGTCTCCGACTGCTGAATTCAGGTCAAACACGAACATGGGCGTCCTGGGAAGATGAAATTATGTATCAATGTCACTGTTATCTAATAATCATACAATTATTATTATTGTTATCTGTTGGCTTGTAACAGTGATCCACAGTGCCAGGAAATTGGGAAACAGAACATACATAAAACAGGGACAATCAAGGCAGGCACAATAAATGCAGGCATGAAAACAATGGGCACAATCTAATTGGAAGAACAAACGATGAAACAAGAGGAGGAAGTGTGGCTCAGAGTGGAGATTGGGACAGTTCTGAGGGTGCATTAGGGCGAGTGGTAGTGGCAGGAGTAGCGTAAACTCTAATAAAGGGTTTTCAAAGCATTTAAAGATTTGAAGCAGTGGGAGAGTCTGATTGGGTACAGTAGGACAGTCCATAACTGGGGAGCAGCACGGGAGAAATCTTGTAGGCAGGAGTGAGAGGTGGTTACCAGAGACGAGGCGCAGGTCAGAGGTAGATCTAAGAGGGCGGGAGGGAGAGTATTTTGAGAGGAGGTTTGAGATGTACGAAGGGCTGATGTTATTTAGGGATTGGTAGGTAAGGGTGAGCAATTTGAATTGAATTCTGGAGGACACAGGGAGCCAGTGTAGGGAGTTGCAAAGTGACAAGAGAGAAAGATCAGTGTTGCTGCAGTATTTAGGATGGATTGAAGAGAGAATAGATGAGTGAAGGGAATGCCAGATACCAGGAGGTTGCATTAGTCAAGGCGGGAGATGATGTCAGTGTGGATAAGAGTAGGGGAGTTGAGTATGACACAAAGGCAGCGGGCTTGACACATTTCCATGTGTGCCTGCAAATGGTAGCACCGGGAGTTTCTACGTGGAAAGTGGGCATGCCCCTTGCTAATAACACTGCATGTCCGCATTTTTGCCTCTTGTGGTATACATAGTGTGTCCTCAGTGCTCATGTGTAGAAAGTACTGCGTAACCTGGGGTTATAAAGGATGGTACATACATGACGCTGTGTTCCCAGATCTTCACGGTCCAGTCTGAGCTGCAGGAAATGAAGACTTTGGGGTGGAATGGATTCCAGCGCACGCCATCGACAGCCATATTGTGTGCATGGAAGGTGTCCAGGAACTGGCTGGAGTACGCCTTGGAGCACTGCAGTTACAGGATACACAATAAAAGAGAATCAGCTGCATTCCTCTGTTATCAGAATATGATGTATAAAGATTCATCTCCTATATATATTATTACTGTCTTCTGCCTGACTCCTTCCTCCATCTCCAGAACGTCATATTCCCTGTTCCTTCAGGTTATACTTGATGGATATTAATGATCATATACACAGATATATATACACATGACCCAGCATTGATACTGACAGTCTGGTACTGTCTCCTGCCTGTCTGGGAACCTTTCGTTCAAGATACGCATCTCCCTGTACACATATAATATAAATGTCTTTTCTGCACACATCATAATGTAACCTGAATTTACATGACGGCTGCAGAAATATTCCCTGAAACTGTTCTGAGAGCTCCTTCTGCATCCGGAGATTACTTCTGTGTCCGCATTTTATTGGAAGGTTTCGGCAAAACAAAATCCAATTATGTGGATATGGCAGGGATTATAAGATCTGCTGTGATGGATGGGGGGCTTGTTAGTGGGATTTGCAGAATGGAGCTATTTTCTGAGCACAACCAAATCATTGAAGACTCAGGGATACGGGGCCACGGAGAGGACAGCTGAATAACAGAGGTATTCTCAGGGTGGTTGTGCCTCCACTTTATATCACCTGAAGGACATTTGTCTGCTGCAAACATGTAAAATCCAGCAAAACTCCTCCTGATCTCTGTTCACGTTTCCCGTTCTTCATACCAAGCTGGTCTGCACTGGGATAGTAACATCACTCTGCACCAGTGATGGCATCAGGCGGCCCTTTGAGCCGGTGGCCCCAGCTCCTTCCTGCTCTATAATCAGATGTTTGTTATAGCTGATGATGTTATTACAGACCGCTGTCTCGTTCTTTCATTGAATGTATTGTTTTATCTCATTACTCAGATTATGGGTAAAGTGTGGCCCTTGTGAAGGTTAGAGGGACACACACGCGGCCCCTGCCGTGCACCAGGTTGTCTATCAATGCTCTATACTGTGTCTCTCTCTGTATTAGAGATCTCCGCTCTCTTACCTTATGAATCTTCCCCTCTTCTGTCCCGACCAGGAACAAGTAATCAATCTGTCTGTGGAAATCAAAGGACGTTCCGCTCCCTGTTATAGAGAGATGGGAGACGTTTGTCGTGTTAAACGAGACATCAAATCTGTGGAAGGAGGTTTAATCCATACAGCATTCATCTATAGGTCACATTATTACTAAGAGCTATATATTACTGGGCAGTGCCCCCTCCATAACATAATCCACCATTATGTTCTATGCCAAAGACAAGATGCATTATGTGTCTAATCGTCTGTCAGATTCTGTAAACACTCATTAAATAGACAAATGCTTTCCGCAGTATGCCAGGCGGACCAGACGCGGATCATGATGCTTCATAAGGAATTTGGGATATATGCGTCTTTCTTACACCCAGATTGTAACACGGACAGGGTAACGTATATTTGTAGATTTTATCAAATAGGTTTAGAGAAATCTTTACGACACCAGGACAAGATGTGTAAATTGAAGTGTATATACTTCAGCGGATTCATAGGCAGCTTAACTGAATGACGATGTTGAAGCATTAGATGGGATTAGCTGTTAATTAGCAGATTACATACAATTACAGCAAGGGCCTTATGATAATATGGGAGACAATCTGGTGATTTGGGTGTCAGTATCAGTCATGAAGCCATACACATGTTTCTCTCAATGTTGCTGTACGACACTCACATGCATGATCATTCAGGCGTGATACAGAACATACAACATACCTTGACCCACTAAATATGTCTATAGCACGAAATATTACAGCAAAAATATTACCTTGCATTGGCAAAAATGATAAAAAGAGCGATAGAAACCCGCAGTTCACATACGCCAACCCGCAGTGTACATACGCCAACCCGCAGTGTACATACGCCAACCCGCAGTGTACATACGCCAACCCGCAGTGTACATATACGCTAACCCGCAGTGTACCTACGCTAACCCACAGTGTACACATACTAACCCACAGTGTATATATAATAGCCCACAGTGTATATATAATAACCCGCAGCGTACACATACTAACCCACAATATACATACTCTAACCCGCAGTGATATATACAAACCAACAGTGCACATATACTAACCGGCAGTGTATATATATTAACCCGCATTGTACATATGCTAACCCAGAGTGTACATACACTGTGACAAGATGGACGTCCTATGCCAACCTGTCTGTGTTGCTGGAGACCGGCTGGACTTGCCACCGTCCCCTCTCTTTATCCCAGATGCGCCCCACTATACGCAGTAGGAAAGGCCTGCTGTCACCACTAGGTTCCTTCACCAGCACCTAGAAATGATTCCTTCTGGGTAATTGTCGCTGCTAGTGTACCACCTTGCTGGGTACTTGGGCTGGTAGCCCTGACCTCTTCCTATAAACCAGGGTTACTGTGAATAGTTCCCCCTGGCCTATAAAACTGGTCAGAGCTAGCATAGTGGGCAGAGCTTTTGCACTGGATGCTGGGTCCCAACCTCAGAACAGACGGATAAAGTCACTGGAACTACAGCAGGTAAGTAGACGACAAAGCAGGATCTTGAAGCAAGTGATGTTTTATTAGCTCAAGTGTCCTAATTAGTACCACAGGCTGGCGTGTAATTGTTCTTGTGATCTTTCCAGAAGTTACAGATGGAATGATACATTACATGATCAAACAGTGCTCTTTTTATACAGATTCTGACATTCATGTGGGCAAGTGGTAACCCAGCCCCCTGATCCCAGTTAGCACCGCAACGTCTGAGATATTATATATTCAATAATTAGCATCAGGATGTTCTCTAACCTTGGAGTTAACGCAATTTAACTTACAATATCCACATCAGTCTGTGATATTCTAAATTACTTGCATCCTGAGTCTATGTAGTTCAGGCAGGTTGTAAGATACAGGAAAAAAAACTACACAAGACCGAAAGGTAACAATCTCCTGCTGTGCCTTCAAACTCAAAAAGAGTCAGTGACTGAGAAGTAAAGGGCTGATTAACATGAGATTACCTGCCTTCAGACAGTGCAGAAAACACATTTCCTCCAGAAAAGTTACAAAAAACAAATCATGACATACTGTCTCAGAAATCAATACATTTCTATACAATATACATACCAATACAAAAATCTGTATGTTTGCAATGCTATAAATTGGCACACTGCGCTATTCATTTAAATAAATTCATAAATGATCCAGCCACAGTATTAGTATCACCAGTATGTAGATGGTATAGATATAGATAGTATCAGTATAACCAGTATATAGATAGTAACATTATCACTAGTTGTGACAGGATGGACTGCCTATACCACCCTGTCTGTCGTTGCTGGGAACCAACTGAGCTTACTTTGCCACCGTCCCCTTTCGTTATTCCAAATGCGCCCCCTTGCTGCAGTAGGAGGGGCTTACAAATGCTGCCACCACTGGACTCCTTATTGGCATCCAATACTGAGTTTCTTCTGGGTAACTGACGCTGTGAGTGTACCCAGCTACTGGCGTACCTGGGCTGGTACTCCTGACCTCTTACTATGGATCAGGGTTGCTGTGGATGGATCCCCCTGGCCTATCACACTGACCAGAGCTGCAGGGCAACAGGCAGAAGGTGATACCAGAAAAGCTGGGTCCAACCTCAGAAACAACCGGAGAATGGATTAGATTTAGGGTCTAATCTGCAGGTCACAGGAATACAGCACTATTGAAGATGTTTTCAAGCAGGTTGTCACAGTTGGCTTACTGGAAATAGATCCCTAGGCTCTGCTGAACATTGCTCAGGTCCACCCACAGGCGCGGAGTCTAACAGGCAGGTGGTTTTCACCAGGAACCCCCGCAAGGAGATATGGTCTTAGTGGCACCAAACCTGCAGGTTGCGGTTCCGTGAGTGAGTGAACAGCAGAACGATGTGGAGGAGCCAGGTGAAGCAGGAAGAAACAATGGAACCCACAGGTAAGTGGTATAGATACAGGAACAACAACAATATATGCTGATGGTCAGCAGCCGATGAGTCACTAGAAGAATAGGTGCTTTGCAGAGTAGCAGTGAGAGAACAGGAGCTGTCATAATGGTGTACTCAGGAGTAGATAGCAGAGGTACTGGAACAGCGCTAGTTCAACACTGTGCATGAGCTGAGAGCAAACTGAAGAAGCGGAGGTAACTCAGGACAACAGCTGATGAGTCACAGACATAGTAGCTGCTCAGAGAGGCAGCAGTGTGAGAACCGAGGCTGTTACGATGAAATACTCTGGAGATGGTAATAGAGGTACTGGAGCAGCGGTAGTTCAATACGGCCACAGGCTGAGAGCAGACTGGAGTAGCGGAGGTAACTCGGGACAACAGCTGATGAGTCACAGACGTAGTAGCGGCTCAGAGAGGCAGCAGTGAGAGAACCAAGGCTGTCACGATGAAGTACTCTGGAGATGGTAAGTGATAGTTCAACACAGGCCGCGAACTGAGAGCAGGCTGGAATACAGGCAAACCACAAGGAGAACAGGAACCAGAACCACAGGCTGCAGGAATTGAGCTTGAAGAACAGGCATCAGACAGGTGAATCCAGGAGGTTTAAATAGTGCTCCAGAAATGCTTAGCGAATGAAAAGAGGGAGGAGGCCTTGAAGTGCGACAGACTTGCACCTGCGCAGATCTGATAATAGCTGAATGAATGAATGAATAGTGTCTGACGCTGAAACATGGCAGTTTCAATAAGATGCAGGTAACGAGACAGGTACCCGTTTGCGGGACCGGAGCCTTACACAGGTCTTTGAAGCAAGTGATGTTTATTTGCTCTCACACTGGTTTAAGGTACCAGTGATCAGGTCAGATGAAACAAGAAGAACATTTCAGTGTACAAGACAGTGCTTTTTATACTGATTTGGACACATGCTATTTTCAGAATCAGGATGCAATGTGTTTACACTGCATTGCAAAGCCAACAATATTTACACTTATCTATGAAATTCTAGAGATGCTGTGATGTTCTGCATCTGGTTTTCAGATGCAGAGAATCTAGGAGCCAGTCTTAATTAAAAGTTCCTTCCTTCAATGTTGGACTTTCACACATAAAATATCTAACTAGCATGTGGCCCCTCTTCAGACAGTCCAGAATACACATTCCCAAAGAAATGTACAAACCCCAAACAAGCCACTTCCCCACATCACAACACACAAAGGACTTCCATCCACAAAGGCTTATTGTATCATATATATATATCTTAAGAAATAATGCATCCCCTCTAGCAAGGTTAAACAAGAAACAAATTTCTTCCCCTGATCTCAGAAATTAGAGATTTCCATTACCAAAATATACACAATATCAAAAATAAGTGCATGTGCAATTATATAAATAAGCGTCCTGCACTAATTCCTTTAAATAAATGTATACCAGAAGTTATTTATCAGTGATCCAGTCACACTAGTATATAAATAGTATCAGTATAATCAGTATATAAATAGTATCAGTATCACCAGTGTATAGATAGTATCATTTTAACCAGTATATAGATGGTATTAGTATCACCAGTGTATAGAAGGTTTTAGTATCACCAGTATATAGATAGTATTAGTATAACCAGTATATAGATGCTTTAGATATAGATAGTATCAGTATAACCAGTATATAGATAGTATTAGTATCACCAGTATATATATATATATATATATATATATATATATATATATATATATAGTATTAGTATAACCTGTATATAGATGCTTTAGATATAGATAGTATCAGTATAACCAGTATATAGATAGTATTAGTATCACCAGTATATATATATAGTATTAGTATAACCAGTATATAAATGGTATAGATATAGATAGCATTAGTATCACCAGTATATAGATGCTATAGATATAGATAGTATTGGTATTAGCAGAGAACCAGTGTCCCTCGTACCATTGGTCTTCAGCAGAAGACCCTCCACTCCGTTCCCGGCAGATTCTTCCACTGTCAGCTTGATGACGTCTGTATGAACCAGCTCATTCTGCAGAAAAAGGACATTTAGTTCTATTCCTCATTACATTGTCTCAGGGCTGTTAATAAACGAAAATGAAATATAAAAGTAATGGTATGCAGAGTGAGCAGAGTTGGATTGTCCCACAGATCCAGCCTGGCGAGTGTAAGCTATTGTCTTTTGTTATCAGCTGTGCAGACATACACAGGCTGATCCGTGCAAGTCGCACGTGCCCAGGAATAAAGACTTCCCCCAATATAGCTTCACATATACACTATATGGACAAAAATACTTGCCCACACCTGTTAATTATTGAATTGAGTTGTTTCAATTAGACCCGCTGCCAGAGGTGTATAAAATCCAGCCCCTAGCCACGCAGTCTCCATTTGCGAACATTTGTGATACAAAATGTGTCGTTTTGAAGAGCACAGTGACACCAAGCGTGGGACTGTGATAGGATACCACCTGTGCAATAAGACGGTTCGTGAAATTTCATCCCTGCTAAATATTCCATGGTCAACTGTAAATGATATTATTAGAAAGTGGAAGCAATTAGGAACAACAGCAACTCAGCCACAAAGCGGAAGACCAAGTAAAATCACAGAGTGGGGTCAACGATTGCTAAGGCAGATGGTGCATAAAAGTCGCAACACTCTGCTGATTCCACAGCTGAAGAACTTCCACTGGCATTAATGTAAGCACAAAAACTGTGCGACGGGAGCTTAATGGAATGGGTTTCCATGGCCGAGCAGCTGCATACAAGCCTCACATCACCAAGACCAACGCCGAGCGTCGGATGGAGTGGTGTAAAGCCCACCGACACTGGACTGTGGAGCAGTGGAAACGTGTTCTGTGGAGTGACGAATCACGCATCTCTGTTTGGCATTCAGATGGGCGAGCCTGGGTTTGGCGGATGCCGGGAGAACGTTACCTGCCTGACTGCATTATGTCAACTGTGAAGTTTGGTGGAGGAGGGATAATGGTATGGGGCTGATTTTCAGGCTTTGGGCTAGACCCCTTATCTCCAGTGAAGGACAATCTTAATGCTTCAGCATACCAAGTCATTCTGGACAATGCGATGCTTCCAACTTTGTGGCAACAGTTTGGGGAAGGCCCTTTTCTATTCCAACATGACTGTGTCTCAGTGCACACAACAAGGACTACAAAGACATGGTTTGATGAGTTCGGTGTGGAAGAACTTGACTGGCCGGCACAGAGTCCTGACCTCAACCCCATCGAACACCTTTGGGATGAACTGGAACAGAGATTGTGAGCCAGGTCTTCTCATCCAACATCAGGGCCTGACCTCATAAATGATCTACAGAATGAATGAGCACAAATTCCCACAGTAACACTCCAACATCTTGTGGAAAGTCTTCCAAGAAGAGTGGAAGTTGTTATCACTGCAAAGGGGGACCAACTCCATATTAAAGTATATGTATTTTAATACAATGTCATTACAGTCCCTGTTGGTGTAATAGTCAAGTGTCCGAATACTTTTGTCCATACAGTGTATAATATATTTGCTTATATTACTGTAATGTCACAGGTGTTTAATGTTTCTGCCCCATTACCATGCGAGGTGTACAGAGGAACTGTGTGATCTCACAGGAGAGATAATTCAGTCAGCCGATTCTGGATTAATCAGTAACAATTATCACTATTTCTAGCTGGATCAGGTATTATGCCACCTATTCACTATATAATAAACTGTGAGTAATACAAAGAAAAATAATCAGCTGCCAGGTGACACCGCTGTTTCCCGGTGGAGAAGCACATGCCGGCTCAGAGCTTTAGCCTACACTGTGCACACTGCCATAAAATATGATTTAGCTTTACTTGTAAGATTTTTATGGCTGCTGTATATTAATATTGCAGACTATTGATATATAAGGTGCTGTGTTCAGTAAATAAGTTATAGCCAGAATATTTATCAAGGTGAGACATTGTAGACTCAATTTAGAGCATGTGACAGATTGATAACGGTCCCGGCATCCGGTGAGACCCATGTAGTAATTATTTACCTTTATTATAGTCCAGGACACCACGCGGCCGTCAGAAGAGACCGAGAAGAAATTCAGGTTCTTGTCTAGATCGTCTTTCTGCCATTTCACCTGGTAAAAATAACAACAACATCACATTTATAGCATAGGGGAAAGACAGAGTCACCTTGAAGTTGAACAGGAAACTGAAACTGTCATCAATTATATTAACTGGTAAATTGTCACAGATTATCCATCAGTGACAGCCCTTGCACCCCATCCCACTAACACCCCACATAACACTACTGTAACCTCCCACTAACACACCTCTGTTATTACACATAACACTACCGTAACCTCCCACTAACACCCCTCTGCTATTACACATAACACTACTGTAACCTCCCACTAACACACCTCTGTTATTACACATAACACTACTGTAACCTCCAACTAACACCCCTCTGTTATTACACATAACACTACCGTAACCTCCCACTAACACCCCTCTGTTATTACACATAACACTACTGTAACCTCCCACTAACACCCCACATAACACTACTGTAACCTCCCACTGACACCCCTCTATTACACATAACACTACCGTAACCTCCCACTAACACCCCTCTGTTATTACACATAACACTACTGTAACCTCCCACTAACACCCCTCTGTTATTACACATAACACTACTGTAACCTCCCACTAACACCCCTCTGTTATTACACATAACACTATTGTACCCTCCCACTAACACCCCTCTGTTATTACACATAACACTACCGTAACCTCCCACTAACACCCCTCTGTTATTACACATAACACTATTGTACCCTCCCACTAACACCCCTCTGTTATTACACATAACACTACCGTAACCTCCCACTAACACCCCTCTGTTATTACACATAACACTACCGTAACCTCCCACTAACACCCCTCTGTTATTACACATAACACTACCGTAACCTCCCACTAACACCCCTCTGTTATTACACATAACACTACCGTAACCTCCCACTAACACAACTCTGTTATTACACATAACACTACCGTAACCTCCCACTGACACCCCTCTGTTATTACACATAACACTACTGTAACCTCCCACTAACACCCCTCTGTTATTACACATAACACTACTGTAACCTCCCACTAACACCCCTCTGTTATTACACATAACACTACCGTAACCTCCCACTAACACCCCTCTGTTATTACACATAACACTACTGTAACCTCCCACTGACACCTCTGTTATTACACATAACACTATTGTACCCTCCCGCTAACACCCCTCTGTTATTACACATAACACTACTGTAACCTCCCACTAACACCCCTCTCTGTTATTACACATAACACTACCGTAACCTCCCACTAACACCCCTCTGTTATTACTAGGGATGAGCGCGCTCGGATTTCTGAAATCCGAGCCCACCCGAACGTTGCGGATCCGAGTCGGATCCGAGACAGATCCGGGTATTGGCGCCAAATTCAAAAGTGAAACTGAGGCTCTGACTCATAATCCCGTTGTCGGATCTCGCGATACTCGGATCCTATAAATTCCCCGCTAGTCGCCGCCATCTTCACTCGGGCATTGATCAGGGTAGAGGGAGGGTGTGTTAGGTGGTCCTCTGTGCTGTTTAGTTCTGTGCTGTTTAGTTCTGTGCTGTTTAGTGCTGTGCTGTTTAGTGCTGTGCTGTGCTGTGCTGTGCTGTGTTCTGCAGTATCAGTCCAGTGGTGCTGTGTGCTGTGCTCTGTCCTTCTGAGGTCAGTGGTGCTGCTGGGTCCTGTGCTGTGTCCTGTTCAGTCCAGTGGTGCTGTGTCCTGTGCTCTGTGCTTCTAAGGGCATAGTTATTTCCCCAATATTCCCCTGTGTTTAAAAAAATAAAAAAAAGTTTTTTTTATAAAATACCAAAAACTACTTTAATATTTTTTAATTACCACAAAATTTTCACAACCAATCCTGCAGTATAAGCCCATTGGTACTGCAATATTACCAAGTTCACACATTCAGCAGTAAAAGTCCAGTGGTACTGCAATATTACAAAGTTTACACATTCTGCAGTATCAGTCCAGTGGTGCTGTGTCCTGTGCTCTGTCCTGCTGAGTTCCGTAGTGCTGCTGGGTCCTGTGCCGTGTCCTGTTCAGTCCAGTGGTGCTGTGTCCTGTGCTCTGTGCTTCTAAGGGCATAGTTATTTCCCCATTATTCCCAAGTTTGTAAAAAATAAAAAAAAAGTAAAAAAAAATAAAAAAATTAAAAAAAAAAAAAATATATAATAATTATAACCAAATTTGCAAAACCAATCCAGCATTATAAGTCCATTGGTACTGCAATATTACCAAGTTCACACATTCAGCAGTAAAAGTCCAGTGGTACTGCAATATTACAAAGTTTACACATTCTGCAGTATCAGTCCAGTGGTGCTGTGTCCTGTGCTCTGTCCTGCTGAGTTCCGTAGTGCTGCTGGGTCCTGTGCCGTGTCCTGTTCAGTCCAGTGGTGCTGTGTCCTGTGCTCTGTGCTTCTAAGGGCATAGTTATTTCCCCATTATTCCCAAGTTTGTAAAAAATAAAAAAAAAGTAAAAAAAAATAAAAAATTAAAAAAAAAAAAAATATATATAATAATTATAACCAAATTTGCAAAACCAATCCAGCATTATAAGTCCATTGGTACTGCAATATTACCAAGTTCACACATTCAGCAGTAAAAGTCCAGTGGTACTGCAATATTACAAAGTTTACACATTCTGCAGTATCAGTCCAGTGGTGCTGTGTCCTGTGCTCTGTCCTGCTGAGTTCCGTAGTGCTGCTGGGTCCTGTGCCGTGTCCTGTTCAGTCCAGTGGTGCTGTGTCCTGTGCTCTGTGCTTCTAAGGGCATAGTTATTTCCCCATTATTCCCAAGTTTGTAAAAAATAAAAAAAAAGTAAAAAAAAATAAAAAATTTAAAAAAAAAAAAATATATATAATAATTATAACCAAATTTGCAAAACCAATCCAGCATTATAAGTCCATTGGTACTGCAATATTACCAAGTTCACACATTCTGCAGTATCTTGTGCTACATATAATGGAGACCAAAAATTTGGAGGATAAAGTAGGGAAAGATCAAGACCCACTTCCTCCTAATGCTGAAGCTGCTGCCACTAGTCATGACATAGACGATGAAATGCCATCAACGTCGTCTTCCAAGCCCGATGCCCAATCTCGTAGTACCGGGCATGTAAAATCCAAAAAGCCCAAGTTAAGAAAAAGTAGCAAAAAGAGAAACTTAAAATCATCTGAGGAGAAACGTAAAGTTGCCAATATGCCATTTACGACACGGAGTGGCAAGGAACGGCTTAGGCCCTGGCCCGTGTTCATGACTAGTGGTTCAGCTTCACCCACGGATCTTAGCCCTCCTCCTCCTCCCCCCCCCTACAAAAAATTGAAGAGAGTTATGCTGTCAGCAACAAAACAGCAAACAACTCTGCCTTCTAAAGAGAAATTATCACAAATCCCCAAGGCGAGTCCAAGCGTGTTGGTGGTTGTCAAGCCTGACCTTCCCATCACTGTACGGGAAGAGGTGGCTCGGGAGGAGGCTATTGATGATGTAGCTGGCGCTGTGGAGGAACTTGATGATGAGGATGGTGATGTGGTTATTGTAAATGAGGCACCAGGGGGGGAAACAGCTGATGTCCATGGGATGAAAAAGCCCATCGTCATGCCTGGTCAGAAGACCAAAAAATGCACCTCTTCGGTCTGGAGTTATTTTTATCCAAATCCAGACAACCAATGTATGGCAATATGTAGCTTATGTAAAGCTCAAATAAGCAGGGGTAAGGATCTTGCCCACCTAGGAACATCCTCCCTTATACGTCACCTGAATAACCTTCATAGTTCAGTGGTTAGTTCAGGAACTGGGGCTAGGACCCTCATCGGTACAGGGACACCTAAATCCCGTGGTCCAGTTGGATACACACCAGCAACACCCTCCTCGTCAACTTCCTCCACAATCTCCATCAGATTCAGTCCTGCAGCCCAAGTCACCAGCCAGACTGAGTCCTCCTCAATACGGGATTCATCCGAGGAATCCTGCAGCGGTACGCCTACTACTGCCACTGCTGCTGTTGCTGCTGTTAGTCGGTCATCTTCCCAGAGGGGAAGTCGTAAGACCGCTAAGTCTTTCACCAAACAATTGACCGTCCAACAGTCGTTTGCCATGACCACCAAATACGATAGTAGTCACCCTATTGCAAAGCGTATAACTGCGGCTGTAACTGCAATGTTGGTGTTAGACGTGCGCCCGGTGTCCGCCATCAGTGGAGTGGGATTTAGAGGGTTGATGGAGGTATTGTGTCCCCGGTACCAAATCCCCTCGAGATTCCACTTCACTAGGCAGGCGATACCAAAAATGTACAGAGAAGTACGATCAAGTGTCCTCAGTGCTCTTAAAAATGCGGTTGTACCCACTGTCCACTTAACCACGGACATGTGGACAAGTGGTTCTGGGCAAACGAAGGACTATATGACTGTGACAGCCCACTGGGTAGATGCATCCCCTTCCGCAGCAACAGCAACAGCTGCATCAGTAGCAGCATCTACAAAATGGTTGCTCATGCAAAGGCAGGCAACATTGTGCATTACAGGCTTTAATAAGAGGCACAACGCTGCCAACATATTAGAGAAAATGAGGGAAATTATCTCCCAGTGGCTTACCCCACTTAGACTCTCATGGGGATTTGTGGTGTCAGACAATGCCAGTAACATTGTGCGGGCATTAAATATGGGCAATTTCCAGCACGTCCCATGTTTTGCCCACACCATTAATTTGGTGGTGCAGCATTACCTCAAGAGTGACAGGGGTGTGCAGGAGATGCTTGCGGTGGCCCGCAAAATTGCTGGACACTTTCGGCATTCAGCCAGTGCCTACCGCAGACTAGAGGCACATCAGAAAAGCTTGAACCTGCCCTGCCATCACCTCAAACAAGAGGTTGTGACGCGCTGGAACTCCACCCTCTATATGCTGCAGAGGATGGAGGAGCAGCAAAAGGCCATTCAGGCCTACACAGCCACCTACGACATAGGCAAAGGAGTGGGGATGCGCCTGAGTCAAGCGCAGTGGAGACTGATTTCCGTGTTGTGCAAGGTTCTGCAGCCATTTGAACTTGCCACACGAGAAGTCAGTTCCGACACTGCCAGCTTGAGTCAGGTCATTCCCCTGATCAGGCTGTTGCAGAAGCAGCTGGAGAAAGTGAGGGAGGAGCTGGTAAGCCATTGCGATTACAGCAAGCATGTAGCTCTTGTGGATGTAGCCCTTCGTACGCTTTGCCAGGATCCGAGGGTGGTCACTCTTTTAAAGTCAGAGGAATACATTCTGGCCACCGTGCTCGATCCTCGGTTTAAAGCGTATGTTGTGTCTCTGTTTCCGGCGGACACAAATCTACAGCGGTGCAAAGACCTGCTGGTCAGGAGATTGTCCTCTGAAGAGGACCGTGACATGCCAACAGCTCCACCCTCATTTTCTTCCACATCTATGGCTGCGAGGAAAAAGCTCAGTTTTCCCAAAAGAGGCACTGGCGGGGATGCTGATAACATCTGGTCCGGACTGAAGGACCTGCCAACCATTGCAGACATGTCTACTCTCGCTGCATTGGATGCTGTCACAATAGAAAAAATTGTGGATGATTACTTTGCTGACACCATCCAAGTAGACATGTCAGACAGTCCATATTGTTACTGGCAGGAAAAAAAGGCAGTTTGGAAGCCCCTGTACAAACTGGCTCTATTTTACCTGAGTTGTCCCCCCTCCAGTGTGTACTCGGAAAGAGTTTTTAGTGCAGCGGGGAACCTGGTCAGTGAGCGGCGAAGGAGGTTGCTTCCTCACAACGTTGAAAAAATGATGTTTATAAAAATGAATAATCAATTCCTCAATGAAGTACAGCACTGCCCTCCAGATACTACAGAGGGACCTGTGGTTGTGGAGTCCAGCGGGGACGAATTGATAATGTGTGATGAGGAGGAAGTAGACACTGTAGGGGGAGAGGAATCAGAGGTTGAGGATGAGGACGACATCTTGCCTCAGTAGAGCCTGTTTAGTCTGTACAGGGAGAGATGAATAGCTTTTTTGGTGTGGGGGCCCAAACAAACCAATCATTTCAGTCAAAGTTGTTTGGTAGGCCCTGTCGCTGAAATGATTGGTTTGTTAAAGTGTGCATGTCCTATTTCAACAGCAGACCTCTCAACTGCAGCTCATCCCTCCTCTGCGGGGATAATGTCTCCTGTGCTCTGACACGTCACTCTGTGTACTCTCAGCCTCAGGATCTGACACTACAGCTACCATGCCTCTTGTAGCAGCCCTCACTCCAGGGCCTCTTCCATGTGCAGTGTCCCCCTCTCTCTTGGGTTCACTATAGTGGCATGGAGTTCTCCCCCTCATCCAGGGCACACATTCCTTGCCCTGGCTCAGTCACCACGCTCAGACTTCCAGGCAATGCTGGGGGAGCCTGGGAGCTTCCACCCCAGGTCCCCAGCTACAACTCTCCTCTCCTGTGTCTTCTCTCTCTTTCTGACACTTGAAAGATCGTGCCTTTAAATGAAAAAGTCAGTCTTGATTGCACGACTATGTGCAAGTGCAACAGGGACATTTTTTTGGGTTTACAAAGTCAAACAGTAACACTACGACCCTGTCTGTCTGGGGTCTGTCAATGACGAATTGTCTGGAGCATGTTTTGAGGAGGTATTGTGGCCCCGGTATCAAATTGGGTACCGGGGCCACCCCACTATGCAGTCCAGATACTTGTTTGGTGGAATTCCGACACGTGGAGGGTTTTTTAATTATATTGTGGCCTCGGTACCAAATTGTGTACCGGGGCCACCACACTACGCAGTCAAGATACTTGTTTGGTGGAATTCAGACCAGTTGAGGGTTTTATTATTATATTGTGTGGACCACTCTATCTATACCACACTACAACTCTATACCACTCTATTTCCTACTTTAATTCTATTTAATTCTATTTCCTACTTTAATTCTATTACTAATTAATTAACATAAAGAGGAACCAAAAAAACCAATTTTACCAAAAGTATAATATGACTTAGACTTACAAACACTACACTTGAAAGATCGTGCCTTTAAATGAAAAAGTAAGTCTTCATTGCACGACTATGTGCAACAGGGACAGTTTTTTTCTTTACAAAGTCAACTAATAACACTTGGACCCTGTCTGTCTTTAACATACTTAATGGGATCTCAATGACGAATTGTCTGTAGCATGTTTGGAGGAGGTATTGTGGCCCCGGTATCAAGTTGGGTACCGGGGCCACCCCACTACGCAGTCCAGATACTTGTTTGGTGGAATTCTGACACGTGGAGGGTGTATTTATTTTATTGTGGCCCCGGTATCAAGTTGGGTACCGGGGCCACCCCACTACGCAGTCCAGATACTTGTTTGGTGGAATTCTGACACGTGGAGGGTGTATTTATTTTATTGTGGCCCCGGTATCAAGTTGGGTACCGGGGCCACCCCACTACGCAGTCCAGATACTTGTTTGGTGGAATTCTGACACGTGGAGGGTGTATTTATTTTATTGTGGCCCCGGTATCAAGTTGGGTACCGGGGCCACCCCACTACGCAGTCCAGATACTTGTTTGGTGGAATTCTGACACGTGGAGGGTGTATTTATTTTATTGTGGCCCCGGTATCAAGTTGGGTACCGGGGCCACCCCACTACGCAGTCCAGATACTTGTTTGGTGGAATTCTGACACGTGGAGGGTGTATTTATTTTATTGTGGCCCCGGTATCAAGTTGGGTACCGGGGCCACCCCACTACGCAGTCCAGATACTTGTTTGGTGGAATTCTGACACGTGGAGGGTGTATTTATTTTATTGTGGCCCCGGTACCAAATTGTGTACCGGGGCCACCACACTACGCAGTCAAGATAGATAGATGCGTATCATAGATAAAGTACATTCAGTGGTGTGGGGCAAATTGAAAAATATTCAAAATGCACTGACATTATCAAAAACAAGAGGTTGTCACATGCTAAAACTCCAACATGTATATGATGGAGAGGATGGAGGAGCAGCCGTATGTGTAGTGTAATGCAGACCTGTTGAAGGTTTTTTATATATTTTATTGTGGTGCCCAGTGCCCACTCCTCTACGCAGTCCAGGTACATTTATTGGTGCGAATCAAACAAGTTGATGGTTTTCTTATTATATATATTGTGGTGACCCACTCCTCTACGCAGTCCAGGTACATTTATTGGTGCGAATCAAACAAGTTGATGGTTTTCTTATTATATATATTGTGGTGACCCACTCCTCTACGCAGTCCAGGTACATTTATTGGTGCGAATCAAACAAGTTGATGGTTTTCTTATTATATATATTGTGGTGACCCACTCCTCTACGCAGTCCAGGTACATTTATTGGTGCGATTCATAAAAGTTCAGGGTTTTTAATATATTGTGGTGACCCACTCCTCTACGCAGTCCAGGTACATTTATTGGTGCGAATCAAACCAGTTGATGGTTTTCTTATTATATATATTGTGGTGACCCACTCCTCTACGCAGTCCAGGTACATTTATTGGTGCGATTCATAAAAGTTCAGGGTTTTTAATATATTGTGGTGACCCACTCCTCTACGCAGTCCAGGTACATTTATTGGTGCGAATCAAACAAGTTGATGGTTTTCTTATTATATATATTGTGGTGACCCACTCCTCTACGCAGTCCAGGTACATTTATTGGTGCGATTCATAAAAGTTCAGGGTTTTTAAGATATTGTGGTGACCCACTCCTCTACGCAGTCCAGGTACATTTATTGGTGCGAATCAAACAAGTTGATGGTTTTCTTATTATATATATTGTGGTGACCCACTCCTCTACGCAGTCCAGGTACATTTATTGGTGCGATTCATAAAAGTTCAGGGTTTTTAATATATTGTGGTGACCCACTCCTCTACGCAGTCCAGGTACATTTATTGGTGCGAATCAAACCAGTTGATGGTTTTCTTATTATATATATTGTGGTGACCCACTCCTCTACGCAGTCCAGGTACATTTATTGGTGCGATTCATAAAAGTTCAGGGTTTTTAATATATTGTGGTGACCCACTCCTCTACGCAGTCCAGGTACAATTATTGGTGCGAATCATAAAAGTTCAGGGTTTTTAATATATATTGTGGTGACCCACTCCTCTACGCAGTCCAGAAAGATACCTTGTTGCAACGTTTTGGACTAATAACTATATTGTGAGGTGTTCAGAATACACTGTAAATTAGTGGAAATGCTTGTTATTGAATGTTATTGAGGTTAATAATAGCCTAGGAGTGAAAATAAGCCCAAAAACTTGATTTTTAAACTTTTTATGTTTTTTTCAAAAAAAATCCGAATCCAATACCTTAAATCCGAACCGAGACCTTTCGTCAAGTGTTTTGCGAGACAAATCCGAACCTCAAAAATAACGAAAATCCGGATCCAAAACACAAAACACGAGACCTCAAAAGTCGCCGGTGCACATCCCTAGTTATTACACATAACACTACTGTAACCTCCCACTGACACCTCTGTTATTACACATAACACTATTGTACCCTCCCACTAACACCCCTCTGTTATTACACATAACACTACCGTAACCTCCCACTAACACCCCTCTGTTATTACACATAACACTACTGTAACCTCCCACTAACACCCCACATAACACTACTGTAACCTCCCACTGACACCCCTCTGTTATTACACATAACACTACCGTAACCTCCCACTAACACCCCTCTGTTATTACACATAACACTACCGTAACCTCCCACTAACACCCCTCTGTTATTACACATAACACTACTGTAACCTCCCACTAACACCCCTCTGTTATTACACATAACACTACTGTAACCTCCCACTAACACCCCTCTGTTATTACACATAACACTACTGTAACCTCCCACTAACACCCCTCTGTTATTACACATAACACTATTGTACCCTCCCACTGACACCCCTCTGTTATTACACATAACACTACCGTAACCTCCACTAACACCCCTCTGTTATTACACATAACACTATTGTACCCTCCCACTAACACCCCTCTGTTATTACACATAACACTACCGTAACCTCCCACTAACACCCCTCTGTTATTACACATAACACTACCGTAACCTCCCACTAACACCCCTCTGTTATTACACATAACACTACCGTAACCTCCCACTAACACCCCTCTGTTATTACACATAACACTACCGTAACCTCCCACTAACACCCCTCTGTTATTACACATAACACTACTGTAACCTCCCACTAACACCCCTCTGTTATTACACATAACACTACCGTAACCTCCCACTGACACCCCTCTGTTATTACACATAACACTACTGTAACCTCCCACTAACACCCCTCTGTTATTACACATAACACTACTGTAACCTCCCACTAACACCCCTCTGTTATTACACATAACACTACTGTAACCTCCCACTAACACCCCTCTGTTATTACACATAACACTACCGTAACCTCCCACTAACACCCCTCTGTTATTACACATAACACTACTGTAACCTCCCACTGACACCTCTGTTATTACACATAACACTATTGTACCCTCCCGCTAACACCCCTCTGTTATTACACATAACACTACTGTAACCTCCCACTAACACCCCTCTCTGTTATTACACATAACACTACCGTAACCTCCCACTAACACCCCTCTGTTATTACACATAACACTACTGTAACCTCCCACTGACACCTCTGTTATTACACATAACACTATTGTACCCTCCCACTAACACCCCTCTGTTATTACACATAACACTACTGTAACCTCCCACTAACACCCCTCTCTGTTATTACACATAACACTACTGTAACCTCCCACTAACACCCCTCTGTTATTACACATAACACTACCGTAACCTCCCACTAACACCCCTCTGTTATTACACATAACACTACCGTAACCTCCCACTAACACCCCTCTGTTATTACACATAACACTACCGTAACCTCCCACTAACACCCCTCTGTTATTACACATAACACTACTGTAACCTCCCGCTAACACCCCTCTGTTATTACACATAACACTACTGTAACCTCCCACTGACACCTCTGTTATTACACATAACACTATTGTACCCTCCCACTAACACCCCTCTGTTATTACACATAACACTACTGTAACCTCCCACTAACACCCCTCTCTGTTATTACACATAACACTACTGTAACCTCCCACTAACACCCCTCTGTTATTACACATAACACTACCGTAACCTCCCACTAACACCTCTCTGTTATTACACATAACACTACTGTAACCTCCCACTAACACCCCTCTGTTATTACACATAACACTACCGTAACCTCCCACTAACACCCCTCTGTTATTACACATAACACTACCGTAACCTCCCACTAACACCCCTCTGTTATTACACATAACACTACTGTAACCTCCAACTAACACCCCTCTGTTATTACACATAACACTACTGTAACCTCCAACTAACACCCCTCTGTTATTACACATAACACTACTGTAACCTCCCACTGACACCTCTCTGTTATTACACATAACACTACCGTAACCTCCCACTAACACCCCTCTGCTATTACGCATAACACTACTGTAACCTCCAACTAACACCCCTCTGTTATTACACATAACACTACTGTAACCTCCAACTAACACCCCTCTGTTATTACACATAACACTACTGTAACCTCCCACTGACACCTCTCTGTTATTACACATAACACTACCGTAACCTCCCACTAACACCCCTCTGCTATTACGCATTACACTACTGTAACCTCCAACTAACACCCCTCTGTTATTACACATAACACTACTGTAACCTCCAACTAACACCCCTCTGTTATTACACATAACACTACTGTAACCTCCAACTAACACCCCTCTGTTATTACACATAACACTACTGTAACCTCCAACTAACACCCCTCTGTTATTACACAGAACACTACTGTAACCTCCAACTAACACCCCTCTGTTATTACACATAACACTACTGTAACCTCCCACTGACACCTCTCTGTTATTACACGTAACACTACCGTAACCTCCCACTAACACCCCTCTGCTATTACGCATAACACTACTGTAACCTCCCACTAACACCCCTCTGCTATTACACATAACACTACTGTAACCTCCCACTGACACCTCTCTGTTATTACACATAACACTACCGTACCCTCCCACCAACACCCCTCTGTTATTACGCATAACACTACTGTAACCTCCCACTAACACCCCTCTGCTATTACACATAACACTACTGTAACCTCCCACTAACACCCCTCTGCTATTACACATAACACTACCGTAACCTCCCACTAACACCCCACATAACACTACTGTAACCTCCCACTGACACCCCTCTGTTATTACACATAACACTACCGTAACCTCCCACTAACACCCCTCTGTTATTACACATAACACTACCGTAACCTCCCACTAACACCCCTTTGTTATTACACATAACACTACCGTTACCTCCCACTAACACCCCTCTGTTATTACACATAACACTACCGTACCCTCCCACTAACACCCCTCTGTTATTACACATAACACTACCGTAACCTCCCACTAACACCCCTCTGTTATTACACATAACACTACCGTACCCTCCCACTAACACCCCTCTGTTATTACACATAACACTACCGTACCCTCCCACTAACACCTCTCTGTTATTACACATATCACTACCGTAACCTCCCACTAACACCCCTCTGTTATTACACATAACACTACCGTAACCTCCCACCAACACCCCTCTGTTATTACACATAACACTACCGTAACCTCCCACTAACACCCCTCTGTTATTACACATAACACTACCGCAACCTCCCACTGACACCCCTCTGTTATTACACATAACACTACTGTAACCTCCCACTGACACCCCTTTGTTATTACACATATCACTACTGTAACCTCCCACTAACACCTCTCTGTTATTACATATATCACTACTGTAACCTCCCACTGACACCCCTCTGTTATTACACATAACACTACCATAACCTCCCACTAACACCCCTCTGTTATTACACATAACACTACCGTAACCTCCCACTAACACCCCTCTGTTATTACACATAACACTACTGTAACCTCCAACTAACACCCCTCTGTTATTACACATAACACTACTGTAACCTCCCACTAACACCCCTCTAATATTACACATAACACTACCGTAACCTCCCACTGACACCCCTTCGTTATTACACATAACACTACCGTAACCTCCCACTAACACCCCTCTGTTATTACACATATCACTACCGTAACCTCCCACTAACACCCCCGTTATTACACATAACACTACCGTAACCTCCCACTAACACCCCCGTTATTACACATAACACTACCGTAACCTCCCACTAACACCCCTCTGTTATTACACATAACACTACTGTAACCTCCCACTAACAGCTCTCTGTTATTACACATAACACTACCGTAACCTCCCACTAACACCTCTCTGTTATTACATATATCACTACCGTTACCTCCCACTAACACCCCTCTGTTATTACACATAACACTACTGTAACCTCCCACTGACACCCCTTTGTTATTACACATAACACTACTGTTACCTCCCACTAACACCCCTCTGTTATTACATATATCACTACTGTAACCTCCCACTGACACCCCTCTGTTATTACACATAACACTACCGTAACCTCCCACTAACACCCCTCTGTTATTACACATAACACTACTGTAACCTCCAACTAACACCCCTCTGTTATTACACATAACACTACTGTAACCTCCCACTAACACCCCTCTAATATTACACATAACACTACCGTAACCTCCCACTGACACCCCTTCGTTATTACACATAACACTACCGTAACCTCCCACTAACACCCCTCTGTTATTACACATATCACTACCGTAACCTCCCACTAACACCCCCGTTATTACACATAACACTACCGTAACCTCCCACTAACACCCCCGTTATTACACATAACACTACCGTAACCTCCCACTAACACCCCCGTTATTACACATAACACTACCGTAACCTCCCACTAACACCCCTCTGTTATTACACATAACACTACCGTACCCTCCCACTAACACCCCTCTGTTATTACACATAACACTACCGTACCCTCCCACTAACACCTCTCTGTTATTACACATATCACTACCGTAACCTCCCACTAACACCCCTCTGTTATTACACATAACACTACCGTAACCTCCCACCAACACCCCTCTGTTATTACACATAACACTACCGTAACCTCCCACTAACACCCCTCTGTTATTACACATAACACTACCGCAACCTCCCACTGACACCCCTCTGTTATTACACATAACACTACTGTAACCTCCCACTGACACCCCTTTGTTATTACACATATCACTACTGTAACCTCCCACTAACACCTCTCTGTTATTACATATATCACTACTGTAACCTCCCACTGACACCCCTCTGTTATTACACATAACACTACCGTAACCTCCCACTAACACCCCTCTGTTATTACACATAACACTACCGTAACCTCCCACTAACACCCCTCTGTTATTACACATAACACTACCGTAACCTCCCACTAACACCCCTCTAATATTACACATAACACTACCGTAACCTCCCACTGACACCCCTTCGTTATTACACATAACACTACCGTAACCTCCCACTAACACCCCTCTGTTATTACACATAACACTACTGTAACCTCCCACTAACACCCCTCTGTTATTACACATAACACTACCGTAACCTCCCACTAACACCCCTCTGTTATTACACATAACACTACTGTAACCTCCAACTAACACCCCTCTGTTATTACACATAACACTACTGTAACCTCCCACTAACACCCCTCTAATATTACACATAACACTACCGTAACCTCCCACTGACACCCCTTCGTTATTACACATAACACTACCGTAACCTCCCACTAACACCCCTCTGTTATTACACATATCACTACCGTAACCTCCCACTAACACCCCCGTTATTACACATAACACTACCGTAACCTCCCACTAACACCCCCGTTATTACACATAACACTACCGTAACCTCCCACTAACACCCCTCTGTTATTACACATAACACTACCGTAACCTCCCACTAACACCCCTCTGTTATTACACATAACACTACCGTAACCTCCCACTAACAGCTCTCTGTTATTACACATAACACTACTGTAACCTCCCACTAACACCTCTCTGTTATTACATATATCACTACCGTAACCTCCCACTAACACCCCTCTGTTATTACACATAACACTACTGTAACCTCCCACTAACACCCCTCTGTTATTACACATATCACTACTGTAACCTCCCACTGACACCCCTCAGTTTTTACATATATCACTACTGTAACCTCCCACTAACACCCCTCTGTTATTACACATAACACTACCGTAACCTCCCACTAACACCCCTCTGTTATTACACAACACTACTGTAACCTCCCACTAACACCCCTCTGTTATTACACATAACACTACTGTAACCTCCCACTAGCATCCCTCTGTTATTACACATAACACTACTGTAACCTCCCACTAACACCCCTCTGTTATTACACATAACACTACCGTAACCTCCCACTAACACCCCTCTGTTATTACACATAACACTACCGTAACCTCCCACTGACACCCCTCTGTTATTACACATAACACTACCGTAACCTCCCACTGACACCCCTCTGTTATTACACATAACACTACTGTAACCTCCCACTGACACCCCTCTGTTATTACACATAACACTACTGTAACCTCCCACTGACACCCCTCTGTTATTACACATAACACTACTGTAACCTCCCACTGACACCCCTCTGTTATTACACATAACACTACCGTAACCTCCCACTAACACCCCTCTGTTATTACACATAACACTACCGTAACCTCCCACTAACACCCCTCTGTTATTACACATAACACTACCGTAACCTCCCACTAACACCCCTCTGTTATAACACATAACACTACCCTAACCTCCCACTAACACCCCTCTGTTATTACACATAACACTACTGTAACCTCCCACTGACACCCCTTTGTTATTACACATATCACTACCGTAACCTCCCACTAACACCCCTCTGTTATTACACATAACACTACCGTAACCTCCCACTAACACCCCTCTGTTATTACACATAACACTACTGTAACCTCCCACTAACACCCCTCTGTTATTACACATAACACTACCGTAACCTCCCACTAACACCCCTCTGTTATTACACATATCACTACCGTAACCTCCCACAAACACCCCTCTGTTATTACACATAACACTACTGTAACCTCCCACTAACACCCCTCTGTTATTACACCACACATTACTGTAATCTCACCCACAGAGACCCAAGGTGAGCACAGTACAGAGGTGGGTGTAATGGAGAAATACATACTCACCACCATTCAGCAGGCAAACAAGAATAATCTACACTGTGACAAAATGGTTTGTTTTGTTATTTTCTATTAATTGAAGTAGATATATTTTTCCTGACCGGTAACATTTACTTTATTAAAGGCATTATCTAGGAAGTGAGAGAATCAATAAGAAGATCATTTAATAAAGTCACTGAGCTGCACAAACTGGGGGGGGGGGGGGACAAAGCTCACTGAGCGCAGGGTCTGTATAATTCTGTATCATAGGCTCATTTATCTGCACATATGTATTTATAGAGGAACTACCACCTCCCAGAGGGAGGAACAGTCAGTGTGAAGGACAGGAAGGGTATGAGACAGACATTTTTCTACTCCAATCCTACCTAAAGGAATAATCATTTCACTCAATTCTTGAACAAGTGACGGTAATCTGTGATGACTGTCATATCAGTATTAATTATAGTGGTGGGTCTATAATTCTAGTATGGTCTCTCCAAGCCTTGAGAATTATCGAAACCAAATTCAGCAACATATCCTCAATGATCGATAGTATGAGCCTGTAGAATATTATTAACAAGGGATATTGGGGTGAAACATTTATAATCTTTGGAATTCAACTGATCTACTGAGCCTCCTCAGTGTTATTCCTACATTAAACAATCTGACTCCTCATAGGAAACACAAGGCAGGTTAGATGGTGAATAGGGAGCATCTTGCTTGGTATACAGGATTGTAGAGTCATACTGCAGTGATCTCTCTTTGATACATATGGACCTCTCCTGGTATTCCACTGGGATGTTTGTGTAAGAGTCATAGTTAGTCTGATACATAAACATTGGGTTTATCATCAGTAATTAGATCTCTGTCTCATGGCTTCCACCTTATCTTGCAGGCATTTGTTAGTATTTTGTATAACAGGCTGAAGTTGGTGTAAGAGCTGCAGGGTAGGTGGTCCTGTTCCTGTTTTATGTTCAGTTGTTTCTGATGGGAGCCTATTTTATAAGTTATCCTCTAATGAGTAGCAAAAAGTGTCCTAATTAGTAAGTCATTGTCTACAAAGTAGTCTTCATGCAAAATGTGCAGGGGAGAGAAAACTGCTAAATCAGAAAGGGATTAATTTCATTTTCAAATATTACGAGAGGATGAAGAATCAGTAGCAGTGTAAATGTTACTTTAACCATGTGACGATGGAACCATACGATCAGATGTATAGGAACTTCAGTGACCAAGACGCTGAACTTGCTAAACTTTCACAAGCAACGGTGCTTAAGGCGATGTCAATATGAATCTCAGGAGGGAAAAATATTGTCGGCAAAGGACAATAGTGTGCAGCAGAGCATACTGCAGGATTGTCATATTGTACTAGCTCAAAGTGCAAGGAAAAACAGGCGAGAAACTGCAGAATAACTGACCGCACAGTTCAATATGTGGCACAATCATAAAAACCAGTCTGACCAGAACTCGGCAGACCAGGATACAGTGGTCCAGCTGCAGTGCATACACCAGTCATCACAGATAGCAATGCACGATTGCAAGTTCAGTAAAGCAATAGACTATAGAGCAGTTGTCAACAGACGAGTACACATGTAATGACAACCGAAAGAACTTCACAGCTCTGGGTGTTTATTTCTCACATTAGTCAATGCTAACTGCTACATCCAATGACGAGTATTACACTGATGTTATCCATATGTTCTGGCCTTCTCAGTCCTCAGGTGTGAACACAGACATACACATACTATATACTCTGGAGTAATGGCTAGGACAGTGTTCTCCGTCACCAACAACCAGATATCAGTTGAATGACTTGTAAAAGAAAGGTGCTGCATCCCTGTGGCCTAACGCCCTATTAACCGGCTTTTTTTTTTTTACACTGTTCTAGTTTAATGTAAATTGAATTATGGATAACAAAAGCAGATGTGTAAACCAGCTGTCACAAAGCCATTAAGCCATTTACACACTACATTCTCCACAGAGCACAGTGGAGGGAGGTGGGAAGGGAGAAGACATTCGGAGTTTGCAGGGAGTCTATAGAGGACTTTTAATGATCTCACAATAAACCGGTGCCCTATCCCTGACATAGGAGCCACATAGGAACTAACCCAAGAGCTACAAAGGAATAGTGAGCACTAGGAATAATACTCATCTCAGAAATTATTGTCCAAAAAGGATCCTGAAACCTTCTCAGTGGGAATCCCATTGTGAGGAGAGCTCCTTTAGTATCAAACAAGCTTTGGATTAATGTCCTTTAGTGAGTGCACAGTATGCTCAGCTATGTTCAGCTTTCAGAGAAGCAACCAACAGACTGAGTTGTACTCTTATTATAGACCATCCAGATGAATGGAAACCTTATCTATAGAGAAGGCCAGAAGCTCTGATCTTATCAGGGTAACTTTTATCTTTCTGTGTTTGTTCCTTTCAGGATAACCTCAGCCTTTCAAGCACCTGCTATGAGCCTATAAATTGATTGAGCAACTTCCACTTCTGTATTCATCAGGGTAACATCAGCAAACGTACATGAAGACATTGTCTACTACAAGATATTTGCTAACAAGTCTATTTCAGGATCCCCTCTTGTGATAATAATGGAGACGTAAGATCTCATCCCCATTTCTTCACCTGGGGTATACAATGGAGATGAGGTTTTGTGACAGGATGGACCTCCTATGCCACCCAGTCTGTGCTGCTGCAGACCGCCTGGGCTTGCTTTGCCACCGTACCCTTTCTTTAACCCAAACTGCACCGCTCAAACCACAGTAGGAGGGACCTGCTGCCACCACTAGGCCCCTTCACTGGCACCTAGCATTGCTTCTCTCTGGGTAACTGTCTCTGCTCTGGGTAACTCTTGCTGGGCACCTGGGCTGGTAGCCCTGACCTCTTTCCTTCAGATCAGGGTTGCTGTGGATAGTTCCCCCTGAGTTGTAGCTGCGTTCCCCTCTCTGGTACGCTCACAGCATGTCTGTCTCCTACTCCTGCCCATCTGCCACATGGAGTCCTTATCTCAGAGTCTGCCTCTTCAACATATAGGTACAGGTAAGTCTCTGTAATGTGGGTTATTATTAAATATTAGGGTGAGGGCAGAGACTATTTATTAAATGTGCATGATATTAATGCCAGGGCTGATTGAAGGTGAAGGAAGTCTAATTATTAAACATAGTTGCTATTGATTTAATGACACGTCTGGTTGGGAGGGGGGGGGGGGGGGAATGCGTAGCTTGTTCACTGTCCTGTTAGTCCATGTCGTATATCCAAACCGAGCCCCAACATTTCAGGATCCAGACAAGCTGGGACTGAGCTTAAGACACCAACAGCCGGAGCGGATTGTGAATGTGGCAAGAACAGGTAGGAGAGAGCGGGACAGTCTGCCAGCTGTCTGGATTCTGGGTGACTGACCCACTGAGTCAGGACTTTGTCCATGCTGCAAGGACAGTTGGGAGGTAAGTCCTGCTGCGCTGCTTACGAAGGAGGTGCGTGCACATAACCGTAGTGTAGGCGGCACTGCCCGTGTATTTGAAAGGGATGGGAAGTGATTGGAAAGTGGCACAGCGCTGTCTAAAATCATAGACACACCCCTTAAATGCTGGTCTCCCCCACTCGCGTGGCGTGGAAACCCGCTCTAGAAATCCTGCGTTTCCCCTGAAATTATCCGTCCGCGAGTAACACTCACACAGGGGTGGAAGCAGACAGGCACTATTGGGACCACGCTGTGACAGTAACAGATAGATTTTGCAGTTCTCCCTGCCCTGGCCGTGTCCCATGACTCAGTCACCCAGGTATCATTGTTCTCCAGGAGGAGAGTGCCTGTCCTGGTAGATGCAGCATGCAGAGAGAGAGAGAGAGACAAGCGGCAGCAATGTTCCAGACAGCTGGGAGCGTGACAGCAATCAATAATCTAGGCACGCTACTCTGGGTAATAGGTTTTCCATTTCTTTACTGAATACTAATCACATCATACAAACCTCCGCTTACACGGTCATTAAAACTTATTCCAGTTTACTTGTCGTCTCACAATGCAGGATACTGTCCATACAGCAGCCGGGGGAACCGGTCAGGACAGGGGAGTGTGTGTCTGGCACAATCTGGTATGATGTAAAGGTACCAGGGATGGGCAGAGATTTACCGTTATCACCAGGGAGCATTACCGCTACTTTATATTAAGTTCTGTTGGTAAGACAAGGTGTCACCAGCAGAGACATTGTGTATGTGTCACCAACATTTACCTTTGTGTCACACCTACGTGTTACCCACGTTTACCTTTGTGCCACACCTACGTGTTCCCCACGTTTACCTTTGTACCATACCTACGTGTTCCCCACATTTACCTTTGTACCACACCTACGTGTTCCCCACATTTACCTTTGTGCCACACCTACGTGTTCCCCACATTTACCTTTGTACCATACCTACATGTTCCCCACATTTACCTTTGTGTCACACCTACATGTTCCTCACGTTTACCTTTGTGTCACACCTACATGTTCCCCACGTTTACCTTTGTACCATACCTAAGTGTTCCCCACATTTACCTTTGTGCCACACCTACATGTTCCCCACGTTTACCTTTGTGTCACACCTACGTGTTCCCCACGTTTACCTTTGTACCATACCTACATGTTCCCCACGTTTACCTTTGTGTCACACCTACATGTTCCCCACGTTTACCTTTGTACCATACCTACGCATTCCCCACATTTACCTTTGTGTCACACCTACATGTTCCCCACGTTTACCTTTGTGTCACACCTACGTGTTCCCCACGTTTACCTTTGTGTCACACCTACGTGTTCCCCACATTTACCTTTGTGCCACACCTACATGTTCCCCACGTTTACCTTTGTGTCACACCTACGTGTTCCCCACGTTTACCTTTGTACCATACCTACGTGTTCCCCACGTTTACCTTTGTGTCACACCTACATGTTCCCCACGTTTACCTTTGTGTCACACCTACGTGTTCCCCACGTTTACCTTTGTGTCACACCTACGCATTAGCCACATTTACCTTTGTGCCACACCTACATGTTCCCCACATTTACCTTTGTGTCACACCTACGTGTTCCCCACGTTTACCTTTGTGCCATATTCCAGGCTCTCCATGTTTACGTGTTTCCATAGCTTTATATTCACCATGACTACATATCCTATATCTTTGTCTTCCCCATCATGCCCTATCACAGCCATATTGCAGAGATTCCCCATACTTCCCACACACCATGCAGGATAACATCTAGTAATACTGCTGTACTTAATACTAGTGACAGAGCGTAAATGTGGGATTTATGTGACAGCTAATATTATACATATAGGAAAGAGCAGCAGCCGAGGTCTGGATGGTGTCACCATTGTCTTTACGCACAGCTCTGCTTCAAAACCCATAAACACTGAGAACACTCATTAATCAAAATTACTAATCAACTGGCAAAACATTGGACCAGAATGAAACAGCCCTGTATGTGCAGCCACATTATACCTCTCTGTAACACCCTGCAGCCAGATTACACTGCTCTGTATCAGGCAGGAACATTACACTGCTCTGTAACATCCTGCAGCCAGATTATACCTCTCTGTAACATCCTGCAGCCAGATTATACCTCTCTGTAACATCCTCCAGCCAGATTATACCTCTCTGTATCAGGCAGGAACATTACACTGCTCTGTAACATCCTGCAGCCAGATTATACCTCTCTGTAACATCCTGCAGCCAGATTATACCTCTCTGTATCAGGCAGGAACATTACACTGCTCTGTAACATCCTGCAGCCAGATTATACCTCTCTGTAACACCATGCAGCCAGATTACACTGCTCTGTAACATCCTGCAGCCAGATTACACCTCTCTGTAACACCATGCAGCCAGATTACACTGCTCTGTAACATCCTGCAAGCAGAATACACTGCTCTGTAACACCATGCAGCCACATTACACTGCTCTGTAACACCCTGCAGCCAGATTACACTGCTCTGTAACATCCTGCAGCCAGATTACACTGCTCTGTATCAGGCAGGAACATTACACTGCTCTGTAACATCCTGCAGCCAGATTACACTGCTCTGTATCAGGCAGGAACATTACACTGCTCTGTAACATCCTGCAGCCAGATTACACTGCTCTGTAACACCATGCAGCCAGATTACACTGCTCTGTAACATCCTGCAGCCAGATTACACTGCTCTTTATCAGGCAGGGACATTACACTGCTCTGTAACATCCTGCAGCCAGATTACACTGCTCTTTATCAGGCAGGGACATTACACTGCTCTGTAACATCCTGCAGCCAGATTACACTGCTCTGTATCAGGCAGGAACATTACACTGCTCTGTAACATCCTGCAGCCAGATTATACCTCTCTGTAACACCATGCAGCCACATTACACTGCTATGTAACATCCTGCAAGCAGAATACACTGCTCTGTAACAGGTAGTCAGAATACACTGCTCTGTAACAGGTAGTCAGAATACACTGCTCTGTAACAGGTAGTCAGAATACACTGCTCTGTAACAGGTAGTCAGATTACACTGCTATGTAACAGGTAGTCAGATTACACTGCTATGTAACAGGTAGTCAGATTACACTGCTATGTAACAGGTAGTCAGATTACACTGCTATGTAACAGGTAGTCAGATTACACTGCTATGTAACAGGTAGTCGGATTACACTGCTATGTAACAGGTAGTCGGATTACACTGCTATGTAACAGGTAGTCAGATTACACTGCTATGTAACAGGTAGTCAGATTACACTGCTATGTAACAGGTAGTCGGATTACACTGCTATGTAACAGGTAGTCGGATTACACTGCTATGAAACAGGTAGTCAGATTACACTGCTATGTAACAGGTAGTCAGATTACACTGCTATGTAACAGGTAGTCAGATTACACTGCTATGTAACAGGTAGTCGGATTACACTGCTATGAAACAGGTAGTCAGAATACACTGCTCTGTAACAGGTAGTCAGATTACACTGCTCTGTAACAGGTAGTCAGATTACACTGCTCTGTAACATCCTGCAGAAATACAAATTAATTACTGCAACTACAGACAAATTCCTGTAATATCATATTCTAACTCCAGTAACTGATGTGTTTTCATGATCTATAGAAACATATGAATCGAACACAGATTTATAATACCAGATGATCTAGTACAGGCCTGGACAACCTGTGGCTCTCCAGGTGTTGTGAAACTACAATTCCCAGCATTCCTTGTCAGTTTATGGCTGGTAAAGCATGCTGGAGCTTGTAGTTTCACAACACCTGAAGAGCCTGATCTAGTGAAACACTGCACAGGGTTACACAATACTTCCTCCTATTACCTGTTCTTTTCCCTGAGTGCCACTTAGTGGTGAATAATGGAATTACAGCCAAACACAAACTGTCTATGGAGTAACCTGTGACCACGGATGGTCTCCTTCTATTCTCAACGCCTGCCCAAGGTTCATTTGAAGCCTTATAAAACACAAATAGATTGCCTGTCAGACTGCATGTACTCACTAAAGAGACCCCACCAGCTGGGGACTTCTGACAGTAAACACTTTACCTGCCAGTTCTGTCAGCGAGGCTGACAGATAAGGTCCTGACCACAGCTGGTACCAGCTACAGCCACTAGAGGAACTGAACGAGGGCCCAGCCATGGAGAGGATACGTAGAACACACAGAAAGCGCTCACTGACACATCCACACTAATCTGTATGAATGGGTGACTGACCTGCCAAACAGGGTCCGTATGTTTACCAGACTTTGCAGAGCTCATGACCTTTGGATGTGGGGAATGGGATTTCAGGTTGTAGATGGCCACGTTGCCATCATAGAAGCCAACAGCTACGAGGTACGGGTGATCTTTGTGAATGTCCAAGCACATGATGCCACTTTCGGTGTTGTAGATGTATTCAGGGAATGAGGGGTTCTTCAGGGTGTAGAAAAGCAACATCCCACGAGTCTGTTTCATGAAGTCATCTATGGGGACAGAGAGTCAGATGTTTAGAGCCACAAGTTGCAGTGCGGGACTATGGGAGATGTGGTACTACAGACCATCTGTATTTATTACAGGTGCACTAATAATGGTGTAAGGATGACAATATAATGGCACCATGCCACTGCACAGACAGAGATATACAACAGAGCCCAGAAAAACTTCTTGAGATTGAAATGTATTTATTGATACAGTGTTTCCTTTATATATTCATCCCATTTACACCACCAACCAAGCTCAGATACAGATATATTCTCTTAATTAATGTTACAGATGTCACCCTGTTAATGGAAGTTTTGGCGCCTATCCCAGGCTGTCCGTGTAATATGGGATCACTCTAGAAGATCCTCAGTCATAGCAGGAATAAAAAGTCCATCACTGAGAACGCGAGACTCTACCGGTGTACACTGACACACTACCATACCTGCTGGTGTACACCAACACACTACCGTACCCGCCGGTGTACCGCAACTGTGGCTGGATCATGCAGAAATAATTTACTGTAAAATGTATTTCAATTAGTGGTGCAGGTGCCAATTTACATCATTGCACATATACTTATTTTTTTATATATGTGTTTTGTATGGAAATGTACTGATTTCGGAGACAGTATGTCATGTTTGGGTTTTATAACTTTTCTATAGGAAGTCCCAAGTAAGCATATGAGTGGAGGGAATGTGTTTTGAAACTGTCTGGAGACAGGTAATCTCATGTCAATTAGACCTTTTAATCGCTGAATGATCAACATGTCTGTTAAACCTGAAAGCACAGGGGGGTAATTAGACTGACTGGTAGATGTCCTATGTGTGTAAGACTCAGGATGCAAGTGATCACAGATTAATGTGTAATTTGCAAGTTACATTGCAACATTAGAGAAAATGTCATATCCTGCTGGTAAACATTCAAAATGAAACTTGAGATGTTGTGGTGCCGCTAGCAGCAATGTAAAAAGGTGTTAAACCCCTCCAGACTGAGTTATGTGCAGGCGGCATGAGGCACCTGGATTGGTTTGGTTAGAGGAGGCTGGACAACCTCCTGCCAGGGTGTCTGTGTAAATCTGTATACAAAGCAGACTGTTTGACCATATAATGTATTATTTTACCATCTGTAAGTTCTGGAGAGATCACTAGTATCACAGACTGGCGTGTAACTGTCCTTATAAGGACTACATGAGCTAATAAAACATCCCTGCTTTCTAGATCCCGCTTTGACGCCTACTTATCGCTGTAATTCCTGTTTCCTACAGATTAGACCAAACTAATCAGTTATCCGGCTGTTTTGAGGTTGGCATTCAGCATCCAGTACCACCGCTCCGCCCGCTACCTGCAGCTCTGGCCAGTATGATAGGACAGAGGGAACCATCCACAGTAACCCTGATCTGAAGGAAGAGGTCAGGGGCACTAGCCCAAGTGCCCAGCAAGGGGGTACACTAGCAGCGAGAGCTACCCAGAAGGAGGCGATTCTAGGTGCTATTGTAGGACCTAGAGGTGGCAGCAGGCTCCTCCTACTGGTTAGAGGGAGCATTTGGGATAAAAAAAAAAAAGGGAATGGTGGAAAGGCAAGCCCATCCGGTCACCAGCAACACACGGACAGGGTGGCATAGGAGGTCCCTCCTGTCATACCAACACTACCGTACCCACTAATGTACACCGACACTCTGCCGTGAACACCAGCGTATGCCGACTCTCAACTGTACCCGCAAGTTTACAATGACACTGCAGTCCACACACCAATGTATACTGATGCACTACTGTACACCCCGGGGCCCCAGGACAATGGTACGCCGACACTTAGGGCCCCAGAACAATGGTACGCTGACACTCGGGACCCCAGAACAGTGGTACGCCGACACTCAGGGCCCCAGAACAGTGGTATGCCGACACTTAGGGCCCCAGAACAGTGGTACGCCGACACTCAGGGCCCCAGAACAGTGGTACGCCGACACTTAGGGCCCCAGAACAGTGGTACGCCGACACTCAGGGCCCCAGAACAGTGGTACGCCCACACTCAGGACCCCAGAACAATGGCACGCCGACACTCAGGGCCCCAGAACAGTGGCACGCCCACACTCAGGACCCCAGAACAATGGCACGCCGACACTCAGGGCCCCAGAACAGTGGCACGCCCACACTCAGGGCCCCAGAACAATGGTACGCTAACACTCGGGGCCCCAGAACAGTGGCATGCCCACACTCAGGGCCCCAGAACAATGGTACGCTAACACTCGGGGCCCCTGAATAATGGTACACTAGCACTTAGGGCCCCAGAACAAAGGTACACTGACACATTGGGTCCTAAATACAAAGAGTTTCAGCGCCACCGTGTTAGTCCATAATGTGCTGATGTATACAATTATCTTATTGACAAAATAACAGTGTACAGTATGTACAGGAAATATAAAGACCATTATTAGGTCACATGGAGATCATCATATTTCAGGTACCACGGTCAGTTTTATGGACTGTATTTCTGTGTTACAAAGTTCCAAATTTAGAATCATGGCTATGGAATAAAACATTGGCATAGTCCAACAATGACACCTTGTGGATAACTGAAGCTACTGCAACTAGTAATATTTATTTTGGCAGTGAAATACAGTTTGTTTAGAGGAGTACTCCTCATTGGAAGGGCAGCGCCATAAATGCATGTTCACATGTTGTCATACAACAGTCTATTCAGGCTCTTAAAAAAGCTGGGACAACAAAAACACCATGGTTGTTGGCCACTACTGTGATTAAGGGTCATTAATGAACACGCAAAAAAACTGCCCTCGTGGTGTGTTTGTTAGTGATGTCCTGGCTCCTACGGTTACCGGGGACGGAGGGACCCGAGTGGCAGCATCTGAGTGGATTGGGCATTCCAAGTTATTACTCCCTCGTGGAACAATGTGATTTTGTTTTGCAGGATGAGAGATTGAAGCGTTGGAGGACACAATTACCAGCGTGCGTGCTTCTCGTAGGGCCACAGAGCCCCATCCCACAACATGCTTACATGTGCCCATGAAGACACGGTAATGGGGAGTAAAGCTACACTCTCTCTCCATCAGGTATTCACATTTATATACACACAAAACGAGTGACAGGTGTAATAAAGACAGATCCAGATGTCTCTTCACTGAAATAATGTGAAATGAAAAGGTTTTTATTTTTTTAGGACAAACAATAGAAAAGTTCCATTTAATGAAGGGATAGTTGTCTGGATGTTGAAGTGATTTTCCTCCAGAACCATCTGTGGTTGTGCAAGTGTAGATACAGCTGCGACAGAGGCAATGAGAGGAATGTGGGGCTGTACATATACACAGAGCTGTACATATACACAGAGCTGTACATATACACAGAGCTGTACATGCCCACAGAGTATGGACATATACACAGAGCTGTACATATACACAGAGCTGTACATATACACAGAGTATGGACATATACACAGAGCTGTACATATACACAGAGCTGTACATATACACAGAGTATGGACATATACACAGAGCTGTACATATACACAGAGTATGGACATATACACAGAGCTGTACATATACACAGAGTATGGACATATACACAGAGCTGTACATATACACAGAGCTGTACATGCCCACAGAGTATGGACATATACACAGAGCTGTACATATACACAGAGCTGTACATATACACAGAGTATGGACATATACACAGAGTATGGACATATACACAGAGTATGGACATATACACAGAGCTGTACATATACACAGAGCTGTACATATACACAGAGCTGTACATATACACAGAGTATGGACATATACACAGAGTATGGACATATACACAGAGTATGGACATATACACAGAGCTGTACATATACACAGAGCTGTACATGCCCACAGAGTATGGACATATGTCGCCCACATAAAGTCAGCCGCCCAACATAGCGGAACACTGGATGTTATTCTGCGATGGGGCAGGAATTCCATTATAAACATACAAAGCTAAGAAGGATTCTGGATTCTGCAATGATAAACCTTTATACCATGCGATCTGAATGCAGAACAGAGTGGTCAGGAAATAATCCTAGTATGGAATTATATGTATATAATACAGATAAATAATGAGGGTCTAGCAGTGACATCTTGTATTGTACATATGTTTATGTGTCAGAGAGCAGAATGAGAAGTAAAGGGCTCATTTCAGTGATACCTATTAGTAAAGTGATTAAAGCAGGCCGGCCAACCTGTGGCTCTCCAAGTGTTGTAAAACTACAAGAACCAGCATGCATTGCCAGCAGATATCAAGCCGATAGCTGGCAAGGTGTGCTGGGACTTGTAGTTTCACAATACCTGGAGAACCACAGGTTGGTCAGGCTTGGATTAGAGGGCTTTTGGACTTACATTAAACCCATTCTCCTATTCCATTTGGGGGACAATGTTACCTTTGGGTATAGAGACCTCATCCAGGAGTAACCAGATAATTTGAATCTGTTCAAAATTTCCAAAGCTCCTCCCCTTCTATCTTCCATCGCCAATGGACAATCAGTTATTAACTAGTTCCATAGGGGTGGGGTACGGAATAATGGTGGTGATTATTCGGACAAGACATGTTGACACCGAAGTGCTCCTTCCCGACTAGGCTCCAGGACGCCTGATGTGCCACAGACTGCGAGGCATCGCGATGAATGATGAAGCCGGCGAGAGTCGTCACTGGCGACCGCGACGCTGTGATTGGTGCTGTTAAGGGGGTAATGTAAGCATGCGGCCATGGACAATGTACAACGCTTTGTAAATGGCCCCATACTTATATTATCCGCACCGATCACAGCGTCGCGGTCATCAGTGACGTCACCGACTCTCGCCGGCTTCATCATTCATCGCGATGCCTTGCAGTCGGTTGGCACATCAGCCGTCCTGAAGCCTGGTCGGGAAAGAGCCCTTCGGTTGGGGTAAGTCTTGTCGCAGTAGTCACTATCAATATGCTCACTACCACAGTCCCATAGGATAGAATGGACCAACCAAACTCACAATAATTCCTTCTTGGAACACAAACCCAAACCTTAATGGAACAACTCAGAGTGTAAAAGATTGGGAGCACAGTGTCCCCGAATGGAGTCAGATAAATGGATTTAACATTCTATTTGGGGTACAATGCTGCCTTGAGAACGTTCCAAAGCTGCCTAAGAGGAGAGTACGCTGAGGAAAAGCTATACTCAGAACGTCCCATCCAAAACCAACGTTTTGTATTCATACACATTGGAGCTGTACAGAATTACAAAGGAGCGGACTGAGGACCGGGTGGCTGCCTGACAGAGCCGTTCAGCCTAGGCTCTATGCTGTGCCGTCCAGTAAGCGCTCACCGATCTGCGAGAGAGGGCCCTGAAATTTTCTGGAACTGCCTTTCCCGCTGTGATATAAGCTTTTTGAATAACATCTCTATTCCATCTGGCAACGGTTGGTCGTTGGACAAATTTTCTCTGCACATCGGCCCGATTCAAAGATGCAGTTCTATCCAGATAGATCTTAACAGCCCTGGACACATCTAGCAAACAAAGACTCTTGTCACCTCCTGAGGACATGTAGTTGTACAAATGGGGATTGTTGCAAAGACCTAAGGACTAAGTTTATATCCTAAGGAGCTATTGGAAGAATGTATGGTGGTTGAACATGTAGTACTCCTGGTAAGAACATCTGGACTTCCGGGAAAAGAGATAATTTCTTCTAAAAAATAAGTTGATATGGTAAAAATCTGGACCTTTAAGGACCTAAGTCTCAGGACTCTGCCAAGACTTTCTTGTAAAAAGACAGAATGCACTCCAATGTAAAGGAAGAAGTATGGGAACCTAGAAACATAAATTTTCAATACCCTATGGTAATTTTTTGCACATACCGGTTTTATGGCTTTAATCATGGTCTGGATGACATCTTCTGAGGGACCCTTAACTTTAATGATCATGGCTTCAACAGCCACACCATTGAAGTCAGCCAAGTTATATCCTAGTGCAGAACAGGATCCCGGTTAATAGATCATCCATTAGATGGAACATCCGCAATGGTCCTACTGCCATCTTTAGGATGTAGTCATACCAGGATCTTCGAGGCCAAAGCCAGATCTAACAGAATTACAGGAGCATCATCTTTTTTCACTTTCTTTATTACTCAGGGTACGATCACTATCAGCGTGAACCAATATATCAACCAACAGTTCTAAGAGATCATCATGGCATCTACCGGGAATGCCTTTGGATCCCTGGTTCTTGAGCAAAACAGATCCACTTTGTGGGTCAGCTGAGAGGTCATCATATAATCCTCTGGCTAACCCACCTTTCCATGATCTGAAGGAAGACTTCTGGGTGAAGAGACCATTCCCCAGGATGAATGGCATGTCTGCTTAGCAAGGCTACTTCACAATTTTCTTCCCTGGGATGAATATAGCAGAAATTGCTGGAAAATACCATTCGCCCAGTGTATAATCTTAATGGAAAGTGTCATCACTAGGGAGCTATTGGTGCCTCCCTGATGAATTTTGTATGCTGTGACCAAAGTCCTTGCAGGCAAGGGTGCAGAATCATAGCTCCTCATTCCTGTATGCTGACATGTGTAGTCATGATGGTCCAGGACCAGATGTTGAAGGGATGAACCCTGTTTACAGCGTACACGTTCCACCCTCAAAGAGGGACTGACGTGTCAAATTTGACTTCTTGTAACTTATGATCCACCTGAGTCAAAAGAAAGTAAGAAGGTCGCACCTTGATAAGAAGATCATTTACACAGGGAACCACAGTTATCCCTTTTGATCAAGATTGGCCATCACTTCCATAATTTTTGTAGACAATATCAGTGTTGTAGCCACACCGAAGAAGGGCCCAAAAGTGAAATTGGAGACCTTTTACTGCAAATCTGAAGAGGCTGATGTCCCTCCAAATGAAGGCATGTCATTTTTATCTTCATGAAGGCTAAAAATTAGTCTCCATGCCATTTATGTCCACCCGAGGCAGAGCGTTTAACAATTTCAGGTTCAAGACGGGTCAAAAGGTCATATTATTATTATTATCATTTATTTGTTGGGCGCCACAAGGTTTCCGCAGCGCCGTTTCTGCACTAAAAACAAACTGGAGTGAAAAAAACTAAACCCATTTGCTGTTCTGAGACTTGGAGCCTAGGGACTGAATGGCCTCCTTTAGAGCCAATCTTCTGGTTTTCTGGTCCTGTCCCTTAGTAGATCGGTGTTGAAGAATCTACTGGGTGGAGGGCCCCAGGAGGTCCAAAATGATTCTCTTCGCCATACTTCTCAACCATGCGTTCAAAGTGGATTTGAGCCACTGGTCCTGAAAGAGCAGGAGGTGGGGTCGGGTCACTTGACCGACTATGCCTGTTTACCCTTTTGGTGGCCTTTACACTGTGGGAAGAAAAGCCCCCCCAGAGTCAGTCCCCTTTTGTTTGCCTGAAAAGGAATGGAGCGAACACTCGGACGCTTTAGTTTAGGAGCGTTTGGTGGAACAAAGGAACTCCTCCCACCTGTGGCCGACTAATGATTTTATCTCATTCTGGCCCAAAAAGGACATTTCCCTCAAAGGGCAGAAAATCGAGAGTCCTCTTAGACGCTGCGTCCGCTTCCCAGGAACTAAGCTAGAGCACTCTCGTTGAGGAAACTATGAAGGCCGAAATTCTGGAATCGATTTACCCACATTCAGGGCAGCGTCAAAAACAAATCTTCAGATGCTTCTTGAATATGATCAGCCAAGGGTAACAATTGTGATCTTGGCCTTCCGGATAGTCAGTCCTCTGGAATCATTTCAGTCCATTTCTCTTATTGACCCATGCAGGTGCCAGAATGGGTCAAATCTTAGGACCACCTCATATTTTCTATCCCTGCTGTCCTTCAAGTGTTCATGATGTGAGCTGCGTTAGGTGCGTCCACCTTTGTCTGTGGTTCCCACTTCACGAAACCATTACAGGGTAAAAGATAAAAAAAATGGATCTTATGTGGGATCTGAAACTTCCTATCAGGTCTAGACTAGACTTCCCTTAATAGCTCTACCTGCCGAGACGAAGAAGGAAATGAAACCAATTGTTTCTTCTCTCTTTAGAATAGGGAAATTTCAGAAAGCGCCAGTTCCTCCAGGTCCTATAAATGAAGGGTCTATCAAATGGAAATCACTAGGTCATCAATACCCTGTTTGCTAGAAGACTTCCTGAAATATTGCAGGGTCCGCAAAATCTGAATCACCCAGCAATTCCCCTTCTTCTGAGAGGAAAACTCAGATTTCTGAACTGCAGAAGATTCTAAGAATGGGACCAGCCCAAGACCCTATACATACTTTTCCCATCTGCTGGCTTAAGGTGGCTCTATTTGTGCCGATCATGGGCTCTACCAAGCCCTGGCTGATAACCTCCAGAGTGAGAGACTCAACCCTGGAGCTCATTGACAGGACGCACAGCAGCTGTGTTAGCTCTGCAATGGACTTCGCCTAGGCTGACTCCATCATCTCAGCTGTGTCCCCACAGACATACGTGGACCACAAGCTGCACATGAGGCATCTGGTCCTGTCATCCATTTGTTGGTTTGGTCTGATCCGATTGTATGTTGGAGAGGGAATTTAGAAGGGGAGGACCATCAAAATTGTGGAAAGATTCAAACTAAGTGTCAACTCCTGGATGAGCCCCATATACCCTAAGCCAGCTGTGTCCCCTGTATAGAATGAAAGAGAATTTTACCTTAAATAATAAAACAAGAAACAAAAAAAAATTATCTAATTGAAAATCTGAGGTTTAGTGCAACTCTGCCTGAGTGATAGTATAGAATAGATTCCCAGAAGGCAGATGCTACGGATAGCAGTATGTGACAGGGGATGCTACATCTCTGCAAGTTATTCTATTGTTACAGCTGTCACTTTCTCTCTAATCTTATCAAAAAACATTACATTGAATGTAATGTTCTACCTGTATTGTGGAACCCCACATACTGCTCCAGGGAAGACCTGTAGCTGGCCAGCCCTTATCCCCCACATACATCCTCTGGTTGTTCCTTGGACCTCCACAGATGCCCATGTACAGCCTTCTATCTGCTCCCCAGGCAGCATGGCGGACAACATAATTGTGTAGACTTTCTCACTTTCAGACAAAAACCACAAGTGCGGATGTATCAGTCTACTGATGCTTTCATATGATACAGAGAAAATTCTCACATACGTTATTTCTCTACTAACCCTCACTGCAGCCTGGGCCCCGTGTCTAATGGACTAATGTGAGGGCTCTGTCCCATCGCCCTGCCTGGGGACAGCATTGTCCGCAGATTGGAGTGCTGGGAGTTATGTCACGTACACTCTTGCTCTGCTAAGTGCGAGTGAATGGGTGTTTGCAAGTGAATGGGTTAAGGGGCTTCAGAAACGCCAGACAACGAAGGAGTGTGGCCACTCCCCCAGTATGAAGGGACCACCCCCTCACTATGATGTGGCCACTCCCCCTTCTCCGTGTCTGTCCCGATTCAAGGAACGGCAAAGTTGGGAGACCTGCATCATCTTATGCAGTGTCTAGCTGAGTATACAATGGTCAGTGATGGGAGAGGTAGCTGTAGAACAATAATGAGAAATATCAGGCATATAACCAAAAGAACAGAACTATATTGCTAATGACAGTAAATTAAAAATATTTTTTTTTACTTTTTTTGCACGGTCCCTTCATCTTCAGCAGAGCAGTGATGTGACCACTAGGGGAGTAATGTGATATAAGTAGTGTCAGCTTTTTGAATCCAGCAATCAGAGAGCATTCCCATCACGTGTGTGTGATCACCCAGAAAATATCCTGTCTGTTCTATCCAACACATACAGACTGTAAGCTCCACTGGAGCAGGGACTAACGTGAACAAGTAAATAAAGGATAATAAATACATGGATTATACAGCCAAATCATTATCAGCTCCAGAAGTAAGCTATGGATTGTCCAGTGCATTGTAACATTGGCCTTTATGAAATCAGACAGCTGTACTGTGCATGAGTGAATGAGTCTAGAAATAGCAGTTAGGAGCCGGAGACGTCTGGAAGGATCCCATGCACTGGAGCGGTGGGCGGTTAGTTACTGATAGACCTGGCTGAGGTAGGAGATGGTCCTGGCCGGCTGTGACAAGACAGACAGTGACAGAGGATGGTACTATACTACTAGCACAGACCCCATAACACCTGGATGAGACAGGTCCCTGGCCGGCTGTGACAAGACAGACAGTGACAGAGGACGGTACAATACTACTAGCACAGACCCCATAACACCTGGATGAGACAGGTCCCTGGCCGGACGTGACAAGACAGACAGTGAGAGAGGACAGTACTATACTACTAGCACAGACCCCATAACACCTGGATGAGACTGGTCCCTGGCCGGCTGTGACAAGACAGACAGTGACAGAGGACGGTACTATACTACTAGCACAGACCCCATAACCCCTGGATGAGACTGGTCCCTGGCCGGACGTGACAAGACAGACAGAGACAGAGAATGGTACTATACTACTAGCACAGACCCCATAACACCTGGATGAGACTGGTCCCTGGCCGGACGTGACAAGACAGACAGTGACAGAGGACGGTACAATACTAGTAGCACAGACCCCATAACACCTGGATGAGACAGGTCCCTGGCCGGACGTGACAAGACAGACAGTGACAGGGGACGGTACAATACTAGTAGCACAGACCCCATAACACCTGGATGAGACAGGTCCCTGGCCGGCTGTGACAAGACAGACAGTGACAGAGGACGGTACAATACTACTAGCACAGACCCCATAACACCTGGATGACACAGGTCCCTGGCCGGCTGTGACAAGACAGACAGTGACAGAGGACAGTACTATACTACTAGCACAGACCCCATAACACCTGGATGACACAGGTCCCTGGCCGGCTGTGACAAGACAGACAGTGACAGAGGACGGTACTATACTACTAGCACAGACCCCATAACACCTGGATGAGACAGGTCCCTGGCCGGACGTGACAAGACAGACAGTGACAGAGGACGGTACTATACTACTAGCACAGACCCCATAACACCTGGATGAGACAGGTCCCTGGCCGGACGTGACAAGACAGACAGTGACAGAGGACGGTACTATACTACTAGCACAGACCCCATAACACCTGGATGAGACAGTTCCCTGGCCGGACGTGACAAGACAGACAGTGACAGAGGACAGTACTATACTACTAGCACAGACCCCATAACACCTGGATGAGACAGGTCCCTGGCCGGACGTGACAAGACAGACAGTGACAGAGGACGGTACTATACTACTAGCACAGACCCCATAACACCTGGATGAGACTGGTCCCTGGCTGGCTGTGACAAGACAGACAGAGACAGAGGACAGTACTATACTACTAGCACAGACCCCATAACACCTGGGTGAGACAGGTCCCTGGCCGGACGTGACAAGACAGACAGTGACAGAGGACAGTACTATACTACTAGCACAGACCCCATAACACCTGGATGAGACAGGTCCCTGGCCGGCTGTGACAAGACAGACAGTGACAGAGGACGGTACAATACTACTAGCACAGACCCCATAACACCTGGATGAAACAGGTCCCTGGCCGGCTGTGACAAGACAGACAGTGACAGAGGACGGTACTATACTACTAGCACAGACCCCATAACACCTGGATGAGACAGGTCCCTGGCCGGACGTGACAAGACAGACAGTGACAGAGGACGGTACTATACTACTAGCACAGACCCCATAACACCTGGATGAGACAGGTCCCTGGCCGGACGTGACAAGACAGACAGTGACAGAGGACAGTACTATACTACTAGCACAGACCCCATAACACCTGGATGAGACAGGTCCCTGGCCGGACGTGACAAGACAGACAGTGACAGAGGACGGTACTATACTACTAGCACAGACCCCATAACACCTGGATGAGACAGGTCCCTGGCCGGCTGTGACAAGACAGACAGTGACAGAGGACGGTACAATACTAGAGCACAGACCCCATAACACCTGGATGAGACTGGTCCCTGGCCGGACGTGACAAGACAGAGAGTGACAGAGGACAGTACTATACTACTAGCACAGACCCCATAACACCTGGATGAGACAGGTCCCTGGCCGGCTGTGACAAGACAGACAGTGACAGAGGACGGTACTATACTACTAGCACAGACCCCATAACACCTGGATGAGACAGGTCCCTGGCCGGACGTGACAAGACAGACAGTGACAGAGGACGGTACTATACTACTAGCACAGACCCCATAACACCTGGATGAGACAGGTCCCTGGCCGGACGTGACAAGACAGACAGTGACAGAGGACGGTACTATACTACTAGCACAGACCCCATAACACCTGGATGAGACAGGTCCCTGGCCGGCTGTGACAAGACAGACCGTGACAGAGGACGGTACAATACTAGAGCACAGACCCCATAACACCTGGATGAGACTGGTCCCTGGCCGGACGTGACAAGACAGAGAGTGACAGAGGACAGTACTATACTACTAGCACAGACCCCATAACACCTGGATGAGACAGGTCCCTGGCCGGACGTGACAAGACAGACAGTGACAGAGGACAGTACTATACTACTAGCACAGACCCCATAACCCCTGGATGAGACTGGTCCCTGGCCGGCTGTGACAAGACAGACAGTGACAGAGGACAGTACTATACTACTAGCACAGACCCCATAACACCTGGATGAGACAGGTCCCTGGCCGGCTGTGACAAGACAGTGACAGAGGACGGTACTATACTACTAGCACAGACCCCATAACACCTGGATGAGACTGGTCCCTGGCCGGCTGTGACAAGACAGACAGTGACAGAGGACAGTACTATACTACTAGCACAGACCCCATAACACCTGGATGAGACTGGTCCCTGGCCGGCTGTGACAAGACAGACAGTGACAGAGGACGGTACTATACTACTAGCACAGACCCCATAACACCTGGATGAGACAGGTCCCTGGCCGGACGTGACAAGACAGACAGTGACAGAGGACGGTACTATACTACTAGCACAGACCCCATAACACCTGGATGAGACTGGTCCCTGGCCGGCTGTGACAAGACAGACAGTGACAGAGGACAGTACTATACTACTAGCACAGACCCCATAACACCTGGATGAGACAGGTCCCTGGCCGGCTGTGACAAGACAGTGACAGAGGACGGTACTATACTACTAGCACAGACCCCATAACACCTGGATGAGACAGGTCCCTGGCCGGACGTGACAAGACAGACAGTGACAGAGGACGGTACTATACTACTAGCACAGACCCCATAACACCTGGATGAGACAGGTCCCTGGCCGGACGTGACAAGACAGACAGTGACAGAGGACAGTACTATACTACTAGCACAGACCCCATAACACCTGGATGAGACAGGTCCCTGGCCGGCTGTGACAAGACAGACAGTGACAGAGGACGGTACTATACTACTAGCACAGACCCCATAACACCTGGATGAGACAGGTCCCTGGCCGGCTGTAACAAGACAGACAGTGACAGAGGACAGTACTATACTACTAGCACAGACCCCATAACACCTGGATGAGACAGGTCCCTGGCCGGCTGTGACAAGACAGACAGTGACAGAGGACAGTACTATACTACTAGCACAGACCCCATAACACCTGGATGAGACAGGTCCCTGGCCGGCTGTGACAAGACAGACAGTGACAGAGGACGGTACTATACTACTAGCACAGACCCCATAACACCTGGATGAGACAGGTCCCTGGCCGGACGTGACAAGACAGACAGTGACAGAGGACGGTACTATACTACTAGCACAGACCCCATAACACCTGGATGAGACAGGTCCCTGGCCGGCTGTGACAAGACAGACAGTGACAGAGGAAAGTACTATACTACTAGCACAGACCCCATAACACCTGGATGAGACAGGTCCCTGGCCGGACACGACAAGACAGACAGTGACAGAGGACGGTACTATACTACTAGCACAGACCCCATAACACCTGGATGAGACAGTTCCCTGGCCGGACGTGACAAGACAGACAGTGACAGAGGACAGTACTATACTACTAGCACAGACCCCATAACACCTGGATGAGACTGGTCCCTGGCCGGCTGTGACAAGACAGACAGTGACAGAGGACGGTACTATACTACTAGCACAGACTCCATAACACCTGGATGACACAGGTCCCTGGCCGGACGTGACAAGACAGACAGTGACAGAGGACGGTACTATACTACTAGCACAGACCCCATAACACCTGGATGAGACAGGTCCCTGGCCGGCTGTGACAAGACAGACAGTGACAGAGGACGGTACAATACTAGTAGCACAGACCCCATAACACCTGGATGAGACAGGTCCCTGGCCGGACGTGACAAGACAGACAGTGACAGAGGACGGTACTATACTACTAGCACAGACCCCATAACACCTGGATGAGACAGGTCCCTGGCCGGCTGTGACAAGACAGACAGTGACAGAGGACGGTACTATACTACTAGCACAGACCCCATAACACCTGGGTGAGACTGGTCCCTGGCCGGCTGTGACAAGACAGACAGTGACAGAGGACAGTACTATACTACTAGCACAGACCCCATAACACCTGGATGAGACTGGTCCCTGGCCGGCTGTGACAAGACAGACAGTGACAGAGGACAGTACTATACTACTAGCACAGACCCCATAACACCTGGATGAGACAGGTCCCTGGCCGGACGTGACAAGACAGACAGTGACAGAGGACGGTACTATACTACTAGCACAGACCCCATAACCCCTGGATGAGACTGGTCCCTGGCCGGCTACGCTGCCAGCAGAGAGAATTCAGGACTACAATTGTATCTACGCATCCAAAGCCGCTTTACCAAGTACTACATCACTCTGTTCCATCCTAGGTCATACAGGAATCTGATAACAAAAAAAATCTTTCCCAAAACAAAAATAAAATGAGTTAATGAATTCTATTAAAGCCATCAGGAAAGTAACAATACAAGTCGCAGACCAGGAAGCGCCATCACGTCTATAAAATGCGCTGTGTGATAGTTGCCAACGCTCTCTTCTTTTATACAGGATTTCTTCAGTGTGTCAGTAAACTTATGTATGGTCCCAAAAGAAAGTTAACTAGAGAATTTATAAACAGTTATATTCTCGGGGATAAGCTAAATTTATAAACTGAATTTAAGCAGTTAAAAATGTGACTTTAATATTTTACAACATTCAAAAACACAGAATGATGTAAAACTTTCGGTTGGAATCAGTTGAGGCCTGACTGGGCTCCCTGTAGAGGTCACACTGAATTACCCATAATGCACATAAACACACAAAGGCTATATTACTGCCAGCAATGCTGCACACGTACTCTAGGCTGTATACATATAATTCTGCAGAGTAACCACCTGCCATCCCTGCATGCACTGATATGTTCTAATATATCAGTAAGAGAGAAGTGATTTACATGGTACTGATGTGATCATTGCAGACATGCAACATGATGTACATTAGATGGTCATAGAAGGAGACAGCTAGCCGCCCGGTTAGATCATCCCGGGTGGTCTGAGCTTGACTCAGTCTGAAGGCTGGAGACTAGTGTTGTGGAACAGGAATCAGGAAGTGGAGCTCATTCATAGAGGAACCAGGCTCAGATAGGAGAGAAATGACCGCCGGGTAATGAGGGAGCTCTGACGAGAACTAAACGATGTAAATAAATGAAGGGGTTGATTGGATTTTAAAGTGACGTCTGGCACTTTACATCCGGCACAGTTGGACCCACAAACACCAGGGCAGTGAGCGGATGGGGAAGCTGGTGGGCACTGTGGGGCCACACTTTCTGCAGTTTGTAATGGAGCCGTAATGCGTCAATAAACCTCCGAGCATAAGGTCTGTGTCACAGTAACCATTGTACAGTTATATTCACAACGTGTCCATAGGACGCAGACTTACATGATCCATGTCCCACTGCAAACAGATCCTTGTACTTGGGATTCCTGTGCAGGGAGAGAAGAGAATCATTAGCTGTATGTGTCCTGTATACAGAGAGAGCTGGCCTCCATGGCAGTGAAGGGTTAATACCATCTAGAACAATAATATTCTCCTTATAATACAGATTTTCTGATGTCCCGAGAAATTTATGGGGAAGAACCACATACATACAAAGCAAATAAACAGAATCCAAGGATGTATCATGTCCTGCTGTGCGTATAATACAGAGTAGAGCGTCCTGTGATCACACATCAGTTCTACTGGCTCTGTCCTTACTGTCAGAGATGTCACATTAATGTAATACACAGATGGGTCATTCCATGTCAGTGCAACCAGGGGTGTCCACCACCCATCTCAGATTTCAACGAAAATTTTTTAGTTAAGAGAGGATGTCAAAACAACTATTTCTACCAAATATCTCGACTGTCTGACAATTAGTTGAATAAATATTGATTTTTCAATTTATTAAAAAATTTACTAATCGCAGCTTCTTTATCCAGTTTATTTGAAGTACCGCAGGTGTTTATTAAGGAATCACCACCAAATTTGGACCCCTAAGGTAACTCTTCCTCCCGAATCCAAAAATCCAAACCAAATTACTTTATCTGCCTTATGTTTTGTGTTATGTTTTGCAATATGTTACCAAAGTCTAATTTTCCAAATAGAAAATTAAAATTGAAAAAAGTTATTCCCTGTGACCCCGGATTGCCACAAATATGTGAACATAGGTCTGGTCCTTGTGACACAACACAACATCACCCGAGATCATTCAGCCAAATGCTGAGTGTGTTATTGCCACGTACCAGCAGAGGGCAGTCACTGCCAGGCGCTTGGCTTTGTCATTCTGAAACTTCCATAGAGGCAGCAAAGTTCCATTCTGGTCTCTGAACTCATCGGCCACATCCTCAAAGTACTTAAAGTCTGGAAATAAGAGAAAATGTCATATATATTCCAGCACATGTCCCCAGACACCGTTGGTGTCTACTAACAGCACAGAGCTCCCCCACTGTCTGACACCATATATAGGACCAGAGCCATCTTCTCCATCGTGTTCCTACAACAACTATCGGGATGATCCACTAACACTTTGTCCGTGTCGGACGATGAAGGATCTAGAACGATCCTCGGATATTCAGCTGTGATATGAGGGTGACAGATAGGATACCCATAGGAGAGCAGTACAATAAAGGACAGTTTAACTCTGTACCTTGTGTAATATCATCGAACGTGTTCTGGTTCACCATCCGCTCCACGATCTTACTGGACTTTGTAACCTTGCTGATGTCATCGCTCTGCTCCAGAATAACAGAAAGACATTTTACATTAATATGTGACACAGTCCCACAGGTAACGACAGTTCTCCAATACTAGTCCAGTCACCACATTTAAGGGAATAAAACCAAATATAACACGTCATGTGATATGTACATTATACATCTCCTTTCAGCCGTAACTGTTTATAGATCTACAGATGGAGCAGGTTTCATTGTATCACTCTGCACATACATTACAGGGCGAGGTCTGAGGGTGAACGGAGTGATAGACAGTAGCTCATATAGTAATAAATGCTCATGGACCAGACAGATGACTGAAGGCTGATGCTGAGGGACGTGGAGGAGGTGGGACAGGAGCCCTCACCACCCTCAGTGCTGGCAGACAGGGATATAAATTTTGCATTTCACCTGTAGTCATTATTATCTAATTTACAACACAAATGTCATACTAGTAAAATGAGCCACAAATCAGAACTCTGACTGGGAACAGAAACCTCGCAGAGAAATCACCTGAAACTCGGAGGTGAGAAGTTTGGGTCTGGAGTGGAACTCGTCGTCCTTCTTAGACACCGGAGCCTTCTGCTTCTCTTTCAGCTTCTCCTGTTTCTGTAGCTCCTCAATGTAAGCATCATAAATATCCCACTGGGAGAGAGCGAGACGGAATCACACAGTGCACTAATTAGAGACCCCGCATCCTAATACCAGCTCCATCATAGCATTACACCTCTCCTCTATAATATAACATATATAATATACCATGATCCCTCTACCTGTATCCAGCTCTGTCACACAGAATTACCCCTCTCCTCTATAATATATCATATATAATATACCATGATCCCTCTACCTGTATCCAGCTCCATCACACAGAATTACCCCTCTCCTCTATAATATATCATATATAATATAACATGATCCCTCTACCTGTATCCAGCTCCATCATAGCATTACACCTCTCCTCTATAATATAACATATATAATATACCATGATCCCTCTACCTGTATCCAGCTCTGTCACACAGAATTACCCCTCTCCTCTATAATATAACATATATAATATACCATGATCCCTCTATCTGTATCCAGCTCCATCACACAGAATTACCCCTCTCCTCTATAATATATCATATATAATATAACATGATCCCTCTACCTGTATCCAGCTCCATCATAGCATTACACCTCTCCTCTATAATATAACATATATAATATACCATGATCCCTCTACCTGTATCCAGCTCTGTCACACAGAATTACCCCTCTCCTCTATAATATAACATATATAATATACCATGATCCCTCTATCTGTATCCAGCTCCATCACACAGAATTACCCCTCTCCTCTATAATATAACATATATAATATACCATGATCCCTCTATCTGTATCCAGCTCCATCACACAGAATTACACCTCTCCTCTATAATATAACATATATAACATGATCCCTCTACCTGTATCCAGCTCCATCACACAGAATTACACCTCTCCTCTATAATATAACATATATAACATGATCCATCTATCTGTACCCAGCTCTGTCACACAGAATTACCCCTCTCCTCTATAATATAACATATATAATATACCATGATCCCTCTATCTGTATCCAGCTCTGTCACACAGAATTACACCTCTCCTCTATAATATAACATATATAACATGATCCCTCTACCTGTATCCAGCTCCATCACACAGAATTACACCTCTCCTCTATAATATAACATATATAACATGATCCATCTATCTGTACCCAGCTCTGTCACACAGAATTACCCCTCTCTTCTATAATATATCATATATAATATAACATGATCCCTCTACCTGTATCCAGCTCTGTCACACAGAATTACCCCTCTCCTCTATAATATATCATATATAATATAACATGATCCCTCTACCTGTATCCAGCTCCATCACACAGAATTACACCTCTCCTCTATAATATAACATATATAACATGATCCATCTATCTGTACCCAGCTCTGTCACACAGAATTACCCCTCTCCTCTATAATATATCATATATAATATACCATGATCCCTCTACCTGTATCCAGCTCTATCACACAGAATTACCCCTCTCCTCTATATCATATATAATATAACATGATCCTTCTAACTGTATCCAGCTCCATCATACAGAATTACACCTCTCCTCTATAATATAACATATATAACATGATCCATCTATCTGTACCCAGCTCTGTCACACAGAATTACACCTCTAATCTATAATATAACATGATCCCTCTACCTGTATCCAGCTCCGTCAAACAGAATTACACCTCTTCTCTATAATATAACATATATAACATGATCCCTCTACCTGTATCCAGCTCTGTCACACATAGAAGTACACCTCTCTTGTAGCTGATGTACACCAATCAGCAGGACTGAAGAGTTATATACAGTGTATGATACTGGCAGGAATGCAGAGTACAGCTACAGATAAGGTATACTTCCAGCGGGACGGCAGAGCACAGTATACACTGTAACACGCTGCGCAGAGAAGGATCTCTTACCTGACTGGCGGTGGCTGAGAATGTCGCTCGCGGAGGTGGCTCCGTCTGAGAAGCTCTTTCCTGCAACAGACAACACATATAAATCAGACACTGTATGGTCTCTGAGAGGGCAGTAACTGGGGGCAGAACTTACCCTCAGGGGGTTGTTGAATGTCTGTGACGCTCTCTCGCTGAAGTTAAACTGGTTGGTCAGTTTTCTCTCCTTCTTACTTCTGCTGGGAACTTCCTCTCCATCACCCCCTTCTTCACCTGCCCCCTGAGGGCACAATAACACAGTAATCACTGGAGGTACCAGTCACATGCCCCCTGAGGGCACAATAACACAGTAATCACTGGAGGTACCAGTCACCTGCCCCCTGGGGGCACAATAACACAGTAATCACTGAAGGTACTAGTCACCTGCCCCCTGGGGGCACAATAACACAGTAATCACTGGAGGTACCAGTCACCTGCCCCCTGAGGGCACAATAACACAGTAATCACTGGAGGTACCAGTCACCTGCCCCCTGAGGGCACAATAACACAGTAATCACCGGAGGTACCAGTCACCTGCCCCCTGAGGGCACAATAACACAGTAATCACCGGAGGTACCAGTCACCTGCCCCCTGGAGGTACAATAACACAGTAATCACTGAAGGTACCAGTCACCTGCCCCCTGAGGGCACAATAACACAGTAATCACTGGAGTACCAGTCACCTGCCCCCTGGGGGCACAATAACACAGTAATCACTGAAGGTACTAGTCACCTGCCCCCTGGGGGCACAATAACACAGTAATCACTGGAGGTACCAGTCACCTGCCCCCTGGGGGCACAATAACACAGTAGTCACCGGGGGTACCAGTCACCTGTCCCCTGGAGGTACAATAACACAGTAATCACCGGAGGTACCAGTCACCTGCCCCCTGGGGGCACAATAACACAGTAATCACTGAAGGTACCAGTCACATGCCCCCTGAGGGCACAATAACACAGTAATCACTGGAGGTACCAGTCACCTGCCCACTGAGGGCACAATAACACAGTAATCACTGGAGGTACCAGTCACCTGCCCCCTGGGGGCACAATAACACAGTAATCACCAGAGGTACCAGTCACCTGCCCCCTGGGGGCACAATAACACAGTAATCACTAGAGGTACTAGTCACCTGCCCCCTGAGGGCACAATAACACAGTAATCACTGGAGGTACCAGTCACCTGCCCCTAGAGGTACAATAACACAGTAATCACCAGAGGTACCAGTCACCTGCCCCTGGGGGCACAATAACACAGTAATCACTGGAGGTACCAGTCACCTGCCCCCTGGGGGCACAATAACACAGTAATCACTGGAGGTACCAGTCACCTGCCCCCTGGGGGCACAATAACACAGTAATCACCAGAGGTACCAGTCACCTGCCCCCTGGGGGCACAATAACACAGTAATCACCAGAGGTACCAGTCACCTGCCCCCTGGGGGCACAATAACACAGTAATCACTGGAGGTACCAGTCACCTGCCCCCTAGAGGTACAATAACACAGTAATCACCAGAGGTACCAGTCACCTGCCCCCTGAGGGCACAATAACACAGTAATCACTGGAGGTACCAGTCACCTGCCCCCTAGAGGTACAATAACACAGTAATCACCAGAGGTACCAGTCACCTGCCCCCTGGGGGCACAATAACACAGTAATCACTAGAGGTACTAGTCACCTGCCCCCTGAGGGCACAATAACACAGTAATCACTGGAGGTACCAGTCACCTGCCCCCTAGAGGTACAATAACACAGTAATCACCAGAGGTACCAGTCACCTGCCCCTGGGGGCACAATAACACAGTAATCACTGGAGGTACCAGTCACCTGCCCCCTGGGGGCACAATAACACAGTAATCACTGGAGGTACCAGTCACCTGCCCCCTGGGGGCACAATAACACAGTAATCACCAGAGGTACCAGTCACCTGCCCCCTGGGGGCACAATAACACAGTAATCACCAGAGGTACCAGTCACCTGCCCCCTGGGGGCACAATAACACAGTAATCACTGGAGGTACCAGTCACCTGCCCCCTAGAGGTACAATAACACAGTAATCACCAGAGGTACCAGTCACCTGCCCCCTGAGGGCACAATAACACAGTAATCACTGGAGGTACCAGTCACCTGCCCCCTAGAGGTACAATAACACAGTAATCACTGGAGGTACCAGTCACCTGCCCCTGGGGGCACAATAACACAGTAATCACTGGAGGTACCAGTCACCTGCCCCCTGGGGGCACAATAACACAGTAATCACTGAAGGTACTAGTCACCTGCCCCCTGGGGGCACAATAACACAGTAATCACTGAACGTACCAGTTACCTGCCCCTGGGGCACAATAACACAGTAATCACTGAAGGTACTAGTCACCTGCCCCCTGGGGGCACAATAACACAGTAATCACTGAACGTACCAGTTACCTGCCCCTTGGGGCACAATAACACAGTAATCACTGTCTCAGTACATAGATCTCATCAGACTATTATGCAGCCTCCATCCAGTCTGTTATGCTGTAAATACAATGTGACAATCAGAGTTTCTTATTTACATAAACAAAGTGAAATTACACTGTAGCCTATTATAACATAATATCTGAGCTGAGTGTAGCACCTAATATTACTGTGAGTCACCCGACGTCTGCAGAGACCACTGTCTAACTCACAGCTAGAAGGGTGCAGTCCATCATACATAACCAACATCGGGAGAAAGAAGAGAGGCAGCGAGGGGCAGACACTGCCCTTGTCCTGGGCACTTACAGGGATAATGGAGCGGTTCTGTGACCTATCTATAACATGAGAGAGATACAGTACCAGAAGCTCTGATTTCCCTTCTTTGTCTGTCTCCTTGTCCCCAGTCTCAGTGGTGTCACTTTGCGGAGCCTCTGTGGGAAGAGAACAAATTACACATAGCACCCTGAGATAACGGGAATAGCACAAGCGGAGAACATGTAGTGTGAATTATAGCACAGAACCTACGGAAACAATGATCTTCTATTAATACACATACAGTGCCCGGCAGCTGCCGATGGCAGCTGACTTTAGATGTATACGGCCCAGGAGCAGATATCTGGGGTCATTACAAGTTTTATAACACATTCCGCAACTGAGCCTGGGTCATATGATAAGTAGATCAGCCGATCCTAGGTCATGTGATAAGAAGATCAGCCGATCCTAGGTCATGTGATAAGTAGATCAGCCGATGAGTGTGGACTAACTGGTGATGATGGGAGACGTCTGAGTGACACATATCAGAACAATGTAAAATCCTACTAATCAGAGACAGAGAAATTACTGCACTTGGAGAATTATTATCGGTTTCTGAGTAATAACAACAGACTCCTTGTCATCCCCATACTTACATATAGATCAGTGGCGTATAAATGTATGGATGAAAGAGACAACACCACCTATGGTTATACAGTGTAACTGCAGTAACAGGATCACACACCTACAGCCAGTTACTGCTCTAGTCAGGGACTGTATTTGCCTGGACTGACTGATTTCATATCAACACATACTATTCATCTACCCGTATGGTATATTATATGAAACTTATAGATCCAGAGAACAGCGATAGGGTCTTGAACTGCTTTTTACTCAGTGTGACAAAAGGAGTGAATAATATTACAGGAGGAATAGAGATCTGCCACATAGATAACTAACAGCAGAGATTAATATTTCATATTACTAACAAGGAAGGAAGAACAACCCATATGGACCAGCTGTATTGATTTATGTGGATTGTTAAGGGACCGTTACAAACCATGTATTTAGTTATGTCACCACCGTAAATCAGCAGCCTGTCTCAACTGAATATATCATTAATACTAAACAAACTAACTACTTGTATTTTACATTAAACATTATTTAACTATAGTGAGTGTGTATATGAGAAATACTATAAATAGAAATATGTATAATATATGCATTCTATGTATTGAGATAGCATGGTTACAATATTCTGTTGCATTATTTAGTAAATCCTGCCTAGATATAAAGTATACGCGCTGTTACAGCTTACTAAGAATAATCACAGGAGTTAGATATATGAGAGAACAGATAATGGTTTATCACTAATTGAATATGTAAGTGTTTACAAATGTATTTTATTGTTTGTATACTAGAAACAGTTATCCTGAGTGTCAGACTATTAGATTTATTTTTTGTAATACAGGAAATTTTCACTTTACTACACTATAAATTATAGATACTGTGTAATCATCTTATACATTCTGTCAGCCTGATATGTTATAGTGAAGGGAGCCATATAGGGGAGGGGGAGTCACCCCCTCCTAAATTACCGTCACACCCAGAATTAGATTCAGGTGGAGGCACCGATTACTATCCAAAGCGAGAAAAGTCACGTGGCTGGATCACTTATTAATAGCTTATTGTAGAAGTATGTTTAAATCATTAGCACAATTTATATCATTGCAAACGTACTGATTTTTACACTGTAGTTTCACAACACCAGGAGTGCCACAAGTTAGCCAACACTGTATTATACCATCTGTACCATCTGGAGATCACTAGTACCACAGACTGACGTGTAACTGTCCTTATTAGGACTACATGAGCTAATAAAACATCACTGCTTTCTAGATCCTGCTTTGACGACTACTTACATGTGCTGTAATTACTGTGACCTACATGCCAGTGATTACCAGGGATGGGGAACACCCTATAGACTGGGGGACAGTCAGGTAGAACATGTCAGTGATTACCAGGGATGAGGAGCACCCTATAGACTGGGGGACAGTCAGGTAGAACATGTCAGTGATTACCAGGGATGAGGAACACCCTATAGACTGGGGGACAGTCAGGTAGAACATGTCAGTGATTACCAGGGATGGGGAGCACCCTATAGACTGGGGGACAGTCAGGTAGAACATGCCAGTGATTACCAGGGATGAGGAACACCCTATAGACTGGGGGACAGTCAGGTAGAACATGCCAGTGATTACCAGGGATGAGGAGCACCCTATAGACTGGGGGACAGTCAGGTAGAACATGCCAGTGATTACCAGGGATGGGGAGCACCCCTATAGACTGGGGGACAGTCAGGTAGAACATGCCAGTGATTACCAGGGATGAGGAGCACCCCTATAGACTGGGGGACAGTCAGGTAGAACATGCCAGTAATTACCAGGGATGAGGAGCACCCCTATAGACTGGGGGACAGTCAGGTAGAACATGTCAGTGATTACCAGGGATGGGGAGCACCCCTATAGACTGGGGGACAGTCAGGTAGAACATGTCAGTGATTACCAGGGATGAGGAGCACCCCTATAGACTGGGGGACAGTCAGGTAGAACATGTCAGTGATTACCAGGGATGGGGAGCACCTCTATAGACTGGGGGACAGTCAGGTAGAACATGTCAGTAATTACCAGGGATGAGGAGCACCTCTATAGACTGGGGGACAGTCAGGTAGAACATGTCAGTGATTACCAGGGATGGGGAGCACCTCTATAGACTGGGGGACAGTCAGGTAGAACATGCCAGTGATTACCAGGGATGAGGAGCACCCCTATAGACTGGGGGACAGTCAGGTAGAACATGTCAGTGATTACCAGGGATGGGGAGCACCCCTATAGACTGGGGGACAGTCAGGTAGAACATGTCAGTGATTACCAGGGATGAGGAGCACCCCTATAGACTGGGGGACAGTCAGGTAGAACATGTCAGTGATTACCAGGGATGAGGAGCACCTCTATAGACTGGGGGACAGTCAGGTAGAACATGCCAGTGATTACCAGGGATGGGGAGCACCCTATAGACTGGGGAACAGTCAGGTAGAACATGTCAGTGATTACCAGGGATGAGGAGCACCCCTATAGACTGGGGGACAGTCAGGTAGAACATGTCAGTGATTACCAGGGATGGGGAGCACCCCTATAGACTGGGGAACAGTCAGGTAGAACATGTCAGTGATTACCAGGGATGAGGAGCACCCCTATAGACTGGGGAACAGTCAGGTAGAACATGTCAGTGATTACCAGGGATGAGGAGCACCCCTATAGACTGGGGGACAGTCAGGTAGAACATGTCAGTGATTACCAGGGATGGGGAGCACCCCTATAGACTGGGGAACAGTCAGGTAGAACATGTCAGTGATTACCAGGGATGGGGAGCACCTCTATAGACTGGGGGACAGTCAGGTAGAACATGCCAGTGATTACCAGGGATGAGGAGCACCCCTATAGACTGGGGGACAGTCAGGTAGAACATGTCAGTGATTACCAGGGATGGGGAGCACCCCTATAGACTGGGGGACAGTCAGGTAGAACATGCCAGTGATTACCAGGGATGAGGAGCACCTCTATAGACTGGGGGACAGTCAGGTAGAACATGCCAGTGATTACCAGGGATGGGGAGCACCCTATAGACTGGGGGACAGTCAGGTAGAACATGTCAGTGATTACCAGGGATGGGGAGCACCCCTATAGACTGGGGGACAGTCAGGTAGAACATGCCAGTGATTACCAGGGATGAGGAGCACCTCTATAGACTGGGGGACAGTCAGGTAGAACATGCCAGTGATTACCAGGGATGAGGAGCACCTCTATAGACTGGGGGACAGTCAGGTAGAACATGCCAGTGATTACCAGGGATGGGGAGCACCCTATAGACTGGGGGACAGTCAGGTAGAACATGTCAGTGATTACCAGGGATGGGGAGCACCCCTATAGACTGGGGGACAGTCAGGTAGAACATGCCAGTGATTACCAGGGATGAGGAGCACCCCTATAGACTGGGGGACAGTCAGGTAGAACATGTCAGTGATTACCAGGGATGAGGAACACCCTATAGACTGGGGGACAGTCAGGTAGAACATGTCAGTGATTACCAGGGATGAGGAGCACCCTATAGACTGGGGGACAGTCAGGTAGAACATGCCAGTGATTACCAGGGATGGGGAGCACCCCTATAGACTGGGGGACAGTCAGGTAGAACATGTCAGTGATTACCAGGGATGGGGAGCACCCTATAGACTGGGGGACAGTCAGGTAGAACATGTCAGTGATTACCAGGGATGAGGAGCACCTCTATAGACTGGGGGACAGTCAGGTAGAACATGCCAGTGATTACCAGGGATGAGGAGCACCCCTATAGACTGGGGGACAGTCAGGTAGAACATGCCAGTGATTACCAGGGATGGGGAGCACCCTATAGACTGGGGGACAGTCAGGTAGAACATGCCAGTGATTACCAGGGATGGGGAGCACCCCTATAGACTGGGGGACAGTCAGGTAGAACATGCCAGTGATTACCAGGGATGAGGAGCACCCCTATAGACTGGGGGATCAGTGAGGTAGAACATGCCAGTGATTACCAGGGATGAGGAGCACCCTATAGACTGGGGGACAGTCAGGTAGAACATGTCAGTGATTACCAGGGATGAGGAGCACCCCTATAGACTGGGGGACAGTCAGGTAGAACATGTCAGTGATTACCAGGGATGAGGAGCACCCCTATAGACTGGGGGACAGTCAGGTAGAACATGCCAGTGATTACCAGGGATGAGGAACACCCTATAGACTGGGGGACAGTCAGGTAGAACATGTCAGTAATTACCAGGGATGAGGAACACCCTATAGACTGGGGGACAGTCAGGTAGAACATGTCAGTGATTACCAGGGATGAGGAGCACCCCTATAGACTGGGGGACAGTCAGGTAGAACATGTCAGTAATTACCAGGGATGAGGAACACCCTATAGACTGGGGGACAGTCAGGTAGAACATGCCAGTGATTACCAGGGATGGGCAGCACCCCTATAGACTGGGGTACAGTCAGGTAGAACATGTCAGTGATTACCAGGGATGAGGAGCACCCCTATAGACTGGGGGACAGTCAGGTAGAACATGTCAGTGATTACCAGGGATGGGGAGCACCCCTATAGACTGGGGGACAGTCAGGTAGAACATGTCAGTGATTACCAGGGATGAGGAGCACCTCTATAGACTGGGGGACAGTCAGGTAGAACATGCCAGTGATTACCAGGGATGAGGAGCACCTCTATAGACTGGGGGACAGTCAGGTAGAACATGCCAGTGATTACCAGGGATGGGGAGCACCCTATAGACTGGGGGACAGTCAGGTAGAACATGTCAGTGATTACCAGGGATGGGGAGCACCCCTATAGACTGGGGGACAGTCAGGTAGAACATGCCAGTGATTACCAGGGATGAGGAGCACCTCTATAGACTGGGGGACAGTCAGGTAGAACATGCCAGTGATTACCAGGGATGAGGAGCACCTCTATAGACTGGGGGACAGTCAGGTAGAACATGCCAGTGATTACCAGGGATGGGGAGCACCCTATAGACTGGGGGACAGTCAGGTAGAACATGTCAGTGATTACCAGGGATGGGGAGCACCCCTATAGACTGGGGGACAGTCAGGTAGAACATGCCAGTGATTACCAGGGATGAGGAGCACCCCTATAGACTGGGGGACAGTCAGGTAGAACATGTCAGTGATTACCAGGGATGAGGAACACCCTATAGACTGGGGGACAGTCAGGTAGAACATGTCAGTGATTACCAGGGATGAGGAGCACCCTATAGACTGGGGGACAGTCAGGTAGAACATGCCAGTGATTACCAGGGATGGGGAGCACCCCTATAGACTGGGGGACAGTCAGGTAGAACATGTCAGTGATTACCAGGGATGGGGAGCACCCTATAGACTGGGGGACAGTCAGGTAGAACATGTCAGTGATTACCAGGGATGAGGAGCACCTCTATAGACTGGGGGACAGTCAGGTAGAACATGCCAGTGATTACCAGGGATGAGGAGCACCCCTATAGACTGGGGGACAGTCAGGTAGAACATGCCAGTGATTACCAGGGATGGGGAGCACCCTATAGACTGGGGGACAGTCAGGTAGAACATGCCAGTGATTACCAGGGATGGGGAGCACCCCTATAGACTGGGGGACAGTCAGGTAGAACATGCCAGTGATTACCAGGGATGAGGAGCACCCCTATAGACTGGGGGATCAGTGAGGTAGAACATGCCAGTGATTACCAGGGATGAGGAGCACCCTATAGACTGGGGGACAGTCAGGTAGAACATGTCAGTGATTACCAGGGATGAGGAGCACCCCTATAGACTGGGGGACAGTCAGGTAGAACATGTCAGTGATTACCAGGGATGAGGAGCACCCCTATAGACTGGGGGACAGTCAGGTAGAACATGCCAGTGATTACCAGGGATGAGGAACACCCTATAGACTGGGGGACAGTCAGGTAGAACATGTCAGTAATTACCAGGGATGAGGAACACCCTATAGACTGGGGGACAGTCAGGTAGAACATGTCAGTGATTACCAGGGATGAGGAGCACCCCTATAGACTGGGGGACAGTCAGGTAGAACATGTCAGTAATTACCAGGGATGAGGAACACCCTATAGACTGGGGGACAGTCAGGTAGAACATGCCAGTGATTACCAGGGATGAGGAGCACCCCTATAGACTGGGGGATCAGTGAGGTAGAACATGCCAGTGATTACCAGGGATGAGGAGCACCCTATAGACTGGGGGACAGTCAGGTAGAACATGCCAGTGATTACCAGGGATGAGGAGCACCCTATAGACTGGGGGACAGTCAGGTAGAACATGCCAGTGATTACCAGGGATGGGGAGCACCCTATAGACTGGGGGACAGTCAGGTAGAACATGCCAGTGATTACCAGGGATGGGGAGCACCTCTATAGACTGGGGGACAGTCAGGTAGAACATGCCAGTGATTACCAGGGATGAGGAGCACCTCTATAGACTGGGGGACAGTCAGGTAGAACATGTCAGTGATTACCAGGGATGAGGAGCACCCCTATAGACTGGGGGACAGTCAGGTAGAACATGTCAGTGATTACCAGGGATGAGGAGCACCCCTATAGACTGGGGGACAGTCAGGTAGAACATGCCAGTGATTACCAGGGATGAGGAACACCCTATAGACTGGGGGACAGTCAGGTAGAACATGTCAGTAATTACCAGGGATGAGGAACACCCTATAGACTGGGGGACAGTCAGGTAGAACATGTCAGTGATTACCAGGGATGAGGAGCACCCCTATAGACTGGGGGACAGTCAGGTAGAACATGTCAGTAATTACCAGGGATGAGGAACACCCTATAGACTGGGGGACAGTCAGGTAGAACATGCCAGTGATTACCAGGGATGGGGAGCACCTCTATAGACTGGGGGACAGTCAGGTAGAACATGTCAGTGATTACCAGGGATGGGGAGCACCTCTATAGACTGGGGGACAGTCAGGTAGAACATGTCAGTGATTACCAGGGATGGGGAGCACCCCTATAGACTGGGGGACAGTCAGGTAGAACATGTCAGTGATTACCAGGGATGGGCAGCACCCCTATAGACTGGGGGACAGTCAGGTAGAACATGTCAGTGATTACCAGGGATGAGGAGCACCCTATAGACTGGGGGACAGTCAGGTAGAACATGTCAGTGATTACCAGGGATGGGCAGCACCCCTATAGACTGGGGGACAGTCAGGTAGAACATGCCAGTGATTACCAGGGATGAGGAGCACCCTATAGACTGGGGGACAGTCAGGTAGAACATGTCAGTGATTACCAGGGATGGGCAGCACCCCTGTAGACTGGGGGATCAGTGAGGTAGAACATGCCAGTGATTACCAGGGATGGGGAGCACCTCTATAGACTGGGGGACAGTCAGGTAGAACATGCCAGTGATTACCAGGGATGAGGAGCACCCCTATAGACTGGGGGACAGTCAGGTAGAACATGCCAGTGATTACCAGGGATGAGGAGCACCCCTATAGACTGGGGGACAGTCAGGTAGAACATGTCAGTGATTACCAGGGATGGGCAGCACCCCTATAGACTGGGGGACAGTCAGGTAGAACATGTCAGTGATTACCAGGGATGAGGAGCACCCTATAGACTGGGGGACAGTCAGGTAGAACATGTCAGTGATTACCAGGGATGGGCAGCACCCCTATAGACTGGGGGACAGTCAGGTAGAACATGCCAGTGATTACCAGGGATGAGGAGCACCCTATAGACTGGGGGACAGTCAGGTAGAACATGTCAGTGATTACCAGGGATGGGCAGCACCCCTATAGACTGGGGGACAGTCAGGTAGAACATGTCAGTGATTACCAGGGATGAGGAGCACCCCTATAGACTGGGGGACAGTCAGGTAGAACATGCCAGTGATTACCAGGGATGGGGAGCACCTCTATAGACTGGGGGACAGTCAGGTAGAACATGCCAGTGATTACCAGGGATGAGGAACACCCTATAGACTGGGGGACAGTCAGGTAGAACATGCCAGTAATTACCAGGGATGGGGAGCACCCTATAGACTGGGGGACAGTCAGGTAGAACATGTCAGTGATTACCAGGGATGAGGAACACCCTATAGACTGGGGGACAGTCAGGTAGAACATGCCAGTGATTACCAGGGATGGGGAGCACCTCTATAGACTGGGGGACAGTCAGGTAGAACATGCCAGTGATTACCAGGGATGAGGAGCACCCCTATAGACTGGGGGACAGTCAGGTAGAACATGTCAGTGATTACCAGGGATGAGGAACACCCTATAGACTGGGGGACAGTCAGGTAGAACATGCCAGTGATTACCAGGGATGAGGAGCACCCCTATAGACTGGGGGACAGTCAGGTAGAACATGCCAGTGATTACCAGGGATGAGGAGCACCCCTATAGACTGGGGGACAGTCAGGTAGAACATGCCAGTGATTACCAGGGATGAGGAGCACCCCTATAGACTGGGGGACAGTCAGGTAGAACATGCCAGTGATTACCAGGGATGGGGAGCACCCCTATAGACTGGGGGACAGTCAGGTAGAACATGCCAGTGATTACCAGGGATGGGGAGCACCCCTATAGACTGGGGGACAGTCAGGTAGAACATGCCAGTGATTACCAGGGATGAGGAACACCCTATAGACTGGGGGACAGTCAGGTAGAACATGCCAGTGATTACCAGGGATGAGGAGCACCCCTATAGACTGGGGGACAGTCAGGTAGAACATGTCAGTGATTACCAGGGATGGGGAGCACCCCTATAGACTGGGGGACAGTCAGGTAGAACATGCCAGTGATTACCAGGGATGGGGAGCACCTCTATAGACTGGGGGACAGTCAGGTAGAACATGCCAGTGATTACCAGGGATGAGGAGCACCCCTATAGACTGGGGGACAGTCAGGTAGAACATGCCAGTGATTACCAGGGATGAGGAGCACCTCTATAGACTGGGGGACAGTCAGGTAGAACATGCCAGTGATTACCAGGGATGGGGAGCACCCCTATAGACTGGGGGACAGTCAGGTAGAACATGTCAGTGATTACCAGGGATGGGGAGCACCCCTATAGACTGGGGGACAGTCAGGTAGAACATGTCAGTAATTACCAGGGATGGGGAGCACCCCTATAGACTGGGGGACAGTCAGGTAGAACATGTCAGTAATTACCAGGGATGGGGAGCACCCCTATAGACTGGGGGACAGTCAGGTAGAACATGTCAGTAATTACCAGGGATGGGGAGCACCCCTATAGACTGGGGGACAGTCAGGTAGAACATGCCAGTGATTACCAGGGATGAGGAGCACCCCTATAGACTGGGGGATCAGTGAGGTAGAACATGCCAGTGATTACCAGGGATGAGGAGCACCCTATAGACTGGGGGACAGTCAGGTAGAACATGTCAGTAATTACCAGGGATGGGGAGCACCCCTATAGACTGGGGGACAGTCAGGTAGAACATGCCAGTGATTACCAGGGATGAGGAGCACCCCTATAGACTGGGGGATCAGTGAGGTAGAACATGCCAGTGATTACCAGGGATGAGGAGCACCCTATAGACTGGGGGACAGTCAGGTAGAACATGTCAGTGATTACCAGGGATGGGCAGCACCCCTATAGACTGGGGGACAGTCAGGTAGAACATGCCAGTGATTACCAGGGATGAGGAGCACCCCTATAGACTGGGGGACAGTCAGGTAGAACATGCCAGTGATTACCAGGGATGAGGAACACCCTATAGACTGGGGATCAGTGAGGTAGAACATGTCAGTGATTACCAGGGATGGGCAGCACCCCTATAGACTGGGGGACAGTCAGGTAGAACATGCCAGTGATTACCAGGGATGAGGAGCACCCCTATAGACTGGGGGATCAGTGAGGTAGAACATGCCAGTGATTACCAGGGATGAGGAGCACCCTATAGACTGGGGGACAGTCAGGTAGAACATGTCAGTAATTACCAGGGATGGGGAGCACCCCTATAGACTGGGGGACAGTCAGGTAGAACATGCCAGTGATTACCAGGGATGAGGAGCACCCCTATAGACTGGGGGACAGTCAGGTAGAACATGCCAGTGATTACCAGGGATGAGGAGCACCCTATAGACTGGGGGACAGTCAGGTAGAACATGCCAGTGATTACCAGGGATGGGCAGCACCCCTATAGACTGGGGGACAGTCAGGTAGAACATGCCAGTGATTACCAGGGATGAGGAGCACCCCTATAGACTGGGGGACAGTCAGGTAGAACATGTCAGTAATTACCAGGGATGGGCAGCACCCCTATAGACTGGGGGACAGTCAGGTAGAACATGTCAGTGATTACCAAGGATGGGGAGCACCCCTATAGACTGGGGGACAGTCAGGTAGAACATGTCAGTAATTACCAGGGATGGGGAGCACCCCTATAGACTGGGGGACAGTCAGGTAGAACATGCCAGTGATTACCAGGGATGAGGAGCACCCCTATAGACTGGGGGACAGTCAGGTAGAACATGTCAGTAATTACCAGGGATGGGCAGCACCCCTATAGACTGGGGGACAGTCAGGTAGAACATGCCAGTGATTACCAGGGATGAGGAACACCCTATAGACTGGGGGACAGTCAGGTAGAACATGCCAGTGATTACCAGGGATGAGGAGCACCCCTATAGACTGGATGAGGGTGATGTGTAGATGTGCCAGGGGTGAGGGGAAACCACAGGTCTATTAAAGGACAATTCATACCTTTCAGCATTACAACCCCCTCCCCCCAATGTCAGCCCATTACCGCAGATTGATATATGATACCTGGAGTCTGACCAGGAGCGGTCACACAGTAATACAAGTCATGTACTCACCTTCCGTGACTCCCATCCTCGCCCTCTGTCTCCGAGCCTCATCCGAGTCCTTATGTAACATGTTCCCATCCATGGAGAAGTGCACAGCCAGCTGGTCCACAATATTGATGGGTTTGTAAGATCGCTCCTATACAAAGTCACATATCCAGAGTGAGGAGAACGAAGAATGATCCAAACACAGCGCTCCTGCCCCCAAACCGTCAGACTCTATGGGAAGACATGACAGGTCCCCAGGCCAAGCTACAGAGCTCACACTCCACTAATCTACTGCCACTCACCGAGTCTTGGTGCTTTGCCACTCAGGCATAAAGAAGATCTCCTGGATTACCAGCCATCATTATCAAGCTATATGTTGGACCATATCTAGAGCCCCCCATACAATTATTATCTCCCTCCCGCCAACCACAGCTCCGCTCTCACTGTGTAGCTGCATTGGGCAGTGTTCTGGATTATTACTGCTCACACTCAGAATAACATCTAGATATGTATATATGACACATATGTGTACTCACTTTGAAGCTGTATCTCACAATGTTCTGGGGAGCGTGAGGGTTATTTGCAGTCAGAATACGAGTAAATTCTTCTTTCAATTCCTTTCAACACAAACAAAAAATAAGATATCAGATTCAGTGGTTCCAGAACCGTTCTAGAAACCTTGTACTGTGCTCGCTTCCTGCGGAGAATACTGAATAATTCACAGAACCCATCTGCTCTGTTTATTAACAGAATAACAGTAAATGTGGGACTGCGCACAGGGGAAAGTTGCATTGTACCTATGATGGCTTTGTATTCATGCTACATAGTATAAAGTATCTTATATTCCCTGTATTTATCACCGTGTGAGGATACTGCTGGGAATGAGGAAGGGGGAGGGGGGTTGGCAGTCACAGGACACCCCCATCCTTGATCCATCATTGCAGATGCAAAACATAGAATTATTTCCATCAATCATGGCACATACTGTTATTAGTTTGAGAGAACTAATTTGCCTCTCTCTCTATAGGCAGGGTGGCACAGTGGCTAGCATTGCTGTCCCATAGTTCTGGGGTCATGCATTGTATTCTCACCAGAGCATTATCTCTGTGGCATTTACATATCCATAAAGTTAATAATAATAATAATTGGATTTAGCAGATTTATAGTACAGAGATCACTACAGATGAATACCTGGTCCCTGACAGTGTTTAATATCCAGCCTTGGTGTAGCTGAGATGAGAGCTATATAGTAATACTCACAGCCTCCGTTAATTCTAGCTGATCTGGTGGCTTAACCAGGGTCTTGGCCTGTGTCCATTCATCCGCTCCGTCCCCCATGTCCGTGGAGTCATCTTCATCCTAAGAGATGCAGAGATCAGTAATAGAGGGACAGACATGGGACTATGCAGCCAGAACAGACCGAGTGTCCTCAGCCGCTCTGGTTATGGAGGTAGATCCTGGATACCAGCAGTTACATGGATCAGCGCCTTCACTGTGAGCTCTGAGCAGCACTGTTGGTGGTTCTAGATTATGCAGAATATAGAACCACATTGCTGCATCTAGAACTCCAGCAGAACGGATGCTTTATATGTCAATGAGAAGGTGGTACCGACACTGTGAGGGTTAATTGAGTAACTATAGAATAAAGTGACAAGTACAACAGGGACCATGCTGTTTGTTTGGAAACCCAAATGAGGATCTTAGAACATTTTTTATTCCTGTAAAATCCCAGAGGAACTGGCCGGGTCACCCCATGCTGGCTGTAATAGGAGAATATTCACTATGAGGTTATATGAAGCTCCCCGAGCACATCCTCCATGGCACATGCACACATGTGTATAGCGAGTACTGAAGGGAGATGGAAGGAACAATAAATAAACCTGCACACAAACAGCTGGATATTGAACTAGTTTTCAGTCTTCTGCTGTAATTATGTATTTCAGCAGTACGTCTTATACTCTAAGTAGACATAACGCAATAGCAGTGATTATAACATCTGAATACACATTGCAGCTTACTAAGGAACCATCGGCAGAGGGTGGAGCAGGACACTGCGGCTCAATCATCCATCTTGGCGGGGTGAGCCACTTGTTTCATGGCTGCTTATAGGATGGAATAAGCGGAGAGTGAGGTGAGCTGCACTCGCCTCCTCTATATTCATTATTACTGACCCTTGGATTACTACGGAGCACCTTATTCAGCAGTGAGTTACCAACAAACTGTTTTATTGGTCTCATTTACCCTTTTCTCTGAGTAGTAATTACCCACTGAGTGTAAGTAGGAGATCTCCTCTGATCTCACAGGAGACATTAAGTGGTTGGTTCATCTGGTTTAGTTCCCCACAAACTACAGTTCTAGTCCTGTGTTTATATTATTCTGTAATGAGGATTTTACACTTATACTATGAATAAATCATGTTATAATTAGCTGGTTTCTGCCATATTCATCAGACTATATCATCAAATTTTTTACATTATTTATGCTACGTATCGCTCTCTCTGTTTGGTTTAACCTATATAAAAGCAGACGGCTGTATCCTGATCACAGGACATGCTGGTGACGTGTAATACCCATATCAATTACAGCAGGACGTGCAGTATCCCATCAATGATAGCGTATGACCACAGAAGAGTAACATTAGGTCTACACAAATCTTCTCACCCTCCTCCGGGAAACGGACTTCGTCTGTTTCAGAACATTTTGCTTTTGAGCCGGAACTGGAGCAACACTCTGGAAATACAGAACATTGGAAGACGATTAACGGAACACGCAGTCTTTCACAGCACGGACACGCGTGTTCACACATACACAGCAACACAGATTCTCAGTCACAAAGTCAGTAAAGAAACAGAAGCAGTCGGTGGCGGAACACAGGTTCATATATAGATGGAAAAGGAACACATCTTCTCTTACAGACAGTGATTCCCCAGAGGCATTAATAGAACATATTCCAGTATAGACACAGTAACAGAAGGTAAGGTGAGGTTAGTGTTATGCCAGCAGAGATAAGCGTTGTTTCCTATAGACACAGTGAAAGAAAGTAAGGTTTGCGTTACACGCAAATTGGCGTGGCAATGCAGCGCGATTCCCTAAAAGGCGCGGCAACGCAGCGCGATTCCCTAAAAGGTGCAGCAACGCAGCGCGATTCCCTAAAAGGCGCAGCAACGCAGCGCGATTCTCTAAAAGGCACAGCAACGCAGCGCGATTCCCTAAAAGGCGCAGCAACGCAGCGCGATTCTCTAAAAGGCGCGGCAACGCAGCACGATTCCCTAAAAGGCGCGGCAACGCAGCACGATTCCCTAAAAGGCGCGGCAACGCAACAGGCTTCACCACAGGTTCGGCATCAGAACGCTTATTATAGAATTGACAGCAACAGAATGTCTGTTGTCTTAGAAGAAGTAACGGAACATGTATTCTCATAATGACAATAAAGGAATACAACTTCTTGGATTGAACGTAAAAGGACACGTGCACAGAGATTCACATTAATAAAACATTTTCCATGTGTATAGATATAGTAACAGAAGGTAAGGTTAGTGTCACACCAGCAGAGATAAACATTGGACACAGATTATACACCGATCACCCATAATATTAAAACCACTGACAAGTCAAGTGAATAACATTGATTATCTCGTTACAATGGTACCTGTCAACGGATGGGATGTATTAGGCAGCAAGTGAACAGTCAGTTTTTATTGTTATTATATTATAATCATCATATATTTGTAATGCGCCACAGTGCATGAAAACAAAGGGTATGGAGGACCCTGCTCATTAGACAGCTTACAGTCTAAGTGGAAGAGGGCACAGCTGAAACAAGAGGAGCGAGTGTGGCTCAGAGTGGAGATTGGGGAAAGAAATTACAAAACAAAAAAAAACAATGGGTTTTCAGAGACGTCTAAAGATTTGAAGGCTGGGGGAAAGTCGTGGTAGGGATTTCTATAAGTGGGGAGCAGCAGGGGAGAAGTCTTGTAGGCAGGACTATTACAGAGACGAGACATGGCACAGGTCAGTGATAGATCTAAAAAGGGGGAGAAGGAGAGAATTTTGATATGGGATTTGAGATGTATGAAGGGGTGTTGTTGTTGAGGGCTTTGTAGGTAAGGTAAGTAGTTTAAATTTGGTTCTTGAGGACACAGAGAGCCAGTATAGGTATTTGCAGAGAGGTGCAGCAGCAGATGTGGAGCGGTGAGAGAGGAGGATCAGTCTTGCAGTGGCATTTAGGATGGATTGATGTGTGGATATATGGGTGTCAGGAATGCCAGATAGCAGGAGGTTGCAGTAGTCAAGACGGGAGATGATGAGAGAATGGATAAGTATTTTGGTGGCATGTTGAGTAAGAAAAGAAAGTGTGACACCAAAGCAGCGAGCTTGGGAGACTGAGGAAATTGTTGTGTTATTGGGAGATTTGAGGGCAGGTGGTGACTCCTGCAGGAGGGAAGTTAAGCTCTGTTTTGGACATGTTGAGCTTGAGGTAGCGTTGGGACATCCATGTGGAGATAGCAGAAAGACAGTTTGTTACATGAGATAGTACAGAAGGGGAGAGGTCAGGGGAAGAGATAGAAATTTGGGTGTTATCAGCGTAGAGGTGGTATTGGAGGCATAATCAGCGAATTAGTGCCCCAAGAGAAGAGGTGTACAATGAAAAACGTAAAGGACCAAGATCTGAGCTTTGTGGGACCCCAACAGATAGTGGGAGTGGAGGGGAGGATGTGCCAGAGGTAGAAACAAACACTAAAGGAGCGGTTCAATAGGTAGGAAGTGAACCAGAAAAGAACTGTGGTCAGTGGAGTGAAGGGTGTGTAGGAGAAGAGGGTGATCAACAATGTCAAAAGCAGCAGAGAGGTCCAGGAGAATGAGTACGGAGAAATGACCCTTAGACTTTGCAATAAGTAGGTCATTGATCACTTTTGTGAAGCAGTTTCAGAGGAACGTTGGGGGCGGAAGCCTGATTAAAGAGCGTCGAGAATGGAATGAGAGGAGAGAAAGTGAGATAGGCGGTTGTACACTAATCGCTCAAGTAGTTTCGGGGCAAAGCGTAGGAGAGAAATCGGGCGGAAGTTCGAGAGAGAAGCTGGATCGAGAGATGGTTTCTTTAGAATTGGTGAGATGAGTGCATGTTTAAAAGGAGGATGGAAATGTGCCAGTGGAGAGAGACAGATTGAAAAGATGAGCTAGCGGTGGGCATGCAGTGCAGGAGAGGGAGCGGAGAAGTTGGGAGGGAATAGGGTCGAGGGGCAGGTTGTAGGGTAAGATCATGAGATGAGTGCAGAAACTTTGTCTTCAGTTACTGGAGAACTGGAAAGAATGAATTACGGGTGGATTGGGGAGTGTAGGTGGAGGTGGATACAGTAGGTGGAGTGTGTGGAATTTGTCACAAGGATTTTGTTTTTGATGTAGGTGGCAAAATCATGAGCTGTGAGGGAGGAAGGGGGAGGAGGTGCAGGAGGGCAGAGAAGTGAGTTGATGGTGGCAAAGATGTGACATGGGTTAGAAGACTGGATGGATATTAGAGATTTGAAGAATGTTTGTTTGGCAACTGAAAGGGCAGTGCTGTAAGATGAAAGGATGAATTTATAGTTCGGAAATCGGGATAGGAACGAGATTTTTTCCAGTGGCGCGCTGCATTGCAGGAGCACTTTTGCATGTAGCGGGTCTGTTTGTTGTGCCATGGTTGGGATTTGGATCGTCAGAGACTGTATGTAGTAACTGGAGCATTGTCTAGGGCTGAAGTGAGTGTTTTGTTATAGAAAGAGGCAGCCTGATTAGAACAGGACAATGCAGTCATTGGAGAAAATAGCTGTTTTAGTGAAAATGAGAATCGGATTTGGTTAAGAGTATTTAGGATTTGTTGTGTACGTGTGGATTTGAGTGCAGGGGGAAGGGTATGAGGCAAGATGAGGCTGAAGAAAAGGAAGTTGTGGTCGGAGAGTGGGAAGGCTAAATCCGAGAAACTAGAGATGGAGCAGTAGCGGGAGAAGACAAGGTCAAGGGAGTGTCCATTACAGTGGGTGGGAGATGAGGTCCATTGGGAGAGAGCAAAGGAGGAAGTAAGTGAAAGAAGTTTAGTGGAAGAAAAGACAGTGGGGTTATCAGTGTTGAACTCACCTAGTATGAGAGTAGGCAGGTCACAGGATAGGAAATAAGTGAGCCAGGCCACAAAGTTGTTAAAGAATTAGGAAACTAGATTTGGGGGACAAAAAATGACATGAAGGTGGAGAGGATGAAATAGATGGGAAGTGTGGATTTGAAAGAAAGAGAATGAGTGGGAGGGTTCAGAGGATATGACAGGAGAAAGTAGAATGCCTACTCCACCACCTTGTCTGTTTCCAGGTCTGGGGGTATGGCTGAGGGACAGTACGCGTAGGAGAGCTGAAGGGGGTGAAGTGTCAGAGGAGGTGAGCCAAGTTTGGTCCAATGCCACACTATAAAAATTGCTCAGGATTGGTGTGAGGAACATGACAAAGAGATCAAGGTGTTGACTTGGCCTCCAATTCTCCAGATCTCATCCGATTGAGCATCTGTGGGATGTGCTGGAAACACAAGTCCGAGCCATGGAGGCCCCACCTCGCAACTTACAGGACTTAAAGGACCTGCTGCTAACGTGGTGCCAGATACCACACCTTCAGAGGTCTTGTGAAGTCCATGCCTTGACAGGTCAGAGCTGTTTTGGCGGCACGAGGGGGACATACACAATATTAGGCAGGTGGTTATAATGTTGTGGCTAATCAGTATATATATATATATATATCATGTACAGTTGACTCACAGTGGTTCTAGAGCGGATTGTATATGTTTATTAGTGTCCTAGTTTTCCATGTGTATCATTGTGGTTTCAAATGTGTACCAGTGAAGGTGCATTTGTATGTGCACAGTGAATGGTTAAGATTCTACATGTGTGTTCTTATTGCATCATATATTCCCCTGTAGAAAAAGCCTGGCCATAAAGTACAAAGGGACAGTAAGGGGATAGATTTCCTCGCCTAGTCATCAGTGAAGGAGTCGACCATTACCTGTTTCGCTCTGTGAGGCATGCTCTAACCAGTCACAGCAGAAGTCCCTGTTTATGATGTTCGTGATGCTTTGATACTGTCAAAATCTAAAGAGAAAGAAACTGCTTAGCATGAATTATAAAGAATAAAAGGAAAATTAGACAGACTCAAACTCATAGCAATCACAAAGTAACCATATACTGAGGAGTGCACCCTCGTTTCAACATCTGTCCCCGATCAGCATGTATTTCATTAAACAATAATGAAGTATAAGGCTGGAATAAAGCAGATACCTTCATTAGGCAATGTCACCATATTATATGAGGTAATACATATATCATACATCCATTACACACAGTATATGGGGATGACACATATATAATACATCCATTACACACAGTGTATGAGGTGATACATATATAATATATACATTACACACAGTGTATGAGGTGATACATATATAATATATACATTACACACAGTGTATGAGGTGATACATATATAATATATACATTACACACAGTGTATGAGGTGATACATATATAATATATACATTACACACAGTGTATGAGGTGATACATATATAATACATCCATTACACACAGTATATGGGGTGATACATATATAATATATACATTTCACACAATATATGGGGTGATACATATATAATATATACATTGTACACAGTATATGAGGTGATAATTATATAATATATACATTACACACAGTGTATGAGGTGATACATATATAATATATCCATTACACACAGTGTATGAGGTGATACATATATAATATTTCCATTACACACAGTGTATGAGGTGATACATATATAATATATACATTACACACAGTGTATGAGGTGATACATATATAATATATACATTGCACACAGTATATGAGGTGATACATATATAATATATACATTACACACAGTGTATGAGGTGATACATATATAATATATACATTTCACACAGTATATGAGGTGATACATATATAATATATACATTACACACAGTATATGAGGTGATACATATATAATATATACATTACACACAGTGTATGAGGTGATACATATATAATATATCCATTACACACAGTGTATGAGGCGATACATATATAATATATCCATTACACACAGTGTATGAGGTGATACATATATAATATATACATTACACACAGTGTATGAGGTGATACATATATAATATATACATTACACACAGTGTATGAGGTGATACATATATAATATATACATTGCACACAGTATATGAGGTGATACATATATAATATATACATTACACACAGTATATGAGGTGATACATATATAATATATACATTACACACAGTGTATGAGGTGATACATATATAATATATACATTACACACAGTATATGAGGTGATACATATATAATATATCCATTACACACAGTGTATGAGGTGATACATATATAATATATACATTACACACAGTATATGAGGTGATACATATATAATAATATGATATGTATGAATAGAGGTATATGTACCTGGCGCACGCGCTGACCTGTAACCGGAAGTTGACATATGGTTGCTAGGATACAGGGAGCTCGCGGTTGTCAGTTGCTCTGTGCGCGTAACTGAGGGACGGGGTGTGCCCTGTGAGCGCAAGTCACGTGCTGAGATATGAGAGACACCATTGGTCAGAAATCGGTTACCCTGGTGACCGCGTCAATGGGCGGATTTGTGACCAAGACTTTGTAGATCCAGGAATGTATATACCTAGATGTGATATATACAGTGACATGACTATATCCCATATCTATATGTGATATATACAGTGACATGACTATATCCCCTATCTATATGTGATATATACAGTCACATGACTATATCCCCTATCTATATGTGATATATACAGTCACATGACTATATCCCCTATCTATATGTGATATATACAGTGACATGACTATATCCCCTATCTATATGTGATATATACAGTGACATGACTATATCCCCTATCTATATGTGATATATACAGTCACATGACTCCATCCCCTATCTATATGTGATATAAACAGTCACATGACTATATCCCCTATCTATATGTGATATATACAGTCACATGACTATATCCCCTATCTATATGTGATATATACAGTCACATGACTCCATCCCCCATCTATATGTGATATATACAGTCATATGACTCCATCCCCTATCTATATGTGATATATACAGTGACATGACTATATCCCCTATCTATATGTGATATAAACAGTCACATGACTATATCCCCTATCTATATGTGATATATACAGTGACATGACTATATCCCCTATCTATATGTGATATATACAGTCACATGACTCCATCCCCTATCTATATGTGATATAAACAGTCACATGACTATATCCCCTATCTATATGTGATATATACAGTGACATGACTATATCCCCTATCTATATGTGATATATACAGTCACATGACTCCATCCCCTATCTATATGTGATATAAACAGTCACATGACTATATCCCCTATCTATATGTGATATATCATCATCATCATCATCATCATCATTTATTTATATAGCGCCACTAATTCCGCAGCGCTGTACAGAGAACTCATTCACATCAGTCCCTGCCCCATTGGAGCTTACAGTCTAAATTCCCTAATATATACACACACTCACACAAAGACAGACAGAGAGGGAGACAGACCCATCCCCTATCTATATGTGATATAAACAGTCACATGACTATATCCCCTATCTATATGTGATATATACAGTCACATGACTATATCCCCTATCTATATGTGATATATACAGTCACATGACTCCATCCCCTATCTATATGTGATATATACAGTCATATGACTCCATCCCCCATCTATATGTGATATATACAGTCACATGACTATATCCCCTATCTATATGTGATATATACAGTCACATGACTCCATCCCCTATCTATATGTGATATATACAGTGACATGACTATATCCCCTATCTATATGTGATATATACAGTCACATGACTCCATCCCCTATCTATATGTGATATAAACAGTCACATGACTATATCCCCTATCTATATGTGATATAAACAGTGACATGACTATATCCCCTATCTATATGTGATATATACAGTCATATGACTCCATCCCCCATCTATATGTGATATATACAGTCACATGACTATATCCCCTATCTATATGTGATATATACAGTGACATGACTATATCCCCTATCTATATGTGATATATACAGTCACATGACTCCATCCCCTATCTGTATGTGATATATACAGTGACATGACTATATCCCCTATCTATATGTGATATATACAGTCACATGACTCCATCCCCTATCTATATGTGATATATACAGTCACATGACTATATCCCCTATCTATATGTGATATATACAGTCACATGACTCCATCCCCTATCTGTATGTGATATATACAGTGACATGACTATATCCCCTATCTATATGTGATATATACAGTCATATGACTCCATCCCCTATCTATATGTAATATATACAGTCACATGACTATATCCCATATCTATATGTGATATATACAGTGACATGCCCTGCATATCTATAGGGAGGGGGGGAACTGCCCTGCATATCTATAGGGAGGGGGGGAACTGCCCTGCATATCTATAGGGAGGGGGGGGGGAACTGCCCTGCATATCTATAGGGAGGGGGGGAACTGCCCTGCATATCTATAGGGAGGGGGGGGAACTGCCCTGCATATCCTCCCCCCGTCACATCAAAACTCCCCCAGTCACATATATCAGCCCCCCTCCTCTGCCCTCCTTCATACATGTCGACCTCTCTCCCTCCCTATAGATTTTCATGGCAGCCCCCCCCCCTCCCACCCTATAGATTTATATGACAGTCCCCCTCTCCCTCCCTATAGATATGCAGGGTAGTCCCCCCCCCCTCCCTATAGATATGCAGTGTAGTTCCCCCCCTCACTATAGATATGCAGGGTAGTTCCCCCCTCCCTATAGATATGCAGTGTAGTTCCCCCCCCTCCCTATAGATATGCAGGGCAGTTCCTCCCCCCTGCGTATAGATATGCAGGGCAGTTCCCCCCCCCCCCTCCCTATAGATATGCAGGGCAGTTCCCCCCCCTCCCTATAGATATGCAGGGCAGTTCCCCCCCCCTCTCACTATAGATATGCAGGGCAGTTCCCCCCCTCCCTATAGATATGCAGGGCAGTTCCCCCCCCTCCCTATAGATATGCAGGGCAGTTCCCCCCCTCCCTATAGATATGCAGGGCAGTTCCCTCCCTATAGATATGCAGGGCAGTTCCCCCCCCCCCTCCCTATAGATATGCAGGGCAGTTCCCCCCCCCTCCCTATAGATATGCAGGGCAGTTCCCCCCCCTCCCTATAGATATGCAGGGCAGTTCCCCCCCCCACCTCCCTATAGATATGCAGGGCAGTTACCCCCCCCCCCTCCCTATAGATATGCAGGGCAGTTCCCCCCCCCTCCCTATAGATATGCAGGGCAGTTCCCCCCCCCTCCCTATAGATATACAGGGCAGTTCCCCCCCCCCCTCCCTATAGATATGCAGGGCAGTTCCCCCCCCTCCCTATAGATATGCAGGGCAGTTCCCCCCCTCCCTATAGATATGCAGGGCAGTTCCCCCCCCCCTCCCTATAGATATGCAGGGCAGTTCCCCCCCCCCCCTCCCTATAGATATGCAGGGCAGTTCCCCCCCCTCCCTATAGATATGCAGGGCAGTTCCCTCCCTATAGATATGCAGGGCAGTTCCCCCCCCCCTCCCTATAGATATGCAGGATGCAGGGCAGTTCCCCCCCCTCCCTATAGATATGCAGGGCAGTTCCCCCCCCTCCCTATAGATATGCAGGGCAGTTCCCCCCCCCCTCCCTATAGATATGCAGGGCAGTTCCCCCCCCCCCTCCCTATAGATATGCAGGGCAGTTCCCCCCCCCTCCCTATAGATATGCAGGGCAGTTCCCCCCCATCCCTATAGATATGCAGGGCAGTTCCCCCCCCCTCCCTATAGATATGCAGGGCAGTCCCCCCCCTCCCTATAGATATGCAGGGCAGTTCCCCCCCCCTCCCTATAGATATGCAGGGCAGTTCCCCCTCCCTATAGATATGCAGGGCAGTTCCCCCCCCCCCCTCCCTATAGATATGCAGGGCAGTTCCCCCTCCCAATAGATATGCAGGGCAGTTCCCCCCCCCTCCCTATAGATATGCAGGGCAGTTCCCCCCCCTCCCTATAGATATGCAGGGCAGTTCCCCCCCCCCTCCCTATAGATATGCAGGGCAGTTCCCCCCCACCCCCCCTCCCTATAGATATGCAGGGCAGTTCCCCCCTTCACTTACCTGTAGTTGTGCCAGCGTCGCTCCTCTCCTCAGATCAGCAGATAGGAAGTGAAGACAGGCAGCCTGGCGATTGGCTGTGTGTTGCTAACCACTGACCACCAAAGCTTTTGATCGTCGAGCCCTCCACCCCCCCGCGGCGTACCCCCCCCCCCCCGCGCGGCGACCCTCCCTCCCCCACCCCGAAAAAAAAAATGAATGAAGAAAAAAAGAAAAAGAATGAAAAAAATAAATAAATACCAGCAGCGCCGCGCCCCCCGGGACCCAGCGCCCCCAGGCTGCAGCCTGGTCAGCCTAGTGGTTGATCAGGCCCTGTCTATCTATATGTGATATATACAGTCACATGACTCCATCGCCTATCTATATGTAATATATACAGTGACATGACTCCATCCCCTATCTATATGTGATATATACAGTCACATGACTCCATCCCCTATCTATATGTAATATATACAGTGACATGACTCCATCCCCTATCTATATGTGATATATACAGTGACATGACTCCATCCCCTATCTATATGTGATATATACAGTCACATGACTCCATCCCCTATCTGTATGTGATATATACAGTCACATGACTATATCCCATATCTATATGTGATATATACAGTTATATGACTCCATCCCCTATCTAATGTGATATATCCAGTGACATGACTATATCCCCATCTATATGTGATATATACAGTCATATGACTATATCCCCTATCTATATGTGATATATACAGTCACATGACTCCATCCCCTATCTATATGTGATATATACAGTCATATGACTCCATCCCCTATCTATATGTGATATATACAGTGACATGACTCCATCCCCTATCTATATGTGGTATATACAGTCACATGACTCCATCCCCTATCTGTATGTGATATATACAGTCATATGACTCCATCCCCTATCTATATGTGATATATCCAGTGACATGACTCCATCCCCTATCTATATGTGGTATATACAGTCACATGACTCCATCCCCTATCTGTATGTGATATATAAGGTCACATGACTCCATCTCCTATCTATATGTAATATATACAGTGACATGAATCCATCCTCTATCTATATGTGATATATACAGTCACATGACTTCATCCCCATCTTTTGGGTTCTAATGTGGTTTTTTCCAAAACACCTCCCTCAAGGTTTTGGGTTTTGGGTTCTGATTCTTTTTTTTAAAAGCATAAAAACTGCTAAAATCCAGATTTATTTTTTTTTCCACTCCTACGCTATTATTAACCTCAATAACATTAATTTCCACTCATTTCCAGTCTATTCTGAACACCTCACACCTCACAATATTGTTTTTAGGCCAAAAGGTTGCACCGAGGTAGCTGGATGACTAAGCTAAGTGACACAAGTCGGCGGCACAAACACGTGGCCCATCTAGGAGTGGCACTGTAGTGGCAGACAGGACGGCAGTTTGAAAAACTAGGCCCCAAAGAGCACATAATGCCAAAAAAAGATGTGCAAAATGGAATTGTCCTTGGGCCCTCCCACCCACCCTTATGTTGGGGAAATAGGACATGCGCACTTTAACAAACCAATCATTTCAGCAACAGGGCCTACAAAACTGTGGCTGAAATGATTGGTTCGTTTGGACCCCCACAAAACGAGCTGGCAAAGAAAAAAAAGAGGTGCAAGATGGAATTGTCCTTGGGCCCTCCCACCCACCCTTATGTTGTGGAAAAAGGACATGCACACTTTAACAAACCAATCATTTCAGCGACAGGGCCTACCAAACTTCTGTGGCTGAAATGATTGGTTTGTTCTGGGCCCCCACACAAAAAAAAGCAGTTCATCTTTCCCTGTACAAAGTAAACTGGCTCTACTGAGGCATGATGTCGTCCTCATCCTCATCCTCTGATTCCTCACCCCCTTCAGTGTGTACTTCCTCATCCTCACACATCCTGGGTATCGCCTGCCTAGTGAAGTGGAATCTAGACGGGATTTGGTACCGGGGACACAATACCTCCATCAACCGTCTAAATCCCACTCCACTGATGGCGGACACCGGACGCACGTCTAACACCAACATAGCTGTCAAGGCCGCAGTTATCCGCTTTGCCATAGGATGACTGCTGTCGTACTTCGTCCTCATGGCAAACGCCTGTTGTACGGTCAATTGCTTAGTGAAAGACGTAGCGTTTTACGACTTCCCCTCTGGGAAGATGACCGACTCTCAGCAGCAACAGCAGCAGTGGCAGTAGTAGGCGTAGCGCTCCAGGATCCCCTGGAAGAATCCCGGATTGAAGAGGACTCAGTCATGCCGGTGACATGGCCTGCAGGACTACCTCCGATCCGGATCGAGGAGGAAATTGACGAGGAGGGTGTTGCTGGTGTGGATACAACAGGACCAAGGGATTTAGGTGTCCCTGGACTGCTGACGGTCCTAGCCACAGTTCCTGAACTAAACAAAGAATTATGAAGGGTCTTCAGGTGACGTATAAGGGAGGATGTCCCTAGGTGGCCAAGATCCTTACCCCTGCTTATTGCAGCTTTACATAAGCTACATATAGCAATACATTTGTTGTCCGGATTGGGATAGAAATAGTTCCAGACCGAAGAGGTGGATTTATTGGTCTTCTGCCCAGACATGACGATGGGCTTTTTCATCCCATGGACAACAACTGTTTCCCCACTGGTGCCTCATTTAAGCAAACCACATCAGCATCCTCCTCGTCAACTTCCTCCTCAGCGCCAGCTACCAGTCAAGTATCCTCCTCCTGGTATACAACATTGACACCTTCATTATCAAAATCTGGAACTGCACTGTGGGTGATCCTTCCAACATATGCAGAGGGCGTGCTGCAAATGGTGGAAGGAGCCACCTCTTCCCGTACAGTGATGGAAGGTCAGGCATCGCAACCACACCACACCCTTGGACTCTCCTTGGGGATTTGTGATGCCATGTCTTTAGAAAGCAGAGTTGTTTGCTGTGTTTTGATGACAGCTTAACTCTCTTAAACTTTCTAGAGGGGGGGGGGAGGAGGAGGGCTTAGATCGTTGTGTGAAGCTGAACCACTAGTCATGAACACGGGCCAGGGCCTAAGCCGTTCCTTGCCACTCCGTGTCGTAGATGGCATATTGGCAAGTTTACGTATCTCCTCACATGATTTTAATTTCTTTTTTTTGATCATTTTAGTGAACTTTGGCTTTTTGGATTTTACATGCCCTCTACTATGACATTGGGCATCGGCCTTGGCAGACGACGTTGATGGCATTTCATCGACTATGTCATGACTAGTGGCAGCAGCTTCAGCATTAGGAGGAAGTGGTTCTTGATCTTTCCATATGTGATATATACAGTCACATGACTCCACCCCCTATCTGTATGTGATATATACATTGACATGACTCCATCCTCTATCTGTATGTGATATGTATAGTGACATGACTCCATACCTTATCTGTATGTGATATATACAGTCACATGGCTCCATCCCCTATCTGTATGTGATATATATAGTCACATGACTCCATCCCTATCTATATGTAATATATCCAGTCACATGACTCTATCCCCTAACTATATGTGATATATACAGTCACATGACTCCATCCCCTATCTGTATGTGATATATACAGTGACATGACTCCATCCCCTATCTATATATGATATATACAGTCACATGACTCCATCCCCTATCTATATGTGATATATACAGTCACATAACTCCATCCCCTATCTGTATGTGATATATACAGTGACATGACTCCATCCTCTATCTGTATGTGATATGTACAGTGACATGACTCCATACCTTATCTGTATGTGATATATACAGTCATATGACTCCATCCCCTATCTGTATGTGATATATACAGTCACCTGACTCCATCTCCTATCTATATGAGATATATACAGTGACATGACTCCATCCCCTATCTATATGTGATATATATAGTCACATGACTCCATCCCCTATCTATATGTGATATATCCAGTGACATGACTCCATCCTCTATCTGTGTGTGATATATATAGTCACATGACTCCATCCCTATCTATATGTAATATATCCAGTCACATGACGCTATCCCCTAACTATATGTGATATATACAGTCACATGACTCCATCCCCTATCTATATGTGATATATACAGTCTCATGACTCCATCCCCTATCTATATGTGATATATACAGTCACATAACTCCATCCCCTATCTGTATGTGATATATACAGTGACATGACTCCATATCCTATCTGTATGTGATATATACAGTCACATGACTCCATCCCCTATCTATATGTGATATATACAGTCACATGACTCCATCCCCATCTATATGTGATATATACAGTGACATGACTCCATCCCCTATCTATATGTGATATATACAGTGACATGACTCCATCCCCTATCTATATGTGATATATAGTCACATGACTCCTTCCCCTATCTATATGTGTTATATACAGTGACATGACTCCATCCCCTATCTATATGTGATGTCTAGTCACATGACTCCATCCCCATCTATATGTGTAACAGATACTGGATTACTACTACTAATCTTGATTAGCGCTGGCTTACCTGAGGTGCAGAGTCTAACGATCTCCCCGGTATTGACCTAGAACCGCTGCAAGGCAGGGTGGGCTTCGCTGCCAGGAGTCACAGGTCGCAGTCCTCAGGTTCGCCCCAAGATGCAGTGCAGTGGAGTGGAGCGGAAGATGCGGAGTCAGTCAAGCCGGGTCGGTACACAGGAATGGGGCAGGCAGAATCAGGAGGCAACTCGGAGTCAATCAAGTCGGCGTCGGTACACGGGTCACAAGAATAGAGGGATGGTCAGCAAGCTGGGTCGGTACACAGGGGTTGGAGAGCCAGGATAGTCTAACAGGCAGAGATCAGCACACAGGAAGACACAGGAGACTGGAAGACACAGCAATCCACGAAGCACAGGAGCCCGGAACAGGTAAGTGTCAGAGTGAGGTTTTTATACTGACAGTGATTCAAAATCCCCGCCTCTGGGTTGCGGTCATGTGACCGCCGAACCCGGAAGTGCGGCATCCGGATGGAGCAGGTAAGTTCGTAACAGTACCCCCTGCCCTAAAGGTGGACTCCGGACACCTAACAGGGCTGTATGGGAAATTTTTTATGGAATAGTTTGAGTGGACGGGGAGCGTGCAGATCAGTAGCTTTTACCCAGGAGCGCCATAACCCTTCCAATCCATCAAGAACTGTATGGAACCTTGAACTTTGTGGGAATCCAGAATAGTCTTAATCTCATATTCCACTTGATCCTGGTCCACAATAGGAGGAGGAACTCTTGATGGAATGGAGAATTTGTTGGTTACCATTGGTTTTAACAAGGAGACATGAAAGACATTTGGTATACGTAGGGAAGTAGGCAGACTCAATCTGAAAGCTACCGGGTTGATGACCTCAGAAAGAGCGAACGGGCCAATGAACTTGGGAGCAAATTTCTTACTGTGAACCTTTAAACGAATGTTTTGAGTGGATAGCCATACCCTGTCACCGATAGAAAAGCTTGGTCTTACTCTCCTCCTCTTATCGTAAGATCTCTTGGAACAAATGGTTGCGCTCTTTAAATTCCTCTTGGTTTGTTCCCAAATAGAAGAGAAGTTACGAAACAATGAGTCCACTGCCGGAACTTCGGAAGGTGTAATTTGTGAGAAAGTGGGTAGTCTAGGATGGCAGCCATAAAGAACAAAAAAGGGGGAGTTAGAGATGGCCTCATGAAAATGATTGTTATGGGCGAACGCGACCCACGGGAGAAGATCCACCCAGTTATCTTGATTACTTGAGATAAATATTCTTAAGAATTTTTCTAATTCTTGGTTGGTTCTCTCCGTAGACCCATTGGACTGGGGATTATATGCGGAGGAAAAATAAAGCTTAATTCCGGACTTACTGCAAAAGGACCTCCAAAATGTTGATATGAACTGTGATCCATGATCGGAAACAATATGTAGAGGACAACCATGGAGGCGAAATATTTCTTTAATAAAAATATCGGCTAAGGAGGAGGAAGATGGAAGACCTTTAAGGGCAATAAAGTGGGCTGTTTTAGAGAAGCGATCCGTGACCACTAGCACCACAGTACAGGATTTGGAAGGTGGAAGGTCTGTGATAAAGTCCATCGAGATCTGTGACCACAGGTATTCAGGAATGGGTAATGGGAGCAAACATCCATAAGGTCTTTTCCTAGAGGTCTTGTGTTGAGCACATTTGGAACAAGCAGAAACAAATTTCTTCACATCCTCCAGTAAAGAAGGCCACCAATAACTTCGGGACAACAAGTCCCAGGATTTGCGGATGCCAGCATGCCCAGAGAAGAGAGAGCGATGAGCCCAGCTGAGAAGTTGAGTGCACAGACGTGGCAAGATGAATGTTTTGCCCGGAGGGCAACCCTTGTTCAGGTGTGTAGTTGCCAAAACTCGACAGGGGTCTACAATGAATTTATTGTCCTCCAAAGGTTCCATATCAGCTGGAACAAAAGAGCGAGATAAGGCGCCTGCCTTCGTATTCTTGGATCCAGAGTAAAAAGCGTGAGAAGACCAAGGACCACCTTGCTTGCCGAGGGTTTAGACAACGGGCAGTACGTAAGTAAAGCATATTCTTGTGATCGGTATATATGGTGATTGAAAATTGTGCCCCTTCTAGTAGATGTCTCCATTCGGAGAGAGCCAACTTGATGGCCAGGAGCTCTTTGTCGCCAATCCCATAATTCCTTTCAGCAGGTAACAAGCGACGGGAAAGGAATCCGCAAGGATGAAGTTTGCCAGAAGGGCTCCGTTGTGAAAGTACGGCTCCAGTACCAACGGAAGACGCATCTACCTCCAGGATAAAAGGACGTGAACAATCAGGCTGTTGAAGAATGGGTGCAGATGAGAAGAGAGACTTTAATGATATAAAGGCCTGGATAGCCTCAGTGGACCATATGCTAGCATCAGCAGATTTACGGGTCAATGCAGTGATGGGAGCCACAAGAGAGGAATAACCTTTGATGAACTGCCGATAGTAATTGGAGAATCCTAGGAAGCGTTGGGTAGACTTAAGACCAGAAGGTTGAGGCCAGTCAAGTATGGCTTTCAATTTGGTGGGATCCGTCTGCAGACCGGTGCCAGAAATAATATAACCCAGAAAGGAATTTGTCTCTGCTCGAAGGTGCATTTCTCTAATTTGCAAAATAGACGATTTTCCCGGATACGAGAGAGAACCTCCAGTACATGACTGCGATGAGATACTAGACCTTGAGAAAAGATGAGGATGTCGTCCAAGTAGATGACTACGGATTGATACAGGAGATCTTGAAATAGCTCATTCATAAAGCCCTGAAAGATAGCCGGGGCATTGCATAACCCGAAGGGTATGACCAGGTACTCAAAGTGGCCGTCTCGGGTGTTGAACGCTGTTTTCCATTCATCCCCCTTGTGAGGAAACGGGGCGCTACTGGACTGAGAACTATGTAATCATCACCCGTTTCTCACGGTTTATTGTACTTTTTAATCCTTGGCCCAGTCTAAGTATATACACCAGAGCATTGGTGTATTATGTGTATTAATATTTCATGTTATTGGATACATTTTGCCCATACTATTACCTGTGATATTGTATGTAGTATAAATATAAACAATATTGCCATACTGTGTGAAAATATCAGAACAACAGCAGTCATTTTGCTTGTGCTAGCTAATGTAATTACCATTTGTCTCAAATGTGTATTGTATGGGGTGCAGCTGAGATGAGGTTTGTAATCAGAACAATGTCTGAGTTAACTAGCTGGCAGCCCATGTTAATTAGCTAGGTCAACAGATAACCTGAGAGGTAATGAGGTTAGAACTTCTGCTCATATGCAATGTGCCTCCACAGTAATATATTGGTTGAAATAGCATGGGGAAATGTATCAATATGTGTAAATATAAATGTAATTGTATCAAAAGGTATCACAGACTTATATTGTGTAACCCTGCTGATATAATGTGTCAAAAGTCTTATTGTTACATGTAAGCGTGCAGTGTCATTCCTTGATGTACTATTGTAACCCCATGTGTAGTGTATCCAGCCAAAACAGCTAATTGAGTCAAGCCATTCTATTGTCTAATCAAGGTAACAGGGACAGTATGTCTAGCAGCTAAATTATTGACTGGGAGGCCCCTTCTGTAAAGGGGAGGTTTGAGACATTTGACCCTACTTCCTGGGTACAGAGAAAATAATATAGGGGAGGAGAATGCGAGGAGAGCGAGGCTAGTTTGGAGGATCCTGGTGTAGAAGACATCAGTGAAAAGGACTCTGGGCCAGGCATTGTGGTGCCGCTGGAGGGAACCCTACCAGGACAGGGTTGGTGTGAGCTAGTAACCCAGGCTAGGAGACACCATAACTGTTTTGCTAACGGTAGTGGTAATATTGCTGGAAGATACATGCTACCATTTACCCTGTAACTTGTGAACGTCTTGTGGTGTTGTGCTGTCATAATAAAGTCTTATTTTGGATATATCCTGGTCTACCCGAGTGAGTTGAATCCCACAGAGGGTAACTTCCATCCCAGCTAAGGGTGGTATCCTCACATCCCTCCTTAATGCGTATGAGGTTATACGCTCCTCTGAGATCAAGTTTAGAGAAGATTGTGGCACCCTTAATACGGTAAAACAATTCAGAAATCAATGGCAGAGGATACCGATTTTTAATGGTTATACCATTCAGGCCTCTGTAATCTATGCAAGGGCGAAGACACCCATCTTTCTTTTTTATGAAGAAGAAGCCAGCCCCAGCTGGGGAGGCAGACTTGCGAATGAAGCCCCTTTTTAGATTTTCTTGGACGTACTCCTCCATAGCCTTAGACTCCGGAAGGGAAAGGGGGTAAACAGGGCCCCTGGGAATAGGTTTACCAGGTATAAGGTCAATGCCACAATCCCAGATTCTGTGAGGAGGGAGTCTTGTGGCCTCTTGTTGACAAAAAACATCAGAGAAGGTTTGGTATGGTTCAGGCAAAAGAGTCACTGGAAATTTTTGGGAATTTCTGGGAATATCTGGAGGGACCACTTTCTGAAGACAGTGAGAGAAGCAGAACTGTCCCCAGGACAATATGTGACCTGATTTCCAGTCTAGGGTGGGAGAATGGAGACGAAGCCATGGAAGTCCTAGGATGACTGGGTTGGTAGATTTCTGAATTACTAGAAAGGAGATCTTCTCCCGATGAAGCGCTCCGATCTGGAGAAGGAGGGGAATAGTGCGTACCAGGATGGACCCCTCAGGAATTCTTCCCCCATCAATGGCCAGCAGTGAGATGGGTTGTTCCAAGGCTTGTGTGGGAATAGAGAATATTTTAACTACTGCGGCAGAGATGAAATTTCCTGCGGCTCCGGAATCAAGAAGTGCAGACTGCAGGAAAGGTTTCTGTCCTAACTGAAGGGAAATAGGGATAGTCAGGCAATCATTACTACAAGGAACTGACTGACACTGAGAGAAGAGGCCCAACGATACAGCTCCCAAACTCGTTAGGCCCTGTCGTTTTCTGGACGTTTGGGACAAGAACTCAGAACATGGCCACTCTCTCCACAAACCAAGCACAACTTGTTTTCCGAAATCTCCTCTCCCTTTCTTTGGCCGACAGGCGGGTCCTCTCCAGTTGCATAGGTTCTTCGGGAGGAAGAACAGGGGTTTGGAAGTTGGGGGCCAAGCGAATCATACTGCGCCAAGATTGTTCTCTCTCGGAATTACGTTCCTTAAAACGCAAATCAACCTTGACACAGAGGGAGATGATATCGTCCAGAGACGTAGGGAGTTCCTGAGATACCAGCTCGTCTTTGATCCGATCTGAAAGGCCCTGCCAGAACTTAGTTACTAGAGCCTCGTCGTTCCAGCGAAGTTCAGAGGCCATTGTTCTGAAGTGGACCGCATACTGTCCCACAGACTGGTTTCCTTGGCGAAGACGTAATAAGCCGGTAGCGGCATTAGATACCCTTCCTAACCACTCAATATTAGATCCCAAATGTGTTTCTCTGGCCGCTTCATCCACTAAGGTGCTACCATTTGGGAGAACTCTCGTGCCTCCATCCCTTAGGAAAAGAATCCTGTCGTGGTTTCATTCTTCACGTTTTTCTGGACATGCTGGTGAACGCAAGACTTTCGAAATTCTTTCTCGTAGTTACTGGTGGCCTTCCATGAGGAAAGATGTCAAAGATTTTGTGGCTGCCTGCGAATTGTGTTCCCAGTTCAAGACCTCCTGCAGAACACCGGCGGGTCTACTTCAACCACTACCCATTCCTTCCAAGCCTTGGACCCATATTAGTATGGACTTTGTTACTGATCTTCCTCCTAGTAAAAAGTGTAATACAATTTGGGTAGTGGTAGATAGATTTTCGAAGATGGCACATTTTGTTCCTTTGACCGGTTTACCTTCTTCATCTACCCTGGCTGATTATTTCATTAAAGAGATTTTCCATATTCATGGATGTCCTTCAGAGATCGTTTCAGATAGAGGGGTGCAGTTCGTTTCCAGATTCTGGCAAGCCCTTTGTAAGACCTTGGGTATTCGATTATCTTGAGACTTTCATAAGGATGTTTTCTTCAGCCAACCAAGATAACTGGGTCGATTTGCTTCCATGGGCTGAATTCGCCCATAACAACATGTATCATGAGTCATCTTCTAAAACTCTGTTTTTTGTGGTTTACGGTCACCATCCGTCTTTTCCGGAATTTCCTGCCCTCCCGCCCACCCAAGTTCCTGCTGTAGAGACTGTTTGTCAGACCTTCAAAAATATTTGGTCTCAGGTCAAAACCTGTTTAAAGAAGACATCTGCCAGATATAAGTCCTTTGCAGATAAAAAGAGACGGGCTATTCCACCACTTAAAATTGGAGATCGTGTATGGTTATCAACCAAAAATATTCGTTTGAAGGTTCCATCTATGAAGTTCGCTCCTCGTTTTATTGGTCCATATAGGATCATTCAAGTGATAAACCCAGTTTGTTTCAAACTTTTACTTCCTAAGAACCTTCGTATTTCCAATGCCTTCCATGTGTCATTGCTCAAACCTCTCATTTTCAACCGTTTCTCTGCTCCTCCTTCAGCACCTCGGCCAGTTCAAGCTCATCAAGAGGAGGACTTTGAAATCACACATATATTGGATGCAAAAATTTCGCGAGGTGTTCTTCGTTTCCTCGTTCATTGGAAGGGCTTTGGCCCTGAAGAGCGTTCATGGATTAGGGCTGAGGATCTCAACGCCCCAGCTCTTTTAAAAAAGTTATATTCCAAATTTCCGGGCAAACCCGGTTCCATGTATTCTGTGCCCACCTTTAAAATGGGGGGGGGGGGGGGGTACTGTCACTCACCGGACGGTAAGTGCCTCTTTGTCACGGGCACTAGGAGTCTTTGCCCAGGATATCACCAGATGATGTTCTTACCAGAGTAATATTGCTGGTACTATGGTCCTCTGGTAGCAGGGTGACAACGGAACAGGAGAATCAGCAGATGGTGAGAGAATGCTCAAGGAAAGTCTATGACTAGCAGCAACTGGTAATGACTTAGATGTATGAACACGAGGAACCAGAAGGACAAGTAAACGTGAGGAGAGTCAGTGGTCTGCGTACAGCAAGTTGTACCACTGCTATAGTGAGGAGGAATTATCCAGGAGTAGAGAGGAGGTAGTGAAGTCAGTGGTCTGCATATAGCAAGTTGTACCACTGTCTATAGTGAAGGAATGGGTTCCAGGTGCAAGTAGGTAACGGGGAAGTCAGTGGTCTGCGTACAGCAAGTTGTACCACTGCTTATGTGAGAGGATACTTGAAACTGGTGCCAATGGGAAACAGGAGTCAGTGGTCTGCGTTCAGCAAGTTGTACCACTGCTATATATATGTGAGGAGGGGCACGAGGAGATGAATGGAATACAGAGGATACACGGGCGGCACACGGAACTTGATCCCACGATGATAACCACAATACAATAATAACTGACAAGCGCTGCTTGAAGTATACAAAGTCACTATAGAGATCCAGGTAATAGGAAACAAAGTCAATAGTAACAATAGCTTCAGTAGATGGAAGACTCCGGAGATGAACACAACACAGTCCAGACGGATATGCAACACAATAGCAAAGTCAATGGAAAGTATGCATACCGCGGTTCCGGAGAGCAGGCTGTCAAGGAGAAGTGCAGGGATACCTGAACGGCTAAACGCCGGCAGGAGGAGAGACCACTGGAGGATGGAAGCGGTAATCAGGTTAGTGCAGCGCACGAAAGTTAACCGGTAATCAAAGGAGCAATATTCAGGAAGCAGTAGTAAGTAAAACTGGAAACATGATGAACACGGGAGAGTTGAGGCTGTCTGGTATTCGGCAGTAGTAGCGGAGGCAGCGGAGGGAAGACACGCTGAACACAGGAGAGTAGAGGCGGTCTGGAATCCGGCAGCAGTAGCAGATAGGAATCAGTGGAGAGCTGACACGATGAACACAGGAGAGTTGAGACGGTCTGGAACCCGGCAGTAGTAACGGAGGCAGCGGAGAGCAGACACGCTGAACACAGGAGAGTTGAGGCGGTCTGGAATCCGGCAGCAGTAGCAGATAGGAATCAGCTGAGTGCAGACACGATGAACACAGGAGAGTTGAGACGGTCTGAGATCCGACAGCAGTAGCAGATAGGAATCAGCTAAGTGCATACACGATGAACACAGGAGAGTTGAAGTGGTCTGGAAACCACAATCGTAGTAGACAGGAATCAGCTGGAGCTGAATACACGAGGAAACACAGGAACACCTTCAGAGGCTCATGGGGAATGAGACTCCAAGATCAGGCAACCAGGTAATGATCACAGGTGGTTTAAATAGGGAGGGTTGCCTGATCATCCAATTAATTAAAAGCAACAGGTACTGAAGGTTTCATAAGGGCTGCACATGCGCAGACCCTCAGGATGGCGGACGGCCACGGTTCCTGAACACAGGAGAAATGGCACTCACAGTCCGGTGAGTGACACTCTTCTCCCGTTGTTAGGAACCGTGGCCGCCCACCATCCTGACGGTCTGCGCATGCGCAGCCTCTATGAACTCTTCAGACCTGTTGCTTTTAGTTAATTGGCTGATCAGGCAACACTCCCTATTTAAAGCACCTGTGGTCAATACCTCGTTGCCTGATCTTGGAGTCTCATTCCCTGTGAGTCTCTGAAGGTGTTCTTGTGTTTCATCGTGTCTTCAGTTCCAGCTGATTCCTCGCTACTGCATTACCGGTTTCCAGACCGCTTCAACTCTCCTGTGTTTCATCGTGTCTTCAGTCCCAGTTGATTCCTCGCTACTGCATTACCGGTTTCCAGACCGCTTCAACTCTCCTGTGTTTCATCGTGTCTTCAGTCCCAGCTGATTCCTCGCTACTGCATTACTGGTTCCCAGACCGCTTCAACTCTCCTGTGTTTCATCGTGTCTACTATTCCTGCTGACCTCCGCAAGAATCATCATTGCTCCTCTCGTGTTATGTTCTCTGTCTGTGTGCTTCACAGACACGGATTACCGCTACCACTCTCCTGTGGTCTCTACTCGTGTCGGCGTTCAGCCGCTCAGCTATCCCTGTGTTTCTCTCGTGACAGCCTGCTCAACTGAACCGCGGTATGCTTATCTTTTATTGACTTTACCAGTTTATTGCATATCCGCTTGGACTGTGTTCTGCTCATCTACGGAGTCCTCTATCTCACGAAGTTATAGATGCTATTGACTTTGTCTCATATGTCCTGGATCTCAGTAGTGACTTTGTATCTCCAAGCAGCGCTAGTCATTTGCTATTGTATTATATTTACCATTGGAATCAAGTTCCTTGTGCTCTCCGTGTTACCTTTGATGCTCCATTCATCTACCCTAGTGCCTATCCTCACCTATATATGCAGTGGTACAACTTGCTGAACGCAGACCACTGACTCCCTGTTTCCTATTGGCACCAGTTACAAGTCTCCTCACTATAAGCAGTGGTACAACTTGCTATACGCAGACCACTGACTTCCACGTTACCTACTTGCACCTGGAACCTGTCCCATCACTACTAGCAGTGGTACAACTTGCTGTACGCAGACCACTGACTTCACTACCTCCTATCTATCCCTGGACATTCCTCTCACTATAGCAGTGGTACAACTTGCTTTACGCAGACCACTGACTTTCCTCACGTCTTCACGTCCATCAAGATCCTCGTGCTCATATTGTTTAACTCATAACCAGTTGCTGCTAGTCATAGACTTTCCTCGAGCATCCTCTCACCATCTGCTGATTCTCCTGTTCCGCTAGTCACCCTGCTACCAGAAGACCACTGTGTGCATACACTACTCTGGTAAGACTACATCTGGTGATATCCTGGGCAAAGACTCCTAGTGCCCGTGACAAGTATTTTACCAAGAAGAAATACATTGAGAGTCACCTCTTGTTTTAAAGAATGTCTAAGGTACATTATATGCAATGGTTACAGACAAAAGGCATGAAGTATTACAATTACACCCATGTTTGTAGAGCTGGGTGATGTAAGTTCTGAAAGATCTCAGACAAATGTCAGATTTAAGTGACTCAACTAGGATGTTCCAGAAATGTGGAACTCAGTAGGAGAAAGAAGGGCATCCAGATTCTATATAGAAATTAGGAAACATTAGGATCTGCTGCAATACCAGCTACTGAGGACAGGTGGCAGTACACCATCAACACTGACAGACAACTGCAAAACTCTTTATAACTTGTTGTACTCAGCACTTCTGCTACAGTGAAGTCAATCAGAACTTAGAGACCTCAATTGTATGCATCCTATTTAAGGCTCTCATTCCTACCACGCTGTCACGCCTGAGGATCTGTCTGTACTTAGACTGGGTTGTGTCTCTGGAGCTGGACTGGTGACTACGTGGACAAAGCTGGGTGGCCTGATAATGTTCCTCTGCATGTAGTGAATGGACTGGTGCAGATGGTGATTAAACTAGCAGAGGAGAGCAAACAGGAACTGGAATACTGGACCGGACTGTAAACTGAATGCTGTGACCGGAATGCTGGAAGAGGACTGCTGTAACTGGAATGTAACCAGAGTGGATGGAACCAGATTGCTGGAATCGGACTGGAGCCAGAATGCAGACTGCACTGTCAGAGCTGGATAAATAGCAAGACTGCAAACTGCTGGGAATCAGGTTGGCGTCTGAAATACAACGTTATACTGGCAACAGGTAAGGGCTCCAGGAAGTCCTTTTATAGTTGTTGTTGATTCCTGATTGGAGACTGCAATCAACTGGGCAGAAGCAGCACTCTCAGCTGCTGAGATAGATCAGGTGACTCTATCCAGGATGGCAGCTCCCATGGACTGGTTTTGGAGGGAATCTGAAATGGAGCCTGCTATCACCTGATTGGCTGAGAGGAATCATGTGACCTAATCCAAGATGGCCGCGCCCATACTTTGATTCTGGAGGGATCTCTGGAGTGGAGACAGACTGTACAGCATCTTACAGAGAGGTCTGAAACCAGCAGAGCCCGAGCACCGCAGGGACAACTTGGAAAGGCAGCGAAGAGGTAAGTGACAGAACCTGAGAGCTTGGTGTGTGTCACGGTTGGCTAGAAATTATATCCCTAGGCTCTGCTGGGCATAGCTAGGCCCACCCACGGGCGCAGAGTCTAACAGGAAGGTGGTTTTCACCAGGAGCCCCCGCAAGGAAGTATGGTCTTAGTGGCACCAAACCTGCAGGTCATGGTCCCGTGAGTGAGTGGACAGCAGAGTGATGTGGAGGAGCCAGGAGATGCTAAGAGGTGACACTGGTACCAGCAGGTAAGTGGTAGAGATACTGGAACAACTGTAATATATACTGATGGTCACTGAGGTGAATGCAGCAATGGTGACTGAGACTACGACAGAGGAGTCACAGGAACAGTAGCAGCTTGAAAGGCAGTAGAGAGAGAACTGATGCTGACATGATGTAGTACTCAGGAGGTGATAACTGACATACTTGGAACAGCGGTGATTCTATCCGGACCACAAGCTGAGCACAGGCAGAGGTAACTGTGGTAGCTTATGGACAACAGCTGAGGAGTCACAGGAGTAGTAGCGAGTCTGAGAGGTAGCGATGAGAGAACCAAAGCTGTCACGATGAAGTACTCTGGAGATGGTAAAAGAGATACTGGAGCAGCGATAGTTCAACACAGGCCATGAGCAGAGAGCAGGCTCTCAGAAGCACACGCAAACCACTAGGAGAAGAGGAACCAGAACCACAGGCTGCAGGAAGTGAGCTTGAAGAACAGGTGTCAGACAGGTGAATCCAGGAGGTTTAAATAGTGCTCCAATATCCGATAGCCAATAAGGAAAGGGAGGAGGTCCTGAAGGGGAACAGACTCTGCACCTGCGCAGATCTGACTGTAGAGCAACGTATGATGTGAGCCTGATGCCAGGGCATGCCGCTTTCATGATCTGTGAGAGGCAGGTAACAGGACAGGTGTCTGTATGCGGGATCGGAGCGTGACAGTGTGTGACAGAAACCCCCCCCCCCCCCCTTTTCAGGGTGGACCCTGGACACCTCTTGGGCTTCATAGGGGATTTTGTATGGAAGATACGGACCAAGCATTGAGCATATGCATCAGTGGCTTTAATCCAGGCCCGTTCTTCTGGGCCGTAACCCCTCTAATCAATAAGGTACTGAAGATGACCATGACAAATCCGTGAATCGAGTATCCTTTCCACTTCATGCTCAACTCGTCATTGAGTTTGGATTTTAGGAGTTTTAGGGAGTGCAGAATGAAACCTATTCAGGACCAAAGGTTTCAACAAGGATATGTGGAAAGAATTTGGGATTCGTAGATATGGAGGAAGTTTGAGTTTGTAAGCTTCTGGGTTGATGACTCACTTTATGGGAAATGGACCAATGTAGCGAGGGGCAAATTTCATGGAAGGTACCTTAAGCCTCAGGTTGCAAGTGGAGAGCCAGACTCTATTCTCAGGATTGAGGCTGGGTATTACTCAATGTTTGCGATCAGAGAAATGCTGTAGCCAGAATGGAACCAGAGTGCTGGAATTGAACTGGAGCCAGAATGTGAACTGCATTGTCAAAGCTGGATAAATAGCAAGATTGTAGCGAGATAGATAGCAAGACTGCATACTGCTGGGAACCAGGTTGGCATCTGAAATACAACGTTATACTGGCAACAGGTAAGGGCTCCAGGAAATCCTTTTATAGTTGTTGTTGATTCCTGATTGGAGACTGCAATCAGCTGGGCAGAAGCAGCACTCTAAGTTGATGAGATGGATCAGGTGACTAGATCCAAGATGGCAGCTCCCATGGACTAATTTTGGAGGAAATCGGAAATGAAGGCTGTTATCATTAGATTGGTTGAGAGGAATCATGTGACCGAATCCAAGATGGCCGCACCCATATGTGATTCTGGAGGGATCTCTGGAGTGGAGACCGACTGTACAGCATCTTACAGAAAGGTCTGAAACCAGCAGAGCCTGAGGACTGCTGGGACAACTTGGAAAGACAGCGAAGAGGTAAGTGACAGAACCTGAGAGCCTTGTGTGTGACACAAACTTTGCACAAGTAAAGTTTGGATCTTCTTTTTTCTGCTGGTGCTTCAAAGATTTTTTTTTTTTGTTTGCTTGTTCATCGACTTTAGCTTCTTCTCTCACTAATCTACCTTCTTCAACCCATCAATGTCAGCCTTGTCCACGAGGACTTGTCCTCTTAGAACTAAGCATCTTGGATGGATATGCTGTATCTCTGATAATAACCCCAGCCAAGCAGCTCCAGAGAGCAAACAACAACCATAAAATTTCATGCTTGTACTCAAACATGGACCACGTGTTAAGACTCTGTCTTTCATTCTGTATTAGGCCTACAGTACCCCTGTGCTATCAGAGGTGCTACTGTTGCACCTGGTCAGTTCTCTTTGTCTGCTAGGGGTTAAGTTCTCATCATCTGAGCTGGATCATGCTCACCTGTGTCTGGCTTTTAAGAGACTGCCTTTCCCAGCTATCTCTGCCAGTTTGTCTTTGCTGCTGGTTTCTCAGTGTACTCCTGTGTTCTGATCCTGACTGACTCCTTGGTAATTAACTCCTACTTATTTCTATGTTCTGCGGCTCCTCTTGTTACCCAGATCCTGGCTTTGTTTCGACCTTGCCCCTGCCTATTCCCTGGTACTTTTGTGGATTTTCTGGTTTCTGACCCCTTGCTTGTCAGACCCGATCCTGATTCTCAAGCGAATACCAGTCTTACCTGCTCCAGTGGCTAAACCAGTTCATCCATTGTGCCTGCGACCCTGCATCTCCAGCGTCAGAGTCAAACCTGGTAATACTACAGTTCACCTCTTGTCTAGGAATCTGCGTATACCATATATCTATTTTTGCTTTAGTGAACCTGCTACCTCTATGAAATAAGTTTGTCAATAACCATTCACTGCATCTGTTGCTCAATCACCTAACGAGAGAATCTCAGATTTTTATTCGGTAGCCTAAAATAACTTAACACTTGAAATTTGATGGCGCCTCTGAAGGATGTAGGTGATTTATGATTCAAAGTCGCCTGCAGTTTGAGCTTTTAGCAACATCGATCTGCACAGTACGAATCAAAGTTGGGCACGTCTTTTCCCTGCTGAATGGATGGACCATTACACAAGAAGGATGAACCTTTGACGGGTAACAGCAAAGAGTTTTTTTGTCACACTAAAGCTGATCTCTGACTCTCGAAAAGTCGCACTGAATATACCCGGCAATACTGGATCGGTTTAAGGAACATGGTCCCTCAGTCACCCAATATGCTATTGAAATTCGGACTCTCGCAGCAGAGACCACATCGAACGAGATGCTATTTGCTTCCTTCCAGAAAGCATTGTCAGACTTCATTAAAGACAACCTCACATGCCCGGACCATCCCACCCTCTTGGATGTACTCATCACCATTTGCATTCAGCTCAAACTCACAATAATTAGCCTCATCAGAGGAAAGAAACAGTTACTTTCCATTTACCACTACTTCACCATCCACTGAGCTGTACTGTGCCAGCTTAGAGGGGCTCATGTAGGTGGGGGATTTCCTTTGCAGAGGACAAGAGGACTCACCAGCAAGAGAAAGACAGATGTCTTTATTGTGGATGCCACGACCACTGGAATAGGAGTGCCTAGAATTGGAAAGATCGAAGCCATTGGGTAACGGTTTTGCTCAACTGAACAGAAGGCAAGTCCGGTGAGCATTTTTTTTTCCACATTTCTTTCTATAATTTAAGCTATCTTCCTTTCCTTATGGGCCTGTTCCATATACACCAAGGCCTTCTTGAAATCCAGAACCATGGATAATTTCATAGATATGGACTTTGTCTGCAAGATGGAACTACCTGTTAGGAAATTCAATGCAAGATAGAGGCAGCGGAGAAGTTCAAACAATTGTGAGTTTATTTAAATATGTTGAAAACATCAAGAGTAACCGATGATTATATAGAAAGTAAACACAGCTTGCTACTGATAAATAAGCACAGAACAAAGTATCTAGTAATAGCAGTCTTTGACAGCTATAATGGTGTAAAGATCTCCAGAGACACTGGCAGTCTTTATTACTTTGCACAAAAAAAAAAAAGTTCAGACAGTAGAAAGAGACACAGTATTCTTTTACGTCTCACGGGAGACGACTACCAGTTGGTATTAGCACTGGCCTTCCCAGGGCGCGGAGTCTAACGGACCCCCCCGGACTTCTCCAAGAACCGCCGCAAGGCAGGATGGTTTTTGCTGCCGGAGGCCAGCAGGTCGCGGCCCCTAGGTTAGCCCACCAACGGGATAGCAAGGTAGTTGAGAGTGGATGGTTCTGTGAACGGAGTTTAGGAAATGCGCCAGACAGGGTAATTAGCAGAGGGTCTCTGCACAGAGATGAAGAGCCTGACGTACCTTAGTTGCTCCAAGACAGAAGCACGAGAAAACTATCACGAGAAGAGTCAGAAGCCGTAGCCGGGTCGGTACATAGTAGATCAGCCAGTTAACCACATTGATATGCACGGGGAAGCACAGGAACAAGGAAACAGCCAGACGCAAAGAGAACTTGTTGCTATGACACAGGAGTGTGTCAGAGTGGGGCAGAAGTAGGAGCGAGGTTTGAATTCTCCGCCTCCAAGATCATGTGACCACAGCAGCGCTACCTGGAAGCATGGCGCCGGAGTGATCGCTGCGGACAGGTAACTCCCTAACATATTCACATGATGCAATATTGGTAATAGAATATTCCTGATCAACAGAGGGCAACAGTACTCCAAGTACAACTAAGACAAGCCCAGAGCCCCTCTGTCACGGATCAGAGTAGAAATACAGCTGAGGAGTCAAGGATAGGTGAAAAACAAACAATGTTTATTGCTGGAGAACAGTTGATGACATAATATCTTGCAGATTTTACCAGATATACAGCTGATGCAGGTAAATGGGAGGTGAGGAAATATTCCAGGCAGCATGCACAGGGAAATGCACAGATAAGTCCCAGGTACAAATAAGGAACAGGTCAGCAGTATGCTGAGATAGATCCCAATGCAGCATAATCACAGGAGCAAGGCAGGAGAAAGATTCCACAGGGTGCAACAACAGGATCTGACATCAGGATAGGACAACAATAACCAGCCATGTGTGCTGGGGGAAACAGGTTTAAATGGACCACACCCAGGTGCATGGAATGATTAGTGAACAGGAAGGTTAACCCCTAATGCACACAATAAAGCACAATAGCAGCACCTCTGGTGAGTGGAGGTACTGCCAATACAATAATAGGACAAAAAGGCAGGATCTGCCATGCAAAGCAGCATGTAATGTATAAGCTTTCAGGCAGAAAAGTCCTCGACCATGGGTGGAAGGGCAAAGGAGACTATGCCAGCTGCCAGTTCAAGCACCGTAGACCCTGCTCTCTTCTTTCGCTTTTTCTTTTTGCGAGAATTCCCTGGAACAGCAATTTGAACCAATTGGGTGGAGCACAAAGGAATCTCTAGGCCAGGTGAGATGGGTGGTACTGCTGATAATGTAGAGGCCCCGCAAGATGGCATAGCGGGAGGTGTAAGTGAAAACTTGGTGATCACAGCCTCAACAAATAGTTGTAAGTCAGACAGGATGGAATGATCCATTTCAATAAATGGATTTGCCCATTCCAAGGCTTCTCCTCTAAAATATGAAATAAGGAACAATACCTGTCCCTTAGGATTGTTAACAAGCTCTGGTATGGAGGGAATATAAGAAGCAGCAAATTTCAGAAGGGCACAAAGTTGGGAAATGTGCCCCTCAAAGAAAGGCAACGGCTCAGACTTGGCACCCTCAGCACAGGATGACTCGGACTGGGCGGCAGACTTGGCGGCAGGCCCGGACTGGGCGGCAGACTTGGGAGCAGGCCCGGACTGGGCGGCAGACTTGGGAGCAGGCCCGGACTGGGCGGCAGACTTGGGAGCAGGCCCGGACTGGGCGGCAGACTTGGGAGCAGGCCCGGACAGGGCGGCAGACTTGGGAGCAGGCCCGGACAGGGCGGCAGACTTGGCGGCAGGCCCGGACTGGGCGGCAGACTTGGGGGCAGGCCCGGACTGGGCGGCAGACTTGGAAGCAGGCCCGGACAGGGCGGCAGACTTGGGAGCAGGCCCGGACAGGGCGGCAGACTTGGGAGCAGGCCCGGACAGGGCGGCAGACTTGGGAGCAGGCCCGGACAGGGCGGCAGACTTGGGAGCAGGCCCGGACTGGGCGGCAGACTTGGGAGCAGGCCCGGACTGGGCGGCAGACTTGGGAGCAGGCCCGGACTGGGCGGCAGACTTGGGAGCAGGCCCGGACTGGGCGGTAGACTTGGGAGCAGGCCCGGACTGGGTGGCAGACTTGGGAGCAGGCCCGGACTGGGCGGCAGACTTGGGAGCAGGCCCGGACTGGGCGGCAGACTTTGGAGAAGGCCCGGACTGGGCGACAGACTTGGGAGCAGGCCCGGACTGGGCGACAGACTTGGAGGGGGCAGTGCTGTAGGAAGCCTCAGAGCAGACAGCGCTGTGAGAAGCCTCAGAGCAGATAGCACTGTGAGAAGCCTCAGAGGAGACAGCACTGTGAGAAGCCTGAAGGCAGACAGCACTGTGAGAAGCCTGAGGGCAGACAGCACTTTGAGAAGCCTGAGGGCAGAAAGCACCTTGAGAAGCCTGAGGGCAGACAGCACTTTGAGAAGCCTGAGGGCAGACAGCACTTTGAGAAGCCTGAGGGCAGACAGCACTTTGAGAAGCCTGAGGACAGACAGCACTTTGAGAAGCCTGAGGGCAGACAGCACTTTGAGAAGCCTGAGGGCAGACAGCACTTTAAGAAGCCTGAGGGCAGACAGCACCAAGTGGTAACTCGGGCTGAACCGCATGGACTGGCAACTCGGGCTGAACCGCATGGACTGGCAACTCGGGCTGAACCGCATGGACTGGCAACTCGGGCTGGACCGCATGGACTGGCAACTCGGGCTGGACCGCATGGACTGGCAACTCGGGCTGGACCGCATGGACTGGCAACTCGGGCTGGACCGCATGGACTGGCAACTCGGGCTGGACCGCATGGACTGGCAACTCTTCTGGAGAAGACTGGAAGGGCAGCGCCTCCTCTGGAGCAGACTGGAAGGGCAGCGCCCCCTCTGGAGCAGACTGGAGTAAACTGTAGCTCAGGAACAGAGACAGCGGCTGAAAACTCGGAACCGGAGACAGCGGCTGAAGACTCGGGACCGGAGACAGCGGCTGAAGACTCGGGACCGGAGACAGCGGCTGAAGACTCCGGACCGGAGACAGCGGCTGAAGACTCCGGACCGGAGACAGCGGCTGAAGACTCGGGACCGGAGACAGCGGCTGAAGACTCGGGACCGGACACAGCGGCAGGAGACTCGGGACCGGACACAGCGGCAGGAGACTCGGGACCGGACACAGCGGCAGGAGACTCGGGACCGGACACAGCGGCAGGAGACTCGGGACCGGACACAGCGGCAGGAGACTCGGGACCGGACACAGCGGCAGTAGACTCGGGACCGGACACAGCGGCAGGAGACTCGGGACCGGACACAGCGGCAGGAGACTCGGGACCGGACACAGCGGCAGGAGACTCGGGACCGGACACAGCGGCAGGAGACTCGGGACCGGACACAGCGGCAGGAGACTCGGGACCGGACACAGCGGCAGGAGACTCGGGACCGGACACAGCGGCAGGAGACTCGGGACCGGACACAGTGGCAGGAGACTCGGGACCGGACACAGTGGCAGGAGACTCAGAGCAAGACGCAGATGATGGCACCTCGGCACAGAAGACAGAGGCTGGCACCTCGCAACAGGAGACAGAGGCTGGCACCTCGCAACAGGAGACAGAGGCTGGCACCTCGCAACAGGAAACAGAGGCTGGCACCTCGCAACAGGAGACAGAGGCTGGCACCTCGCAACAGGAGACAGAGGCTGGCACCTCGCAACAGGAGACAGAGGCTGGCACCTCGCAACAGGAGACAGAGGGAGTTGGCGCCTCAGGACAGGCGGGTGGAGCTGGCGCCTCAGGACAGGCAGCTGGAGCTGGCGCCTCAGGACAGGCGGCTGGAGCTGGCAGATTGGGTCTCTTCCCAGAGAACAGGAATGGTGGAGCATAAACAGATTTGGAATGCAGAGAGGAAACAACAGGAGATGGTTCAGTGAGCTGACGTGGTCTACGGATAGGACAGTCCTGCAAAAAATGTGCATTGCTGGCACAGTAGAGACACAACTTGTATGTTATCCTGCACCACCGTTCCTCTTCGGTCAGATGGGGGCGTGGACCACCGGTGTACTGGGAATTTGTTACCCCATAGTTCATAGAAAGCAGCAAATTTGTAGAAGCACTTTTAAGAGGTGCTGTTTGCACAGGTTCATCAGCAGAGAAGGTGGATTGTGACAGCTCAGCAGCTTCTGAATTAGGAGAGACAGAATCTGACAGTCTCCTGAGTGGGTCCAAAAGTAAGGTAGAAAATTTAGCCATCTGTAAAGTTTGTAGCAGTGGCAATTCCATGATTGGTGAAACAGACATGTTGCAAAAAACAAATGAAAACTTGATTGCAGAAAAAAGGTCCCAGAATAAAACAAAACTTTCACCTGACTCCAAAGCTGTTTTGTGGGCTGGTTATACTGTCACGGATCAGAGTAGAAATACAGCTGAGGAGTCATGGATAGGTGAAAAACAAACAATGTTTATTGCTGGAGAACAGTTGATGACATAATATCTTGCAGAGTTTACCAGATATACAGCTGATGCAGGTAAATGGGAGGTGAGGAAATATTCCAGGCAGCATGCACAGGGAAATGCACAGATAAGTCCCAGGTACAAATAAGGAACAGGTCAGCAGATTGTATGCTGAGATAGATCCCAATGCAGCATAATCACAGGAGCAAGGCAGGAGAAAGATTCCACAGGGTGCAACAACAGGATCTGACATCAGGATAGGAAAACAATAACCAGCAATGTGTGCTGGGGGGAAACAGGTTTAAATGGACCACACCCAGGTGCATGGAATGATTAGTGAACAGGAAGGTTAACCCCTAATGCACACAATAAAGCACAATAGCAGCACCTCTGGTGAGTGGAGGTACTGCCAATACAATACAATAATAGGACAAAAAGGCAGGATCTGCCATGCAAAGCAGCATGTAATGTATAAGCTTGCAGGCAGATCCTGACACCCTCTGTGTGGTATCAGCTGGCAGAATGATATAGGAATATATTCTTCCTAGCCAGCAGACAATTGTTTTATAAATGCAGTTCTATGTTCAAGCTGCGGTACTCACAAAGAGAATTCATAGTAAGCTGGATATCAGAATGCTAAGTTGGACTAGTAATACTGTTTTGCCAAGATACAGAGTCTGAAGTCTTTGTATGCTGTTTGCCAATGTAGCAGAATTGAAGAGAAACCGGTAAACTGAAGAATCTCAGAGAACAGGTTGTGCAGGAATCCTGAGTCCAGAATAAACTCTATCACTGACAAAGAATTATAGAACAGGAGGGAGTTTTAAACTCCAAAGGTCCAAACAGGTCAGGAGCGAAACACACCCTAATTTAATGAGACAGGTGTGCAAAGACTCATGTTCACCAGAGCTGAAGAGGTAATGAAAAAATACACAGTCAGCGACTCATGATCACCAGAGTCCCAATATCTTAACACTACCCTTGAATCTGAAGATCAGGCCAATGGCTGTAGAAGCTGTGGATGGATGACCTATAACATCAGTATCTGTAACCCACAATACTATGCTGGTGTGTGGATTCCTGTAACTGGGAGCTGATCTCATTCACTGCCATCCACACACTGATGAACCCATTCATTCTGGGTTAAACCATGGTTCTGCACGCACAATCCAATGATCGTTTGGAGAAATTATTATTATTATTAATTTTTATTTATAGGGCGCCACTAGGTTTCCGTAGCGCCATACAGGGACAAACAAAGTTACAATACAAGGTGAGACAGCACAGTACAGTAAACAATAAGCACAGTAACTCAGTGAGCTCAAAGCACAGCTAGAGGGGCGGGGGAGGGGAGAGGGGAAGGTCCTGCATACGGCTGAGCCCGAGAGGGAGGGCCCGGATGACAGGGAAACCCCCAGAGGGGAGAGGAAGGAGCGAGAGGGGACAGGGGGAAGAGGGCCCTCGAGGAGGAGGGCTAGGTAGCTGGAGAGCCGAGTTAAGAGTGGTGAGGACAGGAGGAGAGATGACCCTGCTCAGAGGAGCGAACAATCTAAGGGGTGGGGTAGACAGACAGAGAGACACGGGGGAGAGAGGGAGAGATAAGGATAATGGAAGGGGAATGAAGGGGAAGAGGTAGAAGAAAAGGTAGGAAATTAAGTGGGAGACTGGAAGGCTTTAAGAAAAAGGTGGGTTTTTAGAGCCCGTTTGAAACTGGACAGATTAGGGGAAGTTCTGATAGAGGGAGGGAGCTTGTTCCAGTGGAGGGGGGCAGCGCGGGCGAAGTCTTGGATACGCGCATGGGAGGAGGTGATCAGGGGGGAAGAGAGGCGACGGTCATTGGCAGATAGAAGAGGGCGAGAATAGAGAGGAGGGTGGAGATGTAGGGTGCAGTGGAGTTGGCGAGGGCCTTGTATGTAAGAGTGAGGAGCTTGAAGAGGATAGGTAGAGGGGGGAGACAGAAGAGGAGCGGTGAGAAAGGAAGATAAGCCTAGCGGCTGCGTTAAGGACAGATCGAAAGGGAACGAGATGAGAGTGGGGGAGGCCAGTAAGGAGGAGGTTGCAGTAGTCCAAGCGGGAAATGATCAGAGAGTGAATAAGACATTTGGTGGCATCTTGGGAGAGGAAGGGCCGGATGCGAGCGATGTTTCGCAGCTTGAAGCGGCAGGATTTAGCGAGAGAATGTGGGGGCCAAAGGAGAGAGAGGAGTCGAGGATGACACTGAGGCAGCGAAGTTGGGGGACAGGGGAGATAGAGGTGTTGTCGACAGTGATAGAGAGGTCAGAAGGGGGCGAGGTGTGAGAGGGAGGAATTAAAAATATACAGGAGTGGGAAGAGTCCTGCCAGACCATTTGCTTGCAACCAGTGAAAGCGGCAATGGTATGTGCTACTACCCACAGAGAGGAGACTAATTACAGACCAGAAGGGCTCCCTTGTATTAAGAAATAGGAGCTCTCCTGCTGGTTTGATCTATCATCTGTGCAATTATTGCTACTACTATGTGTAGGATCATTCCTGTAGATCACTGATTCAGCTGATTGCTAGTTAAATAGTTACACGCGTCATTCAGCTCTCAGTCTGGCAGCCACAGGTGTGCAATCACCTACCACACTCATGAGGCTAGTCATCCTGAAGTTCTGTTTGGTGCTGCTGCTTTTATAAACCTCTTCCTGGCAGCATACCAATACTGGTGATAGTTTCTGCTTGACCTCGTGTGCCTTGTAACCTGACCTGTTCTGCTATCAGTGTTTCACCCAGATTATTTACAGGAATTACTGTCTTCTCCTCTCTGGACTCTTGGCTTTGTTAAACAGATATGCTCTCATATCTCTACTTGCCCTGTCCCCTGGCTTGTTTAAAGGATTCCGCTGTCTTCTCTACACCTTATCCCTGCCTGACTCTGAGTTCTGCCAAATACATTCTGGTTGCTTACTACCTGTTACCATGAGCTGTCCACTCCATCAGACAAGTGCCAGACTACTCCACATTAACCCTTGCCTGCCTGACTCATAGTTCTACTAATATATCTTGGTTGCTCATGTTGTTCTGTTCTCTCTACCAGGCAGGTGGTAAATCAATAACTGCTACTACCTGAGCCTAAGTTCTGGGGGCATCTGAGTACTGTGGAATGTAACGGGTTCCTTGTAAAGTGGGCTACTAAAGGTCAACATCTCACAAAGCGGTTCTAGCAGTTGAGGATCTCACGCTACTCTGTCTTTAACACCTTGATAGGTACCACAGTTTCAGCAGAGTCTTAGACAAAAAGCAGACAGAGGCACCAGCACCCTGTGATGAAATCAGGGGGTAAAATTTACTCCACCATTGAAACACAGTTTTTCACACAATGTATTAACTTTGGTTGGGGTACTTTTTACTCGTTTTGTCCCCCAAATGCCCAGGTTCCAGAAAAGGCAGGTACTGGGCATGTTCACTAAAGGTTAAGCCTGCCAGTACGTGCTCTCTTTTGGTTATCCAAACTCATTTGCAAGATGATTATTTAATGTATAATGTATGCTTAAACTCTACAGTATGTATGTTATGATACTATGGGCCTGAATCATTAAGGAAAGTCAGGCAAAATAATGAGTAAATTTTCTTCTGGACAAAACCATGTTACAATACAAGGGGTGCAAATTAGTTTATTATTTTTCACAAAAGCTAAATACTGGCTGTTTTTTCATGTAGCACACAAATACGTAATACCTTAATTTGTACACTGAAATTTAAAGTTGATGTAGGACATGCCCTACCCCAATTATAAATCGGTCCCCCCATTTTAAATTTACCTTCCCCAATGCAAAATGGTTTTGCCAAGATGTAAATTTACTAATTTGTTTTGCTTTACTTTCCTTAATGAACCAGGCTTTTTGTCTGTAACAGACCTTTAACCACCAAAGATCCAGCCAAGACTGCTTGTGACAGGCCAGGCAAAATGGCCACTGAATTCCATTTTATTGTTCTTGTACTTTTATTGCTTATTGTGTGGATTATAAAATACTGAAGTAATCAAGGCAAGGCCAGGATATGTCAATATATATATAAATATATAATCAGCTAGGCGTTGTCCCTGGAAAGTCAAGTATAACTTCCCTGTTAATGCAACTGCGTAGATTAAGTGAAACTGCTTAATACTCATAGCTGTACCAATAAGAATTTCTTAATCATGTTCATACCTTATATGTTAGTGATATCCGATACCATTAGTTTCCTATCTATAAAAGCTAAATTGTTTAGACACAAGGTATCTCATCCTGGACCATCTCTAGCTGTGCCAGTCTTTTGTCTGTTCAGATCGAGTAGAGAACAGGCTCCTGGATAATTGCTGATTGAACATATTGCTAAAAGAAAACTATCGGGAGCTAAGTACCTTATTATATTTTATTTTTACTTGTTTGATTGCTATTTGAACTTTTTGGTCACAAGTCTTTAACTCCTTGCAACCTGAAAGAACCTGGGATACACCACAAACATTGCTCCAAGGGTAGCTTGCTCTATAGGTGTGCTAAGCATTGGCTCTTGCAACAGCTGGTAGTGGGACTATGCACACATTTTTCAGAAGCATTGTGCAAGCCTGTTATCTCCAGGAGTCGGCAGCAGCAGGGAGTCCAGGAATAAAATGGGAAGATGCCATTCCCTACACAGCCCCAGAAACATAAGGGCTGCCAATTGGGAAACTAGTGAAGTTATCTCCTTCCTTGTATCCAGAAGCCACCAGTGTGGGAACCAGAGTCATGATATGGTGTCCAGAGGGCAGAAGAGAGACCTTAGAATAGAGATTGTGAAGTTGGATGTAAGGACTGGTGAGGGGCTACGACTCTTGCTGGACTGACAAAATAGCGGACTTGCTGAATCCCGGCAATGCGGCCTGACTATCTCTCCTCTACCCAGTCCAGCAGAAGCCTAGTCTTCAACGCTGAAGGTCTATCCAGGATGCAAAAAGAGCAACAAATCCCCCCCGTCTCTTACTCTTTCCTCTATACCCTCTAGTTTTTCCATGCTCCAGCAGCTGGGTCAGGGGTGGTCTTAGATAGTGGGATCCTCTGAGAGTGGCTGTATGTCAAGGGGCTGTTACACGGCTATCTCCGTCGTACTGCATATTGCATAATAGAATAGACTATGTACATTATAATGGTCAGTGGAATGGTCCCTCTTTTGTATGATGGTGTGACGAAATGAGTTTGATAACAATGTCTAATGTGGATTATAGCAAGTACTTTTATAGCCCTTGCTGTTGTTCCCCAGCTCAACAGACTACAACTGCAGTGTCTAATTACATGTGGGTAAGGGGACATTGTAACTCATTGTAAATATGTATATTGGATATTGTATATTGTTGATGTGGCAGTGAGGTTGTTATTCATTGTCCTTAAAGTGAAGCCAGGGGGGTTATGGGTAGGGAAAAGGTTACAAGATTCTGGTGAGGGGAAAGCCTAATTAGTATCCATTGTACTCACAAGACTACTCCAGACGTTTGGTTCACAATCTGAAGGAGCAGGTTCTCTGGAAGTACAGCTTATCTCCACTCCCCTCTCCAACCCCCCTAGTCCAGGACTCACCAATGTTTAACAAGGAGAGGCCCAGGGGTTTGCCCAGGGAGGAGAAAGCACTGTGGAAAGTTGACCATAGATAGAACGAGCCACTTCAGGGGGCTAGGGGATATTCATTGTGGGATTGATTCATGGAAGGTGCAGTGTAGCTGGTTTTGAGTTTTTGTTCTCTACCAGTGGACTACAGCTGCAGCTAGGAGAAGAACTCCATGGGATTTTATGTTGGGACATCCAGGTGACTGTAACTCCTTAAGCTAGTGGGGTAAGGGACAGATGATGTGATAAATCTGCCTGGCATTTATTTACTATGTGTAGATAATAATCTAGTGATTGTTTTATTACAATAAATGTATTGCTTTACTTTCTAACTGCATTTGCCTGAGTGACTAATAAGAACCTTAGAAGGTACTGGGTAGGCTTCCCTGACCTAGGCAGGCACCCATTGGTGGCCAGCCAGAGTGAAGTGGGTAGAACTGGGCCAGAAAAACAGGTATCTTCACACATGGTCAGTAGAATGTTCTCTTTACTATATAGAGTATGGGTCAGTATAATGTTCTCTGTACAGTATACTATTCAATGGAAAGTTTTTTGCATTGCACCCTGGGCAGTTCAATGCTCTCTGTACTATATGTGGGTCAGTAGAATGCTCTCTGTATTGTACACTTATCAGTAGATGCTGTCTGTACTATATATATTGGTCAGTAGAATGCTCTCTGTACTTTATATGGGTCAGTAGAATGCTTAATGTACAGTATACTAGTCAATAGAATGTGCTCTGTATTGTACATTGATCAGTAGAAAGTTCTCTGTACTGTAAAATTGTCATTAGAATTCCCTCTGTATGATGGTCAGTAGAATGCTCTCTTTACTATACTAATGCTCAGTACTGTATGCTGGACAGATAAGTACCCTCTGTACTATATACTAGTCAGTAGAATGCTCTGTACTGTATGCCGGTCAGTATAACGGTTTATTCTGTATGCTGCTCAGTAGAATGGTAGAATGCTCTCTGTACTTTATACTGGTCAGTAGAATGCTCTATTCTGTATGCTGGTCAGTAGAATGCTCTGTACTACATATCGGTCAGTAGAATGCTCTGTACTGTATGCCGGTTAGTATAACTGTTTATTCTGTATGCTGCTCATCAGAATGATCTCTGTACTACATACCGGTCAGTAGAATGCTTTATTCTGTATACTGCACAGTAGAATGCTCTCTGTACTGAATGCTGCTCAGTAGAATGCTCTCTATACTGTATAATGATCCGTAGAATGCTCTATTCTGTATGTCGGTCAGTAGAATGATCTGTACTGTATGCCGGTCAGAATAACGGTTTATTCTGTATGCTGCTCAGTAGAATGCTCTCTGTACTGTATACTAGTCAGTAGAATGCTCTATTCTGTATGTCGGTCAGTAGAATGCTCTGTACTACATACCGGTCAGTAGAATGCTTTATTCTGTATGCCGCACAGTAGACTGCTTTCTGTACTGTATGCTGGTCAGTAGAATGCTCTCTGTACTGTATGCTGCTCAGTAGAATGCTCTCCGTTATGATACTGGTCAGTAGAATGCTCTATTCTGTATGTTGGTCAGTAGAATGCTCTGTGCTGTATACTGGTCAGTAGAATGCTCTATTCTGTATACCGGTCAGTAGAATGCTCTGTACTGTATGCCGGTCAGTATAACTGTTTATTCTGTATGCTGCTCAATAGAATGATCTCTGTACTACATACCGTTCAGTAGAATGCTTTATTCTGTATGCAGCACAGTAGAATGCTCTCTGTACTGTATGCTGGTCCGTAGAATGCTCTGTACTGTATGTTGGTCGCTAGAATGCTCTCTGTACTGTATGCTGGTCAGTAGAATGCTCTATTCTGTATGCCGGTCGGTAGAATGCTCTGAACTACATACCGGTCAGTAGAATGCTTTATTCTGTATGCCGCACAGTAGACTGCTCTCTGTACTGTATGCTGGTCAGTAGAATGCTCTCTGTACTGTATGCTGCTCAGTAGATTGCTCTATGTACTGTATGCTGCTCAGTAGAATGCTCTCTGTACTGTATACTGTTCAGTAGAATGCTCTATTCTGTATGTTGGTCAGTAAGATGCTCTGTACTGTATACCGGTCAGTAGAATGCCCTCAGTACTGTATACCGGACAGTAGAATGCTCTGTGCTGTATGCTGCTCGGTAGAATGCTCAGTACTGTATGCTGGTCAGTAGCATGCTCTGTACTGTATACTGGTCAGTAGAATTCTCTGTACTGTATGCTGGTCAGTATAATGCTCTCTGTACTGTATGCCGGTCAGTAGAATGCTCTGTACTGTATGCCGGTCAGTAGAATGCTCAGTACTGTATGCTGCCCAGTAGAATGCTCAGTAGTGTATGCTGGTCAGTAGAATGCTCAGTACTGTATGCTGCTCAGTAGAATGCTCAATAGTGTATGCTGGTCAGTAGAATGCTCAGTACTGTATACCGGGCAGTAGAATGCTCTGTACTGTATACCGGTCAGTAGAATGCTCTGTACTGTATACCGGTCAGTAGAATGCTCTGTACTGTATACCGGTCAGTAGAATGCTCTGTACTGTATGCCAGACATTGCCCCAGTCACTTGGGGCAGTATTGTAGGTAATTATATGCTAAGACGTAAGACCACGTAACAGACTAAGGTGACCGGGGAGCTCCGGGGTCTCCGGAGATGGTCTGCAGAGGGTGCACTCTGGGTACCACTTCCCCTCATCATAAGGAATCCATGGCAACTGCTGCCTGTGACGTCACACCGCGCCCGTCTATCACAGCCGGCTCCGCCCAGTTTCTGAATACTGACAGCACACCCCGCCCCCCAACCGCCTAGCTCCTGGATCGTGCAGGCCGCCCCGCCCCTGTGTCGTATAGTCTCCGCCCAGCTACACTATGTGAGCAGTGTGCCTCGCCCCCAGCAATGCCCCGCCCCGCCCCTGTGACTTATGTCTCCGCTCTACTCCTAGCTCACCACGCCCCCTGACCCACGTGTCCCCTCCCAACGCAGTATCCCAAGTATCAAGCCCCGCCCCCGGAACGCCTCTCCCAGCAGAGCTCCTTCATCTTCAGCAGCAAGCCCCACCCCTGTCCCCGCCCAGCTCCTGTATAATGCAGCAGGCTCCAGAGTTGGTGAGTCACAGTGAGGGATGACTGAGCCGCCGCCTCCCCCCCGCTCCCCTCCCCGTCAGTCTCAGCACCAGCCGCAGAGCCCGGCCCTCAGCTCAGCCACCATGATGGAGGAGATAGACCGATTCCAGGTGCCCACCGTGCACTCCGAGATGCAGCCCCTGGTAAGAGACCCCCCGGGGGGAGCTGTACGTGTGGTCGGGGGGGGGTGGAGGGGTATGAGGGGGCTCAGGGGGTACAGATAGGGGGCAGGGACACAATGGGGCATCTATAGATGACATAAGGGGTTAACAGGGATGTAGAGATCGAGATCATAATGACAGGCGGGACATGGGTGTATCCGGGAATACTGAGCGCTGCTGCTGTGGTGATGCAGTGACTGGTGAGATGGGTGAGGGGTCTAGTGATGGAGATAGGGGGTCTAGTGATAGAGATAGGGGGTCTAGTGATGGAGATAGGGGTCTAGTGATGGAGATAGGGGTATAGTGATGGAGATAGGGGTCTAGTGGGGTCTAGTGATGGAGATAGGGGTGTAGTGATGGAGATAGGGGTATAGTGATGGAGATAGGGGTATAGTGATGGAGATAGGGGTATAGTGAATGAGATAGGGGTATAGTGGGGTCTAGTGATAGAGATAGGGGTATAGTGATGGAGATAGGGGTATAGTGGGGTCTAGTGATGGAGATAGGGGTATAGTGATGGAGATAGGGGTATAGTGGGGTCTAGTGATGAACATAGGGGGTATAGTGATGGAGATAGGGGTATAGTGATGGAGATAGGGGTATAGTGGGGTCTAGTGATGAACATAGGGGGTATAGTGATGGAGATAGGGGTATAGTGGGGTCTAGTGATGAACATAGGGGGTATAGTGATGGAGATAGGGGTATAGTGATGGAGATAGGGGTATAGTGGGGTCTAGTGATGGAGATAGGGGTATAGTGGGGTCTAGTGATGGAGATAGGGGTCTAGTGATGGAGATAGGGGTATAGTGGGGTCTAGTGATGAACATAGTGGGGTCTAGTGATGGAGATGGGGGTAGTGATGGAGATAGGGGTATAGTGATGGAGATAGGGGTCTAGTGATGGAGATGGGGGTAGTGATGGAGATAGGGGTATAGTGATGGAGATAGGGGTCTAGTGATGGAGATAGGGGTGTAGTGATGGAGATAGGGGTCTAGTGATGGAGGTAGGGGTCTAGTGATGGAGATGGGGGGTAGTGATGGAGATAGGGGGTATAGTGATGGAGGTAGGGGTCTAGTGATGGAGATGGGGGGTAGTGATGGAGATAGGGGGTATAGTGATGGAGATAGGGGTCTAGTGATGTAGATAGTGATATAGTGATGGAGATAGGGGGTATAGTGATGGAGATAGGGGCATAGTGATGGAGATAGGGGCATAGTGATGGAGATAGGGGCATAGTAATGGAGATAGGGGCATAGTGATGGAGATAGGGGTATAATGATGTAGATAGGGATATAGTGATGGAGTTAGGGGTATAGTGATGGAGATAGGGGCATAGTGATGGAGATAGGGGTATAGTGATGGAGATAGGGGTATAATGATGTAGATAGGGGCATAGTGATGGAGATAGGGGCATAGTGATGGAGATAGGGGCATAGTGATGGAGATAGGGGTATAATGATGTAGCTAGGGATATAGTGATGGAGATAGGGGCATAGTGATGGAGATAGGGGTATAATGATGTAGCTAGGGATATAGTGATGGAGATAGGGGCATGTCAGGCAGGGCAGGGAAATGGGAGAGGGGTATAATGATGGAGATAGGGATATAGTGATGGAGATAGGGATATAGTGATGGAGATAGGGATATAGTGATGGAGATAGGGGGTATAGTGATGGAGATAGGGGTATAGTGATGGATATAGGGGTATAATGATTGAGTTAGGGGTATAGTGATGGAGATAGGGTTATAATGATGTAGATAGGGATATAGTGATGGAGATAGGGATATAGTGATGTAGATAGTGATATAGTGATGGAGATAGGGGTATAGTGATGGAGATAGGGGGTATAGTGATGGAGATAGGGGGTATAGTGATGGAGTTAGGGGTGTAGTGATGGAGATAGGGGCATAGTGATGGAGATAGGGGCATAGTGATGGAGATAGGGGTATAATGATGTACATAGGGATATAGTGATGAAGATAGGGGTATAGCGATGGAGTTAGGGGTATAGTGATGGAGATAGGGGTATAGTGATGGAGATAGGGGTATAGTGATGGATATAGGGGTATAATGATTGAGTTAGGGGTATAGTGATGGAGATAGGGGCATAGTGATGTAGATAGGGATATAGTGATGGAGATAGGGATATAATGATGTAGATAGGGATATAGTGATGGAGATAAGGGTATAGTGATGGAGATAGGGGGTATAGTGATGGAGAGAGGGGTCTAGTGATGGAGATAGGGGTATAGTGATGGAGATAGGGGCATAGTGATGGAGAGAGGGGTCTAGTGATGGAGATAGGGGTATTTCAGGCATGGCAGTGAGATGGGTGAGGGATATAGTGATGTAGATAGGGGTATAATGATGTAGATAGGGATATAGTGATGGAGATAGGGGTATAATGATGTAGATAGGGATATAGTGATGGAGATAGGGGTATAATGATGTAGATAGGGGTATAATGATGTAGATAGGGGTATAATGATGTAGATAGGGATATAGTGATGGAGATAGGGGTATAATGATGTAGATAGGGATATAGTGATGGAGATAGGGGTATAATGATGTAGATAGGGATATAGTGATGGAGATAGGGGTATAATGATGTAGATAGGGGTATAATGATGTAGATAGGGGTATAATGATGGAGATAAGGGTATAGTGATGGAGATAGGGGTATAGTGATGGAGATAGGGGTATGTCAGGCATGGCAGTGAGATGGGTGAGGGATATAGTGATGGAGATAAGGGTCTAGTGATAGAGATAGGGGTATGTCAGGCATGGCAGTGAGATGGGTGAGGGATATAGTGATGGAGATAGGGATATAATGATGGAGATTGGGGTATGTCAGGCAGGTCAGTGGGATGGGTGAGGGGTATGGTGATGGAGATAGGATTGTATATGTGTGGGTTATATTTGGAGGGGATGTGGTATTTGGCATCGTCTCCTGGCTGTGCAGGGGTTAATCGCAGGGCTGATTGGGAGTCAGCTGCTGTTGGCGTCTGTAGCCCCTGACGTTGGGCTGGACAGCGTTTATTTGTGTGTCTCACCTCCGCTGTGTACTTGTGTAACGGCCTCTCCTGTGTTATTGTGAGTCCGGACTGTTACCGATCGGGACATAATATTATAATGTATCTACAGATAGTGCTGCTGATACTGCAGATTACTCATATAATGTGACATATGGACAGTAATGTGCTCACTATTTACTGCTATTTAATACTGATCACATTCTGCTTCTTGTGTTGGACTGGAATATATAGTGGCTGAGATATATGTAACATACATGTGTCACCGTGCACACATTACATGGCTTCTCATGCCGTGTATAACATGTAAACATGCAGCCGGTGTCTGGGTGTAGCCCTCGGCTCCCCGGCCTCTCCAGCAGTACCAATAATTAGATTACCCGTCAGTTCTACCCCCAGAGACTGGGAGCTTCCTTCCAGCTGCGTGATGTGAGTGATTATGTTGCTTTATACAGTGATACTGAGCAGGACGTAGAGAGATCTGGACGTTTTGTTTCGTCCTTTATTTCTGTAACGATAGTTCAGAGAATCGTTGTGTTTGCAGACATGACCTAGGTGTCCAATGGGCTGTTTACATACTGTGTTATTGTAATCCAGTGAAGGTGCGTGTTATACTCCTGATTATTCCCCATCGCTTGTAATGAGTCTACTCCAGGATCATGTTTTGTTTGTTATAAAGCACATGTGATCTAACCGTTATAATGACTGTCAGACATACACAGGTATCTAACCGTTATAATGACTGTCAGACATACACAGGTATCTAACCGTTATAATGACTGTCAGACAGACACAGGTATCTAACCGTTATAATGACTGTCAGACATACACAGGTATCTAACCGTTATAATGACTGTCAGGTAGACACAGGTATCTAACCGTTATAATGACTGTCAGGTAGACACAGGTATCTAACCGTTATAATGACTGTCAGGTAGACACAGGTATCTAACCGTTATAATGACTGTCAGACATACACAGGTATCTAACCGTTATAATGACTGTCAGACAAACACAGGTATCTAACCGTTATAATGACTGTCAGGTAGACACAGGTATCTAACCGTTATAATCACTGTCAGGTAGACACAGGTATCTAACCGTTATAATGACTGTCAGGTAGACACAGGTATCTAACCGTTATAATGACTGTCAGACATACACCGGTATCTAACTGTTATAATGACTGTCAGGTAGACACAGGTATCTAACCGTTATAATGACTGTCAGGTAGACACAGGTATCTAACCGTTATAATGACTGTCAGGTAGACACAGGTATCTAACCGTTATAATCACTGTCAGATATACACAGGTATCTAACCGTTATAATGACTGTCAGACAGACACAGGTATCTAACCGTTATAATGACTGTCAGGTAGACACAGGTATCTAACCGTTATAATGACTGTCAGGTAAACACAGGTATCTAACCGTTATAATGACTGTCAGGTAGACACAGGTATCTAACCGTTATAATCACTGTCAGATATACACAGGTATCTAACCGTTATAATGACTGTCAGACAGACACAGGTATCTAACCGTTATAATCACTGTCAGATATACACAGGTATCTAACCGTTATAATGACTGTCAGACAGACACAGGTATCTAACCGTTATAATGACTGTCAGGTAGACACAGGTATCTAACCGTTATAATGACTGTCAGGTAAACACAGGTATCTAACCGTTATAATGACTGTCAGACATACACAGGTATCTAACCGTTATAATGACTGTCAGGTAGACACAGGTATCTAACCGTTATAATGACTGTCAGACAAACACAGGTATCTAACCGTTATAATGACTGTCAGGTAGACACAGGTATCTAACCGTTATAATGACTGTCAGGTAGACACAGGTATCTAACCGTTATAATGACTGTCAGGTAGACACAGGTATCTAACCGTTATAATCACTGTCAGGTAGACACAGGTATCTAACCGTTATAATGACTGTCAGACAGACACAGGTATCTAACTGTTATAATGACTGTCAGGTAGATACAGGTATCTAACCGTTATATTGACTGTCAGATATACACAGGTATCTAACCGTTATAATGACTGTCAGGTAGACACAGGTATCTAACCGTTATAATCACTGTCAGACATACACAGGTATCTAACTGTTATAATGACTGTCAGGTAGACACAGGTATCTAACCGTTATAATGACTGTCAGATATACACAGGTATCTAACCGTTATAATGACTGTCAGATATACACAGGTATCTAACCGTTATAATCACTGTCAGATATACACAGGTATCTAACCGTTATAATGACTGTCAGACATACACAGGTATCTAACCTTTATAATGACTGTCAGACATACACAGGTATCTAACTGTTATAATGACTGTCAGATATACACAGGTATCTAACCGTTATAATCACTGTCAGATATACACAGGTATCTAACCGTTATAATGACTGTCAGGTAGACACAGGTATCTAACCGTTATAATGACTGTCAGGTAGACACAGGTATCTAACCGTTATAATAGCTGACCGATACAGAAGTTATTTATGAATATTGGGTACATACTTGTAGCCTCTGCATTCTGTTCAATTCTCGTTTGCTTCATTCCTCTAACTTTGTCGTTCTGGTCGAGTCACAGAATGTATTGTGCTGTGTCATAATATATATTATATCTCCCTTCAGCCTCAGCACTGAAGCCCCAGGGACTGGCTGATGAGAGTAGCTGGTCAGTACCCACCCAGAGGAACGGTCCGTGCCCATTATATAAACCTCTGATCCCTGGTCCCCATTTGTTTCTGTTATTATTATTATTGTTGTTGTTGTTCAATTCTAAGGGCCACAATGCTCTGCAGCGCCGGACTATGGGGGAAACGACGTACAGAGCGCGGGGCCGTCCGGAGCACACGGCGTACTGAACACGGGGACATCCAGAGAGCAGGGGCGTACTGAGCGCGGGGCCGTCCAGAGGACACATTTGAGACAAGAGCAGCTCAGAGTGGAGATTAGGACTGTCTCTGTGATTTAAACACAGAAAAGTCTTGTGAATAACAATTACTGTTACATTAATTACTGTGACAATGTTGTTGCTATTTACACGCAGCTCGGGGGTTACACTCCACGCAGCTCGGGGGTTACACGCCACGCAGCTCGGGGGTTACACTCCACGCAGCTCGGGGGTTACACTCCACGCAGCTCGGGGGTTACACGCCACGCAGCTCGGGGGTTACACGCCACGCAGCTCGGGGTTACACGCCACGCAGCTCTGGGTTACACGCCACGCAGCTCGGGGGTTACACGCCTCGCAGCTCGGGGGTTACACGCCACGCAGCTCGGGGTTACACGCCACGCAGCTCGGGGGTTACACGCCACGCAGCTCGGGGGTTACACGCCACGCAGCTCGGGGTTACACGCCACGCAGCTCTGGGTTACACGCCACGCAGCTCTGGGTTACACGCCACGCAGCTCGGGGTTACACGCCACGCAGCTCGGGGGTTACACGCCACGCAGCTCGGGGGTTACATGCCACGCAGCTCGGGGTTACACGCCACGCAGCTCGGGGGTTACACGCCTCGCAGCTCGGGAATACACGCCACGCAGCTCGGGGGTTACACGCCACACAGCTCGGGGGTTACACGCCACTCAGCTCGGGGTTACATGCCTCGCAGCTCGGGAACACACGCCACGCAGCTCGGGGGTTACATGCCACACAGCTCGGGGGTTACACGCCACACAGCTCGGGGTTACACGCCACACAGCTCGGGGGTTACACGCCACACAGCTCGGGGTTACACGCCACGCAGCTCGGGGTTACACGCCACACAGCTCGGGGTTACACGCCTCGCAGCTCTGGGGTTACACGCCACGCAGCTCTGGGTTACACGCCACGCAGCTCGGGGGTTACACTCCACGCAGCTCGGGGGTTACACGCCACGCAGCTCGGGGTTACACGCCACGCAGCTCTGGGTTACACGCCACGCAGCTCGGGGGTTACACGCCACGCAGCTCGGGGTTACACGCCTCGCAGCTCGGGAATACACGCCACTCAGCTCGGGGTTACACGCCACTCAGCTCGGGGGTTACACGCCACGCAGCTCGGGGGTTACACGCCACGCAGCTCGGGGTTACACGCCAGGCAGCTCGGGGGTTACACGCCACGCAGCTCGGGGTTACACGCCACGCAGCTCTGGGTTACACGCCACGCAGCTCGGGGGTTACACGCCACGCAGCTCGGGGGTTACACGCCTCGCAGCTCTGGGGTTACATGCCACGCAGCTCTGGGGTTACATGCCACGCAGCTCGGGGGTTACACGCCACGCAGCTCGGGGTTACACGCCAGGCAGCTCGGGGGTTACACGCCACGCAGCTCGGGGTTACACGCCACGCAGCTCTGGGTTACACGCCACGCAGCTCGGGGGTTACACTCCACGCAGCTCGGGGGTTACACTCCACGCAGCTCGGGGGTTACACGCCACGCAGCTCGGGGTTACACGCCACGCAGCTCAGGGGTTACACGCCACTCAGCTCGGGGGTTACACGCCACGCAGCTCGGGGGTTACACGCCTCGCAGCTCGGGGTTACACGCCTCGCAGCTCGGGGTTACACGTCACGCAGCTCGGGGTTACACGCCACGCAGCTCGGGGTTACACGCCTCGCAGCTCGGGGTTACACGCCACCCAGCTCGGGGTTACACGCCACGCAGCTCGGGGTTACACGCCTCGCAGCTCGGGTTTACACGCCACGCAGCTCGGGTTTACACGCCTCGCAGCTCGGGGTTACACGCCACACAGTTCTGGGTTACACGCCTCGCAGCTCGGGGTTACACGCCACGCAGCTCTGGGTTACACGCCACACAGCTCTGGGTTACACGCCACACAGCTCTGGGTTACACGCCACACAGCTCGGGGTTACATGCCACTCAGCTCGGGGTTACACGCCACACAGCTCAGAAATACATAATGCACATCGGACCAGTGAGATCTGATTTACCGCTACCCTGCACCATTCGCCGTAGTTGTACGCATGTGCAGTAACTGAAAGCCCAGATCAGGTCCAGTGATAGAAAAATACTGTATAAAAATTGATTCAAAATATTTTAAAAAATGTAACAAAATGAACAGGTATTGGCTGATGTGCCACAACGACCCCCTGAGCCGATGCAAGGAGCCTCTGGAACCGGTGCAAGGAGCCCCTGAGCCTGTGCAAGGAGCCCCTGGAACTGGTGCAAGGAGCCCCTGAGCCGGTGCAAGGAGCCCCTGGAACCGGTGCAAGGAGCCCCAGAGTCGGTGCAAGGAGTCCCTGGAACCGGTGCAAGGAGCCCCTGAGCCGGTGCGAGGAGCCCCTGGAACCGGTGCAAGAAGCCCCTGAGCCGGTGCAAGGAGCCCCAGAGCCGCTGCAAGGAGCCCCTGAGCCGGTGCAAGGAGCCCCTGGAACCGGTGCAAGGAGCCCCTGGAACCGGTGCAAGGAGCCCCAGAGTCGGTGCAATGAGCCCCAGAGCCGGTGCAAGGAGCCCCTGGAGCCGGTGCAGGGAGCCCCTGGAGCCGGTGCAAGGAGCCCCTGAGCCGGTGCAAGGAGCCCCTGGAACCGGTGCAAGGAGCCCCAGAGTCGGTGCAAGGAGCCCCAGAGTCGGTGCAAGGAGCCCCAGAGCCGGTGCAAGGAGCCCCTGGAACCAGTGCAAGGAGCCCCTGAGCCGGTGCAAGGAGCCCCTGGAGCCGGTGCAAGGAGCCCCTGGAACCGGTGCAAGGAGCCCCTGAGCCGGTGCAAGGAGCCCCTGAGCCGGTGCAAGGAGCCCCTGGAACCGGTGCAAGGAGCCCCAGAGCCGGTGCAAAGAGCCCCAGAGCCGGTGCAAGGAGCCCCTGAGCCGGTGCAAGGAGCCCCTGGAACCGGTGCAAGGAGCCCCTGGAACCGGTGCAAGGAGCCCCTGAGCCGGTGCAAGGAGCCCCTGGAACCGGTGCAAGGAGCCCCAGAGCCGGTGCAAGGAGCCCCTGGAACCGGTGCAAGGAGCCCCTGGAACCGGTGCAAGGAGCCCCTGGAGCCGGTGCAAGGAGCCCCTGGAGCCGGTGCAAGGAGCCCCAGAGCCGGTGCAAGGAGCCCTGAGCAGGTGCAAGGAACCCCAGAGCCGCTGCAAGGAGCCCCCAGAGCCGGTGCAAGGAGCCCCTGGAGCCGGTGCAACGAGCCCTGGTCTCTCTGGAAATAGGGATTAATTAATATCCCCCTTAGTGTCTGTTTCCCTGGCTGGTTTAGGTCTGTGTTGCACTGTGTATACAATAGTGATAAGCGTGGGCAAAATATACCTAAATGTAATTAAAACAGAGGGGAAAGGACACAGCCTCTTTGTTATTACTTCATTCACTATTTGTGTCGGGCTGTGTGACTTTCATACAATGTTCCTAGTTAGTCTCCCAGACAGACCTCTCCGATAAGACAAATGCGTCAATATTTTATCAGCGTTTCCCAGGATTGGCAGAATCCACAGGAAGCCGCAGCAATCAGGAAAGAGAACTGGACTGATCCGTCCCCAGAGATGTTATTCTGTATCCGCTGAGTGCACAGGCTGCGTTCAGGGGCCGTATCTAGTGCCGCTGTCTGTACAGCACCCGCGGTGCGGCTCCGTGATTCTGTGTTAGTTGGGTGATCTCAGCCGCAGTAACGGGGAGAACACAATGTAAACATAGAGCTTAGGAATCTCCAACTCTCTGTATAAGGTCAGGGACACAACACTTTCCTCCACTTATTGCCGGTCTCCAGGCTGATTCAGCAGCAGCTTTCAAGGAGATATCGCTGCTCAGTTTTCATTGTTCACTTGTCATTGAATTTGTTCTATTATCGTTGTTCACTTGTTCAACTGTCGTTGCTCAGTTGCCGTCATTGAGCCGTCTTTGCTCAGATGCCGGCGTTCAGTTGTCGTAGCTCAGTTTCTGTTACTCAGTTGTTATTGTTTAGCTGTTGTTGCTCAGTCATCGTTGTCCAGTTGCCGTCACTTGGTTGCCATTGCTCAGTTGTCGTTGTCCAGTTGCCATTGCTCAGTTGTCACTGTCCAGTTGCCGTTGCTCAGTTGTCGTTGTCCAGTTGTCGTTGTCCAGTTGCCGTCACTCGGTTGCCATTGCTCAGTTGTCGTCCAGTTGCCATTGCTCAGTTGTCACTGTCCAGTTGCCGTTGCTCAGTTGTCGTTGTCCAGTTGCCGTTGTGCAGTTACCGTCACTCTGTTGCCATTGCACAATTGTCGTTGTCCAGTTGCCGTCACTTGGTTGCCATTGCTCAGTTGTCATTGTCCATTTGCCGTTGCTCAGTTGTCGTTGTCCAGTTGCCGTTGTGCAGTTACCATCACTCGGTTGCCATTGCTCAGTTGTCGTTGTCCAGTTTCCGTCACTCGGTTACTGTTGCTCAGTTGTCGTTGTCCAGTTGCCATTTGCTCAGTTGTCGTTGTCCAGTTGCCGTCACTCGGTTGCCGTTGCTCAGTTGTCACCATGCTGACATGCTCAGGACAGTTATACAGGTACTGTAGTTATGTGATACTGAGGGGCCATTGCCCTTGTTATGATTCCACTGAGGGGTGTCTCTTCCTGCTTATACATCCGAGCGTCGGCTGAATGACGGATTACAGTGATACCGTGAAGCGGAGTCTCTGGCTAGATAGAACTGGGCAGGGAGAGACTGTTGCATTATGGGATCTGCTGTCCTGTCTGTGGCCCTGAGCAAAGATCACACTAGGGGCCCCTACCACAACCTTTTTTTTACAGTTTCCCTTTATTATATCACCCTGGGGACTTCCAACATCTCCACGGTGTATTAACCCTTTAATGGCTCCAACTATGATTCTGCTTAAAGTGACATTTGCAGAAAAATACACTTGGACGTAGTAGTTACAGGACATTGATGTTACACTGCTGTAGATAGCGATGCTGTGTATCCAGTCACCTTCATGCAACAATATCAGACTGCTTTTATTAATTCCAATATCTTTACTTCTTTGGGTAGAGACACACAAGTGTGTACAGGGAACGTTGAACGTGATGCAGCGTTACTATTATTAACATCTATTTTTATAGCGCCAACATACTCCATAGCACTTTACTACTGGGAGACACTGGGTATTAGCAGACAGACAAAGCGGTAAGAGGGCGCTGCTCACAAGCTTACAATCTCCATCACTAGACCCCCTATCTCCATCACTCCAGGGGAAAAAGTGGGACTATATAATCCAGTCACACAGAGATATTTGTGGGTCAGAGGGTTCGGTTGAGATAATGAGTTCTTGCAGTGTTTGTGTGAGATATGTGCGTGTGCTGGACATGTCTCTTAGATGTGTGTGACAGGATCTGATACAGACTGGATGTGGGGAACGAAGGACATTTCTGAGTTTGGTAACAACTAGAAAAGCAAATGCACAATTCTCCTTTGGGTCTGTCAGCCAACAGTGGCCCCACACAAACTGACCCTCACTACTGCTGTGGATAGCGAACGGACCCGGTCACTCATGCGCAACTCTGCCGACCACAAGACTGCTCGCGACTTCCGGGTTGTTACATCGCTTTCCAGCGCACCGGCACAACTGTGCTCTTTGCATCGTTTTTTCTCGGCAGCAAGCAGGAACTTGAGAGGACAATATTGGCCCTAAATACTCAAGGGTAAGTCCTTTATTACAAAGTCAGTTTCAGGCTTTCTCCACTGGAACTTACTGTCGGCTGACAGACCCAAAGGAGAATTGTGCATTTGCTTTTCTGCACAGGACTGACCACATTTGGTTCTTTGGCGTTATAGTGGACTATTACTAGACCTAACAGAGAACCGTGGTATATATGGTCCATGTGGATCTATTTGGACTTTATACGGACATTAAAATGTTTATGTGCCTTTTCCATATTATGTCAGTGTAAATTACACTGTAGGGTTATTACCCGTTTTACTGCCTCTAATAAATCCGTTTTTGCTATCACCCACTGTCCCCTTTGTTCCAAGCGCCAAGGGAGTTATAATCAAAAATTATTCCTAAATTAGGGTTGAGCTATCCCTTCCATCCCCCTACTCCCAGGTGGCTTGTCGTCCACTGATACATTACAATAGGGAGCGCTGAACACTTATTTCCATAATATACCTTTTATGTTGTAATATGTGGGATCATGTGGGGATGTCAGGCTGCTTTTAGGTGGCTGAAATATAATTTCATTGTGAAATGTATTTAAATGTAAACAGATTGTGTAGTTTTATTCTGCAATATCCTAGAATGCTGTTATTATTACATTAGTGTAAGTCTTATTATTTGGATACAGAAAGAGGTTCAGTCACAGGACAAAATGTCTTGTTTGACATGAAAACGGTTCTCGTGTCCTGTACATATAGTGGTGGAAGCCATTTTGTAGACTAGACCAATATTGAGAAGATTCACCGAGATCATGTGACCTTATTTAGGCACAAAATGGCTGCCTTCTCTCTGTGCCCGTGGTTACTGACTGCAATGGAGTATTTCCCTATGCTGTGGACCTGTTAAATCACCTGACAGGCCAAACTGTCATACATGTAATAAGTGGCAGCCATGATTCTTGGCTCCGTTACGTGTCCCGTCCACGTTGTCGTGTTCAGTGAAGATTTGGTTTGTGGTATAATTGTGAGACAGGGAATCTGCAATATTAATGTGTGTTTACCATCCGGATGGAGACTGGAGACAGATGTGTGCGCTGCATACTAATACCCTCGTTTCTGTACCGAGACATGACCTGGATACTCACACGTCGCTGATCCTAATAATCTACACGGGACTGGCTGGACAATGTCTGACATTAGCCACATCAACTGATTCAAGATATTGTTCATGCATATGATTCCAAATCCACAGGGGCACCCCCACGCTCCACATTCACAGGGGCACCCCCACGCTCCAGGTCCACAGGGGCACCCCCATGCTCCAGGTCCACAGGGCCACCCCCACGCTCCACATTCACAGGGCCACCCCCACGCTCCAGATCCACACGGGCACCCCCACGCTCCAGGTCCACAGCTGTACCCCCATGCTCCAGGTCCACAGGGGCATCCCCACGCTCCACATCCACAGGGGCACCCCCACGCTCCAGATCCACATGGGCACCCCCACACTCTAGGTCCACATGGGAACCCCCACACTCTAGGTCCACAGGAGCACCCCCACGCTCCACATCCACAGGGGCACCCCCACGCTCCAGGTCCATAGGGGCACCCCCCACGCTCCAGGTCCATAGGGACACCCCCACACTCAAGGTCCACAGGGGTATCCCCACACTCCAGGTCCACAGGGGCATCCCCACACTCCAGGTCCACAGGGGCACCCCCACGCTCCACATCCACAGGGGCACCATACGGAGGTCTCTGGATAAGGACAGCCAGTAGTACAACCGGATGAAGGTCTCTGGATAAGGACAGACAGTAGTACAACCGGACAAAGGTCTCTGGATAAGGACAGCTGGTAGTACAACCGTACGGAGATCTCTGGATAAGGACAGCCGGTAGTACAACCGGATGAAGGTCTCTGGATAAGGACAGCTGGTAGTACAACCGGACGAAGGTCTCTGGATAAGGACAGCTGGTAGCACAACCGGACAAAGGTCTCTGAATAAGGACAGCCAGTAGTATAACCAGACAAAGGTCTCTGAATAAGGACAGCCAGTCGTACAACCGGACGAAGGTCTCTGGATAAGGACAGCTGGTAGTACAACCGGACAAAGGTCTCTGAATAAGGACAGCCAGTAGTACAACCGGACAAAGGTCTCTGGATAAGGACAGCTGGTAGTACAACCATACGGAGGTCTCTGGATAAGGACAGCCAGTAGTACAACCGGATGAAGGTCTCTGGATAAGGACAGAGAGTAGTACAACCGGACAAAGGTCTCTGGATAAGGACAGCCGGTAGTACAACCAGATGAAGGTCTCTGGATAAGGACAGCTGGTAGTACAACCGGACGAAGGTCTCTGGATAAGGACAGCTGGTAGTAGAGCCGGACAAAGGTCTCTGGATAAGGACAGCCGGTAGTACAACCGGATGAAGGTCTCTAGATAATTACAGCTGGTAGCACAACCGGATAAAGGTATCTGGATAAGGATAGCTGGTAGCACAATCGGACAAAGGTATCTGGATAAGGACAGCTGGTAGTACAACCGGACGAAGGTATCTGGATAAGGACAACTGGTAGTACAATGGGACAGAGGTCTCTGGATAAGGACAGCTGGTAGCACAACCGGACGAAGATCTCTGGATAAGGACAACTGGTAGTACAATGGGACAGAGGTCTCTGGATAAGGACAGCTTGTACTACAACCGGATGAAGGTCTCTGGATAAGGACAGCTGGTAGTGCAATCACACAGATATCTGTGGATAAAGATAATCGTCAGCAAAACTGACATACTGATGTCTCTGAATTACAGCGTGATACCTGAGATTTTGGATAACCTCTTACATGTTACACAGAGCTGGGATGTGGTTTATGCTCTTTCCACAACATGGAATGAAGCATTTACCGTGTCCTGTGTAATGTGCACATCGTTTGTAAAGTGCTTGTCAGTCATGTCGTCTCTATACGGAAATTGATGATGAAGCGCACGTTCAATGGATATTGGAGGAAATTGACTGGAAACATTGAATATTCTGTATCCTATCTCTCTGGGAAACCAGCCAACAAAGCCACACATTGCGCTGATCAGGTAAATGCTGGAGAGACTCTGGACCAGGTCACCACGTCAGTAAATGCTGGAGAGACTCTGGACCAGGTCAATGTGTCAGTAAATGCTGGAGAGACTCTGGACCAGGTCAACGTGTCAGTAAATGCTGGAGAGACTCTGGACCAGGTCACCACGTCAGTAAATGCTGGAGAGACTCTGGACCAGGTCAACGTGTCAGTAAATGCTGGAGAGACTCTGGACCAGGTCAACGTGTCAGTAAATGCTGGAGAGACTCTGGACCAGGTCACCACGTCAGTAAATGCTGGAGAGACTCTGGACCAGGTCACCACGTCAGTAAATGCTGGAGAGACTCTGGACCAGGTCAACGTGTCAGTAAATGCTGGAGAGACTCTGGACCAGGTCAACGTGTCAGTAAATGCTGGAGAGACTCTGGACCAGGTCACCACGTCAGTAAATGCTGGAGAGACTCTGGACCAGGTCAACGTGTCAGTAAATGCTGGAGAGACTCTGGACCAGGTCACTGCCTTAGCAAATGCTGGAAAAACTGTGGACCAGGTCACAGTGTCAGTAAATGCTGGAGAGACTCTGGACCAGGTCACCACGTCAGTAAATGCTGGAGAGACTCTGGACCAGGTCAACGTGTCAGTAAATGCTGGAGAGACTCTGGACCAGGTCACTGCCTTAGCAAATGCTGGAAAAACTGTGGACCAGGTCACAGTGTCAGTAAATGCTGGAGAGACTCTGGACCAGGTCAACGTGTCAGTAAATGCTGGAGAGACTCTGGACCAGGTCACAGTGTCAGTAAATGCTGGAGAGACTCTGGACCAGGTCACCATGTCAGTAAATGCTGGAGAGACTCTGGACCAGGTCACAGTGTCAGTAAATGCTGGAGAGACTTTGGTGATTAATATACTGAGAACATTCTATTTATGATCTTTGTATCTGGCCGACGCCATGGCTCGCCCCGTCACCCTGTTATAGCCCTATAGCCAGGCTGCACACTGCCCTCACACAGTCTGCATCTCCTACCTTCAGTTACGCCCAGTTCCTGCACCGTCTGCTTCTGATTGGTGTCTTGGCACATTGCCTCTCGCCCATCTCTGTCCCACCCTTAACATCCGGCCGGGGATATGGGTCTGTCTGTCAGATTTGTGTAATGGGATTATCATCGTTCATATGAAGCATCTCATAACAAAGTTCATTTTCTCATAATAAAGCTTCAGTTTGGGAGACAATGTCAGGGACCCACATAGAGGAAACTGCCTCTTGCGTCAGACATGTCATTGGTTCCTAGTACATCGGCTGCACATCCTCATGTACACACAATACAGTTACAGGGGAATCTGGGGTTTTTACTTCAGACACAAAAGTTGTTTAAGAAAATGTTCGGGTTACAGAGCATCATTAATATAACCCCCGTGGTGTAGTGTGTAGTACTTGTGACCGTATCTGGACACATGTATGATGGTTGTAGAGATGTCTAAATATTCTCCTCAAGTCTTATTGTCTGATCTGGAGAATAGGAAAATTCTGTTCTGGTTCAGGCAGCGCGGTGCGGACTTTATAACTGCAGAAATTCAAAATTCACATTCACAGTTACGAGACTTTAAAATGAACTATAAGATGTTTTTTTCCTACCTCTTATACTATGTTATACTAGGTTTATGTTATTTCTTCTTGTTATTTAATTTGCACAGTGTACATTGCTCTGTTTGGTATTATCAATGACTCTGTAACATCTGCCAGCGGCTCTAACGCTGTCCGACCTGTTTGCGTTGCTGAAACTTTTTTGAAAGTTCAAGAATGTATTCATATGATAAAGAGTCGCTGACTTGTAGGAGAGCGCTGTGAGGTATAAGGCGAAGACGTAATGAGAGCACAGTGAGGTGTGAGGTGCTAGTACTGTGATGTGAGGTTACAGTGAGGTGATGGCATGGTGAGGTGGGAGGTGCTGGCACTGTGAGGTGGGAGCGGTGTGAGGTGAGGGCATGGTGAGGTGAGGGCACAGTGAGGTGTGAGGTGAGGGCACAGTGAGGTGAGGGCACAGTGAGGTGTGAGGTGAGGGCAAGGTGAGGTGTGAGGTGAGGGCACAGTGAAGTGAGGGCACAGTGAGGTGTGAGGTGAGGGCATGGTGAGGTAAGGGCACAGTGAGGTGAGGGCACAGTGAGGTGAGGGCACAGTGAGGTGTGAGGTGAGGGCAAGGTGAGGTGTGAGGTGAGGGCACAGTGAGGTGTGAGGTGAGGGCACAGTGAGGTGAGGGCACAGTGAGGTGCCAGCATTGAGGATCACTCCATATCACAGAGATAAAGGTGCATTTATGTCTTGTGCTATTGCCCTGTGACACACACACAGAATGAATGCCGCGGTGCTATGGTAGGCTGGTGGAGGCATTGGATGGGATCACGTCCCTCCGCTTACCCCCCCCTCTGCTGCAGTCCTCAGGACTGTGCCATCCCTGCTGCCAGCTGCTGATTAATGCTGAGCGCGTTCTGCAGAGTGGTTCCCTGCCAACTGTCTGTTAGCATGCTGTATAAGGGAACGCTGGGCCAGAGTGCAAGCTCCTGTGGTTAGCCTGCCGCTGCCTGTCTATTTGTGTGTAATAGGAGGTCTGGGAGACCTCCAGAGTCTGTGTAATGATGACCTGGTCTCGGCAGATGTATACTGACGCCTGGATGGCCTCCCTCTGGGCACATTGTTCCATCAGGTCAGGAAGGGGGGCTGGCACATTTTAGCCTGGGGGCAAAAAATGCAGATGGTCCAGTGACCCAGCCCAAGATAGCCCACTATGGGACGGGCCCGGGGGGCAGATGCCCCCCTGACCCCCAGCCCAGCCTGGCGATTTGAAGCACAAAATAAAATACGCTGTTCGGCGTTTCCCTGACCTCTGACTGCAGCGTTATTAATAAGTACAGTATTACCTCCTTCCTACAGACAGCGGATGCTCCTCTCACAACCTTAGGGCAGGGTCCTGATGGCCTCTCATACTCTGCAGACATCTTATTATTGTGACATCACTGCCAACCGCCACTGTGTATAAATCCATACACAGCAAATCTGCCAAATTGACAGTCACTCTGTGTCTGCTCAGTTAGAGGAGAATCCTAACATGGCAGTCTGCTGCAGAGGAGTTAGAGAGAACATGATCAGATATTCAGCTCTGTAATACACAACCTGTTGTATATTGTTGTAAAATAGTGGCATTACTTGCTATTTAGGGTTAGGCTTTATTGGGGTGGCCTGTGGGGTAGGATAGAGGTTGTTTTAGACTGTGAGTGTGATTGCACGCTGAAAATAGACTGTCAGTGACATAGGCTAAAGGGGAGAAATTTGTTCATTAAACTATTGTATTCCATAACAGCATAACCGAGTGCTCATTGAAACAGCGAGTGGGGACTGGTGGTCACACGGACAGTATTTGGGAAGAAAGCGCAGACTGGTGGTCATATGGGCAGTGTTTGGGTAGAGAGCTGGGACTGGTGGTCATACGGGCAGTGTTTGGGTAGAGAGCTGGGACTGGTGGTCACATGGGCAGTATTTGGGTAGAGAGCTGGGACTGGTGGTCACACGGGCAGTGTTTGGGTAGAGAACAGGGACTGGTGGTCACATGGGCAGTGTCTGGGTAGAGAGCGAGGACTGGTGGTCACACTGGCAGTGTTTGGGTAGTGAATAGGGACTGCTGGTCACATAGCAGTGTTTGGGTAGAGAGCGAGGACTGGTGGTCACATGGGCAGTGTTTGGGTAGAGAACAGAGACTGGTGGTCACACGGGAAGTGTTTGGGTAGAGAGCTGGGAATGGTGGTCACGGGCAGTGTTTGGGTACAGAGCGAGGACTGGTGGTTACATGGGCAGTATTTGGGTGGAGAGCGAGGACTGCTGGTCACATGGGCAGTGTTTGGGTAGAGAGCAGGGACTGGTGGTCACATGGGCAGTGTTTGGGTAGAGAGCGAGGACTGGTGGTTACATGGGCAGTATTTGGGTGGAGAGCGAGGACTGCTGGTCACATGGGCAGTGTTTGGGTAGAGAGCAGGGACTGGTGGTCACATGGGCAGTGTTTGGGTAGAGAGCGGGGACTGGTGGTCACATGGGCAATGTGTTTGGGTAGAGCGTGATGTCATTATAAGGTGCTTTGTCTCATTGTCTAACAGCAATAATTGGAGATAATTATGCTGTAATTCCCCTGCACTGTCTGCTATGGGGGAAGTTGGGTATAATTATCCTGTGGTCTCATTACTGCCATGTGCCAGCCTCCTGTGTACGTTGTTATTTTCCTTGTTCAGAGACATCCTTATTAATAATGCGTTTATATTACAATCCTTAGTCTTTGGGTCACATTCAGATGCTGGGGTGAGTGCGCAGGTTCCTGATTAGAAGGACAATCACCTTATAATGGACCCTACTTGTATATCACAGTCTTCCCCAGAGACAGTGTGACCTGTCCTATATCCAGGCTGTGGTGTTATGTACAGGATGAGGCATGTAAGTGGTAATTCTGTATCCTGCCATGTAATGGTCTGTGCGCAGCTGCTGTTCCCCACGTTACAGACAGTCCCGGCCCTGTTTTGGTTCTGTTTGTGAAGCCTGTCCAGCTGCCGCGCTGCTTTATTCTGTGTATTAGGATTACAGGAAGAGATGGCTCAGAAGCTGCAGGCGCAGGGTGGTGATAACCCTAGGGGGTATGTTCATTGTGTAACACCTGAGGGAGGGGAGCTGCTCCCAAAATGTCATAGTCCTACTGTGCTGCTCCCGAAATGTCACTTTCTGTCTGTGCTTCACCAATAATTCTCCCCCCTGGGGTTGACCCACTACCGCTCTCCCTGCGCTGGACCACCTTTCTCTGTACATAGAGGATTTGGGGGGGGGGGCCAGGCCGGGTCCCAGCTGGTGCTGGAGACAGAGTTAGTGCAGCTCCGGGATTCCGTTATTTGAAGGAAACACAATATTAATGGGAAAGTGACTGAAACATCTGTGTCCCAGGTAAGGCTGCATAGAGTCACCGCACATACTGATCCCGCTCCATCCTCAGCTACATTCACTGGGAGAACAGGTGTCCTCTAACATATTGGTGAAATCTCTATATTTATCTAATTGTCCTGTGTCTCCCGAGGGAGCTTCCCTAAGTGATAAACAGTGTACAGTCTGCTCGAAGAGACATCCTGTCTGTCTCTCTCCCTCAATAGTTCTCTCTCTCTCAACCCCCCTCCTATCACTCTCCCACATCTTCATCTCTCTCCCCTTGTCTCTCTTTCTTTATCGCCCCATCTCTTTCTCTCTCTCTCCCCCGTCTCTCTCTCCCCCCCCGTCTCTCTCTCCCCCCGTCTCTCTCTCTCTCTCCCCCTATCTCTCTCTCTCTCCCCCTATCTCTCTCTCCCCGTCTTTCTCTCTCTCCCACCCCCCCCCTCTCTCTCTCTCTCCTTGCGTCCCTCCTATCACTCTCCCGCATCTTCATCTCTCTCCCCCCTGTCTCTCTTTCTTTCTCGGCCCGTCTCTTTCTCTCTCTCCCCCCGTCTCTCTCTCTCTCCCCCCGTCTCTCTCTACCCTCCCGTCTCTCTCTCTCTCCCCCGTCTCTCTCTCTCTCTCCCCCGTCTCTCTCACTCTTTCTTTCCCCCCCGTCTCTCTCTCCCCCTGTCTCTCTCTCCCCCTGTCTCTCTCTCCCCCTGTCTCTCTCCCCCCCTGTCTCTCTCTCTCCCCCTGTCTCTCTCCCCCCCCTGTCTCTCTCTCTCCCCCCCTGTCTCTCTCTCTCCCCCCCGTCTCTCTCTCTCTCCCCCCGTCTCTCTCTCTCCCCCCGTCTCTCTCTCTCTCCCCCTATCTCTCTCTCTCTCCCCCTATCTCTCTCTCCCCGTCTCTCTCTCTCTCCCACCCCCCCCCCTCTCTCTCTCTCTCCTTGCGTCCCTCCTATCACTCTCCCACATCTTCATCTCTCTCCCCCTTGTCTCCTTTTCTTTATCGCCCCATCTCTTTCTCTCTCTCTCCCCCGTCTCTCTCTCTCTCCCCCCCGTCTCTCTCTCTCTCCCCCTATCTCTCTCTCTCTCCCCCCTATCTCTCTTTCCCCGTCTCTCTCTCTCTCCCACCCCCCCCTCTCGCTCTCTCTCTCTCCTTGCATCCCTCCTATCACTCTCCCGCATCTTCATCTCTCTCCCCCTGTCTCTCTTTCTTTCTCGGCCCGTCTCTTTCTCTCTCTCCCCCCGTCTCTCTCTCTCTCTCCCCCCCGTCTCTCTCTCTCCCCTCCCGTCTCTCTCTATCCTCCCGTCTCTCTCTCTCCCCCGTCTCTCTCTCTCTCTCTCTCCCCCGTCTCTCTCACTTCTTTCTTTCCCCCCCGTCTCTCTCCCCCCTATCTCTCTCTCTCTCCCCCTATCTCTCTCTCTCCCCCTATCTCTCTCTCTCTCCCCCCTATCTCTCTCTTCTCCTCCCCCTATCTCTCTCTCTCTCCCCCTATCTCTCTCTCTCCCCGTCTCTCTCTCTCTCTCCCCGTCTCTCTCTCTCTCCCCCCGTCTCTCTCTCTCTCCCCCCGTCTCTCTCTCTCTCCCCCCGTCTCTCTCTCTCTCCCCCCGTCTCTCTCTCTCTCCCCCCGTCTCTCTCTCTCCCCGTCTCTCTCTCTCCCCGTCTCTCTCTCTCCCCTATCTCTCTCTCCCCTATCTCTCTCTCCCCCTATCTCTCCCCCCCTCTCTCTCTCCCTCCTCCCGTCTCTTTCTCTCCCCGTCTCTCTCTCTCCCCCTATCTCTCCCTCCCCCTATCTCTCTCCCCTGTCTCTCTCTCTCCTCCCGTCTCTCTCTCCCCCTCTCTCTCTCTCCCCCCCTCTCTCTCTCTTTCCCCCCTCTCTCTCTCTCCCTCCCCCTATCTCTCTCTCACCATCCCCCTATCTCCCTCTCTCCCTCGCCCTATCTCTCTCTCTCCCTCCCCCTATCTCTCTCTCTCTCCCTCCCCTATCTCTCTCTCCCTTTATCTCTCTGTCTCTCCCTCCATCTCTCTCTCTCTTTTCCCCCCTCTCTCTTCCTCCCAGTTTTACCCTTCCTATGTAAGCTCTCATGAGTGAGGCCCTCTCTCCTAGTGTTTTCCTTCTCTCTCTCTCTCCCCCCGTCTCTCTCTCTCTCTCACCCCGTCTCTCTCTCTCTCTCCTCCTATCGCTCTCTCCCTCCCCCTCTCTCTCTCTCCCCCACCCCCCCTCTCTCTCTCTCTCCCTCCTCCCGTCTCTCTCTCCCTCCGTCTCTTTCTCTCCCCGTCTCTCTCTCTCCCCCTATCTCTCCCCCCCCCCTATCTCTCTCTCTCCCCCCCCCTATCTCTCTCTCTCTCCCTCCCCCTATCTCTCTCTCTCCCTCCCCCTATCTCTCTCTCTCCCTCCCCCTATCTCTCTCTCCCTCCCCCTATCTCTCTCTCCCTCCCCCTATATCTCTCTCCCTTTATCTCTCTCTCTCTCCCTCCATCTCTCTCTCTTCCCCTCTCTCTCTTCCTCCCAGTTTTACCCTTCCTATGTAAGCTCTCATGAGTGAGGCCCTTTCTCCTAGTGTTTTCCTTCTCTCTCTCTCTCTCCCCCCCGTCTCTCTCTCTCTCTCTCTCACCCCGTCTCTCTCTCTCTCTCTCCCCCGTCTCTCTCTCCTCCTATCTCTCTCTCCCTCCCCCTATCTCTCTCTCCCTTTATCTCTCTCTCTCTCCCTCCATCTCTCTCTCTTCCCCTCTCTCTCTTCCTCCCAGTTTTACCCTTCCTATGTAAGCTCTCATGAGTGAGGCCCTCTCTCCTAGTGTTTTCCTTCTCTCTCTCTCTCCCCCCCGTCTCTCTCTCTCTCTCTCACCCCGTCTCTCTCTCTCTCTCTCCTCCTATCTCTCTCTCCCTCCCCCCTATCTCTCTCTCCCCCACCCCCCTCTCTCTCTCTCCCTCCTCCCGTCTCTCTCTCCCTCCGTCTCTTTCTCTCCCCGTCTCTCTCCCCCTATCTCTCCCTCCCCCTATCTCTCTCTCTCTCTCCCCCTATCTCTCTCTCTCCCTCCCCCTATCTCTCTCTCCCTCCCCCTATCTCTCTCTCCCTCCCCCTATCTCTCCCTCCTCCCGTCTCTCTCTCCCTCCGTCTCTCTCTCCCCCTCTCTCCCCCTATCTCTCCCCCCCCCTCTCTCTCTCTTTCCCCCCCCCTCTCTCCCTCCCCCTATCTCTCTCTCCCTTTATCCCTCTCTCTCTCCCTCCATCTCTCTCTCCCTCCTCTCTCTCTCTCTCTCTCCCCCTCTCTCTCTCTTCCTCCCAGTATCACCCTTCCTATGTAAGCTCTCATGAGTGAGGCCCTCTCTCCTTGTGTTTTCCTTATGTCATTTTATGGGTATTACTGTGTTTGTTCAAACCCCCAATGTGCGGCCCTGCAGACTGCTTATAAATAATAGATGATAATAAGGGTAACATTGTTCTGCTATCACAGGGCAGGAGCGGGGATTCAACACCTAAAAATATCTTTTTTTTCTGACCATTTCATTCAAATTTTCTGACATCTAACAATGTTTACTGACACTTTTGGTTTTTGAAACCTGTAAAGAAGTGAAAGTAGAAACAGCGTTTGCAACAAAATAATGCTCAGACCCCAAAGCTGTTCTTATTGTACCTCTGTGTATTACTGTAGGGGCAGGAGGGGTCTGTACTTGTGTTTTACTGACTGTCAGCACATTTACTAACGGTTGGCACGTTGGGCAGGAGTCTGTGGTGTGTAGTAGTAGGTGGGCGGGGCTTGGTGCGATTCAGGCAAGGCTCCTCCCACTGCGACTCTCCTGTCGCTCTCCGGGAGGTGGGGCGGTCTCCACCTTATGCGAGAGTCTCCTGGACATTCCGGGAGAGTGGACAAGTATGAATTAGCTCCTACTGTCTAGTGGAAGTTAAATCGCGAGCAGTCTGATTGGTTAGTGTGGATTAGCGCACATTGTGCACGTAAATACAGTATTAGTTAATAAAATAGAGTGAAGAATTTCCACCATCCATAAGAATGTTCCCCACTCTCTATATAATGAATGATATTAAAGAAACGCTGGGATCATACATGTTACCTGTCTGTCACTTCCCCATGTACGTATAGTAATGTGGGATGTTAGTAATGAATGTAATAAGAATAACACTGTAACACCGGTAAACGTTCCTGAATCCCTCGCACCTGGGATAACGCTGTTCTCGCAGGTCGGGAGGTTTCTGCAATGAGATGATTGCTGCAGATATTCTCAGGAGCCGCATGGTAATTTCACAGTCTTGGCATTCAGCTTCTAAGACATGAAGCCAGTTAAGTCATCAAGGTCACAGAGCCAGATGTAAAGGTCATCGCCCAGAGAGCGCGCACTGACCATCTCTGTGCGCCTGGACTGACTGAGACGGCGGCACCATGCTGACCCCGCCCACTGCGTAGCCTGATATAAAGTGCGGCACGACACCAAGAACGTGTGATCTTTAAGCTGGGTGAATAAGCTTCCATAACTGCCGAATACTTCTAGAAAGGCCGTATGAAAATTGTATATAAAGTGCACTTATCACCGACACACAGCGCAGGACGTCAGTCTATGGCTGGTCTGATCTACCATCTAGCGGCTCAGTAGGAACTAGTGATATCGCCCCGCAGTCCTGAATTCATCAGGACAGTCCTGATTAGTGGTCCTCAAAGGGAGTCCACACGAGCAGGCAGTTCTTGTGTGGAAGTGGGTGTGTTTGGGGTGACCCGGAGTGGGGTATAGGAGGGTCGGTGAGGGGCTTATTCTGCCTTGATACATGTTGGGGGCTATGTATTACTGAGGCATTGTGTCCTGGTTTATTGTTAGTCTGTGTTCTCTTGATTTTTGGTTTAGCCCACAATATCGCTGTCTCCAATGTGATGGTCTTGATGGAGTGTACAGAGGTCGGCTACTTCCCGGGGAGGGTCTGTCTCCTGAATCCTCAGATCGATAGATTTCATCTACCACTGCCCACAATAACTTCCAGTTACGGTTTTATGATTGTTTCTCCCATGTAAATAGTCTGTTCTCCTTCCACATAGAAACACGTTTCCTCTCTGGGAATTACAGGAAATGTAACACAATCCAGGTTACAGTATATAGATCCCATAACTCACAATCTGCTGCTCACATAATTGTTTCAGAACAGCAGCAGCTCATTAAAGAGAACACGTTCCACATAAGGCTGGGTGCACACTACAGGTTTTTCACCCGATTATCGGGCCAAACAAACAATAAACGACCGTTCGGCCCGATATCGCTTTAGTGTTTACGTTGAACCGGTGAACAATTATCGTTCTAAAGCAAATCATATTTTGTTCATACTTGCCAAATCTCCCGGAATGTCCAGGAGACTCACGAATTCTGGTTTGGTCTTCCGGACAACTGGGAGAGTATAACAGTCTCCCGGAAGTGGGCAGAATTAAACCCAAAATGCCGCGATTCACCGAGAATCGCATCATTTGGCCCTGCCCCCCCTCTATAAAATGCGTCATTACATCACGGGAGCGGGGCCAAAATGACATGATTTTCGGAGCCCCATCCCCTGCAAGCCCAGCTGTCCCTGAGAGCTCCCGGATCATAGTTGGCAAGTATGATTTTGTTTCACTTGATTTTTTAAAACAAAAATCTCTTTCAATGATGGAAAGATGTTGTTCCAATTCTGCAGTGTGTGTCCACTCATGACCAGTCGTGTCCATAGATCTCTATGAAGTGCATCAGTCACCCTGAACAATGAAACAAACAGGTTTTTTATACCTGATTCTCCTTCCACAGCTCTAGCTTGATGGACAGGTGACACCTTCCCTTTACAAAAGAGCTCTTATCAGCTACTGTTACTGCAGATACAACCTGTAGCTGTGGAAAAAGGCACTTCCAAACCATGGAAGTTAAACCATACTTTCAACTATTATCTTGTCACACATATGTCCTCCATCTGTTTATCTTTAAACTAGGTGCACTGTGGTACAAATGTGTAAATCCGTTTGCATCCTGTCTCCGCAGATTGACAGCTAAATAGCTATCACCTTCTTTCGAAGCCCGTGGCAAACACCTCTGCTTGTCTCTCTCTCCCTCTGTGTGTGTGTGTGTGTGTATATATATATATATATATATATATATATATATATACCGTATTTCCCCATGTATAAGGCGCTCCCATGTATAAGACGCACCTTACTTTTGGTCCCGAAATTTGGAAAAAAAAATATTACGGTAGCTGTCCTTGCCTGCTGGATCCCCGCTGACACTCTGCCTTCTGCAATCCCCGCTGCCTGTCCCCCGCCTGCTGGATCGCGCTGAAACTCTGCCTCCTTCTGCATCCCCGCTGCCTGTCCCCCGCCTGCTGGATCGCGCTGATACTCTGCCTCCTTCTGCATCCCCGCTGCCTGTCCCCCCGCCTGCTGGCTCGCGCTGACACTCTGCCTCCTTCTGCATCCCCGCTGCCTGTCCCCCGCCTGCTGGATCGCGCTGATACTCTGCCTCCTTCTGCATCCCCGCTGCCTGTCCCCCGCCTGCTGGATCGCGCTGATACTCTGCCTCCTTCTGCATCCCCGCTGCCTGTCCCCCGCCTGCTGGATCGCGCTGATACTCTGCCTCCTTCTGCATCCCCGCTGACTGTCCCCACCTGCTGGATCGCGCTGACACGCTGCCTGTCCCTCTCCTACTGGATCACCCCCCCCCCCCTCCGCTGCCCCTGTATCGCTACCCCTGTATAAGACGCACCCAGGTTTTGGACCCAAAATTTTTGGGAAAAAGGTGCGTCTTATACATGGGGAAATACGGTATATATATATATATATATGTGTACACTATCACTGTTCTCTGAACCACATTGCCTAGTGGGACCATGACTCCAAGGGTTCAGTAAACCCCACTAACGTGTGGAACATTGGCCAGAGAATGGTGTGTTTCTCTTACATGCATTCACACATGTCTGTACATATATGTATATCTGTGTGAATTGGTCTTTCCGTGTATTACCACCAATGTATAAGCTTTTCAATATTTCTAGTAATACAAATCTTTACTTCCATAATAACAACTGCACATCCCGCAACAGAGTAACCAGCTGATATTATTATTAATATAATTTATCAGCAGCACTATACAGTGGGGGGGTAGAGCGTATAACAGAAACGTAGAGGCCCCAACCAGCAAAGTGCTGGGGTACACAAGAAGCACAATACATAAGACACAATAGGTAAGGTACATAGTAAGGGATATAACAGCATGTGCCGCACAGACAACAAGGAGGACGGAGGGTCCTGATCATAAAACACACCAAGGTCATATAGATCGCTCTGTTCGAAAGAAAAGAGAAAAAAAAAAGTACATCAATATATGATATGAGGTTTGTATTGCTGTAATATTAACTAAGGTATATGTGAGATTGTTAGTGATCATCAAGCACATAGCTTTGATTATTTTATATTATATAAGGTTAAATTATAATAAAAATTGTATCTATGAATTTTATCATCAGTGTTGGTGTCAGTATGTGATACAAGTAGTGACTGCTCTCAACGAGTTTAATATTAATATATTATTAATATTTGATTATATACTTATTATATTTTCATACAGTTTTTTTTGGTTATTACTTTTCGGTCCCCTTTTCTAACACAGAATATTCTAAATGAAATAATTCCATAGAACTTAGGAGGAACACGTTTGGGAGACACTGAAGTGGTGTTTCCAGATACATCTAGAGCAACGCTTCCCAAGTGTGTATATAGGAAGAGGCTGGGTATACATTGATTTATTGCTATTAATACCATAGTGTCTCTGTGGTTTGGCCACAGAGAAGCCCTCTGGAGCCAGAGCGCTGTGAAATGAGTGAGACACAGATGTTTTAGGGATGGCTGTGAAGTGAGATGTTTGTTAAGAGAGAAGGTGTTTTCTTGGGTCCTTAAAAGGCTGAATCTGTCTGCGCACAGTGCACAAGTCTTAATCTGTTTTCATGTGTTCTTAATTAGCTCGATGTCCTCCTGCAGTCTAATAGCAGACGGCTGTCTCTTGCCCTAGGAGGTCTCACAACATGGCTAAATCCGGGAGTAGCGGGAGGATTATTGTATGGTACTTACAGCATTACCTGTAATGATGTGTGATCTCCCCATTGGTGCTTACTGGCCTCTCCCTCATCACTCTGAATGATCAAGAGTCTCTTCTTCCTGACACTTCTACCTCAAGGATTCCCGTCACTTCCTACCTCCCTTTGTCCTGATATTCTCGTCACTTCCTTCCCCCCTTTGTCCTGATATTCCCGTCACTTCCTTCCCCCCTTTGTCCTGATATTCCCGTCACTTCCTTCCTCCCTTTGTCCTGATATTCCCGTCACTTCCTACCTCCCTTTGTCCTGATATTCCCATCACTTCCTTCCTCCCTTTGTCCTGATATTCCCGTCACTTCCTACCTCCTTTTGTCCAGATATTCCCGTCACTTCCTTCTTCCTTTTGTCCTGATATTCCCGTAACTTCCTTCCTCCCTTTGTCCTGATATTCCCGTCACTTCCTACCTCCTTTTGTCCTGATATTCCCGTCACTCCCTTCCTCCCTTTGGCCTGATATTCCCGTCACTTCCTTCCTCCTTTTGCCCTGATATTCCCGTCACTTCCTTCCTCCCTTTGTCCTGATATTCCATCACTTCCTTCCTTCCTTTGTCCTGATATTCCATCACTTCCTTCCTTCCTTTGTCCTGATATTCCCGTCACTTCCTTCCTCCCTTTGTCTTGATATTCCCATCACTTCCTACCTCCTTTTGTCCTGATATTCCCGTCACTCCCTTCCTCCCTTTGTCCTGATATTCCATCACTTCCTTCCTTCCTTTGTCCTGATATTCCATCACTTCCTTCCTTCCTTTGTCCTGATATTCCCGTCACTTCCTTCCTCCCTTTGTCTTGATATTCCCGTCACTTCCTACCTCCTTTTGTCCTGATATTCCTGTCACTCCCTTCCTCCCTTTGGCCTGATATTCCCGTCACTTCCTTCCTCCTTTTGGCATGATATTCCTGTCACTTCCTTCCTCCCTTTGGCCTGATATTCCCGTCCCTTCCTCCCTTTGGCCTGATATTCCCGTCACTTCCTACCTTCCTTTGTCCTGATATTCCCATCACTTCCTTCCTCCCTTTGTCCTGATATTCCATCACTTCCTTCCTCCCTTTGTCCTGATATTCCATCACTTCCTTCCTTTGTCCTGATATTCCCGTCACTTCCTTCCTCCCTTTGTCTTGATATTCCCGTCACTTCCTTCCTCCTTTTGGCATGATATTCCTGTCACTTCCTTCCTCCCTTTGGCCTGATATTCCCGTCCCTTCCTCCCTTTGTCCTGATATTCCCGTCAGTTCCTACCTTCCTTTGTCCTGATATTCCCGTCACTTCCTTCCTCCCTTTGTCCTGATATTCCATCACTTCCTTCCTTCCTTTGTCCTGATATTCCATCACTTCCTTCCTTCTTTTGTCCTGATATTCCCGTCACTTCCTTCCTCCCTTTGTCTTGATATTCCCATCACTTCCTACCTCCCTTTGTCCTGATATTCCTGTCACTTCCTTCCTCCCTTTGGCCTGATATTCCCGTCACTTCCTTTCTCCCTTAGTCTTGATATGCCTGTCACTTCCTACCTACTTTTGTCCTGATATTCCCATCACTTCATTCCTCCCTTAGTCCTGATATTCCCATCACTTCCTTCCTCCCTTTGTCCTGATATTCCTGTTGCTTCCTTCCTCCCTTTGTCCTGATATTCCTGTTGCTTCCTTCCTCCCTTTGTCCTGATATTCCCGTCACTTCCTACCTCCTTTTGTCCTGATATTCCCGTCACTCCCTTCCTCCCTTTGGCCTGATATTCCCGTCACTTCCTTCCTCCTTTTGGCATGATATTCCTGTCACTTCCTTCCTCCCTTTGGCCTGATATTCCCGTCCCTTCCTATCTTTGTCCTGATATTCCCGTCACTTCCTACCTTCCTTTGTCCTGATATTCCCGTCACTTCCTTCCTCCCTTTGTCCTGATATTCCATCACTTCCTTCCTTCCTTTGTCCTGATATTCCATCACTTCCTTCCTTCCTTTGTCCTGATATTCCCGTCACTTCCTTCCTCCCTTTGTCTTGATATTCCCGTCACTTCCTTCCTCCTTTTGGCATGATATTCCTGTCACTTCCTTCCTCCCTTTGGCCTGATATTCCCGTCCCTTCCTCCCTTTGTCCTGATATTCCCGTCACTTCCTTCCTTCCTTTGTCCTGATATTCCATCACTTCCTTCCTTTGTCCTGATATTCCCGTCACTTCCTTCCTCCCTTTGTCTTGATATTCCCGTCACTTCCTTCCTCCTTTTGGCATGATATTCCTGTCACTTCCTTCCTCCCTTTGGCCTGATATTCCCGTCCCTTCCTCCCTTTGTCCTGATATTCCCGTCACTTCCTACCTTCCTTTGTCCTGATATTCCCGTCACTTCCTTCCTCCCTTTGTCCTGATATTCCATCACTTCCTTCCTTCCTTTGTCCTGATATTCCATCACTTCCTTCCTTCCTTTGTCCTGATATTCCCGTCACTTCCTTCCTCCCTTTGTCTTGATATTCCCATCACTTCCTACCTCCCTTTGTCCTGATATTCCTGTCACTTCCTTCCTCCCTTTGGCCTGATATTCCCATCACTTCCTTTCTCCCTTAGTCTTGATATGCCTGTCACTTCCTACCTACTTTTGTCCTGATATTCCCATCACTTCATTCCTCCCTTAGTCCTGATATTCCCGTCACTTCCTTCCTCCCTTTGTCCTGATATTCCTGTTGCTTCCTTCCTCCCTTTGTCCTGATATTCCCGTCACTTCCTACCTCCTTTTGTCCTGATATTCCCGTCACTCCCTTCCTCCCTTTGGCCTGATATTCCCGTCACTTCCTTCCTCCTTTTGGCATGATATTCCTGTCACTTCCTTCCTCCCTTTGGCCTGATATTCCCGTCCCTTCCTATCTTTGTCCTGATATTCCCGTCACTTCCTACCTTCCTTTGTCCTGATATTCCCGTCACTTCCTTCCTCCCTTTGTCCTGATATTCCATCACTTCCTTCCTTCCTTTGTCCTGATATTCCATCACTTCCTTCCTTCCTTTGTCCTGATATTCCCGTCACTTCCTTCCTCCCTTTGTCTTGATATTCCCGTCACTTCCTTCCTCCTTTTGGCATGATATTCCTGTCACTTCCTTCCTCCCTTTGGCCTGATATTCCCGTCCCTTCCTCCCTTTGTCCTGATATTCCCGTCACTTCCTACCTTCCTTTGTCCTGATATTCCCATCACTTCCTTCCTTTGTCCTGATATTCCCGTCACTTCCTTCCTCCCTTTGTCCTGATATTCCATCACTTCCTTCCTTCCTTTGTCCTGATATTCCCGTCACTTCCTTCCTCCCTTTGTCTTGATATTCCCATCACTTCCTACCTCCCTTTGTCCTGATATTCCTGTCACTTCCTTCCTCCCTTTGGCCTGATATTCCCATCACTTCCTTTCTCCCTTAGTCTTGATATGCCTGTCACTTCCTACCTACTTTTGTCCTGATATTCCCATCACTTCATTCCTCTCTTAGTCCTGATATTCCCGTCACTTCCTTCCTCCCTTTGTCCTGATATTCCTGTTGCTTCTTACTTCCTGCTCTCTCCTGTTGTTCACTTCTTCCAGCTCTGACTCCCCTTTCTTCCTTAGTCCTGATATTTCTGTTATTACCTTCTTCCAGCCCTGATTCCCATCTCTTTTTTCCTCCCTTCCTCCTGATATTCACATCACTTCCTACCTCCAGCTCTCTCCTGTTACTCCCTTTATCCAGGTCTAGTTCCCGTCACTTCCTTCCTCCAGTCCTGATTCCTGTTACCTCCTTCTCCTTCCTTGATTCCCAGCTCTTCCTTCCCTTTACTTGATTATTGTCCCTTCCTTCATCCAGCCCTGGCTCCTCCAAGCCCTGATTTCTGATGCTCCCTTCCTCCAGCTATGAGTCACCTCCTTCCTTTCCTCTGATTACCAACATCTACTTCCCTGATTACCGTCACTTCCTTCCTTAGTCCTGATATTCCTTTCACTTCCTACTTCCAGCCCTGACTTCCGTTTCTCCCTCCAGCCCCATTTCTGTCACTTCCTTCCTCCAGCCCTGGCTCTTCCAAGCCCTGATTTGTCGCTCTCTCCTATTATTCCTATAACTTCCTCTAGCTCAGAATCCGTCACCTCCTTCCCTCTCTCTGATTACCGTCTCTGCCTTCTCCGGGCCCTGACTCCAGTCATTCCCTTCTCCCCGCATTGCTTCCTGTTGCTCCCACATCTTTGTACTGTGACCCAACATTGTGTCTGTTGGGGAGATATATATATATATATATATATAATCTCATGTGAGATGTCTCTTGCACTCAGTTACAGATCTGAGTGTGATGTATGCAGGGCCGGTGCTAGGGTCCACGGCGCCCTAGGCATTTTTAAAAAATCGCCGCCCCCCCGCAAAAATCCAAAAATCGCCGCCCCCCCCCCGCAAAAATCGCCTCCCTCCTCCCCTTACCTTGTCTCACCACCGCCGCCTCTCTGCTCCGTCTCCTCCCCTCCACTCACTGACACTAGTAAGTGGAGGGGAGGAGACGGAGCAGAGAGGCGGCGGTGGTGACAAAATAGCCTCTTCCTCCCCCCTCCCCGTCCATCTGAATGCTGTGCGGCGGCCGTGACAGGTATGGTCAGCGGTCGCCGCACAGTTTTAAAGTATTTCAGAATTCTGTGGCGCCCTCCAGGCGCCCTCCAGAGCCCAGCGCCCTAGGCAAGTGCCTAACCTTGCCTAATGGGAGCACCGGGCCTGGATGTATGTGAGGAGATTGATGCTCTATGTAGCCCATGTATCATGTAACAAGACCTCTCCTCTCTCCTGTGCCATCACATCAGTCCAGACGTCCAGGCTTGTGGCCGGGCTTCCAGTGAATAAATCACCCTGTAATTGTATGGCCATTTGGCAGGTAACATGAATAATGATGGTGTATGTGCTTCATTGCCCGTCCTCTTGTGGAGTCTCCGGAGAAGCCTGTCCATCTGCTCATGTATCACTCTCAGGCGTTTCATTAACCTCTCACTTCACGGAAGGCTCCGAATATAAGCGATGACTCTGCAGCTGACTGCACAGCAGACGTGTGGGCGAATCGTCTCAGCTGCCAGTCACGCTCAGTGGGTTCAGTGGCGAGTCCGCCATCGGGGCATCCAGCTCCCAAACCCAACAAGACATATGTAAGCGTGGAGGAGGCAACCTACGCTGCCTAGAAAAGTCTTCAGTTCTGTTTCAGCCTGAAATGTTTGTTTGTGAGTCTCACAGGTTTATGTTCTGGTCACAGATGTTCAGGACCGGATCACTCACTGTCATATGTTCCCGGTTATACCTCTGGATCGGTGTCCTGCTGATAGACCATCTCAGTCCCCAGTTTGTTGGGGGAACACTGTGCTTTGTCCTTGATTTGTGTGTAATGTGCACAGTTCACCTTCCCATCAATCCTGGGATTGCCAGTCAAAGTCACTGAAAAACATCCGTGTAACATGCTGCCGACATGTGATGGAGATGGTGGTACATGGATGGTGGGTAGTGTTTGATTTGAGCCATATAAACCTTCAGCATTCAGGCCGGAAATTTCCACTTCAGTCTTGTGAGACAATAAGATATTCTACTGCAACTATGATATTGCTTCCAAATAAGTGATATCCGACAGGGGCCCAAATACCGTGTGTGTGTGTGTGTGTACATACATACATACATACATACATACACCACCACCATTTATATAGCGCCACTAATTCTGCAACGCTGTACAGAGAACTCACTCACATCAGTCCCTGCCCCATTGGAGCTTACAGTCTAAATTCCCTAATACACACACACACACAGACAGACAGACAGACTAGCGTCAATTTGTTAGTATGTTTTTGGAGTGTGGGAGGAAACCGGAGCACCCAGAGGAAACCCACGCAAACACAGGGAGAACATACAAACTCCTCACAGATAAGGCCATGGTCGGGAACTGAACTCATGACCCCAGTGCTGTGAGGAAGAAGTGCTAACCACTGGGCCACCATGCTGTACGTATGTACATACATATACATATATATACACACATACATATACATATATATATATATATATATTATCACTGCTTTCCTTGACACCATGTTTCAGCAGAGGGCAGGAGATTAGGATGTTCACAACAGTGATTACTATGAACAGTTTGCCGTTATTAGAAGACCGTTATGTCAGCGGCGGGGACCATCCTGGTTATTAGTACATTTTCATTGTTAGAATGGTGCATTTACACGTAGCCGGTGTGCGGAGTCTTCTCCCTCTCTGATTAGTATGACGAAGCTTCTCTATAAATGTCATCGGTGACACCAGCAGCCGCCTGTGAGGCCATTTAAAGCTCCGGTTTATACTGTGAGTGATGTCGGCCAACCTCCAGGTGCTGATAGGAACAGTGCGATACAAAGTGCACAGAAAAGGGGCGTGGTCACACCGTGTTGTGGGCAGGGCAGCGTCCCGTGGGGGTGGGCCATATCCCCCTCAGAAGCGATAGGCCGTCCCCAACTCCACTCCCCTAAAAAGACCCCCCGCTATCCCCCGGTGAGCAGAATGTACCTCCGAACAGTCCAGATTGTTGTGATGGCAAAACATCCCCTGTCTAAACCAGGACAGTCTGGAGGTGTGGTACTGGCAGCGTCTGACGTAAGCTTTAGGATTGGTCAGCAGAGGCAGCGTCATGTTGTAGACATCTGTATTGGAGGCTGTATGTCGGGATAAAGGATCCTCCAACACAGAGCAGCAGATCAGCATTGATTTGAACTTTTATTCAGCATTAACCATATGTCTTACCACGTTTTTGTTCCCAACAACATAAAACCAAATGATGACTTATGTAATGTTTTGGGGCCTCTGCGACTGGAGGGACACCGGCTTTACTTTGGGACTGTATTCTTGCTTGGAGTATGTTCTCTATGGGTCCTGGGGACTGAGAACCTGGTCCTACTGCTGACACTCTAACCCCTTACTCCTCGTCTCCCAGCCGCCCCGCACAGCTCTGATTTGTGTTTGTGGTATTTGTGATCTTGTTTCCAATGAGCTGGGTGATAACGTTATTGTGATGTTCTTGGACATTGAGATATAAATGCTGTTGGTTGCAATGTGTAAGCGTCTCTCTGTATTAGGGCCAGCGGGGCCCTGTGTTCACTTTGTGCTTTCTGCTCTGGGAATAGGAAACCTCTTCTGACATCTTTCTGTTCCTGTAGAACCCGGGCCCTTAGTTATTAACCCTTCTCTTACCTAGGAGCCAGGAATGACGTCACCCTGTATGTTCCTGGATCTGCAGATTAGTGGCTGAGGATGGATCTCCCTGTCATTCCTCTTTGTCTTGTTGTATTCCCAGTAGAGTTTGGTATTTAGAACCTGTTTCTCTCCGCTGTAAACAGCCGGATCTGCGCGGATACCAATCTCCGTGATCTTTCCGGGTGACTGGAAGGTCCTGGAGTCTTTATTTGTATGGAAATAATCGTTCTGCTTCTATACATCTGTTTTATAATGCCATCTCCAAGACTTAATTCACACAGATTGGATTCAGAGGCCCTGCGGGAGGAGAGGTCTTCTCATCCAGGGCCACAATCAGCGGAATTTCAGAGACCATTATCTGTAAATGCTTCAAGGAACCATCTGAATACTAAAGATGTTATCAGTATAGATATATATATCATAGTCCAGAGACTGGTTGTGTCCTCCTATCGCCCTTCTCTAACCATGGCCTGTTTTATCTTCCTCCTTCCTGGATTTCAGATCAGCTGTATTTACTAATGATTGAGAAGTTGCTTAATGCACATTGCCATATTTCTGTATTAATCTGTCATAAATCCCTAGTGCTGCACTCAAATAAGTAAAATACCAACAGCAGTAATTTATGGTACATTATAGTTTTCCTAAATCTGTATATTTAGCACAGTATCTTTTATAATTTAAGGAGTAGGTAACTTCACCGAGTGTTAATATTACTGCATATTACTAAGCTACATAAAATAAGGGAAGTGAATATAAAGATGTCTATCCTGCTAATTTCCTGTTATCTTACTGCAGATTGCTGTTTTAGGAGGGTGTAGCTTCTGTGTCTTCCATCACTCTGGGACACTGCACTCCTGAGTATGAATGAGATGCTTGCGGTCTCATTGTGCAGTATGGTGCATACATCCACACTTACATGGCAGTGATGGCAGCAGGAATAATGACTCGTTACTGATTTTATGTTTCTGTGCAGTAGTGGCAACCATTTAGCTGTGGATGTGTGTATTACTGTTTGTGATGGAGAGGGATGGAGTACAGGGGAAGGAGTACAGGAGAAGGAGTACAGGGAAGGAGTGCAGGGGAGGAGTACAGGGAAGGAGTGCAGGGGAGAAGTACAGGGAAGGAGTGCAGGGATGGAGTGCAGGGATGGAGTGCAGGGATGGAGTGCAGGGATGGAGTGCAGGGATGGAGTGCAGGGGGAGGAGTACAGGGATGGAGTGCATGGAAGGAGTGCAGGGATGGAGTGCATGGAAGGAGTGCAGGGGAGGAGTACAGGGATGGAGTGCATGGAAGGAGTACAGGGGAGGAGTGCAGGGATGGAGTGCATGGAAGGAGTACATGGAAGGAGTGCAGGGGAGGAGTACAGGGGAGAAGTACAGGAAAGGAGTGCATGGAAGGAGTGCAGGGGAGGAGTGCAGGGAAGGAGTACAGGGGAGGAGTGCATGGAAGGAGTGCGGGGATGGAGTGCATGGAAGGAGTGCAGGGGAGGAGTACAGGGATGGAGTGCATGGAAGGAGTACAGGGGAGGAGTGCAGGGATGGCGTGCATGGAAGGAGTCCAGGGGAGGAGTCCAGGGGAGGAGTCCAGGGGAGGAGTGCAGGGGAGGAGTGCAGGGGAGGAGTACAGGAAAGGAGTGAATGGGAGGAGTGCAGGGGAGAAGTGCATGGAAGGAGTGCAGGTATGGAGTGCATGGAAGGAGTGCAGGGGAGGAGTACAGGGATGGAGTGCATGGAAGGAGTACAGGGGAGGAGTACATGGAAGGAGTGCAGGGGAGGAGTGCAGGGGAGGAGTACAGGGGAGGAGTACAGGAAAGGAGTGCATGGTAGGAGTGCAGGGGAGGAGTGCAGGGGAGGAGTGCGGGGATGGAGTGCAGGGAAGGAGTGCAGGGGAGGAGTACAGGGATGGAGTGCATGGAAGGAGTGCAGGGGAGGAGTGCATGGAAGGAGTGCAGGGGAGGAGTACAGGGAAGGAGTGCAGGGGAGGAGTACAGGAAAGGAGTGCATGGAAGGAGTGCATGGAAGGAGTGCATGGAAGGAGTGCATGGAAGGAGTGCAGGGGAGGAGTGCAGGGGAGAAGTGCATGGAAGGAGTCCAGGGGAGGAGTCCGGGGGAGGAATACGGGGGAGGAGTACGGGGAAGGAGTACGGGGAAGGAGTCCAGGGGAAGGAGTCCATGGGAGGGGTCTGGGGGAGGAGTACTGGGAAGGAGTCCAGGGGAGGAGTGCATGGAAGGAGTGCATGGAAGGAGTCCAGGGGATGAGTCTGGGGGAGGAGTACTGGGAAGGAGTCCAGGGGAGGAGTCCGGGGGAGGAGTCCAGGGGAAGGAGTCCAGGGGAGGAGTCTGGGGGAGGAGTACGGGGAAGGAGTCCAGGGGAAGGAGTCCATGGGAGGAGTCCTCCTTTACAGCTATAAGAGGAAGAGAAGGAAACTCTCCAGTGCACATTGCTGCTGAGGGAAGGTCTGACGTACTCCTCGGAGCCCTGCTGCCTTGTTCTCCGGCTACTTCGAGGAGTCTGTAACATTTTACAATAGATGGTTGTACGGCATTAATGTTTCATATATGAAAACTTTATTGTTTATTTCCTCCTTATTTACTTTTTAAATTATTTACATTTCCTTGTGCCGTTGTTTTTGGTGTTTTTTTTGCTGAAGGCCTGATCAGGTCATCCAAAACTAAGATAGTTAGTTCCAGGCAAGGTTAGTTTTTAAAGCAAACAGATTTTACCTTTGTGTTGCGTTTAGCGAGATGGTCCTGTGTCATCCCAATCTGGTGGGGCTTTTACACATAGCGCAATGCTGTTGTCTATGCCACTCCCCTGTATCGTTCTATTTTCATGGGGGAGGGGCACTGACAACTGCTCAGCCTGTTAATTGGAGAATATACACCAGTGTTCTCCCCAGAAAATGTTGCCAGCTGGGTGGCATTAAGAAGCACCCGGGTGGGGGCAGTTGTAATATTTTGCAATAATATTGAAAAACATTGGTGGTTATTGCCCACAGCTCCCAGGACTGGTCGGACTGGTGGTCAGTGGTCTAACACACACTGCTGGCTGTAGTGCTCACATAGTACCTGTTCTAATAGGAGAAACAATGATTTGTCCTATTATAATAGGACTCTGTTTGGCTCCAAGTGCCGGGTGGTTAGTAAAAACAGCCGGGGGGAGGACCCGGGAAATAGGTGCTGGGGAGAGCACTGCACACCCAGAGATATTATTACTTTCTAGTAACTATAAAAGGTAGGGACCTGTGTTCAATACTACATAGTGCCGATATGTATGTCATACTTGCCAACTCCAGAAATTCAGGTCAGTCTCCCGGGCTCTACTTGCTTACTCCCGGAAACAAGTTTCCGGGAGTAGGCAAGTATGATGTATGTA